>NC_040092.1:65494000-66694000 GCF_003369695.1 Bos indicus x Bos taurus
TATACTTAAAATAATTTAATCCTCTTTACTAGAATTTTGCTCATTGTGCATATTTCTTTTAACAGGCTTAGGAGAGTTAAATGCATTATAGCTACAGTATGACTCTGATTTCTCTCTAAAGCCATTTATGTTTTCTAGAATTATGCTAAGTAAAGAACAAAGTACACTCTGTTAGTCTCATTTATTACAACCATGTCCATAATTTACAAGCTGATTATGCAAGCCTCATACAAGGGAAATCAGAATAGTTACCCACTGTCAAAGAACGGTAAGCCAGCCTACGTTTTATCACCTGTCTTCTTACACAGCTACCTAAAAAAGGACACCAAGGTCTACAAATGCACTCTAAGTGCGATTAATACTGAAAAGGACTATCTTAAGATAACTGTATTAAAGGCATTAGGGAGTAACCAGGTGTTCTAAATAAGTAACAGTCGAATGTGACACGGAACTAAATATAATGACAAAAATATCAGCATGGAGGCACAATGTGCTTTTGCTACAGCACTGTTTTTAATAAAAATCTAAGTAAGTTATGAGATTTATACAGAAAAATTATCAATACTAATATTAATTTTCCTTTCAATGATGCATCCTTTGTTGTTGCTCTTAATTAAAAATGTATGCATTTAAAAGCAAGCAGTTTGACAGCTGTTTCCATTTGGGAGCAAAAAAGTAAAAAATGTTCTGTCAATTTGGGGAAACATTAAAATTTCAGAATTTTCTTCCATTTTTTCCTTGCTCTATAGAATAATAGACTTGAAGCCTTTGAATAACTCTATTACAGAAACACTAATTACTTATAGACAAATATACTTCACAGTCCATTTAGTTCTCCAAGATATTCTACTACACAAAAATCACTTCAGAAAAAAAATGCTTTCATGTTTTTGAAATGTTTCAAGTGTGCTATGCTATACAAAGATACAGCTATCGCTAGAAAGAATTCCGATGTCGTAAAAAAGACCCATTTGGTGTAAGTTGCCTAAACATTTTCATTTTAAAATTCCAAAACTTTCTTTATGTTAAAGAAAAAAATTTAAGCCTAAAAAAACAAAAGTAACAAACACATATTGAGCTCCCAATATGTGCCAACCAGTACACATCAAAGTAATCTCCTAATATATATACAACCTGGTGTCGAAATGACTATAACACATCTGTTATATTAAAGTATAATGAAACTCTAAAACCTTCAACAGAACTCTTCTTCCTCAGTCCCCCTCCATATACACACCCTCGGACTTTTATATGCTGCAAGACAAGGCACTAGAGAGCTCTGACCCAGTAATTCATGTCATGCCCATGACCACTCTTGCAGCTGAGATCAGCTGGAATACGATTAAAACAAACAAACAAACACGGTTTCTGCCTTTACTCAGTCCTTTTGTCTCGACCTGTTTGTCTTCTGAACATCAAAAATGATATGCCAGGAAACGAGATTCATTTTATTTAAGTATTTTTCAAGATAAGCATGACGAAACATATCTTCTCTATATTAGCAAATACTTGTACTCAAAAACATCCCAAAACAGATAGGTTTCAACTCAACTAGTTTGTAAAGTTCAGCTTAAAAAAAGCCAAAATCATTTTCTATTTACTGGAAAATCTCTGAACTAGACTTTGCTAAACACATAAATTGCTTGAAACACAAGCAGAAGCCAGTCACACCTATCCATAATACACAAGCTATTTACTATTTTCCTTTGTTGTTGTCTTCCAGAAAAAGTTATGCAGAAATGAGGAACTAAAAAATGTGTTTCTAGTGGGAAATAACTTTTTCATTAACATTACTTAAATGAGTCAAAACATGTTCCTAAAACTTGTAGAATATAATATTCCAAAAAGATTAAATTTTATGACTTATCTAAGTTCCTTAGTCTGAGAAAGTAATTTAAATATTTTGTTTCTAAAATAAGAACTAAAAACTGCTTGTTCAGTTTGGTAATCTGAAAAGGAGGTAGATATAGTAAATATAATGTTAAAGCTGGTATTGTGTCATCATAGCCCAGTAATCTGCAACAAAAACTCAACAAGACAACACATATTACATTTTCAAATTTATATGCTAAAAACTAAAAAGTGTAAATAGGGAATCGTTTCTTCAAATAAAATACTGTACTTGTATAAATTCAGATATAAGTGCTGCAAGTAAAATAATTTAAACCAACAACTTCCCCTAACAGTTCACTTCAAAATGAACAAATATATGAGCAACTATTCCTTTGAGTAGTTGAAGGAAACCGAAATATCCATAAAAATCCACAACTATACCCATACTGATTTTCTCCTTCCCCTTTGCTTTAAATTCATAGTAGAAGATAAATTACAAAATTAAATTACTCTGTTCTTCATCTGGTCTTGATCATATCCATTTGATCAAAGCCATTTATCTTAACCTAGGCCTTCCACAGAAAATCAGTGGCCAAATCCTAAAGGTATCTCTTTACCTCACTGCAGAATTTCCCCAGGCTCCATGCTTGTCTGTGAGAATGTTGATAATTTTCTGGATTAGTTGAGTTGCTGTCACATGGTCTCGATATTTAGCTGCTCTTATCAAATGATCACACATCTTCTCATCTTCTCGTTTGTCTGCTGAATACTGGGCACATAGTGACTTGGACAGGAAAAAGAAACATCTATTAATATAAAAATATGGGGGAAACCCCTTTAATTGCATGATGAAACAATCTCTAATATGAACAGAACCAAACAAAACTTTAAAGTGACTTTTACATTGCTCATGAACTGAACTGAGCAGAGTTGGTGATCTACTGTCTCATTATGACAATCCCTCAAGAACTTATTTCTCTGTAGTCATTCATAAGGTACACTCAGAAACGGTTAATATCTAAGCAGAGACCTGAATAAAGAGAAGAAGCCAGAAAATGCGGGGTCCACATTACAAGCAGCATGAAGGGAGGTTACAAAGAACTAAAGCAAAGTGAACAAAGAGAAGAATGGTATGAAAAGAGACTGGAGAGGGAGGCAGGCAGGGGTTGCATCATTTAGTAACTGTGCAGTTATGATAAGGAGCTTAGATTCTATTCTAACCCAATGGGTTACCAGTAGGTTAATCAAGGGAATGATGCGACTGATTTACATATGAAAATGATCAACACAGCTTCATTTAGAGAATGAATTACAGAGGAACAAGAGGCTTGAGGGAGACTGGTAATCAGGCTACTGCACAGGTCCAGAAAAGAGATGCTGGTGGTTTGCAGTAGTAAACTGAGCTAGTTCTCAACACCTTTAGAAAATGCCAGAAACAGCGTGGTCTTTTAAACCTTGGCTATGCAAAATGGACCACTAGCACTAGAATAACCTAGGAACTTATTAAAAGTGCAGAATTATAGGTCCCACTCCACACCAACTAAATCAAAACTTGGATTTTAATGAGATCTCCAGGTGATTTCTAAATTAAAGTTTGAAAAGTACTTTCTTAGACATCAATTTTGCCAAAACAAATTTAGGATTCTTTAGCAATAATCAGATACAACACAACCACTAGTTTCCACGATGCTTGTTTCTTTTCTTTTGGAATTCAGATACTTGTGGTATCATGTTTAAGATGCTATACTACCTAATTGTTTAAAATTTAAAAAAATAATGATTAATGTAAACTTGTTAGTTAAAAGGTCAGTTTAGTTAGATAGTTCATTCCTTTCTCTTGGAGTGTAAAAGAGGAAGTAATGGTTCCAGGAGAGCTCTTTCTGTGCCAGAAGAGAAGCAAGCCTGAGGAGGAGGACAATACCCACAGGGAGCGGAGGTATGCGAATTACAAACTAGCTTACTCTGAATGGAATCATGAACTTGTGGATCAACCAAAAACCAGCCTACCTTTAAATTAAACTTTCTGTGAGACTTTTTTTTTTAAGATTTTTTACAAGAACCTATAAGCTCCTGTTCATTCACTGAAGTCCAGTACGAACTGGGTTTTCTGTTCCTAATACCACAAGCAACCTAAATGATACAGTGTTTATGCAAATGCATAAATAATCAAATATCTCTCGGTTTGTACAGAACACTAGGCTACTGAGATCAAAGGCTGAATCAGCTTGATAGCCTGTGCCCTGGAGAATCCCCATTCTAGACTGTGAGAAGGGAATTGGGAATAAAAGTACAGTCGTCTCCTGCTATCATGAGGGGGTGGGGGGAAAGGGGCAAGGTTCCAGGACCCCCACGGATACCAAAATTTGCAGATGCAAAATCCCTTTCAGACAAGTAATATAATATATATGAATATGTTTATACATATGAATAGGCATAAGATTGGGAAACAAATCAAAAACCAGACAAAAGCATCATCTTTGGCAGAGTCTCTTATCAGTCTTGGGCAACTAACTCACTTGACTTTGCTGGGTCTAACTGTCCTCCCACCTGCAAAATGAGAGGATTATATTACCTCTAAGGATTGTACACTTCAAAGATTTTGGCCAATCTCTAGGAAGTTAGTTTCTGTATATTGTTAAAAGGAAAGTACTTCTTTTACCTAAACACTGATATGGAAAAAATAAATTATGTTAGAAACAAGATTCATTTATAAAATACTACAGGCAAATGCCAGGCTTCTCCAGTGGCTCAGAGGTAAAGAATCCACCTGCAATGCAGGAGACACGGATTCAACCCCTGAGTCAGGAAAATCTCCTAGAAAAGGGAATGGCAACCCACTCCAGTATTTTTGCCTAGGCAATCCCATGGACAGAGAAGCCTGGAGGGCTACAGTCCATAGAGTAGCAAAGAGTCGGACAGGACTGAAGCAAATGAACATACGCACACAGGCAAATGCCAGATATCATGTTAAAAAATGAAAGCCTGAGCCAAACAAACCCCAAGATAGTTCAGTTTGTCAACATTATGATTTGAGCAAAGAAAAGAAAATATGATTAAGAAATACTTGAAGGGAGTAGTTTAAGTGAAGATAGCTAGGGAATTATTCCATTGTTAACAAAAAGGTCAACTACTATGTGATATTTTCAGAGATTCATTCCAGAATAGGCAGCACTCTGTAGGCTACTTCACATCTAAGTCAACCATACACTGAAGCCACCAGGACCAAATGGTAGACACTGTCAGAATTTGTACAGCTTAAACACCCCCTAATGTATGCACCGTGTGCCTTTATCTAACCTCACCTGATCATAAGAGGGAATTAAAATTATTGATGGAAATTCAAAAATAATTGGTTTGAATACTCCCCTGAAACACCAGATACCTTCATATTAAATGTACCAAAATTACCCAAAAATACATTATTAAATAGGCTACCTGTATGCATTTACCAGTTTAACTTTATCAAATCATATTCTTCAAAACATTTGGTAAGCAACTAAAGTTTGCTTAAAAAGGCAGAATTCTAAAAAGAGTCCAAGGTAGTAAGTTAAATAGTAAAATGGTTTAAAGTGCTCTTTAATGGATCCTCCTTTATAATATAAACAGCAACTTTTCATATCTGACATAAAATCTATAGATATAAATCACATTAAAGGGCTATTCTCTCCTGATTATCAATCTCTGTCTCATTGTGGAACATTAGAGTCACATCTAACCTTAAAACATGATAAAAGGAAACCAAACAAGAATGTTTTGTAATGATATAATGAACTTGCATCTATTCTTAAAAGCATCTTTAAAATGCAATTTTAAAGATGAACACATTCTTATTAAAAAACCAATAACATATTCAACATATGACATATCATTCAAAGTCAAGTACGGATGAGGAATATTTGCCTGAAGATCAAACACATGTTACTTATTGAAGGAATGTGCGTGCGTGTGTGTGTGTGTGTGTGTGCGTGCGCTTGTGTTTAAGGATTAAGTGGAGGTATCCCAAAAGACCTTACCAAAATGTACCATCTATCAATAAAATCAAGGGCCAGGTCTAGTGTGTGCCTGCTAAATTGCTTCAGTTGCATTCGACTCTGGACCCTGTGGTCTATAGCCCACCAGGCTCCTCTGTCCATGGGATTCTCCAGGCAAGAATACTGAGTGGGTTACCATTTCCTTCTCCAGGGCATCTTTCCAGCCCAGGGATTGAACCCAAGTCTCTTGTGCCTCCTGCATTAGCAGGAGGGTTCTTTGCCATGAGCACCATTTGGGAAGCCCACCAGATCTAGGACTTTCATTCAATTTTACTTCACATAAACGTTTCTGTTTTCCTACTTTAAGCAACACATGAACTAAGTAATATAGCATCACAACAATGACCCTCCTGTCCAACCTGAATCATAAAATAAAAAAAACAGAAAAAAGCATCCTGGGAACTAATTCAAATATATTTGAATGAATTTGATCATTGCTAAAGAAATCTATTAATGTATTAATATAGAATTAATAAAACATAAGATAAATCTAGTTCTTAAAAAATTCACTTAACTGAAGAGAGAAGCAATTTAGACTGATCAATTGTAATTCAAATAACTCTTCTGGATCTTTAAATAAAGAAGTAAAGACAATATCACATTTAGCCTTTCCTTTCAGATGTTATGTCTCTAAGTTCACTATCTGTCCTTTGTATGAAAGCCCAGAGAGGAATGAACTTAAAATCAAGCAGATTTCTCTATTATGCTCCTGCCATCACTCTGATGACCTTTCTGGTGGTCAGACTTTCTCTTCATTATCTCCCAGGATGCTCGCATTTTCTCAAGGCTTTGTCATATGTCCCTTGGCAATATCACCCACTCCCACCATCATCTGCTATTATCAATTTAGATGTAGCTGTCAAGTTTTTCACGTCTGACTCAGCTGTTTTCCCAAATTCAGATCCCACATTTCTATCTGTAGGACAGTCTCCAACCATTCAATAAGTACCTAAAATTTAAAACATACAACCTACCATCTTTATCCCAAACATGCTGTTACACTGAAAAGGGAACGGTTTCCTATTTCTGTCATCTGTGACTTTTCAATTTCCCTCACATCATATCCCATCATTTCCAGCCAAACCTCTAACCACTCATCACAGCCCTAATGTAGATCTTTATTTGCTCACAACTCAGCTCGTGAAATAATCTTCTGTCCTTTTATGAGAAGTCCCAGAATTATTTCTAGAAAAATTTGCTTTGGAATGACATAGATATATGTATAGATCCCATCCTCAAAAAATATATAATTGTTTAAAATATTGAAAAATTAGAACCAAATTTTACTGCCTAGACCTGTGAATGTGTAGCCGTCTATAAAGTGGAATATTATCTTTTACATTACTGTCTATCTACACTCTATTTGCCAGATATACTAGATTATACACTACTACCCAAATAGCCTCAAGACATTTTCAAGGGCTGGAAAATACACTTTTCCTCTAGCTTTTATATGTGAAACAAGTTTAAAGATGTCTATTGAGAAAGTAAGAGGGAAATTTGAAAGACAAACTATTAGAGAAGAGATACTCATGCAGAGGAAAATATACGGCAATCTAGAGGTCCTTTTGATTCTTTACCTGAATATAAAAGGTGGAAAAAAATCTCAAAAAATCCAAAATAATTGGAAATTAAACAATTCATCTCCAAATAAAAAAATATGGATCAAAAATGATATCACAAGGAAAATTAGAAAAAATTGTGGGAACTGGATAAAACAGCATTTAAAGTAAAATTTATACTTTTAAATATATTAGAAAATATTAAATATTTAAGGAAGAAATAATACAAATCTTAAACTCAGATGACAGAGGCTAAGGAATACACTCCAACTAATTTTGCATTAAAGGAACAGAAAACTAAGTAACATAATTTGCATAAATAAACACAAAAACTCAACAAAATACTACCATTCAGCTATCTATAAAACAGACTATATATCATGATGAAGTAGAGTATATGTATGGAATGCAAAGTTGACTTAATATTTAAATATAAATCAGCATAATTCACCATAAAACAGAAAAAAAGGGAGAAAAACACATCATCTAAATTTTTAAAAGCAATTAATTAAATAAATACCATTCAAAACCCTTTCATGAAAATAAATTAATTAATTAAATAACAAGTACTCCACAAACCAGGAATACAAAGAGACTTCCTAAACCTTAGGAAGGACATCTATAAAAATCATTCAACTAAAACTGGAAATAAAGTGCTATGTCCTCTCTCATAACTTCTATTCAATATGGTAAAAGAGATCTTAACCAGCAGAGACAAAAAATAAACAAGTAAGCAAAAAGACAGTCTGAAAAGGAAAGACTAACAGACTCTTCATTTGTATATGTGTTCCCCTATGTTATAATTCTGAGCATTCTAAGAAAAAACTACTAGAATATATAATACAAGTTTCTTAGATAAAAGGTCAATATACTAAAAGTTAATTATGTACCTACATGCTGGCAATAATCAACTCAAAAACAATTAACAATACCATTAATAACGTGAAATATTTAGCAGTATACAAAAACATATTCAAGTCTACACACTGAAAACCATAAAACACTGCTAAGAGAAACTAAGACTAAAATAACTGAGGATATACACAATGTTCATAGATTTAAAATCTCAGTATTTTAAAATATATATACTTTTCAAATTGATTTTATAGATTCAACCCAATCTTAATACTTTAGGAGGCTTTCTTAAGGATATATTGACAGCTGAGTCTAAAATATATCTGAATAAAAAAGAAAAAAAAATTTACAAAGGAAAGATGAAACTGTAGAATTTTATACTCTTTGAATCACACTGTAAAATAAGAAATCAAGACAGCATAGATTATGAAATGAAAAAAGAGTGCCTTTTCAACAACTGGTATGGAAACACCTGGCCACTCTCAAAGGAGCAAAGAAAGAAAAAAACTTGTTTTTACCTCATACCACAAACAAAATGTTTAATTCAAAATGAATAAAAAATATAGATGTAAAAGTTAAAATTTTAGCACTTCTAGAAAAAATAAACAGAAAAATCTCACAAACTTCAAGTACGCAGAGAATACTTAGACTAAAATTCATAGATTGGAGAGTGTAAAAGAAAATCATAACCATAACAAAATTTGAAAAATTAGACTTCAGTGAAACTGATAAAATCTGCCCTGTAGAAGTCACCATTTAGAAAACGAAAAGGCCAGTGAGGGAAGGAAAGAGTGGGACGAATGGAGAAAGCGCCATTATCGCATACACACTACCCTGAGTAGGACGGGTACCCCGTGAGAAGTCGGGCGCCTGGCCTGGCACTCTGAAATGACCTAGAGGGGCGGGTTGCGAGGGGAGCGGAGCTAAAAAGGACGTGACATATGTGTGACTGCGGCTGATCTGCAGCGTTGTACCACACAAACCAACACAGTGTTGTATAGCAATTTTCCTGCAATTAAGAAAGAAATGAATAAGGAAAGAAAATGAAAAGGCAATGAGAAAAAACATTCACCATATGTATAGCTGACAAAAGATTTCCTTACAGAAAATACAAAGAATTCCTACAGTGCCATAGAGACAAACAAACTTAAAACCATAAACAAAGGATCTGACTAGACATTTTACAAAAGATATACAAATGACTAATAAGTATGTGAAAAAACGCTTAGTCAGCAGAGAAATTCAACTAAAAACCACAACACTCTATCATTATATACACACTAGAAGGGCTGAAATTACAGGAACTGACAATAAATACCGGCAAGGATGTGGGACAGAGGGAACTCTCATACCTACTAACTAGCCTGATGAAGTGTAAGACCTGCAACTACTCTAGAAAATAGTCTGGCAGTTTCTCCTAAGCCTAAATACAAACTTGCAACAGCACACAGCAATTATGCTCCTAGGTACTTCCTCGAAATGAATGATAACGTTTCCACAAAAATGAATTGTATGAAAATGCCCATAATGCTTTTAATCATTGAGCCAAACAGTGGAAATTACCCCATGTACACCTACAGACGAATGGATAAACAAAGCAGTACTGCTAAGCAATATAAAAAACAAAAGAGCAATACACATACAACAATGTGGATTAGTATCAAAAATGTTATGTTGACCAAAACAATCCAGACCTTAGAGCACCCATTATGTAATTTATATGAAATTGTATACCACACCAAACTATCTATAATAACAGAAACCAGATGAGCAGTTGCCTACAGTTAGGATATGTATGAATCTGCCTGAAATGCAGGAGACCCAGTATCTTCCCTACGTCGGGAAGATCCCCTGGAGGAGGACATGGCAACCCACTCCAGTATTCTTGCCTGGAGAATGTCATGGACAGAGGAGCCCGGCGGGCTACAGGCCATGGGGTCACGAGGGTTGGACGCAACTGAGCGACTCCACCACCACCACCAGGTGTGTGTATGTGCAGTGGCACTGACCACATGGGAACAGAAGGGGATTCTCTGAGATGACAATTTCCATATCTTGATTATAACAGCAACAAAGATATACACGTGTCAAAACTCATCCAACTGAATACCTGAAATGAGTATATTATATATAAATCACTCAATAAAGTATATTTAAGAAGTTCTTAAAAATGAATAGGCAAGGCACTAACAGGGAAGAAAGTAGTTAAAATATTCATATTGAAAAAATTAGCTCATATACCAAGCAGGTCAATACACTCTATAAATCAGTAAGGTAGATAAACAATAAGAGATAACTAATAAGAAACTAGGTAAAAGATAAATGGTACTACACAAAAATTATTTTTAAAAAACATAATACATAACAAGCAGGAGAAAAGATGTACACTTTAATTTGTAAAGAAAATCCCAAATAAAACACAGTGACATACCACTACACAACTCCCAGAAAGCTAAAATTAAAAGTGGCAAACAACTGTTGATGAAAATGTGGAGTAATATGAACAGTTACACACTGATGTTGGAAGAGGTACACACTTTTGCAAGAGAGTGTAGCAGTTATCTATTGAGACAGAAAACATGAATATTTTACAGTCAAGTCCACCCTCCCCTTCATGGATCACAGCCTTGTTGGGCAAAGGGACTTGCATAACTTAATGCAGCTATGAGCCATCCTGTGTAGGGCCACCCAACATGGATGGGTCAAAGTAAGAATTCTGACACAGCACGGTCTAATGGAGGACAGAATGACCAACTACTGCAGTATTCTTGCCTCAAGAACCACATGAACAGTATGAAAAGGCAAAAAGACACCACAATGGAAGATGAGCCTCTCAGGTCAGAAAGTATCCAATATGCTACTGGACAAGACTGGAGAAATCGCTCCAAAAAGAATGAAGAGGCTGGGCCAAAGGGGAAGCAATGCTCAGCTGTGGATATGTCTGGTGGTGAAAGTAAAATCAGATACTGTAAAGAAATACTGCATAGGAACCTGGAATGTTAGGTCCACAAATCAAGGTAAATTGCACATGGTAAAACAGATGACAAGAATGAACATCGATGTATTAGGAATCAGTGAGCTAAAATGGACGGGAATGGACGGATTTAATTTGGATGATCGTTGTATCTAATACTGTGCGCAAGAATCCCTTAGAAGAAATAGTCTCATAGACGACAAAAGAGTTCGAAATGTAGTACCTGGGTACAATCTCAAAAATGGCAGAATGACCTCGGTTCCCTTCCAAGACACACTATTCAACATCGTAGTAATCCAAGTCTAAGCTACAACCACTAATGTTGAAGAAGCTGAATTTGATGGCTTCTATGAAGACCTACTAGACCTTCTAGAACTAACACCAAAAAAAGACATCCTTTTCATCATACGGGATTGGAATGCAAAAGTAGAAAGTCAAGAGATTCTGGGACGTGAAAGTAAGTTTGGCCTTGGAATACAAAATGAAGCAGGGCAAAGGCTAACAGAGTTTTGTCATGAGAAATCACTGGTCATAGCAACACAAGAGACAACTCTACATTATGGACACCACCAGATGGTCAGTACTGAAATCAGATTGATTATATTCTCTGCAGCCAAATGGAGAAGCTCTATACAGCCAGCAAACACAATACCTGGAGCTGACTGTGTCTCAGATCATCAGCTCCTTAATGCAAAATTCAGGCTTAAATTGAAGAAAGTTGGGAAAACCACCAGACCATTCAGGTATGACCTAAATCAAATCCTTTAAATTTATACAGTGGAAGTAACAAATAGATTTGAGGGATTAGATCTGGTAGAGAGAGTGCCGGAAGAACTATGGATGGAGATTCATTACACTGTACAGGAGGCGGTGACCAAAACCAACCCAAATGAAAAGAAATGCAAGAGGGCAAAGTGGTTATCTGGGGAGGCTTTACAAGTAACAGAGGAAAGGAGAGAAGTGAAAGGTATGAAAGAAAGGGAAAGATACATCGAACTGAATGCAGAGTTCCAGAGAATAGCAAGGAGAGATAAGAAAGCCTTCTAAATGAACAACACAAAGAAATGGAGGAAAACAAGAGAATAGGAAAGACTAGAGATATCTTCAAGAAAACTGGAGATAGCAAGGGAACATTTCATGCAAGGATGGGCACGATAAAGGACATAAACGGTAAGGACCTAACAGAAACAGAAGAGATCAATTAAGAAGAGGTGACAAGAATACACAGAACTACATACAAAAGGTCTTAATGACCAAGATAACCACAATGAGGTGGTCAGTCACCATGCCAGACATCCTGGAATGTGAAGTCAAGTGGGCCTCGAAAGCATTGCTATGAACAAAGCTAGTTCATAGTATGAAATGAACTAGAAGGAATTCCAGCTGAGCTATTTCAAATCCTAAAAGATGGTGCTTTACAGTGCTGCAATCAATAAGTCAACAAATTTAGAAAACTCAGCATTGGTTGCAGGACTGGAGAAGGTCCGTTTTCCATTCCAATTACAAAGAAAGGAAATGCCAAAGAATGTTCAAACCACTGCACAATTGCACTCATTTCACATGCTAGCAAGATAATGCTCAAAATCCTTCCCGATAGGCTTCAACAGTACATGACCAAGAACTTCCAAATGTACAAGCTGGATTTGAAAAGGCAGAGGAACCAGAGATCAAACTGCCAAAATCCGTTGGATCATAGAAAAAACAAAGGAATTTTAGAAAAACATCTGCTTCATTGACAATGCTGACACCTTTGACTGTGTGGGTCACAACAAACTGTGGAAAATTCTTAAAGATAAGGGAATAGCAGACCACCCTGTCTCCTGATTAATCTGCATGCAGGTCAAGAAGTAACAGAATTGGACATGAAACAATGGATTGGTTTAAAATTGGGAGAGAAGTATGTCAAGGCTATATATTGTCACCCTGCTTATTGAACTCATATCCAGAGTGCATCATGAGAAATGCCAGACTAGATGAATCACAAGGCAGAATCAAGATTGCTGGGAGAAATATTAACAACCTCAGATATGTAGATGATACCCAATGTAATGGCAGAAAGTGAAGAGGGTCTAGAAAGCCTCTTGATGAGGGTCAAAGAGAGTAAAAAAGTTGGCTTAAAACTCAACATTCAAAAAACGAAGATCATGGCATACAGTCCCATCACTTCATGGTAAATAGAAGGGGAAAAACTGAAAATGGTGACAGATTTTATTTCCCTGAGTTCTAAAATCACTGAGGACGATGACTACAGCCATGAAATTAAAAGACACTTGCTCCTTGGAAGGAAAGCAGTTACAAATCTAGACAGCATATTAAAAAGTGAAGATATCACTTTCAGACAAAGGTCTGTATAGTCAAAGTTATGTTTCTTTCCAGAGAGTTTGACCATAAAGAAGGCTGAGTACCGAAGAATTGATGCTTCTGAACTGTGGGCTTGAGAAGACTCTTGAGAGTCCCCTGGACAGGAAGGAGACCAAACCAGTCAGTCCTAAAGGAAATCAACCCTGAATATTCAGTGGAAGGACTAATGCTGAAGCTGAAGCTCCAGTACTTTGGCCACTTAATGTGAAGAAGTGACTCACTGGAAAAGACCCTGATGCAGGAAAAGACTGAGGGCAGAAGGAGAAGAGGACGACAGAGCAGGAGATGGTTGGATGACATCACCACTCAATGAACATGAGTTTGAGCAAACTCCATGCAACAGTGAAGGCTAATAGAGCCTGGCACGCAGCAGTCCATGGAGTTGCACAGAGATGGACACAACTGAGCAACAGAACAACAAATCCACCTACAAATACACGTGAGTATGTACACCAAAAGACATTAAAGCTGCACAGATCCTGATATCAACAGTTAAAAAATGGATTGCCAATCAACAGCAGAACACAGCATGAAAAACCACTGCTCTACTGATGAAACAGAATTATACGGCGTTGATCATGAAAAAGAAAACCTAACAAATGAAATGAATCTCAAACATAATAGTAGAACTAAAAATGCCAGAGAAAACCGACTTTGTGTAAAGTTCAAAAACTGGAGAAGAAATTACAATGATTAAAAAACATGCAGCTACGTATTAAAAGAAAAAAAAAAACAGAAGCAAGTAAGTCATTAGATAAAATGACATCATTTAGCTTAATGGAACAAAAAGGGGTTGTGATTGGATATATAAATGCACAAGGCTTCTCACAACCACTTCAGCATTAAGAAAAGGAGGTAAATTAATGTTAAATTAATAGAGTATATTTTATGAGAAACAGATTATAAAGCAAGTTTTCATTAAGTTTGCATAATATTGTGATATAAAAATAAATTTCAGTTAAAAAGTTCAAGGCTAAAATATTTAAAATATTTTATAACCCGTTATTCTAATTTACTAACATTTATTTTTAATTAAGCAATTGAAATGTATTGGCTTCAGAAGTTTTGTGCTTCAGTTTATAAAGAAATTTATACTCAAATTTAAAAAGCAATGACTTATATGATAAAGAAATTCCTCTCTTCTACTTCGTCACTGTTTGGCTGTTTTCTACAGGTGTAGTCATGTTAACATGAATGTATTGCCTGTGTAAATAAAATCAAATTATCCGTCATTCCTTTTCAAGACATAAAGTTCTATCTTCATTCTTTTTCATGGCTATACACAACATTATATTTTTAGTTAAATGAACACACTTTCTGGTAAACACTTTTAAGTGTACTACCTTATGCCCTAATTTATCTCAAAATTACTTACACTATAAATTGTTTGTCTCATTGTAAACCATTTAAAAGGGCAATCATCTAAAGGACAACAAATTAAGAAGCTTTTCAACAGTTCAATTTTGGAGGTCTTTGCACTCAATCTCAATTCAGATTTAAAGTCCAACCATTTAAAAAAAAAAAAATGTTGTCCATGGGAATGTTACAGAGCCTCCTGAAAAACTTAGAAAAATAAAAGCTTAAAAAATCCAACAGCAAACGAAAGTCAACCAATGACAATGTGTGACAGCCACCTTTAATTCTAAAGTGATTCCTCTGTCATCCAACGCTTCGAAGTATTGATTTCTCTCAGCATGAAAAAGTCTAAGCCAATGAAATAGATATAGTATCATCCCCCTGATAATAGCATTCAAGGTGAAAACAGGCAGAACACTTATCAAAGTATCGCTTTCATTTCTTATTGTTTTAATGGACTGGATACAATGTGCTGGGTTCTTATCTTTACAATTGCAGACTTAAAACAATATTTTCAAATTATCTGAGTGCTAATATAGGTTCTAATATTTTAGAGAATAAAAAAATGGGTTTCAAAAGCTTTTACATATTTGTAAAGTGAAGTCAACACTAAGAAGAAGGTTAGTTTCCACTTGCATGTAAAATACACATACAACACTGTTCACGCTATTTCATTGCTACATTAGAGTTACTTGTTAACAATGAAAATTACAAAATTTTTAAGTAAATAGCAAAACAGCTTTCATAAAGGCAAACTGATTTCTTTAACAATGCCTGCATACATAATATATCAGTTTGGTAAAGAAAGTAAAATGAGGTTAGTATCAGTGATCAACACAACTGACAGGAAATTTAAACAGAGTTAAATTCAAATAACCATATTTTAAAATTCATCATGAGACAAGTATATCTTCCCGAGAGATTATAATTATACACAAATACATATAAACACATATATAGTGAAAGAGAGAGAAATTCAAGTTTTTATTTTTTAAACTTTACTATTTGTTAATTTTCACAAGAGCTGAATATCTTAAACAAATCCTATAATCTTTTAACTCAACATATCTACCTAACCATTGGGTTTTTTGGAAATCATACAAAACTAGGGCATCTTACTTGTACTAGGCTAAAAGTTGTGTGTGTGTGTGTGTGTGTGTGTGTCTATGTGTACATATGTATAGACATACTTTAATTTCAAATAACAGTAGTTCAAGAACAAGCATGAAAACCGAAAAGGTAAAAAGAGATTAATTCATTCTGTAAGAAACCATAGTTAATACTGTGGTTAAGAACACAGACTCTGGAGCCAGACAACCTGAGTTTAAATCTTGGCTCTGACGTATTCATGATCAGCTAGGTATTTAACCTCCTATTCCTCAGTTTCCTTAAAGAAAAAGGATATAATGTGATGTGCTTTTCATAAAGTTCCAATATGCATAGACATAAAACAATCAAAATGTTGACAGGCATATACACTAACACCCAACACTTACTGTAGACTCACTCATGAAGTTAACCAACTATACTGCAAACAGTCCCTTGTCTTCCATCATCTGAATGTAGCTGAGAGACATGGAGTAAAAATAATTACAATATGAGATACTTGCTAAGAAAGATATTCACCGTGTGCTTGGAAAGAACAGAAAAGAACTATTCAGAACCAGTCACGGTTTCACAAAGGAATTAGAGGTTAAGTAACTTTTCATGGAGAAGAAAGGGCTCATTTAAGATAGAAGAAATAAAATATAGCAAAATAGTGGTGAAAAAATGAGAACAGCTCAAATAAAAAACTTTTAAGAATAACAGAATAAGACTTGCAATTACCAGAGCTCTCTCTTTTTTTAAGCAAACCAGTACATGCTGCTTTATATCTTCCTTGGGTGCCTAATATATTTTTACCCATTTCCTTCCTAAAAAGATTATTCCTCAAAAGTTTTTATAAATGGTTTAACATATAAATAGTTGATTTGGTCAACTGTTAAGATAACTAGGATATATCATAAACTGAAACCTTAAATACAGGCTTTATCTATCTGTAGGGAGTGTATTCAGACATTTTTCTAGAAGAGATTTTTAAACAGCAGTAAGATATCTATTTCTCTATTGAGACTATATTTTACATTATTAGAATCTAATGAGAACACACTGAAAAAAATATATTTTTCAGTTTGGATTTAATTTGATCAGCCTTGCTCACAGGTATGAATTCCATTTCACCTCGGCCTTAATTCCTTTGCTTTTTTCTAGCTTTCTACCTTTAAAGGAGTGCCCAGTAATATAGCTCTGTTTCTTGAAGCTAGAGAAGTATCACTCATAATTTTCAAAATCAGAGACATCAGCTTACTTTACAATGGTCTTCCTTTGTCCCAAAAATGAAAGCTTCTTTAGTTGCACATGTTATTCTAAAAAGGATGATTTTTTAAAAAATATGTACATGCATGCACATGCCCTGTGTAGATATATATATTTTCTATTCAGAAGTCACCCCCCATAGAAAACTGAGAGCAGAAAATGTTGTGAGCCTAGTTCTTAATCTGGCCATTATCAAGAAGCTAAAATAGGAAGTGAGACAAGTTAAAACACACCCTAGAAGAATCTCTAAAAATAGTGCATTCCAGAATGAATACAGCAGACTTTGGAAATGTACTGAGAAATACTGTGACTAAAGAGTCCAGGTGTGAAAGATAAACCAGAATATGTATGATAAACCACAGTGAGAATTTTCCTTAAGGAGTTTGATGGTCCCACTGTCAATGAACCAGAAGAAGGGAAAAAGGTGAACCCTGGACTTAGTAAGGCCCAGCATTCTTTTTATTCTAAGACTGGATGCAAGTCAGCCTGTACTAAAAGAAGGAATGTGATCAAGAGAGATCTCTGTGTGAGGGAGCTGAACTTGGCAAAGCAGGAGAGAGACAGAGGTCAAGAGAAAACCTCCTCTGCAGGAGCGTGGCCTATGAATTAGCAGATGCAAAACTCAGTAATGAGCTTCCCTTTTCTGCACTGTGATGTCTTTCATCATTGCAAGGCCTACAAAGGAGAACAAGAAAAGCCTTCGTCCATGCTCTGAGCAACAGGATAAAGATAAAACAGCTACTTCCTGGGAAAGCCACTTGTATGATACTAAGAAATAGCCTCCAGAGTTCTGACAGAGCAGTTGACTGGACCAAGGCCCTAAGGCAGAGGTAAGAATTCCAGAGTAAGTGTGGGACATATAAGCATTCCTTGAGTAATCCTTGAGATTACTTAGAATAAAAAAACTACTCTTCATTTTGAAGTAACAGCAATAGCCGCATCATTAAACATTTAGTATGGACTCACGTAACAGGCACTTTACAGTTATCAAATCCCATTTACTCCTCATTACTATAGGTAGGCACCATCATTATCCTGATTTTCACATGAGACATTAATGTCTTAGCTCACACAGTCAGTAAATGACAGAGTCAAAATTAATGCACAAGGTTATCTGACGGGAAAGTCAGAACTATGTGAAACTGCACCAGATTAGTCTGTGGTCTCACTGGCTGAGTGCTCAAACTAAAGTGATCTGGACATCTAAAAGGACTCACAATAGTCCTTACTTAACCAACGTATCCATAGTACTTTATCTATAACGTATCTATAGTACAACTCTCACGGTTGTTTATAACATCATTTTTATCTAACATAAATAAAATAATATCCAAAGCTACAATTATATGTGTGTGTGTATATATATGTATATATAGAGAGAGAAAGAGTGAAGCTTACCATTTTCCTATTCCTGCTCTATAGATGAAGAAGTATATAAAAAGAGGATAAGAAGTATGTCTAAAACCACAATGTTAGTAAACAAATACCAAAGCCAGGATAAGAACTGTCATTCTACTGCTTTGCTATTATGACTCAAACTGGGATCTTGAGCTCTGATGACTCAAGATCTATTAATCAGTCATCTCTTCAGGAAATGACAGAATTGATTATGTAAAGTGTACCTCAAGAAAGAGATGTTGGAAAGACAGTGGGATATATTAATCACCAATATAGAGCCATCATGAGAAACAGAAGGCATAAAGATAAGCTTAAAAAGTTATCATGAACCTGGGTCATCCCTTTCTCAGTTACTAAAGCAGGAAATGGCTACCCACTCTAGCATTCCTGCCTAGAAAATTCCATGGACAGAGAAGCCCGGTGGACTAGTCCATGTGGTCACAAACAGCCAGACACGACTGAGTGACTAACACACTTTGAAGATGAGATGTTCCAAATAGGAGTAAAAAAGTATAAGGGAATAAATAAGAAAGAATAAAACAAAAAGAAGAAAAGACAAGCAGGAAAGCATAAATGGGGAGTTCACTTGAAAATATTTTTACTGTATCATAAGTTTACTTTAAAAGTTACTAAGAAAAAAATATATAGTGCCATTCTATTTCATTTGCCTTGTATTTCAACCACTAAAAGACAGATTGGGGAATTCAATTCAATAATGAGAATATAAAATTTAAAAGTGGACAAAGATGGAAAAAAGTGTGTTCTTCAACTAATGTTTAAATAATTCAGATTTATTTTGCACTCCACCAATTTTACATGCAGGTAAGAACCAATATATAAAGTTAGTAGAAAGAGAAAATAAACAGAGAAAACTTGTTTATGGTTTCAGTTTCAAAAAATTTTCTGAAACTTAAAGACTGAATGAAAGGAAATTTAAAGATTACTATATAGCTGATTCTAACATAACACAAGCAATATCGAGTGTTGGAGAGAATGTAGAGGAAAGAAAATCTTGTGCACTGGCAGTGGGAACATAAATTGGAGCACCCGACTGAAGACAGCATGAAGGTTTCCCAAAAAGTTAAAAATAGAGCTACTACATGATCTAGCAACGCACTTCTTTATATCTAAAGGAAACAACTCACTATGTTGAAGAAATACATGCACTCCCAAATTCCTTGCATCATTATTAAAAATAGCCAAAATATGGAAACACACTATGTATCCATCAACAAATGGATAAACAAAATACAGTGGAATACTATTCAACCTCAAAAAAGGGGAAATCTTGCCACTTGTGATGACATGGATGAATCTGAGGGCAATATGCTAAGTGAGACAAGCCATAAACAAAAAGACAAATATTGCATATTTCATTTATATGCAGAATCTAAAAACAAAAAATTCAAAATCATACTAGAGGCTTAAGACTGGCAGGAAAGGGAAGATATTGATCAAATGGTACAGAATTTACATTCTGAGATTAGTAAATTCTGTATATCTAGTGTACAGTATGACAACAATACTTAATGAGAACGTGCTGTGTACTTGAAATTTGCTTAGATCTCGACCACACACACACCCAAGTGGCATGGGCTGAAGGATATGTCAATTTGCTCAATTGGGGTCATCATTTCACAATGTACACATACATCCAAGTATCATGTTGTGCACCTTAAATATATACAATATCTATTTGCCAATCTTATTTCAATAAAGTCGGGGAGAAAAAGAAAAACAGTGGCAAACTACAAAGAAATACAGGGAGGATAATGACTGCTAGTTTTCTTTATGCTTCTACCAGGATTCCAACATTGAATTAAGGCATCAACTAAGAAACAGATATTTCTATTGCAAGTATGGCAAGCCCTTTCTGGATATTTTCTAGTCATCTTGCCAATCCCTACCTTTATTTGTAAAATTTGAAGGAACAAGATGCTATTCTGATTGTTAACCTCAAAAAAAAAAAAAAAATGATGTTATGGAGCTATAAACATCATAATGTCAGCTCACAGAGTCAACTGAATGAGAGAACAGATGAAGGAGATCCATTTTAAAACCACTTTGAAAAATTCCTGTAAAGAAGTATGGCTTAACATTAATTTGTAAAATGTAAATAGTATAAGTTGCAGAAGAAAGCTGGATTTAATCTCTCAGCCAAGTAGACTGTATTGATACTAACTTCAAATTGTGGCCACAAACCTCAAACACACAACTCTTTTCCTATTCTCACTTTCAGCTGATGATCTTGTCCCCAAATATTTCAGTGAGGAAATAAAAGCAACCAGAAACCAACTTCCACAAGCTCCCAGTGACACATTTACCCTCCTTCTAGCATATGTTCTGAATCTTTTGCCTGTTAATATAGGAGAACTCTCCACCATCACTGTTCAGTCGCTAAGTCGTGTCCAACTCTGCTCGTTTCTAAATCAGCTCCCCATCTGGGGACCACATCTCACCTGCTCAACTCTGCCTGCACAGTGTTTCTCATCACTTCTTTACTCTCTCTTAAGTAATGGACTTTCCTTCTAACAAATCGTTCTCCTGTGCATGCGGACATGCTGTTGTTTTCAAAATCTTAAACAAACTGAAAACTACTCTTCTCAATAATTTGCCCACAAACTTCTGCATCATTTCTCGAGTCCCCTTCAGTAATATCCCCACAAAGAATGGTCTGCATCCATTTCCCATTCTCTCTTCTAAGTAAGAGTAACAGTGGTTTCTTTAGATGATCTTCTACCTAGTCTTTTTCTCCTTCCCAATTGCTTAACACTGGAGTGCCTCCAGAGCATGGTCTTTAGAATTCTCCCCTATCTATCATCACTTCTTTGATGATCTCAGAGTTTTAAAAGCTATTCATATTCCAGTGACTCTCACATTTATATTTCCAGTCCACACATTTCCTGAATTTCAGATTCATTTATCCAAATGCTTACGTTAAATCTTCTCTTGGATGCCTAATTTTTAACTTATTTTTGAACTGAACCCCTTATCTTGCCATCCAACCCCCACTCCAACCCATCCTTCCCTGGAAAATTCTGCTTTTACACAGTCTGTATCTCAGTGAATGATGTCCCCTTTTTTACATTTGCTGAAATCTTGGAGTTATTCTTGACTTCTCTCTCACACACCCAGGTGTATATTTACAATTATAATATCTTCTTGAATTAGTAACTGTTTAAATTATTATATAATAATTTTCTGTCTTTTTTGTTACAGTTTTGATTTAAGGTCTAAACTTGGTTTGATATAAATGTAAATACTGTTTTTGGTTCCAGTTGCATGGAATATTTTTTCCATTCCTTCATTTTCAGCCTCTGTGTATCCTTCAAGGTCAAGTGGGTGATTTATATACCACCATTACAGTGTTAGAGTATTCTGATTTTGACCATATACTTAATAAAACCAGCAAGTATTATATTTATATTCAACTTCATGTTATTAACTAGCTTCCTTTCATTTCAGCTTGAAGAAATAGCTTTAGCATATTTTATAAGGCAGGTTTAGTGGTGATAAATCTTCTTTGCTTTTTTTCTTTTTAGTCTGGGAAAGTTTATTTTATTTAGTTATTTTTGATTCAAGGATAATTGCTTTACAGTATTGTGTTGGTTTCTACCAAACATCAATAGGAATCAGCCACAGGTTTATGTCTAGGCAAGTCTTTCCCTCTCTTCTTTTCTGGATGATGGCTTTTTTGGGCAAAGTATTTGTGGTTGGCAGTCTTTTCCCTTAAAGCACTTTGAATATATCATCTTCAGGCCTGTAAAGATTCTGCTGAGACACCTATTGACACCCTATGGATTTATGTGACAATTTGCTTCGTATGTGACTTTGAGTGTAGCAATTCACTTTTCTCTTGCTGCTTTCAAATCTTTGATTTTTCAAGAGCTTGATTATAATGCATCTCTGTGAAATCCTCTTTAGATTAAAAGTTATTCTATCATTGTGCTCCTATTTGTTTTCTGACTACTTTCTACATTCTTTTTACTCTTTTGCTGTCTTCCTTTATTATTTGACAGTTTTTTGTAGCATTATCTTTTGTGATTCTACTACAGGTTTTTTTGTGATTACCATGAGGATTACATAACAAATTTTATAGCTATTATAGTCTATTTTAAGTTGAACAGAGTTTTATACCAAACTAAAACATTCAGGATGAGATGGCTGGATGGCATCACTGACTCAATGGACGTGAGTCTGAGTGAACTCCGGGAGTTGGTGATGGACAGGGAGGCCTGGTGTGCTGCAATTCATGGGGTCGCAAAGAGTCAGACACGACTGAGAGACTGAACTGAACTGAACTGAAAAAATTCAGAAAACTAAGATCATGGCATCTGGTCCCATCACTTCATGGGAAACAGATGGGGAAACAGTGGAAACAGTGTCAGACTTTATTTTTGGGGGCTCCAAAATCACTGCAGATGGTGATTGCAGCCATGAAATTAAAAGACACTTACTCCTTGGAAGGAAAGTTATGACCAACCTAGATAGTATATTGAAAAGCAGAAATATTACTTTGCCAGCAAAGGTCCATCTAGTCAAGGCTATGGTTTTTCCAGTACTCATGTATGGATGTGAGAGTTGGACTGTGAAGAAAGCTGAGCGCCAAAGAATTGATGCTTTTGAACTGTGGTGTTGGAGTAGACTCTTGAGGGTCCCTTGGACTGCAAGGAGATCCAACCAGTCCATCCTAAAGGAGATCAGTCCTGGGTGTTCATTGGAAGGACTGATGCTGAAACTGAAACTCTAGTACTTTGGCCACCTGATGCGAAGAGCTGACTCATTAGAAAAGACCCTGATGCTCGGAGGGATTGGGGGCAGAGGAGTAGGAGACGACAGAGGACGAGATGGCTGGATGGCATCACCGACTCAATGGACATGGGTTTGGGTGGACTCTAGGAGTTGGTGATGGACAGGGAGGCCTGGCGTGCTGTCGTTCATGGGGTCGCAAAGAGTTGGACACGACTGAGCGACTTGACTGAACTGAAAAGAATCTAAGATCTCATGTGAAAAGACTGAATCCCCAATTTTTTGCTGGCTGATTATGAAAAGCTTTATTAATCCTATATTCTCTATTAGTTGATGCTTTCATTAATTTAACATTTCATTGAGAACTTCCTATGCTCCAAGCCTAGTCTAGGTATTGAAATTAAAATAAATGGATGCTACTTTAAAGTTTGCTTCCCTCAGTAGACAATTTTAAAATATTCTTAATGGATACAAGTAACTCTCACCAAGTCTCCAGTAAGAATATTCTAACCTATTCCAGAATCTGAAAATGTAATAGCCATTAAAAAAAAGAAATATCAGTGAAAGATTAGCCTCTATTTCCCCTACATGGCTGCTATAAGTGATTTATGAAAACCACAGAGACCGTGACATAAGATACTTTCAAGTCAGAATATTTAAACCTCCAAAAATTACACATAAAATTTCATGGTTTTATTTGTATAAATTTCTGAAGGTCAGATTCTTAAGAGTCCATACACAAATGAAAATTTAGGAACTACTGACTCAAAACACATTAACAATTTACATAATATAATTCCATTTTGGGTTGAATATTTATTACACAAGAAATGTATATGCATACAATTATACATAAAGTGTACATTAATAATAAAAAGTCTGAATAGTTATGTGCCAATCATTATCCTGGGAGTATGGTAAGGAAAAAGATACTGGAGAATGTTCTCTTTTTACTTTACACTATTCTACATTGTTAGTTTTTTTCTTTCTTCTCTATTTTTCCTTTTTTTTCCCCCGTATGTATCCCTCAGATTAGTATTTTTTAATTAAAAAAAGAACACTGATATTAACAAAATTTGTCCTTAAGTCAGGGTTTCTCAGGTGAACATGTTAGCATATATCAATTCTATTTTTACATGACATGTCTGCTGTTTTTATTTCATGATAATCTAAACAAATCAATAAAAAACAGATTTGGGATTATAGATATATAGAAGTGTTTCATATGCTCTTAGCTACTACACAACTATAATCAAATTAAGCACAAATTAAGTTCAAGCATCATCATAAAAATCAATAAATTTATATTATTTATAACTGCTTAAAATGAAAGAATATAACTTGTAATGACATGATAAGGATCAGTTGGTATTCTCATTAGGATAAAATGGCATCAGTCAATCCATAAGTATCTAATGTCAAGCCATGAATATCTAATATTTAAAAAGCATACTATAAACTCCACTGCTCCCATTGAAGATGACATAATTGGATAAATTTTTCATTAATATGAAAAAACAAAACTGAACTAAATGAATATTTCACTTTTTTGTGGAATCTAAAACAAGCTGAATTCAGAGAGAGTAGAATGGTAAAATAACAAAACACTAATAAACGGAATATGGTAACCAATAATTATTATTTTTCAACAATAACTGAATCAGCCAAATCAATTAGATAAGAAAAAGCAATTAGAAGAATAAAATTTGGAAATACGAAGAAAAAACTATCAATATGTATACGTGAAATGTTTATATACCTGAAAAGCTCAACAGAATCAAATGAAAATAGTTTTTGAATAAAACAACCTGAATCTAACATTATTAGCTAAGGAAGACTAGCCACAGCAATTCTGAAAAATATTTTAGAAGTCAATGATGGGAAAACACAACACAGCCCTATTAATATTAAAATGCACTATAAGGTCTCAATAATTTAAATAAAAATCAACACCAATACAGGAAATCACAGAGACTAATACAGAGATATAGACTATTAAAAAAAAAAATCCCCAAACACATAGGCATTTGGTATATGTTAACAATGGTATCTCAAATTAGAGGAGAAAATTTGGACTTCGTAGATAGTACAAAAAAAAATTATATTATCATGTAAAATAAAGTTAGATTCACATCACAGTTTATCCTAAGATAGATTATAAGTAAATGAAATATTTAAACATAAGACAATAAAACTAGAAATGCTAGAAGAAACACAGAGAAATTTCTTTATAATCTACATGGGTAAAAGACCTTTCCAACTACAAATCAAAATATCAAACCATAAAAGAAAGCATTAATAAATTCAAGAACAAAAGTATTTTGTAAAACACGTCTGGAGGACACCAAAAATTCCACCACATGTAAGTCAACAAACTGGCAAAAATATTTATAAAAACAGAAATGCAAAGTTAAAACTATAGTGAGAAATACAAATGAAAGCTACATACTGCCATGCATAATCTGTGAGAATGACGAAAATCTGAAAGTTTGATAACATATTCTACGATGAAACAGACACTCATATGCTGCTAATGGAAGTATTAAAAAAAATCTCCAAAAAACATTAAATAAGCAAAGCATAAAACATTATAGATATGGTAACATTTATATAAGGAAAGGGGATGAGAATATATATTCATATTTTTATTTATGTGCATAAAGAAACCTGGACGAGATGTATAAGAAACTAACAGTGGCTTCCTCCAAAGGTGAGGAGGCAGAAGCCGCCCAGGAAGAGATTAAAGAGATGTTTCATTCTGTGTCTTCTCATAGTTCACAAAATTTTAGTTACCTACAGAAGACAATAAATAAAAGAATTTTACACTTAAAAACATTCAATGTATTCTATATAGAATTTTTATATAATGCTGACATTATATGAAATTATTAAAAATGACACAAGTTAAAAGTAACAAAGAGATATTCTTGTGAAAGACCTATACTTTTGGTAAAGCAATAAGAAATAGAGAAGAAATTAAACCTAAGGAGAACAGTAAGAAGTAAAAAGCTAACCAGAAAAGCACCTGGTAAGAAAGTCAAGTCAAAAAAGAAATTTCAAAAAGGAAGGGCTGACCATCAACGGCGAATGATACAGAATCAAGGAATACGAGAATAAAAAAGAGCTAATGGGTAAGTATAACTAGGTCATCTAAAGAGAACAGTTGTAGTATTTTCGTTCCAGAACTGGAGATGAAAAGGAAAGAAGAGAAGCAAGGATGCAAGACACTGAATAGTAAAAGGGTGAGAAAGACAGCATTAGCAAAAACTGGCAGAATGACAAAGCAAAGTGAAAACGAAAGCTGGAGGATTCCAACATTTACACAAGGTTGACCAGCTTGAGCATATGATAATTAGATGGAGCGATAACAATTATAACAACACTAAGAAGCTACAAGATACTTCCAGAAAGGTCATCTGAAAGGAAGAGGAAAAGAAAATAATAATTAAATAATAAACTCAGAAAAAATAATATATATTTTGTTAAAGAAAACCACAGAGGGTACTCAGTGATTATAAAGACCTCCAATGACATCAAGTAAAAATTAGACCTTTCAATCAAAACTATTCTTAAGAGTAAACTGCCTATTTCATGCTTAATGACAGCTTGGAACTGAATGTTCACAGTATTCTGAAAACAGGTATCAAGGAAGATCTCACACGTAACGGGGTGCATCATCTAAGGATCTTTTTCACATTAAGAATCCTATTAGAAAGAAAACACTAAAAGGTAATTGAATTTCCCTCAGTTATCTTCATCTCTGTCAGCTCCTGCTACAATAACTTACTCTCCAGAGCAGAGATAACTCAATTCTGTCCAGCAAGCATATGTTATGAATCTCCAAAGCAAACTTGTCTAAATCACTCTGGTCTTCTATCAAGGTTAGCTGTGGATATGAACTCTGACAGAAAGAAAACAAATTTATTTTTATCTTTTCAATAATTCACTTCTTCATGCTTTCATGGAAGAAATCATGAGACAAATATATGGTCTGCAGTTACGTTATAAAGTCAGTTAAAATGGTTTCCAGGACTTAAATAAAAAAGACTTAATTAATCATTTTTTAACACATACACAAAACAGTACTGATGTACTGAATTGGTATTATATTACCTTAAGCTTCAATTTTTATTTATAGTTACCTCTAATAGTTGGAGTTCAGTTAAAAAATACTATTAACCAGAAGTTACTTATGATCACACAAATACTATTTCAAGTACTTCACCCTTGAAAAGCTTTTAGTAAAGCATATTTTTAAAAATATTAGCATTCATTCTTTAAATAAAAAATCAACAAAATAAATAACAGTTCTCAAAAGGAAATGTATTTATGTGTATTCTAAACCAGCATTTTCTAATGAAAATGAAAGAAAAAAATTAAATTACAGTAAAGGCAATGGTATCAGAAATTCTGTGTCCCTTTAAAGTTGGAATCTAAATAAAACAAGATTATTCAGAACATAAACTAATTCAAATTCAGGCAGTAAGAAACTTAACTATTTAACACACATTATAAATGTATATAAAACTATGTGATATAAATAAAAATGTATTTTAATATAAAAATACAAAATATAAAATTTTATTCTCCACAATTATTATATTCAGTTTACAGGAGGAAAACTAAGACTCTGAGAGGTTCAGTGAATTCTTCCCAATACTTTCCAACTAGTAAATTTTAGAGACTAGAATCGGAAAATGTTTCTAACACCACATATTCCTGTTATATAACACTGTTTTTCTTTGTTTTGGGGTTTTTTTTTTGGGGGGGGGTCTGTTTTTGCCACAGCAAACAGCTTGTGGGATCTCATTTCTCCAACCAAGGGTTGAACCTGGACCACAGTCAAAGTGCCAAATTCTCATGACTAGACTACCAAGTAATTGCCATCACTGTTAACACAGTTTCAAATTAACATTACTTTTAAACACTAGAGAGAAGCTCAAAGAATTTGGCCAACTATGTTCCTTGCTATTTTTTAATATAAACTGTGCTAACCTGCACTTTATGATGTAACCTGCCTATTCCTTCATCTCAAGCACAATCAGTACTTTTTGGACAGAGCAACTCAAAACTGTAATTTGAAAGGCACTAATCATGGAAATTTGGAACACTATTACAACCTATCACTCTTGCTAGTAATAGGTTAAAAAATACTTTTGCCATGGCCTTTCCAACTGAATTGAATCCTTTCTGTCTCCAAAAGAACCAATATCCCCCACTAGTATCAGAAAAAAAAAAATGAATGTGTAGGCTATAATTATCATTTATTTGTTAACCAATTCTTTACTGAACACATACTGCGTATAAGGCAATATGCCAGGCACTATGAATACCTGATGAATAGACACAAGAGTTCTTGTCTGAGGGAAGCAGGGAGAAGAGCTGGAAACAAAATAACCAGACGAGTAAATAAATAATTGCAAACCGTAAGTAAATGCAATGAGAGGTTACAATAGAAAGATGTGATTTCAGATTTACATCGGGTGATTGGTCAGGGTCACCGAGAGGAGAGCAGACCAGGCTTTTGTATAAAACTAAAATCGAGAGGGAGGTGTGAAAGATGAGCAGAAGTCAGGATACATGACAGGAGAACTGCAAGTAGAGCATAGAGTAAAAGGAGGACAGTACTTGCCAGAAGGTGGAAATGGGAAGCAGGAGCCACTTTATACTGCATCTTCTGGACTGTATTAACAATGGCAGGGTTACTCTGAAACACATGGAAGCACTGGATGGTTTTATGTCTGATCAGCATAAACATGTTGAAACTTGTGTTTCAGAGTGATTACTTTGGCTATTTGGTAGAAGATAAAGGAGACATCTGTTGGTGGGGCGAGGGATATCAAATAAGAGATTATTTCAGGTTTTTGAACTAAAGATGTGATGGCTAAATCAAGAAATAACAATATTGGTAGCAGATATATTTTATTTAAGAGATAAACAGAATTTGATGAGAGACACCAAATGTGATATAATGGAAAACAACAGGTGATGACTGATTTGTGTAAGAAAGTAAACAGGTGGTATTTATTCACATGAGTAGAAGTGGAAGAACAGATGTAGAGAGAATTTCAGATTTGGAAGATTTCCCCCCAAAAGTAGAGATACTTATAAGAAATGTCAACTGAAGGCAAAAAGTAGACAGATCTACACTATATAAGTCTAAGGCTCTGAAGAGAAGTCAGAGTTTGAGATAAAAACCAGAAAGCTAGAGATAATACATGCGTAATCAGAAAATGAAAGGAAAAGGTCTTCAGATTTCTAAAGAAAGAAAGAAAGAAAGATCTCTGGGTAAGAAAGAGTAAAATAATTACGGCTTTAATCTCATAAAGTATAAAACTATACATTAAAACTGTTTCTTATTCACAGAAAAGGAATATATTCCACCCTGGCTCTTGATAACTGGGAGTAAACACAAGCCAAAAAACACCTACCTCATTTCCTAATTTCCTCTTTTTCAGACAATTAGATAATCTTTACACATCACTTACATGTGAGTTACTTGGACATAATAAGGCGCTGAAGAATGAGTATTCTACTTCCTATGGCAATCTATCTTCATAGACAAATAATGTGAGGAAAAAGTAGATTCATTCATTAGGAGAAAAAGAGGTCCTTGTTTATTTAGAGCTAAACTTTTAAGTCTCAGCCTGATTCAGTGTGTTCACTTGGCTAACACATGCTATTACTGAGGCCACTGACAATTCCAGCTCTAAGACTGACAGTAAAACACCTCCCAGAAAAGTGACTTCATGAACACAGATTTCACCAGTACTCTCAAGGAACTTTCTGACATATAAGTTCTAGATGTAAAAGAAAGGCAACACCAAAAATAAAAAAAGTAACATTTTAGTATAAATCCCAATGAGGAAAAAAACTGACTTACTGAATTTACTATAAAATTGACTTACTTACTAGAAGTCAGTAGTAATACATTTATATCCACTAAAGGCCTGTCTTTGGTTAAATCATAACGTTAATTCATATCATGTGTACTTACTGCACACCAAAATAGAAAGTCAAATCCAAGAAGTTTTTCAATCACAATGTAACTTGTGATTACACCAAAAGGACCGATCGCAGGTATATCAAAGCAAAATGTCATGTTTACTGAGATTCAGTATCTTTAACACAACATAGAAGAAAAGTAACTAGAAACATACTTCACTTTCATTGAGCACTTGTAAAAATTACTTTTAAACACATTTCTAGGTAACTTGACGCTAGTAAAAATTACTAATGTATTTGAATATCAGTGTGTCAAAGTAAAAGTTATTTGTGTAATATGACAAATATATGAAGAGATGTGTGACAATACCGATAGAGGATCTTTTAAATTGCTCAGTGTCATCAACAGTTAGTTCTCTTCTGAGCTAACATGAGTTTACACATTTACATTTACAAGGCTAAGAAATGTACTCATTAAAAGAACATCTTTCTACAATGACAACGGAGCTAAACTTATCTTCTACTTTAGGAAGTGAAACAATCTTTCATACATCTTATATTTTCCAACTGAAGGAGAGGTATATATATACCAGGAGTCAAAAGAGCAGAACTTGGCCAAACTTGAAATCTACCAAGAAACTTATTAACAATTCTCTTTCTCACATGGAAAATGGGGATAATAAAAAATGACCATCAACTTCATAGGTTATTGTGAAAAATAAATGAATTATGGTATGAAAAATTGCTTAGAATACTGCCTGATATATAATAAACATGCAATAAATCATAGCTATTATTAAAGTTATTATTATCCCCATCCTTAATACCTGGGTACAAACAAGAGTGGTGGACCTCATATGAAATTCTTCAAGAAAAATGACTATGAATTCCAAAAACTTAAGACAGTTCAGATACACTTGCATGATAATGATCAAATTACAGGAATAAAACAAAATATGATCACAATTGTTTGAGTTTAAGAACCTGAAAGTCTAAAGGACCACCAAAGATTTTTCTAATCAAAATCTAATTTAAGGTAAAATATTTTAATTTTAAGTAATGTATGCATATTATGCTTCAATTTCTAATGAAAATATAAACATTTATCCTTATAACTTATTTTTTCTATTATTTTGATTTTTGATTAAATCTAACCTTTTAAATGCATCAGTTCAGTTCAGTCGCTCAGTGGTGTCCAACTCTTTGTGACCCCATGAATCGCAGCACTCCAGGCCTCCTGGTCCATCACCAACTCCCTGAGTTTACACAAACTCATGTCCATTGAGTCAATGATGCCATCCAGCCATCTCATCCTCTGTCGTCCCCTTCTCCTCCTGCCCCCAATCCCTCCCAGCATCAGGGTTTTTTCCAATGAGTCAGCGCCTCACATCAGGTGGCCAAACTATTGGAGTTTCAGCTTTAGCATCAGTCCTTCCAATGAACACCCAGGACTGATCTCCTTTAGAATGGACTGGTTGGATCTCCTTGCAGTCCAAGGGACTCTCACGAGTCTTCTCCAACACCACAGTTCTAAAGCATCAATTCTTTGGCGCTCAGCGTTCTTTAGAGTCCAACTCTCACATCCATACATAACCATTGGAAAAATCATAGCCTTGACTAGACAGACCTTTGTTGACAAAGTAACGTCTCTGCTTTTTAATATGCTATCCAGGTTGGTCATAACTTTTCTTCCAAGGAGTAAGGATCTTTTCATTTCATGGCTGCAGTCACCATCTGCAGTGATTTTGGAGCCCGAAAAAATAAAGTCTGACACTGTTTCCATTGTTTCCCCATCTATTTGACATGAAGTGATGGGACCAGATGCCATGATCTTCGTTATTTGAATGCTGAGTTTTAAGCCAACTTTTTCACTCTCCTCTTTCACTTTCATCAAGAGGCTCTTCAGTTCCTCTTCACTTTCTGCCATAAGGGTGGTGTCATCTGCATATCTGAGGTTAGTGATATTTCTTCTGGCAATCTTGATTCCAGCTTGTGCTTCTTCCAGCCCAGCGTTTCTCATGATGTACTCTGCATATAAGTTAAATAAGCAGGGTGACATTATACAGCTTTGACGTACTGCTTTTCCTATTTGGAACCAGTCCATTGTTCCATGTCCAGTTCTCACTGTTGCTTCCTGACCTGCATACAGATTTCTCAGGAGGCAGGTAAGGTGGTCTGATATTCCTAACTCTTGAAGAATTTTCCACAGTTTATTGTGATCCACACAAAGGCTTCATTTTGTACTCCAAGGCCAAACTTGCCTGTTACTCCAGGTATTTTTTGTCTTCCTACTTCTGTATTCCAATCTCCTGTGATGACCAGTACTTTTTTTTTTTTTTTTTTTGGTGATAGTTCTAGAAGGTATTGTAGGTCTTCATAGAACCATTCAACTTCAACTTCTTTGGTATTAGTGTTTGGGGCATAGACTTGGATTACTGTGACACTGAATCATTTGCCTTGTAAATGAAGAAAGCTCATTCTGTCACTTTTGAGACTGCACCCAAGTACTATATTTCAGACTCTTTCATTGACTATGAAGGCTACTCCATTTCTTCTAAAGGATTCTTGCCCATAGTAGCAGATATGATGAAGTGAAGTGAAAGTTGCTCATTCATGTCTCTGTGACCCAATGGACTATACAGTTCATGGAATTTTCCAAGCCAGAATACTGGAGTGGGTAGCCTTTCCCTTCTTCAGGGGATCTTCCCAACCCAGGGATCGAACCCAGGACTCCCACATTGCAGGCTGATTCTTTACCAGCAGAGCCACAAGGGAAGCCCAATACTGGAGTAGATAGCCTATCCCTTTCCAGTGGATCTTCCCGACCCAGGAATCTAACCATAGTCTCCTGCATTGCAGGTGGACTGTTTTCCAATGAGCTATCAGAGAAGCCCATATAATAGTCATCTGAATTAAATCTGCCCATTCTCATCCATTTCAGTTCACTGATTTCTAAATATCTATGTTCACACTTGCCATCTCCTGTCTGATGACTTCCAATTTACCTGGATTCATGGAACTAACATTCCAGGTTCCTATGCAGTATTGTTCTTTACAGCACCAGACTTTACTTCCATCACCAGTCACATCCACAACTGCGCATTTTTTTTAGCTTTGGCTCGGCCTGTTCATTCTTCCTGGAACTATTTCTCCATTCTTCCTCAGTAGCATGTTGGACACCTACCAACCTGGGGAGTTCATCTTTCAGCATCCTATCTTTTTGCTTTTTCATTCTAACTTTTAATTTACAAATATTTTATTTCAATTTGACCCTGTAATATGAATATAAAAATAAGACAAAAGACATACTTGAATTATAAGTACAAAATTAAAAAAAAAAAAAAAAAAAAGAAGAAACCAGGATTCATATCCAGATTCTAACTCCCATGTGAACTGTGTAACTCTGGGAAATTACTGTGCCTCTCTAGTCTCAGCTTCCTAATTCTCTATAGTGGGCCTAAAAGCAACGGCTTCCTCTTTGAAACAATTTCATATTCCCAAGGTAACCCGAGTAAGCCATACAAAGCAATCTAACAGACTGGCAGTTGGTAAGCGCTATGTAAATGTTTGTCATTATTATGATCAGACTACCACTGTCTCTATAAAACAATTTAAACTTTATAGTTCATAATGTATAAAAGAAGTATGGATTTAAATATAAGAAAATATTATATAAAATGCCATATTAAAAATAAGATTTCAAAAATAGTTAATATGTACAAATCATGAATCACATCAAGCTAAAATAAATGTCTCATTATTTAGAAGCTTATATATTCTCTACAAGACTTCCTTATTCATTTTCATTGCCTGTATTCACTTTAATTTTTTAGTTAACAAGAAGATAAACTGTATCAGCTAATGGGAGGATAAACAATGAAAATAAATGAAAAATATGCTTTCTGCATTAATCAGTAGGATAAAAAAAAAGAAATGGAACAAAGAATTAGATGGATTAAGTTACTCATTGACATGGCAGGATGTAATTTAGGAATTATACATGAGTTCCCTACTTTTGTATTTCACTCCCAAGTAAACTGTCTCTTTCCTACGGAAAGCAAAAGAAAAAACACGTTCATATTACAGTGTAAAGCAGACATCTTTAATTCTATAAACAATCAATCAATTATATACCAAGTATCATGTTAAGTGATAGGAATTAGGAGCTAAAAACTCTTTCCGTAGCAAAGAATCTAGAACAAGCTACTTACTGTTACTGAGAATATTTGTTTGAATTCAAAATGTTTACCTTCATTATCATAATAGACTAAAAATCTATTACAGTTTTGAGAGTTCCTTTTAGGGCAAGTTTATTAGTTTTTATACTAAATGATCTCCTTATGTAAAACTCAACTATAATCTGTAGATATTTCCAATCCTGTAAAATATTATCTAGGGGAAGAAATATTCATGTTCAATACTAAACTCAAATGTCAAATTAAGATTCTATAGAGAATCAACAAGCAAACTATAATGCTTACTGACATACAAGGAACACTCAACAAATATTAGTTACTAATGTATGAACACCAACAAGGTAAAGAAGCAAATGCTAAATTAAAAATTTAATTTCATGTTCTTAAATCTAAAAGAATTGCCAAGGATACTGTCCTTTGCTCCGTTAAACAAATATTTACTGAACATCAATTATGTACCTTTTACAAAGAATTGAAAATTACAAAGGCACAAAAGACAGGCATGATTTCAACTTTATACTACGAGGCATGACATGTAAATAAAGAAATAGCCTTTAAGTTATTCATTATGAAGTCGACTTTAAAGGAGAGTGCTAGGATAGAGAATACGCTGCATCAGGGAAGAGTTACCAACTTTGCTAGGATAGTCACAGAAGGCCTCTGAAGAGATGACTTAGAAAGGGGAAAATAAAGTTTAGAACTTAGACACAAAAACCAGAAAAAAGAGCACACTCTGCTAAGACAGTCCTTTGACAGTTCATTATTCTTTCCAAAACTTTAAAAACTAGATTTCTAGAAGCACCAATTTCTGGCTTTCTATCTACCAACAGGAAGTACAACTTTCTGTTGCTACTGAATCACCTGGTGATCTCATGCTGATTATGGTGTTAAATGCCAGCAGTTACAGTAGAGACTCCCAAATTTGTATTCTGAGCCTACATTCCTCAAAGGAATTTCATGTTTATATACCCAACTGCCTAATGAACATCCCCACTTGGATGGCACACAGACATTTCAATTGTAACATGTTCAAAACTGGGCTCATGACTTTTCCTCATCGCCCTACCCTGATCCTTCTAAAGTATTATCACTTAAGCAATTCCATTCTCCTATTAAATAGTTGCTCAAACCAAAATCTTCCAGTCAGCCTTCATGCCCTTCACTCGTTCAACATAAATCTATCTGCATATCGTGTTGGCTTTAAAACAAAACAGATTAGAATTCAAGCAATTCTCACTACTTCTACTGCCGTTAGCTTACCCCAAGTCGGCATTTCTTATCTCATTTACCACAGTAACTGGTCTTCCTATTTAGGCCTTTGCTTCCCTTCAGTCTCTTCCGAAAGCAGCAACCAGAATGATGTACTTAAAATTTTACTCAGATTGTCACTTCTCTGCTCATTACCCTTCAAGAGCTTCCCAACTATTGAGAGTCAAAGTCACTGCAATGGGTTATAATGTCTTCCATGATCTAGTCCAGCATCTACTCTATAATCTCATATCCTCCTATTTGCTCATTTACTCATCCAATCCAAAAATGCTGGCTTTTTCTTTTTATCCTTTAAATGCTCCAGGCATAAAACTGCCTGTAAGCCTTGTACCATGTGCCCTCTCCAAACCCCTTAAACTCCTTCACCTCCTTTAAGAGGTCTTTTCAGCCAAAGCCTTCCTATCATCCTATTTAATGGCCACATAAGACTTCTTTGTTTTCCTCCAGAGCACTTTCTACAGTCTATCTTTAGAATCAATACCTTAATTTTACTGTTTATAATCTGTCTTCCCTCAAAAGCAAGTAATTTCCTAAAGACCAGGTTTTTATGTCAGTTTTATATTCTCAGCCCCGAACAGTGCCCTATACACAGTAAATGCTCAACAAACACCTCTTAAGCAAATGAATGTACAGAGACTAACAAAAGTAAGAGAGAGACATGTTAGAAGAGCTAAATTAGTTAGAAGATTAGTATGACTAATGGCTCAGCAGTAAAGAATCCACCTGCCGGAGAACATAGGCAAAACACTCTCTGACGTACATCACAGCAGGATCCTCTATGACTCATCTCCCAGAATATTGGAAACAAAAGCAAAAATAAACAAATGGGACCTAATTAAACTTAAAAGCTTCTGCACAACAAAGGAAACTATTAGCAAGCTGAAAAGACAGCCTTCAGGATGGGAAAAAATAACAGCAAATGAAGCAACTGACAAACAACTAATCTCAAAAATATACAAGCAACTCCTACAGCTCAACTCCAGAAAAATAAATGACCCAATCAAAAAATGGGCCAAAGAACTAAATAGACATTTCTCCAAAGAAGACATACAGATGGCTAACAAACACATGAAAAGATGCTCAACATCACTCATTATCAGAGAAATGCAAATCAAAACCACTATGAGGTACCATTTCACACCAGTCAGAATGGCTGCGATCCAAAAGTCTACAAGCAGTAAATGCTGGAGAGGGTGTGGAGAAAAGGGAACCCTCTTACACTGTTGGTGGGAATGCAAACTAGTACAGCCACTATGGAGAACTGTGTGGAGATTCCTTAAAAAACTGGAAATAGAACTGCCTCATGATCCAGCAATCCCACTGCTGGGCATACACACTGAGGAAACCAGAAGGGAAAGAGACACGTGTACCCCAATGTTCATCACAGCACTGTTTATAATAGCCAGGACATGGAAGCAACCTAGATGCCCATCAGCAGATGAATGGATAAGAAAGCTGTGGTACATATACACAATGGAGTATTACTCAGCCATTAAAAAGAATACATTGGAATCAGTTCTAATGAGGTGGATGAAACTGGAGCCTATTATACAGAGTGAAGTAAGCCAGAAAGAAAAACACCAATACAGTATACTAACACATATATATGGAATTTAGAAAGATGGTAACAATAACCCTGTATATGAGACAGCAAAAGAGACACTGATGTATAGATCAGTCTTATGGACTCTGTGGGAGAGGGAGAGGGTGGGGAGATTTGGGAGAATGGCACTGAAACATGTATAATATCATGTATGAAACAAGTTGCCAGTCCAGGTTCGATGCACGATACTGGATGCTTGGGGCTGGTACACTGGGACGACCCAGAGGGAGGGTATGGGGAGGGAGGAGGGAGGAAGGTTCAGGATGGGGAACACAGGTATACCTGTGGCGGATTCATTTCAATATTTGGCAAAACTAATACAATTTTGTAAAATTTAAAAATAAAATAAAATTAAAAAAAAAAAAAAAGAATCCACCTGCCAATGCAGGAGACATGGGTTCAATCCCTAGGTCAGGAAGATTCCCTGGAGGAAGAAATGCAGTGAACTTCAGTATTCTTGCCTGGGAAATCGCAGGGACAGAGGAGCCTGGCAGGCTACAGTCCATGGGGTTACAAAGACAGACACAACTTAGTGACTAAACAGCAGCAACAACAGTGCAAAATAACAAGGGGAGAGCAGTAGAATAGATGGTAAAAAAGTGAAAAAGGCACATCATGCAGGGCCACAAAAGCTATGATAAGTGCTTTGGATTTTTTTCAAACATAAACAGAGAACCACTGAAGTGTTACATAAGCAAGGAGATGATAGCACCCAGTACATGTTTCAAGATCATCCACACCGATATGCAGAAAACACATGAGAATGGAGTACGATTAAAAGGAGGAGGCTGCTGCTGTCATGCAGATGAAAGATGGCGATCTGAACTAAGGGAAGAGAAACGATACAAGTCCATAATTTCAAGAGAAAGTATAAAGACTGAATTGCCAGGATGTTTGAATCTATAGCAAGGGGGAAAAAAGGATTCAAGGTTGACTCTTAGCTTTCTGCTTTGGTAGGTTGGTAGGAAAGGAAGATCAAAAGTCTTTTTAAAAACATATGAAATACAATGTAATAAAAGAAGCTCACATATACTTGAGTGTTTACTACATGCTAGACATTGTTGTCAGTGCTGTACGTGGATCTCATTTAATTCCCACAACTACTACAATCCTCACTTTACAAATGAGGGACTCAAGAACTAAGAAATGACGACGGGAAAATACTGAGTATTAGAGTTCATATCAAAACCTTGGCTATTTGAATCCAGAGCTGAAGCTTGTAAAATTCAGACTATAGAGTACCATGATGTTTGTGAAAATTCTAAGTGGATCTATAAAATAACATTAAATAAATAAGCCTGGCACTCAGAAAAGTAACTTGGACCAAAGACAGAAATTTCAAAACTTCCAGACTAAAGACAGTATTTAAGCATTATGAAGACAGTTTACATTACTGAGCAGTGGAACACAGACACACAGGAAAAGGCTGCGGATAAAGTTCCAAGGAACTTCCATATTTAAAGGCTATGCAGAAAAAAGAAGCTAGAAAACTACTGAGAACAAGTCAAGACGAGAGACAGCAGGCAACAGCATTACATAATGAGATTAGGCTTACTAAAATAAAAACAAAGAGAGGTAAATACTAGTTTTGATTACATTGAAGTCATTGGTAATTCCAAGAAGTTTCAAAAGTGATGGTAGAAGCCTGACTGCCATGAAGCCAAAATGCCACAAAGAAATTCAGAGGAAAGAGAATATATGTTGAAAACTAATGTAAAGATTGACTACTAGAATGAAAGAAAAACAGGAGGTAGAAGAGTGAGGAGAAGGTTCTGAATTTGGTTTTAGTTTATTTAAAAATGGATTATATTATAACATTCCTATGCTTTACCAGGAGAAAAGGAAGAATGATTATGAGAAAAGATAAATGAGATAAGCAAAATCTTGAAAAGTAGGAATGAGGAAGGGCTTCAAAAACCAGCCAGGTCTGTCACTGAAAAATGTGGGTCTCTGGGATCCCTGGTGGTCCAGTGGTTAAGAATCTGCCTGCCAAGGCAGGGACATGGCTTCCATCCTGGTCCAGAGAGAATGCGCATGCCGCAAGGCAACCAAGCCTGTGCTCTGCACCAAGGGCAGCCACCGCGAGGACAGAGCAGCACTACAGTGAGAGAGGGTCGACACCGCCACGAGGGAAAGCTGGCTGGGCAACAGAGACCTACAGCCACCGGAAATGAACAAATAAATAAAACAGAATTCATAAAACACTGGGCCTTTCTGGTAGGATCACAAAGAGTCGGAAACCACTAAGTGACCAACACTTTCATTTTCACTGGTGGGAGGGAATTAACACACAGAAGATATTGATTAGCTTGATGATGGACAGATTCAGCATTCATTCCACTCTAATACAATCTACTTTTGCAAGAAATATGAGTTCAGGGAAGCTGGCAATACGGTTAGAGTAAGGCATTTGGTTTTGAGGAGACGGAAAAGGAATGAATGAAATAATTTATTTGGAGTATGGGAATTAAAGCCTTTCAGAGAAGGCATGTGCTTTTGGTGTCGTTTCTAAGAATCCACTTCCACATACAAAGTCATGAAGATTTACCATTATATTACCTTCTAAGAGTTTATGGTTTTGCTTTTGCATTTAGATCATTGATACATTTTGAGTTAACCTGTATGAGATAAAGATCAACTTTATTCTTTTGCATGTAGATATCCAGTTGTCTTTGCACAATTTGTTGAAGAGACTATTACTTTCCTCATTGAATTTCTTGTTACGCTTGTCAAAACTCAACTGGCCTATAGGTACAAATTTATTTCAGATTCTGAATTCTATTCTTCTGTTATACATGTCTATTCTAGTGCCACTACCATTATTATTCTATGTGAATAACTGCAATTCCATGTGAATTTCAAAAAATATATAACTTTTAAATCGCTGTCTACTTTAAGAAGCAATTTTTCATGCTCAAATTAAAATGTTGCAAACTTAAAAGTCAGACTATTAGCATATGGTCTAATATATGGTCCTGAAAACAAGGAACAATCAAAGATAATCATCAGTTAAAACAAAAACATTTACACTGTTCAGTTCAGTTCAGTCACTCAGTTACCACTTCTCTCTTTGAAGCCGTATCAATTCATTATGTCAGCAAATTGTACTTAAGAACACAAATGAGTAGCATTATATACATACCACACATACATGTACAATAAATGCTATGAATGACATTACTAGCATACCAGGTATAAAGAATTTTAATAGTTTTATCACTAATATTTGTACTTTTCCATTACTGACCGGTAAGATTCTCTTTCTAGTCTCCATCTTTTCCCCACTTAATAGACTCTTCATGTTATCAAAATTTTTATTTTTATATATTTAAATACAAATAACATAATGCACCTAAATTTTTTCCAATTTTCAGTTTTAATATTTGTTATTTTGTTCAGACTATGTCTATAGTGATAAATTTATAAATATATTCCAGTGAGATTGACTGATATATTGAAACTCCCCTTCAGAAAATTATCCCCTTCAGAAATTTCAAAAATTCATTGTTTTGTGTTCTGCTACTTGAACCCTGTACAATTTTCACATTTAATTTTCATAGAACTAATCATGTCTTACTGCACATCTAGCAAAACAGCTTAGTTTATATTCCCAAGGGGAATTTTACTATGATCAGAGTGTCAGGCATTTTAGGCTGGTATTCTTAAAACGTACTAAAAGCCTGTAAATGTAAGTTTAATATCAAATTAGGCCAATTAGAAATCCCCAATAAATTTCAAAGTTAGAAATTCTACATATCATAACTATCTTCTCATAATGCAATAGAATAAAAATTTTAAAATGTGAACAAAAAATAAAGGACAAATCCTTTGAATACTAAATAACTACCAGATCAAAAAGATACCAATTAAGAAACTAAGGAAAATGAGCACGCCATGTAATAAACAACAGAATGGGGCCACTGGTGCCCTCAGAATAACACTAACATCCTGACTTGTTCTCATTACTTTAAAAGGAATAAAACCGTGCTTTCAAATAAACAAGAAAAAGAGGAGTGCAAGGGAAGGAAAAAAATTACCAAAGATGCAACTGAATTAGAAAGCAATTTAACTCAACCAATCAATAAGTCTAAGACTTAGCTCTTTGGAAAACAAACCAAAAAAGAACTATTATACAGATAGTTTATGACAATAGTATGTAACAAAAGGAAAACCAACATCACTTATAAATACTGAATAATTATAACAATCCTTAAAAAGTCAGACTTGCTTTTTTGCTGCATCGCTTCAGTCGTGTCCAACTCTGTGCGACCCCATGGACTGCAGCCTACCAGGCTTCTCCGTCCATGGGATTCTCCAGGCAAGAACACTGGAGTGGGTTGCCATTTCCTTCTCCAATGCAGGAAAGTGGAAAGTGAAAGTGAAGTCGCTCAGTCGTGTCTGACTCTTAGGGACCCCATGGACTGGAGGTAGGCTCCAGTCCATGGGATTTTCTGGGCAACAGTACTGGAGTGGGGTGCCATTGCCTTCTCCCAGACTTGCTTATTATGTTTTTTTAAAAATCCTCAACCTGGTAGGATTTATTGATATAAGAAAATCTGTAAAAGTTATTAATATACAGCATATCTTCTATAGATTTTGTAATAAAAAAATATATATATATTCATCTTAAAGGTAATGACAAACGTAAAATGGAAAAATCAGTAGTCATCTACAGAAAAATATAACAACAAAACTCAGAGTAGAAAATTATAAACTGCAGCACTTCTCATAATACTTGAAGAATGGAAATAACATAAAAGTCTAATAAAGGAAGTCTGGCACTCTAATAATAATTATATTATTAGAAACATACAAAAATACAATGGATTACTATATACAACAACAAGAAATGAGGACACTCAATATATACTGACCATTGACCATACACACACATACACACATGGCAGGCACGTTCTTTATCGTCTGAGCCACAGTGGCAGCCCCCCCCACGCACACACTAAGGCACAAAACTGTATACACTATGCATTTATCTATGAAAAATGATATGACATTTGTAGTTTCTCCTTTAAAAGCATCCTATTGATTCTAATTTGGTAAGGGGGTACTTTCAGTGAGTGAATATATGAGTATCTTTAAATGACGGTAGGCTACATGGGACCTTTGTACTACTTTTGCCACTTCTTTAAATTCTATAATTATTTCAAGTTAAAGTTAAGAGAAAAACAATAGAGATAAATCATAAATGATAAACAATGAATGTCTTTTATTTATATTTTTCCTTATTTTTCTAAACTTTCTATAATGAACATGTACGTATCATTTCCATAATGAATAGACACTTATTACAACAAGAGGAAACCAAATGACCAACAATCACAAAAATCCAAGTATCAAAGAGGTTTAGTTCAGTTCAGTCCAGTCGCTCAGTCGTGTCCGACTCCTTGCGACCCCATGAACCGCAGCACGCCAGGCCCCCCTGTCCATCACCACCTCCCGGAGTTCACTCAGACTCACGTCCATCGAGTAAAGTTACCACCACTATCCCTCATCTGAACTGCAAGTGTATTTAGTGTTTGGGTGAAATCAACTCAGTTTCTTGTATTACACAATATTTTAGAAGTATTTTTCCTCTTTCAATTTCACATGTTTTCTTCTTCCTCCTCTCATCTTCAAACAAAGACATATACCAACACCATGACCACTAAAACTTCAAATAAAAATAATGAACTGCAATTTCAACCCAGAGTTACAAAGGAACTTCCCTATAACCAAGAAAGGACAATAAGGAAGATATTCCAGATTAGGATGGTAGGCTGAAATGGCAATTTTAAAAGTTTTTTTCTTCCTTCAAATCCTAAAAAATTATCAAAAGCAAAACTACTGGGTGAAAAAAAAACTAACAAAAATAGCCAGTAACAAAAGAAACATAATGTACACCACCAAACATTAAAAAATTGGTGGCCATTGGAAAATTAAACATATGAAATTAGAACTAAGGCTGCGGTAAGCTCAATTCTTAATTAACTGTGTCCTCATGAGTCCAAAGTAATACTGGTGAACTGACAACATTCTAAGATTTTTTCTTAATGCCTTCATATATGAAGAAACACAAATTGAGTAGGTATCATTATCTCTTGCTTCTTCCAACTGAAGACGCTAGAAAAACCCTACTGTGCAAAAACTGGTGAAACAAGTAAGGGAAAATACAGTCTGACTTCCCAGGGCAGACTCCAGAGTACTCTCTGAAATGATGGACAATGATTCAAAGCTGAAGCACATTTCTTCCTGATCAGACTTCTCCATGTTTCTAAAAAGATGGAATGAACCTTGTAGAAAATTATTAAAATCTTATAAGAGAAAGTAAAACTTAGATAAGCTATGAAGGCCTCCTCACCTATATCAATGGTCTTTCTCCCTCTCTTCATGATAGGCAAATAAAACTAGTCAAAAATCAAACAATAGCTCAGGTAGGGAAAAAAAAAGCTTTACAGGCAGGGAGGAGAAAGGAAGAAGTCACTAAGACAATCTATCTAAGCCAAACAGTAGCTGCATAAATACTACATAAACAGTAGTAAACATAAATCACCAATCAAGGAATAAATTAAAAAGAAATAAACTATTTTAAAAAAACTAGAAGATTCTATACAAAAGATAAAGAGCCATAGAAGAATATATAACAAAAAATGAAAGGAAATTTCTCATGATTTTTTTTCTAGAAAACACAAAAATGTAACTAAAAAAAAGATAAAAGTCAAAATGAAATAAGTGGACAAAGATAGAGAGGCTGGAGGTTTAAATAAACGAAATGAAGAACAAAATAATCATTAAAAATTACAAAAAGACAAAATAAAATATTAAAAACATCCTCATGGCAAGAGATCAAAGGAAGTAAAGCAATTAAGAAATAACTAACAGATATGAAAGACAGTCATATCTAACATAGACTGTGTCACTAAGAAAAGGAAAATAAAAGGCAAAAGATATTTCAAATTTTAATTTACAGAAATTTCTAAGAACTAAATGAAAACTCCGAATTTACAGATTATAACAAAAGACTATGTTCCAGGAACTTTTGATAAATAAGGCTCAATACTGAGTCATATTCTTGTTAAGAAACGAACTCTCTGGACAAATAAAAAAAATCAGAAACAGAAAACAAACAAATCATCAATGGGACAAATGTCAGACTATCCTCAAACTTCTCTGAAAGCAACACTCAAATCCAAAGACAATGAAGCAAAGTCTATAAAGTTTGCCAAGAATATTCAATTCATCAGGATGTCATTCAGATATAAGGACAGCTGGCAAACATTCTTAAGCAGGAAAGAATTTTAAGTTTACAGCACACATGAACCTTTGTCAGGGGGAGGGAAGGCGATAAAACCCAGCAATTAAGACTTGAGCCAAAAGAAGGAACCTGAGGGAAACTAAGAAATTATGTTTAATAAAAGAGGGGGTAGGGTAGTGAATTCACTTAAATATATTATAAATACTAAAGTACTATCAGAATTGTAGTTATAATACATGAGTGTTACATATGTAGACAATATTAAAAATAGAATATAACTTCAAAAATTAAAAGTTGAGAAAAAAAATGAAGTATGAGAAGACTCAGGTCCTCAGCTTTCATAGCAGATTGTGAACTGAAATATGCAATTTTAAACAAGTTATAAATGAAGCGCTTGTTTAAAAAAAAATGCCATCAACCTATTCATCCTTTTATAATGTATTAATAGCCTGTTCATTGAGAAAATGATGATTCTTTTGGTAAAGAAACTTTTCCTTCTGTTTTTCCACTGTTTAATTTTGTTAAATTTACATACAATGCTGTAATAAGCAGCCTTATATATCTACACTTACATACTATTACTTTTTTTCTTACAGATATATTTATAGAATAGAGTTACTGGGTAAATGGGGGTGTGTGTCTGTATGTGCGTCCATACAATTATTACTAAAAAATATATGACCATATTGCCCTACCATAATACTAAACTGTACATTTCCACTGCAAAAATAAAAGAATCCCACTGCCCACCTCATCAACCCTATCTTCTTCAACAGTACTAGCTATGACTCTTACTTTCTCTCAGTCAGGGACTAAAGAAGTGATATCATGATTAATCTCATTTACATTTCCTTAAATGTTCGTGTAAACATACAATGATCTGATTATCATTTTATATGTTCCTGATAACTTACATTCTTCTGTGAAATCCTTATTCATATCCTCTAAATATGTGCCTATTGGGTCAACTTTTCATTTATCACTTCTTAAGAATTATTGAGACAGTAGGGCTCCCCAGGTGGTTCAATGGTAAAGATCCACCTGCCAACACAGGAGACGTGGGTTCAATCCCTGGGTTGAGAAGATCTCCTGGAGAAGCAAACAGCAACCCAGTCCAATATCCCTGCCTAGGAAATCTCAAGAGGAGCCTGGCAGACTCCAGTCTCCATGGAGTAGTAAAACAGTCGGACACGACTCAGAAACTAAACAACAACAATTAAGGTGGTAAATATTGATTTATCAGTCTTTCCACGTTCCATCATGTCCTCCCACACGATTGACTGCAAGTTTCCTCAGCTTAACATTAAATGTAGTAATAAACATTTACTTCTATTCTTTCTAAAGTGACCTGTCTTGGTTACAGAATTCTTGCATATGCTTTAGTTCCACTTTTACAGTTTTCCAAATATTTTTCTAAAATATTAACTAGATCATCTTTCATCTTATATATCTTTACTCCATTTGAAACATTTTTTGTATATATTATTTTTATAGTATTGTTTTAATTAGTATTGTTTATCTGGGAAGTCAAGTACATCCTCAACATTCTTATTTCATAATCTCAACAATATATTCATGCATTTCTTTTTTCCATATTAACTGGATATTTATATATCCAAATATATTATGGGGAAGTTTTTGATATCTAGATATCTTTTAAGGGATATTTAAATTCTAAATACTCTATTATTCTAATGGAATGATATGTTAATGTTACTTTACTGAATTTACATATTAATTTGAAAAAAAATTTTTTGGCAATAATATCTTCTCTTTGTATTATGAAAACATTATGAAGACATTTGGGGAAATATGAATAATGTCTATATTTAAATAACAGCATTGTAACTGTTAATTTTCTGATTTGCTAACTGTACAAGATGACAACAAAGGACAGACACAGGAAATTCTCATTTAAGTAATTACAAGTAAAAGTTTATTATGGCTTCAACTTATTCTCAAATTCAGAAAAAGAGGACAGAAGCAAATACGGTGAAATTTAAGACACTGCAGAATTTAGAATGGTGAAGAGTAGTTCTTGTACTACTCATATCTCTCCTATAAATCTCAAATTATTTCAAAATAAAAGAAGGCTTCTACATTTCTGTCACTGTATGTCTCAAACCCACACACACAGAAAGATTTACTACCCAGTGTGGAATGACTCTCCAGTAGTTTATATTTTGCTTTTATCAACAAGATTTTATATTTTTGTTACAAATTACCATCTGTTTATTTTTTAGAGAATTCAACCCAAAATAGTATTTTTAACTGTATACAAACTTTCTGATTTCCATTCTTAACTGGCTACTGATCGCTGGTCAAAAGATAATCTATTAATTTTTTGCATATTTATCTTATATCCAATAATATTAATGAAGTCCCACTTAATTCTGGTGGAAAAATGCTCAAGAATCCCTTAGATTTTCCCAGATCATAGCATTAGTGACCTGAAAGTGCTATTTCTTCCCTCTCTAACATTCATATTAACAGGATCTTGCACTTGCAAGAATATGAAAAAGTTTTGTTAAACATTGTTAATAGAAGGTATCAATCACTCTTTTTTTTCCTGATTTTAATAGAAACAGCTTTAAAAATTTCAAATGATATTTAGTAAATGGCAGCAAACAAAACCATCCCAAAGAAAAACAAAAGCAAGAAGGCAAAGTTGGTTATCTGAGGAGGCTTTACAAATAGCTGAAGAAAGAAGAAAAGTGAACAGCAAGGGAGAGAGGGAAAGGTACATCCAACTAAATGCAGAGCTCCAAAGAATGGCACGGACATACAAGAAGGCCTTCTTCAATGAACAATGTATAAAACCAGAAGGAAACAACAGAAGGGGAACAACTAGAGATCACTTTAGGAAATTGGGAATATCAAGGGAACATTTGCTCAGAGATGGGCACAATAAAGGACAGAAATGGTAGAGACCTAGAAGACACCAAAGAGATCAAGAAGAGATGGAAAGAACTGTACAAAAAACATCTTAGTGAATCAGATTACTATGATGGTGTGGTCAGTCACCCAGACATTCTGGAGTGCGAAGTCAACTGAGCCTTAGGAAGCACTGCTGATAATAAAGCTGATGGATGCAATGGAATTCCAGTAGAGCTATTCAAAACCTTAAAGGATGATGCCATCAAGGTGTTACATTAAATATGACAGCAAATATGGAAGACCCAACATTGGCCTCAGGACTGGAAAAGGTCAATCCTCAACCCAATTCCCAAGAAGGGTAGTACTAAAGAATGTTCTACCCACTGGACAACTGCACTCATCTCCCATGCTAGTAAGGTCATGCTTAAAATCTTGAATGCTAGGCTTCAGCATTATGGGAACCGAGAAGTTCCAGATGTCTAAGCTGGGTTTAGAAAAGGAAGAGCAACCAGAGATCAAATTGCCAACATCTGCTGGATCATAGAGAAAGCAAGGGAATTCCAGAAAAACATCTGCCTCTGTTTCATTGACTACACTAAAGTCTTTGACTGTGTGGATCATAACAAACTGTGGAAAGCTCTTAGAGAGATGGGAAAACCAGAACATCTTACCTGTCTCCTAAGAAACCTGTATGTGGGCCAAGAGGCAGTAGTTAGAACCCTGTATGGAACAAATGACTGGATCAAGATTGAGAAAGGAGTATGACAGGTTTGTCTGCTGTCACCCTGTTCGTTTAACCTATACGCTGAGCACATCATGAGAAATGCCACGCTGGGTGAGTTACAAGCTGGCATCAAGATAGGCGGGAGAAGCATCAACAACCTCAGATATGCGGATGATACGACTCTAATGACAGAAAGCGAAGAGGGACAAAAGAGACTCTTGATGAGGGTGAAGGAGAAGAGTGAAAAAGCGGGCTTAAAACTAAATATTAAAAAACTAAGATCATGGCATCTGGCCCCATCCCTTCATGGCAAATAGAAGGGGAAAAGGTGGAAGCAGTAACAGATCTCCTCTTCCTGGGCTCTAAAATCACTACACATAGTGACTGCAGCCATGAAATCAGAAGACAATTGAACTTGGCAGGAAAGCTATGATAAACCTAGACAATGTGTTGAAAAGCACAGACATTACTCTGCAAAAAGATCCATACAGTCAAGGCTATTGTATTCCCAGTGGTCAAGTACAGTTGTGAGAGCTGGACCGTAAAGAAGGCAGAATGCCAAAGAACAGATGCTTTAGAACTGTGGTGCTGGAGAAGACTGCTGAAACTCCCTTGGACAACAAGGAGATCAAACCAGTCAATCTTAATGGAAATCAACCCTCAATACTCATTAGAAAGACTGAAGCTGAAGCTCCAGAATTTTGGTCACCTTATGCGAACAGCCAACTCACGGAAAAGACCCTGATGCTGGGAAAGACTGAAGGCAGAAGGAAAAGAGGGCGTCAGAGGATGATATGGCTGGATGGCATCACGGACACAGTGGCCATCAACTTGGGCAAACTTCAGGAGATGGTAAGGGACAGGGAGGTCTAGCATGTCAGGTCCATGGGGTTGTAAAGCACGGGACACGACTGAGTGACTAAACAACAACAAATGGTCATTATATTTAAATTGTTTTCTAATAAACATTTTTCCCAGAGTTTCATTAGGGCTGGATACTAAAATTTATAATGTGCTTTTTTCTACTTTTATTGATATTTTCATATGATTTTCTGATTTTTAATTGGTTGATTTATTCTGTAGGTAGATATCTTAATATTATCCAAACCACGTTTGGAGTCCATGAATAAATTCTAAGTGTTCACACTATACAGCTGACCCCTGAACTACATGGAGGTCAATACAATTTACCTTCCATATCCAAGGTTCCTCCACATCCATAATTTCCTCTAACTGCAGACTGTGTGGTACTCTAGCATTGACTACTAAAAAATATTAGCAGATAAGTAGACCCACAAAGTTGAAACCTGTTTGTTCAAGAGTCAGTTGTATAATTCTTTCATTACATTGTTGGATTATGTTAGAATTTTGTGCCCATATTCTTAAGTAAAATTGGTCTTCTGGAGTTTTATTTTTCCAGTGTCTTTTCTAATGTGAAATGAACCTGAAGAAGTTTTCTTTATTTTTAATGTATCAGAAAAATACCAGAAACACTGGAATTATCTGTTCTTAACATGTTAGAAAGAACCCCCGGATGCGGCTTTTTTTCCTCCCCAATTCTTAGCAAATGTTCCTGTCAAATTTTCTAGTTCGCCTTAGTTGTAAATTTTTGTAATTTATATAGCTACGACACCATTAATTCTCTCTATGAATTCATGCTTGTGCCACAAATTCAGGAGCAAGTGCCGAGACAAGCACTGGTCCTGGGATGGCTCTGTCGCTTGATCCCCAAGTCAGAAGCCGGGAAGAAAGCTGTATGCACCTTCACCTCCTCTGCAGCAACCTCAAGGATAAAAAACTTCATGCCTCTGTTCAGCTTCTCTCTAGAAACCTGAAAGATTTCATCTAACATATGGGTTTTCACTTCCAGTAAACCAGCTCTACTTTGCATACAGGAGAGCAAGACCGGTTCACTAATTTACATTACTGGCCAAGACTAGAGTCTTACACTATCTTTCCAGAATCCACCATGATACTCTTACAGATTAATTTTTAATTGTTTGAAGACGCATAATTGTTAAGACCATGCTGCAATGTTACCTACACAGTTTCCTGTGATTAACGTTTTAAAAAGGTAACTTCCTCAGATCACTCATAGGTATAACCTACCTCAAATTCCGCGTGTCTGTGAATATCCTCTGCTCGCTGCCTGCTCAGGATGAATTCAGCTTCATTTGCTACTCTTACTAGATGATCCTTCATTGTTTGGCTAAGCAACCTATGAAGAGATGAACATTGTCACATAAGTAAATGCATCCACATGACATGTGACTTTCCATTGCTCAGAGGTGGTGTGTTTGTTATTTGTGAGAGGGAAGAACATGCACTCTCCTTTTCTGGCATCATAACAAACGAAGGACTATTATTTCACACTAAACAAATGAAAAACATAACGGCAAAGAGTGATCTTTCTGGCAACAGCAGATTAGCTTTTATCAAACTAACTATCCCACAAAAGCAACTGAAAATGCTAGATTAAATTTATGTTTTACTCTTTTAAGGTACTGGAGAGCTTCCAAGGTAGCCGAGATTTAAGGAGCCAGGATCCGAGAGATGTTCAGCATGACTTTTCCTGCTGACACATTTGCTATTCACGAGTGGGAACAGAGAACCTAAATACAGCTGTTATAAGTTTTAAAGCACTGGGGAAATAAAAATGGAATTTTATAACCTTTCAAGGTGGAGGGATCCTAGATTACCCAGGCTTACACAAGGAGCACAACTGTTCTGCAGGAAACAGACAATAGACCAGTTCCCCAAAACAATACAACAGGCCCCCAAACAACACCATGGTGATGTGCATGTAGATTAACTGGCAGCCAAAAAACTACAGAAAATTTTCATAATCTTGTAGAATGAGAAGAAAAAAAAAAAAAAAAAGAAAGATGTAATAGACTCATGGTAGGTCATGGACTCATAGTAGAAGTAGACTATTCATGTAGTAGACCCTGGGTTTTCAGAAGACCTAGGAGGGCTCCGAGCTAAAAATAGACAAACTGTAAATAGGGCAAACTCTAACAGAGATTTTAAAAATTCCAGCGTTGAATCAGCTCAGTCTTAATATATGTGTGTTAGTCACGCAGTCCTGTCCAACTCTTTGTGACATCATGGACTGTAACCCAACAGGTTCCTCCGTCCATGAGATTCTCTAGGAAAGAACACTGGAGTGGGTTGCCATTCCCTTCTCCAGAGATCTTCCTGACCCAAGGACTGAAGACAGGTCTCCCGCATTGCAGGTAAATTCTTTACCATTTGAGCCCCTTGGGAAGCCGCAGTCTTTACTATAATTAGCACCTAATCTAACTGCTGGGCTTCCCAGGCGGCTCAGTGGTAAAGAATACACCTGCCAATACAAGGAAACACAGAGATGCAGCTTCAGTCCCCAGGTCAGGAATATCCCCTGGAGGAGGAAATGGCAAAGCATGCCTGTATTCTTACCCGAGAAATTCCAAAGACAGAGGAGCCTAGTGCAAAAACTCACATATGACTAAGGATGTACAATCTAACTACTAATAAAAAATCAAAAGGAAATCCTCCAAGAGGAAGATATCATCATCTAAGGACTGTTAAATACAATTTCCTGCAACATTAAACACAATTTCCAAAATTCAATCACCAATAACATAGTGTTGAAATATACAAACTATTATAGGTAAAATAATAACTAGCGATGACTACTGTACAGCACAGGGAACTCTACTCAATACTCTGTAATGACTTATATGAGAAAAGAATTTAAAGAGTAAATAAATGTATATGTATAACTGAATCACTTTGCTTTACAAAAGAAATTAACATAACATTGAAAATCAACAATACTCATTAATTTTTTAAAATCACCAGTGACGAGGTAGAGTAAAAGACTACACCAAAAGAATGAAAGCCAACTTACAGGAAAATCAAAATACTGAAGTTTAAAGGCAAAACCAAGCACGGCCCTGTGGAGCTCTTGGGTATGAAATCCGTTCCATGTCCAAGTTCTTTGGAGGGAACAGACTCTACCCTCCCTGACCTGCCCTGAGTCCCAAACAGCAGATTCAAACATCTGCTAATCAGGGAAGGGAGGAGATGCAGAGATAAGAGAGCCAAGAAACAATAGTGCAGCCTTGAGGCAAGGTCCTGGTTCCCCTCAGTTCAGTTCAGTCGCTCAGTCATGTCCAACTCTTTGTGACCCCATGAACCGCAGTATGCCAGGCCTCCGTGTCCATCACCAACTCCCGGAGTCCACCCAGACTCACGTCCATCGAGTTAGTGATGCCATCCAGCCATCTCATCCTCTGTCGTCCCCTTCTCCTCCTGCCTCCAATCCCTCCCAGCATCAGGGTCTTTTCCAATGAGTCAACTCTTCGCATGAGGTGGCCAAAGTATTGGAGGTTCAGCTTCAGCATCAGTCCTTCCAATGAACACCCAGGACTGATCTCCTTCAGAATGGACTGGCTGGATCTCCTTGCAGTGCAAGGGACTCTCAAGCATCTTCTTCAACACCACAGTTCTAAAGCATCAATTCTTCGGCACTCAGCTTTCTTCACAGTCCAATTCTCACATCCATACATGACCACTGGAAAAACCATAGCCTTGACTAGATAGACCTTTGTTGGCAAGATAATATCTCTGCTTTTCAATATGCTATCTAGGTTGGTCATAACTTTCCTTCCAAGGAGTAAGCGTCTTTTAATTTCATGGCTGCAATCACCATCTGCAGTGATTTTGGAGCCCAAAAAAATAAACTCCGACACTGTTTCCACTGTTTCCCATCTATTTCCCACGAAGTGATGGGACCGGATGCCATGATCTTCGTTTTCTGAATGTTGAGCTTTAAGCCAACTTTTTCACTCTCCACTTTCACTTTCATCAAGAGGCTTTTGAGTTCCTCTTCACTTTCTGCCATAAGGGTGGTGTCATCTGCATATCTGAGGTTATTGATATTTCTCCCGGCAATCTTGATTCCAGCTTGTGCTTCCTCCAGCTCAGCGTTTCTCAGGATGTACTCTGCATATAAGTTAAATAAACAGGGTGACAATATACAGCCTTGACGTACTCCTTTTCCTATTTGGAACCAGTCTGTGGTTCCATGTCCAGTTCGAACTGTTCTGTCCTGACCTGCATATAGGTTTCTCAAGAGGCAGGTCAGGTGGTTTGGTATTTCCATCTCTTTCAGAATTTTCCACAGTTTTTTGTGATCCACACAGTCAAAGGCTGGCATAGTCAATAAAGCAAGAGACACATTAACAATATCTCTGAGCTCTTCATAAAACCAAAATCTCCAACAACTGTATGATGTCAGGATTCTTCATTCCAGAGAAGACCAACTGAGGCCAGATTAAAGGAACCAGAGAAGCTCATCAAAAGATTACCTGAGACCACATGAAAGCAGTGAAGGCCCTGCACAAACCCTAATCTTAGCCTTGAACCACTGAACCAAGCCTCAACTTTGAACCACTGCTATAAAACCCCTCCCCAGTTCCTCCCAGGTGCGGACATGCCATTTTCCAGGGCAGGTGCTCACTCTGTCCCCTTCTGCCTGGCAAAGTAATAAAGCTAATCTTTTCTACTTCACCAAAACTCTTTATGTTCTTGGGCTCCAAAATCACTGCAGATGGTGACTGAAGCGACGAAATTAAAAGATGCTTGCTCCTTGGAAGAAAAGCTATGACAAACATAGACAGCATATTGCTTCGCTGACAAATGTCCATATAGTGAAAGCTTTGGTTTTTTCCAGTAGTCACATATGCATGTGGGAGTTGGACCATAAAGAAAGCTGAGCATGGAAGAATTGATACTTTAGAACTGCTGAGTTAGAGAAGACTCTCTCGAGTCCCTTGGACTGCAAGGGACTCAAACCAGTCAATCCTAAAGGAAATCAGTCCTGAATATTCATTGCAAGGACTGATGCTCAAGAGTCAATACTTTGGCCACCTGATGCGAAGAGCCGACTCATTAGAAAAGACCCTGGTGCTGGGAAAGACTGAAGGCAGGAAGAGAAGGGGACAACAGAGGACGAAATGGTTGGATGGCATCACCGACTCAATGGACACAAGTTTGAGCAAGCTCCAGGAGGTGGTGACGGACAGGGAAGCCTGGCAGGCTGCAGTCCACGGGGTCACAGAGTTGGACATGACTGAGCAACTAAAAAACAGCAACAAAGCCAGGCATTAAGAGAATTAAAAGGCAAACTTAAGAAAGGAAGAATATTTATATTTAGTATTACATACTTTACCACATATAAAGTATTATATTTAGAATACCTATAGCAAACAAGGAAATTACATCTGAAAGAACAGGCAATAATCACAATAATACAAAGTAGCAAACTACACAAAACACATGGACAAAACATTTCCAAATGGCAAATCACTTCATGAAAAGGTTTTTAGGTGTTCAAGATTATTAATCATCAGGGAAATACAAACTAACAGCATAAAAAAATATACTACAGCTCACCAGAATCACTATATTTACAAAAATAGTATCAAAATTTGGCAAGGATAGGAATCTTAGACTCTCATAAACACAAAATATATTTCAAAGAATGATTATAGCAACTTTAGCCAAACAATAGTCACTCGGAGAAGGCGATGGCACCCCACTCCATTACTCTTGCCTGGAAAATCCCATGGACAGAGGAGACTGGAAGGCCGCAGTCAAGGTTGCTGAGGGTCGGACACGACTGAGCGACTTCACTTTCACTTTTCACTTTCATGCACTGGAGAAGGAAATGGCAGCCCACTCCAGTGTTCTTGCCTGGAGAATCCCAGGGACGGGGAGCCTGGTGGGCTGCCGTCTGTGGGGTCGCACAGACTCGGACACGACTGGAGTGACTTAGCAGCAGCAGCGGCAGTTTAGTCACTCAGTCATGTCAGACTCCTTGCAACCCCATGGACTGTAGCCTACAGGCTCCTCCATCTATGGGATTTTCCGGGCAAGATTTCTGGAGTGGGTTGTCATTTCCTTCTCTAGAGGATCTTCCAGACCCAGGGATCGAACCTGGGTTTCCCACATTGCAGGCAGACGTTTTACCATCTGAGCCACCAGGGAAGCCAAACACTAGCAACTATCAAATGCCCATTAAAAATAAAATGAAATTTTTTAAGTAGCAGAGTATTTATATAGTAAGATAGTAAAGAATATCTAAAAGAAATAATTACTGTTATGCACAACAAAATTAGTGTTAAGCAAGGGTACATCAAAAAATACATATATATAAGTCATCTCGTAAAAAACAAATATTTTTTAACTGATTTATGGTAACAGAAGTCAAGAGTTTAAGAGATGATTAGCTTGGGTGCTACTACAGACCTCTCCATATAGTGATTCACAAGGAACAGTAGTAATGATCATACATATTTAAATGTTGCAAAGAATTACCTTGAAAATATAAACAATTGACTCAGTGTTGGTAAATGCTTCGATAATACCATTCACCTATCAAATACCAACAGAATGATTCATTTCATATAAATGGGAGACTTCTGAAACATGTTAAGTAAAAGTCTTCTGAACTCCATTCTTTAAAATGAATTGGAAAGACAGGATGGTCAGGGCTAGGATTATTCTTTTTATGTAAATAGCAAGGGTAGCTAAACTGCAGTTAGATAATGCCCACCTATAAAAGTTAGACTCAACAGTTATCACCAATGGCATGTCTACAGACACTCCATAGGGTTCTTCTGTCACTTTTTTGCAACTATTTTATCAAAAATGTAAATTTAATATGCAGAGGCTTTGATATAAAGCAGTCGTTACACTCCTGTCATATGAATATGTTCTCACAGATACAGAAAGATGTATGTGTGTACAAAGGAGTTCCTTATAATATCTTATATTATTAAAAGTGAAAAACTGAAAAAACAAAAATATACCATCATATAATGCGATAGCCTGTATGCTTGTGAACTCAGTCACTCAGTGTCTGACTCTTTGTGACCCTACAGACTTTGTGCACCAAGCTCTTCTGTCCATGGAATTTTCCAGGTAAGAATAACTGAAGTGGGTTGCCACATCCTCCTCCTGTGTATCTTTCCAACCTAGGGATCAAACGTACATCTCCTGTATCCGCAGGCAGATTCTTTATCACTGAGCCACCTGGGAAGCCCATAATGAGGTAAAAGAATAGTTTTTCGACAATATATTATGGAAAAAAATTTTGAAGAGTATTATGTATAATATGAATGTGGGGAAAATATGAAAGAAGATATATCAAATTTTCAGTTACCTAAAACAAGGTCAGAATTACGAGAACTGCTGCACATGAGACAAATCAGGCCTGTCGACTATTTTTGTAATAAAGTTTTACTGGAACAAAGCCATGGCATGCTCATCTGTTGCACTATCGTCTACGGCTGTCATCGTATTGTAATACGACACTAAGTTGCACAGTATGTCCTCTGTCAACCGGAATTCTCTAGGCAAGAATACTGGTGTGGGTAGCCATTCTCCTCTCCAGAGTATCTTCCCGACCCAGGGATCAAACCCAGGTCTTCTGCATTGCACGCAGATTCTTTACTGTCTGAATCACAAGGGAAGCCCAATCATATTGCAATACTACATTAAGTTGAGTAGTAGAGACAGAGATTATATGTCCAAAACGCTTACTATCTGGCCCTTTACAAAAAATGGTTCATCTCTCTTCTCTAGAAAGTCAGCTCTATGTCCTTTTCCTCACATTTCTCTATTCTTTTAGGTTTTACAATAAGCAGTTATTAAAAGGAAGGAAAACACAAAATGTCTAAGGAAAATAAAAAGGCTTTGTGCTCTTCTACCACTTTTTCCATATCTCTATTAAGTTTATATAACACTATTTATAATTTGGTTCCAGGTGTGTCAGACCTTTCACCATTATCCACAAGTTATCTCCCAGTCACTTTAGAAGTTAACAAAATGTCCTATCTATGATTTTTGGCTAACATCATCAAGGTATTTTTTTCAAATGCTATTAAACAGTACACTTTCAGACAGAGATAAAAACAATCCCGAGTGCAATTTTAAAACCTGCTAATGAATAACTTCCTATGACACTGCAGAGAAAGCAACAACTTTCATGAATGCAGATGTGAAATACTGGTTTGTGCTTCTAAGTTTCTCTCTAGGGATCAAAAACCACATCGTGAATTTAACATCAATATACTGCCTCACAGCACTCAAATATTAATTGAATTGAAGAGTCAATGGCACACCATCCTTCCAGTCCCCAAACAAGCACCTTCAAAGTTATTCTAGTCCCTTCCTCTTTGTTACTACCTCAGATATGCAGATGACACCACTCTTATACCAGAAAGTGAAGAAGAACTAAAGAGCCTCTTGATAAAAGTGAACGAAGAGAGTGAAATAGTTGGCTTAAAGCTCAACATTCAGAAAACAAATATCATGGTATCCAGTCCCATCACTTCATGGCAAATAGACTGGGCAACAGTGGAAACAGTGGCAGACTTTATTTTGGGGGGCTCCAAAATCACTGCAGATGGAGGCTGCAGTCATGAAATAGAGAGAAACTTACTCTTTGGAAGAAAAGTTATGACCAACACCTAGATAGCTAAAAACCAGAGACATTACTTTACCAACAAAGGTCCATCTACTCAAGGTGATGGTTTTTTCAGTAGTCATGTATGGATGTGACAGTTGGACTATAAAGAAAGTTGAGTGCAGAAGAATTGATGCTTTTGAACTGGGGTGTTGAAGAAGACTCTTGAGAGTCCCTTGGACTGCAAGGAGATCCAACCAGTCCATCCTAAAGGAGATCAGTCCTCAGTGTTCATTGGAAGGACTGATGTTGAGGCTGAAACTCCTAATCTTTGGCCACCTGATGCGAAGAGGTGACTCACTGGAAAAGACCCTGATGCTGGGAAAGATTGAGGGCAGGAGGAGAAAGGAACGACAGAAGATGAGATGGTTGGATGGCATCACCGACTCAATGGACATGGGTTTGGGTGGATTCTGGGAGTTGGTGATGGACAGGGAGGTCTGGTGTGCTGTGGTTCATGGGGTCGCAAAGAGTCGGATATAACTGAGTAACTGAACTGAACTGACATAGCAAAGGTGATGGGGCACACACTCCTGTGATATGTCACATTATATAAGCTCTGTCTTGGCCCACAAGAGATTCTCCAGCCAGCCTTGAAAAAGTAAGCTGCTATGGTGTGACAGGGCCATGTGACAAGGGGACTAGGACAGCCTCTGGGTGCTGAGATTAGATCTTAGTGATCTAAGTAATCTTAGTGATTACTTAGCCAGTAAGAAAAAGGGGATCTTAGTCCTCTGGGTGAAAGGAACTGAATTCTGCCAACTACCACATAAGCTTAAAAGAGGACTCTAACCTCCAGCAAGAACACAGTTTGTGTAATACCTTTACTGCAGACTTACAAAACTTGCAGTAGAGGATTCCGTTGAGCTGTGCCTAGATGGCCAACTCAAAGAAACTGCAAGATAGTAAATTTGTGTTGTTTCAAGCTGCAACATTTCTGGGAATTATTACATATCAATAGATAAGCAATATGAATACAGTTAGGACATAGAATACACGTACTATCAGAATTCAGTAGAAGTCAAGATAACTATCAGTTCCTCAAGATGGAAAGAAGTACCAACAGGGAGCTAGAGCATAAAGATGAGCCTTAAATAAAGGGTGACGCATAAAGGACAGAAAAGGTCATTGTGCAAAACAGTATGAATGAAGTTAAAGAGGGGGGAAAAATGTGTTCTGAAAAGAAAACACCCTTTCCATCATTATTTTTCAAGATGCACACAATGCACAGATATCTAAATAGATAAGACATATACTATTGTCCTTTTTTTTTTTTTTTTGGGTGCTTTGTATAAATGTAATATATGTAGTACAAAAAAAAAAAATGATGCAACACCTAAATAAGGAAGCAACAATGGAAACACAGGAACATTTTTCAGTATAAGCCACACCACTATTAATATTTTACATACCTGTCCTTACATTTGTCTAAACTTATAAAAACTGTGCACATAAATATTTAAGTACATGTGTGTAAAGGAGTCATACTACACTGTTTATTTTATACTGTTTATTTTACTTAACAGTATACCATTATCAAACAGAATTTTTGTGGATGGAATATAACATAATTTATTAAATTAGTCCCTTATTCACAGATCATTCTTGCCTTCTCTACCTTGACTGGTAATATCATTGCTATTTACCTAGTTACTGACTAGAAATATCAACCATATCTGATTCTTCCTTCCTCATCATTCTTCACTTTCAATAGAACAAGTATGGTCCATTCTACCTCTCTAGTACCTCTCAAGCTGTTTCTTTCCATAACATCTTCCAATGCCTCAGGAGCCCAACCTCATGGCTTCAATTATTACAACATGTGTGCTCAGTCACTTCAGTCATGTCCAACTCTTTGCGACCCTATGGACTGTAGCCCACCAGGCTCCTCTGTCCATGGGGATTCTCCAGGCAAGAAAATTGGAGTGGGTTGCCATTTCTTCCTCCAGGGGATCTTCCTGACTCTTATGTCTCCAGCACTGGCAGGCCTGTTCTTTACCACTAGTGTCACCTGGGAGCTCCCTGATTATTACAATCCTCCAATCAAATGTCTTTCCACTAATCTCATTATTCTCAACAATATCTCAACAGGGTTAGTTTTCTGAAATGAAAATCTGATTATGACTGTACATCTTACATTTGGAACTTTAATACTTCTTTACATCTTCCTACTATTCTCTCAGCCAGGAAGGACATCATTTCTTATTCTATCTTGCCTATCTTATAAATCCTTCAAAGCCTTCAAAGCAAAACTCAGGATTTAACTTGATAAACCTTTTCTGACACGCCTCTTCTGTGGTACTTATTATACTGTATCATTCTGTGTAACCATTTTAATTAGGTATTTACAAATCTGTCTTCCATTTCAGATTGCACTGACCTTGAGTAGATTATCCTTATTATCTCCAGCGTATAAAACAGTGCCTGATCTTTGGTAGAGGACTAGCAGTGCTTACACGGCAAATATAAACAGTTCGAACATTTGCTTATGCCAGGCAATTCTAGGCTACTATATATGAGGAATATAAAGAATCATAAAACTGGCCACAGGGAGTTTACAGTATAACACAGGAAGTTAGGACCACATGCAAGTAGCAAGGTAACTGTTAGAAGCACCTTAAGGTTCTTAAACCATTTTCTTATCTTCCTCAATATCACACAGCACATTCCAGGTTTGTCTCCTGCTTAGCAGCTGCTTCTTCACTGTCTCCTTTCCCACTGCCTCCTCCTTGAACTACCTCTAAATTCTGTAGTTTCCCAGAGCTCAGGTCCTCTATCAAAATTATTTCATAAATCCAATGACTTTAGACTCTCACCTGCATGCTGCTGATTCCTATACCTCCATCCCTACATTTGGTTCCCTGTACTTTCCACCCACACAGTAAACTGTCCAACTGAAGTCTTCACTGGGACACCCAATGAGCATTTCAAATTTACCATTTCTAACACAGAACTCTTGATTTTACCTACCCACTGTCAATAAAAACTCTTGCCTGATCCCTACCTCACTTTTCCCTACTTCAATAAATAATTCCTAAGTCCCCTTAAAGTGGCAGAAGACTTAGTAACTGAACAACAAACAACAAAGTCCCCTTAAATATAACCCTAGGATTATTTCCTGATTTACCTTTCCCTCACCTCCAAATCAAACTCATGGAAGCAAGTTCTACTGCTTTAACTCTTAAATATATCACATATCCGTCTATCACCACTGCTAATCACATCAGTCTCAACCACCTTCACCTCTTGCCTGAAATATTGCAGTAGTATCTTCATTGATATACCTGCTTCCTCTCTTGCTCCATATCCCGACCCTGTCACAATTCATTCTCCACCTTCCCCCAACCTTGCCTCTTGTGGGATCAACAGGGATTGATTTCAGACCCTCAGTAGTGAAAGTGTGGAGTCCTAACTAAGCTGGACTATAATTCATAATAATACTCCATAATTCATTCATTCTTTTAAAAACACAGCTTATGCTGTACAGAAAACTGGATAACCATGTGCAAAATAACAAGGTTGGACCTTTATTTTAGACCATGTATAAAAACTGATTCAAATACATTAGAGATGTACATATAACACAGACAAATATAAAACTCCTAGAAGAAAACATAGGTGAAAAGCTTCCTAACCTCTAATTTGACAATGACTTCTTGGCTATGACACCACAAACACAGGTAACAGAAGAAAAAACACTTAAAAAATTTACAACTTAAAGCATCAACTTAAACTTAAAATTTTAAACTATCAAATTTAAAACTTCTATGTGTCAAAGGACATAATCAACACAGTAAAAAAGGCAATCCACAGAATGGGAGGAAATACTTGCAAATCATATACCTGATAAGGGGTTAATAACCAAAATACATATGGAAAAAACTCCTATAACTCAATAACAAGAAGAAATAAATAATTTAAAATGGGCCAAACTACTAAATAGCTATTTTGCCAGATAAGATATAAAATAACTAATTACACAGAAAAGAGACTAAACATCAAGGAAATGCCAAATGAGGAAATACTACCTTACACCCATTAGGATGGCTACTATCAAAAAACCGAGAAAATTACTGTTGGCAAGGATACAGAGAAATTTAAACCTTTTTGCACTGTGGGTGGAAATATAAAATTGTGCAGCCACTAAGGAAAGCAGTGGGGCAGTTTCTTAAAAAAATAAAATATGACCTATATCTCATATGGCTCATCCATGTGTCATATGACCCAGCAATCCCATTTCTGCATACATAGCCTAAGAATACAAAGCAGGGACTAGCAGCATTACACACAAAACTAAAAGGTGGAAGCAACTCAGTGGCTACCTATCAGTGAAAAAATAAGTAAAACATGCTGTACACACATGATGAAATATACAGTTCAGATCAGTAGCTCAGTCGTGTCCGACTCTTTGCGACCCCATGAATCGCAGCACGCCAGGCCTCCCTGTCCATTACCAACTCCCAGAGTTCACCCAAACTCATGTCCATCGAGTCAGTGATGCCATCCAGCCATCTCATCCTCTGTCGTCCCCTTCTCCTCCTGCCCCCAATCCCACCCAGCATCAGAGTCTTTTCCAATGAGTCAACTCTTCGCATGAGATGGCCAAAGTATTGGATTTTCAGCTTTAGCATCAGTCCTTCCAATGAACACCCAGGACTGATCTCCTTTAGGATGGACTGGTTGGATCTCCTTGCAGTCCAAGGGACTCTCAAGAGTCTTTTCCAACACCACAGTTCAAAAGCATCAATTCTTCAGTGCTCAGCTTTCTTCACAGTCCAACTCTCACATCCATACAAGACCACTGGAAAACTCTGCCTTAAAAAGGAAGGAAAGTCTAACATATGCTACAACATGGATGAAACCTGAAGATATTATGCTAAGTGGGGGGAAAAAAGCCAGGAACCAAAGGACAATACTATACGATTCTACTAACATGAGATGCACTAACATGAGATCACAAACGAAAGCACAATGGTGGCTGCCCAGGGCCGGGAGGAGGGAGGAATGGCTCAGTATACCACGATGAGATGAGTTCCAGAGAGGGATGCTGCAATGCTTGCACAGCAAAGGGAATGCACTTAATGACAGTGAAGTGTACACTTTAAGATGGGTAAAGTCTAAGTTTTATATTATGTATATTTTACCAAATTTAAAAATAAGTTAAAACCTAAAAAACAAACATTTTACTTAAATGCTGCCATCAAAAAACAAAACAAAACAAAACATAAAACCCTAAGTCATATCATGCCGCTACTCTGTTTAAAACTCTGCAACATATTTTTACCAAACAAATTAAAACCAAATTTCTGACGACAACAGACAGGGACCTATGTGACTGAAAATCTGGATACTTTTGGCATTTCCAACCTTCATTCTCTCCCTGAGTCATTTTGCTCCAGCCACTCTGGCCTTTTATTTGTTCCGATAATTCACAAACATCAGTCCCTTCTCAAGGCCTTTGCTCTTGATATTTCCTTACCATACAATGTTATGACCTAGATCTCAAACTGGCCACTTCTCTTCATTCAAATCAAGTGTCACTTCTTCACACATCTCCTCTAAACACACTATTATCGGTTTCCCTATAAAGTCTTCCCTCTCATAACATTATCCTGTACTGTTTTCTTCCAAGCATTTATCACTTTCTGAATCGCCTTATTTGCTCATTAACTTGTGTATTATTTGTTCCCTCTCCTATGACAGTAAAGTCTTACAGCTGTCTCTTCCGGCTCCAGAAAAGTGGCTGCCGCACAGTCTACAGTCGATGAACAAGTACTAAGTGAATGACAGAAAATGAGTGCCGAACCAGCCTAAACCTATGATTCCGTGTTTTCTCTACCTCCAAAGTCTCGATTCCCTTAAGGGCTAACTGAAGCCTCATTCCCTCTAAGGAACACTGCACAATTTTATCTTAAAAGCTCTTTACTTAATGCCAGTCATATATCTAATGTTTATTACATACACAGCAGGTATTTCACTTGTTTACACAGTATCATAGCTACATATATTACTCTACCCTCCGTATCAGACCACAGGTGATTGAAGAAGCACATGTTTTATTCTTCTTTTTTAATCAACCAAAGCACCTAAGAGGTATTGTTCAGGTAGGCTGTACTTAATCATTATTTGATAAATGGATAGTTTGTAGCAATTCTTTAAAGTTCTCAAGTATCTAAATTTAACTAGGTAATTTAAAGCAAAACTCTAGAGGCTTTAAATTAGACAACTACATCAGAAATTTAAGTTTTAAAAATTTTCAGTACATAATAAAAAGTATTACTGTCTAATCTTAGTCATTTAAAAGAATATTTTAAAATCGGATTACAATGTACTGAAGTATTTCGTGTTACTTTCAGAGAAGAAAGGAAGCATATACATTTTTCCTTCATAATTTACAAAATGATTTAAAATACAGTATTTCAGAAGGCCCTAACTACATGCTTCTCATTTAAGTTAGACACACCACTTTTCCTTTTATTATGGAAAACAAAAATGACTCCACAAAATAATAAGATATCTAAATGAACAAAGAATTTTGCTTTTCTAAGAGGCAAATATTTTCCATCTATGTGCATATTTTCTAAAATATACAATTTATACAGTATTTAGCAGCTGTAATTTTAATAGTTGTAAAAACTATCTTTCCAACAAAGAATTATAGGTGAATTAAAGTTTTAATTATAATGAACAGTCTCAAAATAGTAGGTTTACTATTTAGCAAATTAAATCTCTAAAATGCAGAGCAAAAAATGATTCACATATATTAAGAAGAAAAAGTGGGTATAATTTATACCTCTAGCACAAGGAGAAAAAAAAAACTGCTTGTGTCAGCCTTAGGAAACAAACAGCCCTATCAAGTGACCAAGTAGGAGAGATTCACGCTAGCAGCTCAATAAATAACCGTAATGATGACATCCGTCGCCCATAACTACATTACAGCCCATTGTCCACATCTGATTATACTAGTCTAGACCTTGGGTAAGCACATACACACATTTTCACCAAGAGTTTTCCAATACTGCTGCTCTGTTTCCTGGGCTTTCTGCGACCCCCCTCCCCCATTAGCAGTGACTGTCAGATTTTCTCTACTAAACATCTTCACCATTGATGGGAAAGGAAAAGTTACCACTTTACCATAGCCTAACAACTGAGAATATGGAAGCAATGTGTCTGAATTGGAAATCTCTCTCACACTATAATTTCTTTAGAATTAACCACAAACAATAGTCACAAACCAAATCTGAGATGAACAAGTTGTTTGCAAAGTCATCCTTCAGTAATATCACAACTAATAAAATGTCACTTCTCAGAATATATTTTCATTTATTAATACAATCTTTATTCTCACATTGTAGTAAAGTGAAAGTGTTAGCTCAGTCGTGTCTGATTCTTTGCGAGCCTGTGGACTGCAGCCCACCAAGCTCCTCTATCCATGGGATTCTCCAAGCAAGAATACTAGAGTGGACAGCCATTCCTTTCTCCAGGGGATCTTCCTGACTCAGGGATCAAACTCGGGTCTCCCCCATTGGAGGCAGATTCCTTACTGTATGAGTAACCAGGAAACCCTATATGGCAGAAATATTACATAACTTTCCATGTAACCACCTCTTTGATCACATCACACACACACAGAGCATATTCAACAATTCAGTATCACAAAAATTCTTAAATGGATCTCTCTGTACTCCTTTCTGAGGTAAAGCCCTCAGGAACAATTTTGAGTAAGAGATACACAAGGTCTAACATCATGGAATACACAAGAGTGAAGTCTTAGAAACAGCAGACTGATCATCAACAAAAGTTTATTTTTAAACAAACTTTTCAACATTCTCTAAAAGGCTCCATATATATTTAAAGCCAATCTAGATCTTTCTTGGTTTAGAAATAGTCCAGGTGGTACCTACTTCTGCAAGCTAATACCCTTTATTAGGAAGACTAAAATATGTGCATACACTTTACTACAACTGGGACAGAAAGAGGAAATTATTTCTCACGAAACTATAAGAACTCAGTAACTTAATATAAATTTCAGATTTAACAAATATATACATATATATATACACACAAACACACTAGTCTAGACTTTGGGTAAGACTGATATATATATATACTGATATATATATATATATATATATATATATATACTGATATCAATCTATTTTTCCAAACTTATTTTGCACAATAATCCCAAGTCGAACATTTTAAAACAATAGCTCATGGTAGGAGAGAGGGTAGAATGGAAGCAGATGGGCAGTTGCAAGCTGGCATGTTCTAGGTGAAACAAATTCTTAGGACTATATATACATATTCTTGAGAATAAATATTTTAAAGTGGGAGAGAAGATAGCTTCATAATAAAAAAGCAAAAACAAAGAAAACCACTCTGTTTACTCCCCACTTGTAATCCAGTTTAGGATTTCTCTGTCACAAAATATCTCCCATCTTCTAACTGCTTCTGTCACCACTGCTAGTTGCATTTGCTTCTCATTTCACAGGAATATGTCCTTTTAAATTCCACCTTGACCACCTGATTTAAAACTGCAACATTCTCTACCCCACAGTGCGCCTATTCTCGTTATCTCCCTGTTTTAACTTTCTCATAGCACTTAGCACCTTCTGACCTAGTAAGAACATTTTAATTTCTTTATCATCCATGTCGATTAAAACACACTTTTGGAGCGTGGTAATGCCTACTGTATCTACTGCTTTACCCCCAGAGCCTAAATCACAGAGCAGCACACAGCAGTCATGCATAAATATTTCTGAATGAATGAAGTGAACCAACTCAGTCTTTATTTTATTTTCATTTTACTTTTCTCAAAGTTTACCTTTATTTTTCTAGCCCCTTCTCCACCAATTTGCCTCTTTTTTCTATATTCAATTTCATTTAATAAAGTAAATGATTCCATTTATGTATAAACCATTGCAGTTTTTAACAATCTGTAAGATTGTGAACTTCTATACAGACACAAGCATATTCTACAGGCATTTTGAATCCACACCACATTTTTCTGAAAACCATAAACTTTGGCCGTGCTGAAAAACCTCAACTGCAGTGCCAAACATGTAAAGCCCTTAAACCTAGTGGGATTCACCATTTTTAGGAGGTGAAAAATATAATTTTAATGCAGTACCATTATTTTACATTGATCACAACAGAACAAGCCTAAAAAGTAACCACAAGAAACTGGCATCAAGCTGGAAAATTAAAAGTGAAAAATAATTTGACCATATGACTCTTTTAAACCAAAACACATGAAGAAATGAAATAGGAAAAATGTGTTTATCCTAATTAAGCAGAGAAAATTCTAGTTCTCTTTAATAAGCCATTAAACTTTCGAAAATAAGAAGCAGTAATTTAAATAGTCTAATCTTCAGAAGGAAAGAACACAATCCCTTCTAAATAACCCACACAAATATCTTTATCAATTCAATCCACAGTAAATGGAGATGAAAGTCTACTCTCAACAAATCTTTGAAACAATGTCCTATTACTCTGCCTTCCAAAATATCTATACAGCTGAACAAAGATCATAGCCAAACTGTTTATAATATTTAATTGGAGTCTTACTACACACATAATTTTAAAAATTTAACTGGAAAGTATATGGCTCTTTAAGAAACTCTCCAGAGTTTCCAACAAATTATTTCCACTTTGATTCCAAGTATATCTTTGGTTACATCAGATAAGACTACATCCTACCTAAACTGTTTACTTAAGTGCAACAAATACCTTTGCGTTTACCAAAATGTAACCCAAATAATAGCCAAGAGCATCAGAATAAAATGAAAAGTGTTTTTGCCTTCTCTTTCTCTCTCCTTCTCCTTCTTTGCCTTGCTTTCCTTTCATTCTTCTGACTTATTCAACAGACATTTATTTATTAGGACTCTATGATATTTGTAGTGAAGGGAAATGCTGGAGCTACAAAATGACTGTTCAGGAAGCTTAAGAGCAATGGAAGCAGTTGAATTCTAAAGAGCCAGACAAGTGTATTAGTACTAGAAACATTATGTCTTTTATGAGGGCTATTTACATATTCAGATACAAGTCTGAATTATTGCCTCAATAAGCAGATACTGACTATCCCCAGGGGATAATTAAGCAATGTGCCCAACAGTATGTGGGATAATCTGCCTTTCTGCGCTTTTCAAGGATGGGAAAAAGGAAAGACTCCTAGTAGCAAGTTTAAGAGTAAAATCCTAGGAGGCTATAGAAGTTCTCAAAATGTATTTTCAGTAAACTAAACCCAACAGTTTAAACAGAGGTCATTTTATAATTACTTATATATTTTAAAGGTTATAAAATTCAAGATAAGAATTTATATCTTAAAAATTTTAACAGATATTATTCCTTTAAACTAGGTTCCATAGTCTACTGCTGTGCTGTGCTTAGTCGTTCAGTCGTGTCCGACTCTCTGTGACCCCATGGACTGTATGTAACATGCCAGGCTCCTCTGTCCATGGGATTCTCCAGGCAAGAATACTGGAGTGGGTTGCCATGCCCTCCCCCAGGGGATCTTCCCAACCCAGGGACTGAACCCAGGTCTCCCGCATTGCAGGCAGATTCTTTACCATCTGAGTCACCAGGGAAGCCCCTCCACTGTCTACTACCTTTCTGATCTTTACCATCAAAAATTTAAAAACGTTGATCAGCCAATGGAATTGTGTCTGTTTTTCACTTTAAAATATAAATGAGGAGACAAATTAAAAATTTATGTAACAAAGATAGGATTTCTTTTAAGCTATAGAAATTTTACTTACAGGGAATCTGCACTGATTTTTCAAAATCCCAGAGTTTAAGAACAAAAATAGGACCATCTAAATAAATATATACAATATCCAACATTCATCCATTACATTGCTCCTTCTAACACAAGTCAAACAACTGAAGTTATAAGACTTAGTGATACTCATAGAGCAGCTGCCTCGATCACCACTGCCTAGAACAACATCAGGGACTTAAAATACTTAAACTATTTGCTGTCTGGATGTCAGGCAAGCTGGCAGGAAGAAAGAAGGCTACATAGCCGCTGGATCTATTTCTGCTTGGCAAAATTAACACCAATATTGAGATACTAAAATTTTTAGAAAAGAGCAAGAAGACAATTAAGGATAATAGAAGAATAAGAAGAAAGGCAAAATATGAACTCTAAACCCCTTTATCCAAATGAGAAAAGACTTTTTAAGGTTCACTGATAAAGAATTTAATTTAAAAATGTAAGCAACAGTTCTACTGGAATTAGTTTTTAATTCACTTTTCAGTTAAATATATTTTTAAGGTGAAAGAAAAAGCAACTAACATAAAATGAAATCCAGTACATAAGCAAATCAACCAAAGCCCTATATACATAATAATGTTACCTACCATACTAGAATTTAGAATAGACTTTCTGGTTTCCTACTAATGTGGTGCCACAGAATCACGAAACACTCTAAAAGAAGGTTTTTCAGAATGAATAAAACACTTTTAGATCAGTGATTTACATATTTGAAAAGTTAACTGAGGTGATAGTGATGATAATGGTTCATGCATCACAAAAAAACCATACAATTATGATTCAGAAATAGCATAAAGTTCTTACAAAATGTGGAAATTTACTTTTTTAAACTTAAATCTTTCGTTATATGTTAATATATTTTACTCTGTCTTGGTAAAAACTGTCAAAGAAATACTACTTGATTATGTCAGTGATTACAAAAAATGGGTTTAAAATGGATTGCTATTTACAAGAAAAAGATAAATAATTCAACTTAAAACTATCAAAACAGTGTATTTAGAAAGAAAGTATCTAATCAATTAAACAGGTAAGTTAAGAGAAACATTCCTACCAAACAACAATTACTTATGTCTGACCTAAGTAATTGATTTGTTAATGATACCCATCAAGTCCGATAAATCCCATGCTGTAGTCTCAGTCTATAAAGGTCTACATGTTATTTACACTAATAAAACATTAATCAAGGCCAAAATTTATAGCAGCTACTCTATAAATGAGGTCAAAGCAGGTCAGACTTACATAAAAAGAAAAAGAAAAAAAAGGTCAGTCTCTGCAGTGAAAAGAAAACCCTTATTACTTATTCTTCTTGCCCCTGGGATTAAGTCCAGTAGCTGAATACTGCTACACAAATACATCCACTGCTACATAAACTCATTTAATCTCAATGCACTGAATATTTATAAAAAGAAAGTCAGCCCACTGATTTCAGAAAATAAATCTCTAAATTATTCCTTTACAATACATTCTACCCTTAAAGAAAGAGAGAATAAAAATATCAAATAGCACTTTCATTATTTCAGTAAAGAAAGTTAGTTCTCTTTATACCGATGTTTATTTCTAACATTTGCTTGAAAGACAAAAGCTAAGGGATCCCTACAGGCAAAGCACAGAGGTAAAGAAGACGGTTTAACCTGGAGGCAAACAAATCCAGAGTAAGAGAGGCATAAGGAAACAGGAAAGGTATTATACAACCTATAATCACATGTGGTATAAAAACAAATAAGTTTTTCAAATAATTGCTTCCTCAATAAGAAACAATAAGTATGAGTTATTCTGGGTAAAATATTTGAGAGTAACATAAAACTCATTTCTTTACAAGACAGATAAAAAAGTTTAGTGTAAAATATTTATTATATTGTCTATGTATTTTCTTTTCTCTTAGAGTTAATATTCAAAGAAATATCACTTGACTATTGTCAAGATTATCTGCATACACCAAATTTCTGTTTAAGAAATAATGACATTTACATGAAAAATGGCAGTAACTGAAATAAAAACTGTAAGTGTTCTTATAGTATCTTATCGATTAAACACAAATACTCACTGGATTTGCTAGGCACTTCCCTAGCAGCCAAGAATAAAACAATAAGCAAGACACAGAGGGCCTGTCCTCAGCAAGCACTGGACAGGAAGAGAGACAACAAAAACAAACCTGGGAAGACGGTAAAAGATATCAGCAGGAAATTTTTAAGAAATGAGATACAAGTAACCTGGGTAACAGGATTCAGGGAGGACTTCTGAAAAGGCAACACTTGAACTAGGACTTAAATCAGAATGAACCAGACATGTAAAGATCTAGGGGCCAACCTCCCAGCTATGGTGAAATAAAGAGGCCAACCAATCATTTCCTAGAAAAACAGCACAGAACTGAAAAAGATAATTCAGGGTTCTGAAGACTGACAAAAGCAAACAACAAAATTCAGAAAAATTTTATTCACAGAAATGTGCTAAATACAGTAAGAACAAACGGAGTCTGTAGCAATCTTTTCTGGAAATGTCCCACCCAAACACCATGCATGTAAAAGTTTCATCCGTTTACGGCTCCTTATGAAACCAGCAACTTCACCTCCAGAGATGGCTGACTTGATTTGGAAGGGAGGACAGAAAATAAAGATATTGCATGTCAAGCTGAAAACCAGAAAACCCGACACCTCTCCTAGAATGAGATTACATTTAAAGTTAGAATGAGAGACCAGAAATTAAGAGAGGGATACCCTGAAAATGAATTAGCAAAATAAGAATTTCACACATGGCTCTCTGAGCCATTAAGCACACATACAACACAGACTCGACAAAGATCAACAGGAAGTAAAAGCTAGAGATGAAAACAACTGCAAATTTAAATGTGTTCATCAAACCAAACACAGATCTACCAGCCATACACGGTCACAGGTTTCAGCAAGGGTTTGACCAATCATTCATTAACCTCAAAGCGATGGAGAAAAAGGTGTGACCCAAGAAGAATTCGAAAACAGCTAAGCAGCAACATTAAATTACCATACCATAAGAGATCAATTCTGCAAATTAAGCCCAAGCGAGTAACTTTCAAGTCAACAAACAAAACTGAATTCAACAACCATAAAAAGAATTGCATAGCACAACAAAGCACAAATTATCCCAGGTATGCAGAGTCAGTTCAACATTCCAGAGTCAGTCAACATAATCCATTATACATAAACAAGCTAAAAAGAAACATCAAATGGTCATATCAATAGACACCAAAAAAGAACTCGACAGAATCAAATGCCTATTCATGATAAATATCTCTCATGATCATGATATCTCTCATAAACTAAGAATAGAAGAAAACGTCCTCAACTTGATAAAGAATATCTACCAAAAGCTAACATCAAATTTAACAGTAAGAAACTAGAAACTTTCCCATTAAGACCAGTACAAAGCCAAGGATGATGCCCCTCTCACCACTCCTCTTCAATATTCTACCAGAAGAAAGGAGACAAGAAAAGGAAACAAAGTATACAGATTGGTAAGAAAGAGGTAAGAATGTCTCTGATCAGAGATAACAAGATCATTTAGGTAGAAAACCCAAAACAACTGGACTTATACTTGGATCTCACACACTACAAAAACAGTGGGTTTAACTGGTGGTTCAGTGGTAAAGAATCTACCTGCCAATGCAGGAGATACAGAGAGGGTGGTTCAATCCCTGGGTTGGGAAGATCCCCTAGAGGAGGGCATGGCAACCCACTCCAGTATTTTTGCCTGGGAAATCCCATGAACAGAAGAGCCTGGCGGGCTACAGTCCATGGGGTCCCAAAGAGTGGAACACGACTCAGCGACCAAACACAGCATACAAAAACCTTAACTCAAAATGAATCACAGATCTAAATGTAGAGGCTAAAACTATAAAATTTCAAAAGATAAAAAAAAAAAAAAAGAAAACCCTACTACTTGTTTTAACCTAAAATGTCTTAAATTTGCCAACAAATCATAATCCATAAAAGAAAAAAATTTCTAAATGATACTTTGTCAAAATTTTAAACTTCTGATCTTCAGCACAAATAAAGGACAAGTCACAGATTGAGAAAATGTTGCAAATCATGTATATGACAAAATGCTGCATCTAGAAAAATATAAGCTACTGTTTAAAAATTAAAAGTCACACAACAAAATTTTTAAAAGGGCAAAAATGCACATTTTCCCAAAGGTGGCACTTGACAAAACACTCAACAGCATTAGCCATTAGGGAAATGCAAACAAAAAACAGTGTAAGATACCCACCAGGCTAACTAGGAAAACAGCTTAGCAGTTACTTAAAAAATTAAACATAGACTTCTCATTCCACTCAGCAACTGTATTCCCAGATATCTACCCAAGAGAAATGAAAGTGTATGTCCACGCAAAGCCTCGTACAAAAACTCACACAGAAGTGTTATTTATAACAGCCAAAACAGAAAGTAATCCAAATGTTCATTGAAGGGATAAACAAAATGTGGTATATCCATATATCAGAATACCATTAATCAATCAATACAAAAAAACAAAATTCTGATACATGCTACAATGTGGGTTTTACCCAGGAATTATTATAAGAATAGTGTTGGAGAAAATGACAGTGAAGCAAAAACTAAAATCAATGAGAAATAAACAGGAAACATTTGGGGTATGGAGAAAGGGATGACAGAGGAGGAGATGGTTGGATGGTATCACTGACTCTATAGACACGAGTTTGAGCAAGCTCTGGGAGTTGGTGATGGACAGGGAGGCCTGGCGTGCTGCAGTCCATGGGGTCGCAACGAGTCAGACATGACTGAGTGACTGAACTGAACTGAACTGATAGGCACCACCGATGAGGGATGGTAAGTGATACAGTCTACAAAAATAAGATTTAAAGCTTACCAAGATCCCCATCTGACATTCCCTGAACCGCCTCTCCTCCTCCAGTCTTGTCTCCCACCCTACCTCAGCCATTTATCACATGGCCACATGCCAGAGCACAGCATTTCCAACAACTGAATGGCCTTGGTATATCTGACCCCTCTCTTCACTACTACCTCTCATGTTCAGAGCTCAGTCACTCTACTATCACAACTCTAACAGTCCTTAGAGTTCAATATATCCATCCAATCATTTTCTTTATAGGCACTCTCCAGGCCTACCTTAACAATTACAATCCTGTGGCCAATGATCATAATCACTCTCTTGTATAAGAGTTTGACTCCCTTGTCCTTCTCACCCCCATATTCACTTGACAAAACCTAAACCCATTTAAGCCTCTCATTCTACTTCCATATTTACCTCCCAGACTCTGCAACTACATGAAACATCTTCCCATATTACTATAAATGACCCACCATTTGTACACACATTCACCCACTCTCTAACCTACTTTTAAAAATCACTCCAGAAATTCTCACCTATCTCTTCTACATTGATTTCCCCACTTTTTACCATAATACTGTTCTTTTGCTCTCATTTTTCCAAAATCCTATTTCCTTTGACTCTATTCCCTCCCACTCCATTTTTTTTCTCCGCTCTGTAACAAAATTCCTCTAAAGAATTGTTTATACACATTCTAATAATTCCTCTTCTCTCATCCTCTTTTCTAAATTCACTGCAAATAGGCTTTTTTCCACTCTCCCAAAACCGCTCCTATCCAAATCAGAAGCAACTTCTGAACCTACGGTCAAATCTGTCATCACCTTACCACCTTAATGATTTCATCTAGTCTCAAGACATTAAATATCACCTATATGCTTATGACATATAGATTAGAGACCAAATTCAGGTCTCTAATCTGGAGAAATAATTAGCAACTGTCTATTTAGTATCTCTCCCCTGGAGAAGGAACTGCAACCCACTCCAGTATTCTTGCCTGGATAATTCCATAGTCAGAGGAGCCTGGTGGACTACAGTTTATGGGGTCACAAAGAGTTGGACACAACTGAGTGACTTTCACTTCACATTTAATATCTCTACCTGGATGTTTGTGTGCATGAAAAGTCAATTCAGTCATGTCCGACACTTTGCAACCCTATGGACTGTAGCCTGCCAGGCTCCTCTGTCCATGGAATTCTCCAGGCAAGAATACTGGAGTGGGTTTAGGCAAGAATACTGGAGTGGGTTACCATGCCCTCCTCCAGGGGATCATCCCCAACCCAAGGACTGAACCCATGTCTCTTATGGCTCCTGCATTGGCAGGTTGGGCTTTACCCTTAGCATCACCTGAGAAGCCCTCCTTGATATCTACTAGAGATCTAAAAATCAGTATTGCCAAAACTGAACTCTTGTTGTCCCCCAATAACTGCTTTATTAATAGATTTTACCATCCTGGTTGACAGAAACACCATCTTTTCAGCTGCAGAAGCCAAAAATGTTAAGAGTAATACTGGACTCCCAGTTTTCTCTCACAACCCACATCTGATCCATTAGTACTGAAACATCCTACTGGCTCTGTCTTCAAAATATATCCATAATGCTCCTACATTTCACCTCTTCTACTGCTACTGGTTTTCCCGTACATGCTCCTATGATTAACTCCTTCACTTCCTTCAATCGGGGCTCGCAAAAATGTCACTTTCTTGATGATCTATAATATAACCAATCTTTAAGCTACAAACTAAACCCTTTATATTTCATTCAAAAATTTCCCTCAACCTACTTAACATTATCTTTTTCCAAAGAACTTACCGCCTTTCATGTGTCATATAATCCATTACTTATTTTGTTTATTGTTTATAGCTTGTCAGTGACTGTTCAAAAGTAAGATCTACACACACAAAAAAGAATCTTTAGCTGCTTTGTTTATTGTTGTATCCCAACAATCAAGGACAATTACGATACACAGTCAGTGCATAATAAATACTGGCTGAATGAATAGATGAGGAAACAGAGGCTCACAGAACAGTACTTCCCAAATATCAAAGCTGGCACTTGAACCCAAAACTAACTTTAAGGCTAATACTATTAATCACAAGGCTATTCTGCCTTATCTATTAAATGTAACAGTAACTTGCATAATTGAGGGCATTTACACTTAGTAGAACCTAAACAAAATTGACTTTTATAACAAGTTTTCTTTAAAAAAAAAAAAACTGGTGTTAATCAGTGTTTTGCATTAAGTAGAGTAAATACATATTCGATCAATAGCACTCACTGTCTCTTTTTACATATATACGCTATTAAAGCATGTAATACCTCGGTGTTGAAATTCAGCCAAAGAGCTTTTTTTCTTGGTGAGTAAGCACTTTGAAATTTTTGCTAAAAGTGAGACTAAATTAGTCCATTCACCCATTGAGAAATATTATTGATTTCCCAACACTTGCCAGACTCCAGACTACAATTAGTTCTGCTTCTCACATAGATCACTGTAATAGTTTTGTTACTGCTCCTCATTTCAATCAGGTCTCCTCTCCTTCAACCCGTCCTCAGATCACTGCTAGTTATTTTTTCAAAATCCAAGTATTACAATCATACTTCTTTTCTAAAAATCTTTCAAAGCTTCCCACTGCCTTTAGATAAAAGTTCAAATACACATTAGATCTTTTATGATCCAGATGACCAACTCACACACAACTCACAATTCACACAACCACACACAGCATCCCACATCACAGCATCTTCAGATATTATATTCCCTCTATTAAGAATGATTTTCACACGTGTCCTCTCCAACTTACCCATAATCCCCACTTTTTCAAAGTCTATTTTACTAACACAACTCATCCTTGGAAATACATCTCAGGAATCATGTTTCCTAGGAGGTTTTACCTAACCCTTCAATATTAAATTGTGAAGTCTTTCCCTTTATTCTCATTCCTACCTTCTAGCACATAATTTAGCACATGGTTGCAGGTTTATTTATCTGTATTCAGTACTAATCTGTGAGCACCTATAATTTGATAAGTAGAATAATCTTAGTAGCACTTAATACAAAACAAACAGTTCTTTTTCTTTCTTTTACTTGCATTTATTTTTGCGACATTTATTCACGGGCCATAAGTTTTTGTTTCTTCAGTTTCTTCTGGGATATCTTTCCTTCTGTGCCATCTCCTCTTCTGGTTTAGGAACAATCTGTTCTTTTTCAGTAAAGATCATCTCCATGTGGCAAGGAGAGCTCATGTAGGGATTGATATGACCATGAGCTCTGTAAGTCCTGAGCAGCATCTTGGGGGCTTTGTTCACCCATATGTGCTCAATGACCAGAGAATCTATATCTAAGCCCTTAAGCTCAGCATTACTCTCTGCATTTTTGAGCACGTGCAGTAAAAATTCAGCACACTTTTTGAGCCTCCGACCCTGCATCCAGCCCCCCTGTCTGTCCTGCGCACACCTACCAACTCCACCGCTGCAAGGGTGGAATGGCACACACTGCTTCTATAAAGTGGTGCCCTTCAGATACTTGGTGGCTTTTCGGATATGCTTACCCTTTATGGCCTGGGCAGTTTCACGAGTGTTCTTAAAATGAACACGAAGATATGAACCTCTTAATTTGCATGATTCTGTGGGGTTTTCTGGGTCAAGTGAATAGTGCACCATTTTTAGAGGTCACCTCAGCCCAGAAAAGGAACAGTTCCCTTTTTTATAACATTAACGAGACAGAGGCTGAATTCCTAGCTACTATTTCAAAATTTTCCTGTAAGTGATGGTGTCAGTTTCTCAGTATTAGCCAGAACACTATAAGGAAACATGCACAAACAATAATTATGTTCAGAATGCTATTTCCAATAGCAGTCAATCACACCTTTTAATCTATACTCTGGGTCTTTGGTTCAACTAATCTAAAACCGGGCTTCCCCGGTGGCTCAGCTGGTAAAGAATCAGCCTGCAATGCGGGAGACCTGGGTTCTGGCCTGGAGAATTCCATTGACTGTATAATCCAAAATCAGATGCCACAAAACTGACACAGAGTAGTCCACTCATCGTTTCTTCATTTTCACCTTTTAATTTTCTCACTTTCTTAAATCTATTTTCACCCTTGTATCTTTCTTTTTATATCTGTACTTCATTTTTCTTTCTTATTACTGAATTTTCTTTCCTTGAATTCTTCTTCCCTTATACCCAGGCCATGACATGAGATAATATAGACATGTTAGTCTTATTATGGAGAAGGCAATGGCAACCCACTCCAGTACTATTGCCTGGAAAATCCCATGGATGGAGGAGCCTGGTAGGCTGCAGTCCATGAGGTCGCTAAGAGTCGGACACGACTGAGCGACTTCACTTTCACTTTTCACTTTCATGAATTGTAGAAGAAAATGGCAACCCACTCCAGTGTTCTTGCCTGGAGAATCCCAGGGACGGCAGAGCCTGGTGGGCTGCCGTCTATGGGGTCGCACAGTCAGACACGACTGAAGCGACTTAGCAGCAGCAGCAGCAGTCTTATTATTGCTGTAAAATATAACAGAATTTAAGAAAGTCTGAAAAATATGTTTTCCTTATATCTGTTAATAAAATCATCAGTTTACTTTTGCCAAACTTAGCCTTCCTTATTGAAAAATAAAGAACAGATGTTACCATGAAGCACATAACCATGAAGAGAACAATAAAATGATTAAATACTGAAGTATTTATAATAATTAATATCTAACTCACTATATTACTGTCTGTAAAATCAATACCAAAAATATCAGTTCAAATAGCAAAAAAGAACAAGATTCTAAAGTAAAATATAAATGGATATAAAATAGTTTACCTTCCTTCATTGACAAGTTCAATAAAAGCAAGGCCTGCATTCTTCTGAATAGAATTCTGCCACTCCTAAAAAAAATAGTAGACAATAGCTGAACAAATTTCACTTAGTAGGTTATTTCTTTAAATCAACAAATACAAAAAACATCACCCATATCAATTACATACTTTGGATCCTCATGGAAAAGTTTTGTTAAACATGCTTTCTACCTAGCAGCCCCATGAACACATAAATAGTTGACATTAAAATGGAAACAAAACAAGTCAGCAACAATTAGATTCCAGATAAACTAAATGAGCCTACCTATATATATCTTGCCCTTCTAGTTCTATACCATTATATCCTAGTAATTTAACTGAAATAGTTTGAAAGAAGGCAGCAAAGAAGACCAAGGACAAAGGTTTTGGTTTTGTTTCCTTAAGAAACAAAAGAGGGGAAGATGGAATTAAGGAGTGCCATAAACTTAATAAACAGCACATGTCCTACAAAATTTGATGACTAAAGATTGAGAAAGAGACAAGAAAAATCAATGAATTTGGCTAGACCACTTTTAAAATGGAAAACCAAAAGTCACTAGTCTATGAATTAGCAAATGATGGTGTAAATTTATTAATATACTCTTTATGAGTAAGTTACCCATTAAAAAGCCATAGAAAGAAATCAACCAATAGAGTATATAGGGAAAAAAATGTTTAATCCCTATCTCAAAACATATATAAAATAAGCATCAATCCAATAAGACTGGGGCCACATAAACTGAAATACAGCCAGATCTGAGAAATACCCGTGCATGCATGCATGTGTGCATGTTTTTTAAAAACAGCTAGACATATATAATCCTTTTGTTTCTGAAAACTAAGGAGCTTTACAGTCCACCTACATAATATTACTCAACTAATTTTTTTTTGTTCTTCTATAAATGCCAAAACAAAAGACATCCTGGGACCTTGTTACCATGGCCAGTTACAGCACTGTTACCATGACCAGTGTCCACATTTTCTGAATCTAATACCTTTAAGAGTTTTTAACACTACGTAATTTCATATCCTATATTATGCCAAATTCTAATTTTTCTAAACTTCACCCTTTCTCATCTATTTTCTCATTTTTATCCCCAATTTTGTATTACTTTAAGTTCTGAAAAACTTGAGCTTGCTCTCAGAACTGAAATGGCTGTTTGCCATAATTTTGTTACAGAGTTCTACTTCATGAAAAGTGTAAGCAAGAAGATACCCACAGAACATATACAGCAGGATAAGAAGTAGATATAAAGGCATTTAGACATTTGAAGACAGTAATGGGCTAAGACTAAGAAAGAAGATAAAGCAGCATGTTGTTGAGGAAAGAGCAGGAAACGTAATGTGTTCTTAAGGAACAAGAAGTCATGAGATTTATGCTCTCAAATCAACTATGACATTAACAGGCTATGTCCACGGAAAGATCACTCTACATCTCTAGGTCTTTGATACCCTCTTTAAAAAATTCTTGAGGCTACATTATTCTATGATTCAATAACTTACAAACACCTACAAATTAGTGGCTCGTAAGTCCACAATACATACTCTTAAAATTCACAACTGCCAGCCAACTGAAACAACAAAATAAACATATTTCTTTCACTGAGGTAAACCAAGTGAAGGATAAACATCTAACTTAAATCTAATACCCACCTAACTTAAAATCTTTTTATTTCCAGCAAAATTAAGTAAACAGTGCAAAGGAGAGCAGCCAAACCCCAAGAAGAAATAAATCTCTGAGAGAAGAAGATGTGCCAGACCCTCCACTCTTCTCAGAAATAGGGAGAAGAGAGAAAAAAGCAGAAACTGCCGGTAAGTTTTTGACCCTGGCCCAGAAACCCACACCTCACTTCCAAGCATGAGCACAGGGAGGCACAAGTCTCGAGGAGTGGACCTAAAGCTAGTAACGCGCAGGAGGAGCAGACAGCAGATCAAATGGCAGGCGGACTTAAAACAGCCTCAGAGGAACTCATGCCCTCGGAAAACTCAGAAAGTTACAGAGAGATGTACAAGTAGTTGAGGCTTTGAGGGGATGAGGGAAACACGGCTGTGACGTCTGCTGATAGACAGCAGGGAATCAGAAGGGATGGTGACACCTCAAGGGATGCTCCTGTCAAGAACAGAAACACATGCTCGCTCCTCAGCTCTTACACCCAACACAGCACTCGCAGCAAGCCACGTGAAAATCTGACACAGCACCAGAGTATATGGAGGTAAAGTCTTAAATTAACTGCATTTTCCTATACATCATTTACTTGAGAGAAAAATTTCAAAAAGGAAGTTAAATATACTGAAAAGAAAATAGTTACTCTTCATGCTACAAAAAAAGGAATTAGGAAGAAAGGCAAGAGATTACCCCATATATAATTCTCTAGACCAGACAATTTATTTTTAAAAGTATCTATCACTTTCCTCAAATCTATTTTGTCTGATTTAAAACTGCAACAGGTAGGGATTTTTATAAGTCATACAAAACTCCAACTCCACATGAAAAAAACAGGTAACAGTGGAGAGACGCAAATTTTCAGTATACAGGTAACCATCGTTTTATTTACACTTACGCAATACAAATCGATATTTACTTCTAATGTAAAAGCAGAAAGTGTCTCATTCAAAGGTCACGAAGGTTTCAAACAGCATGGTTTAGGTCCGAGAGAAAACCAGTTAAAGTTAGCATAACCATAAAAAATTATCGTTTAAAAAACTTATGACTTCAAATTAAGTATGTCACACTATTTTTTTTCCTTTCAAATTAAAAATAAATTAGACATGAGGATATACATAGAACTGGAAGAGTTCATTTTTTCTTACGAAAGCTCAGAAACATATTTATGACTGCTAATACATTTGGATTCTTGTTTTCCCAAATATCATCTATAAACTTATATTAGTTTACTTGCAGGAAGGGCTATCTATTCACCTGGAATAAAACTTTTCCAACAACTGAAAAAATTTAGACAAAATGAGAAATGAAGTGAAAATACAAATTCGTATCTACACTTTGAGTAGTTATAAAAACCTCACAATTCTCAAAGATATCAGAATTTTAATTTGTTTATAATCCACTCCTAATTATAAATTATTTAACACTTAATAAACGATGACACACCAGCTACGTAAGTACATACTGATAGGAACTCAGGTTAAAAAACCTGCAGCCCATGAGAAAAGGACATTTTTTTTTTTTTTAAATAAGCCCAGGTTTTAGTCAAAGCCAACAAATTTTCTCCATACTAAAACACCATCAACAATCTGAAAACTGAAAAGAAGATCCATGCTCTCCTAAAGCATTTTTCTCCACTTCTGAGACAATTATTAAAGAAGGTGTTAGTCAAAACAATTTCACAAACCACAGCTCAATATAACTTTTAGTGAGCTTTAACAGCTGAAAGAAAAGCTTAATGCTTATCGTCTTTCATGATCATTTCAATATTTCATCATAATATTTATAATTACATAGTGATGCAAAATGCACCATACATTTAAAGGTCTTGGTTATTCTTCTCCCAGAGGTATTGATGAAAAACATGTTAAAAGCCTCAAATCCAACCACTAATGCAACTAAGTAATTTTAAAATACATTTCAGCACTTTGGAGAGGAAGGACTCAAAACACAGCAACGGAGTCAATAATTTCATACCTGTTCTAAGCTGTATTTAATTGACTATCACTTCCTAGGGCCACAACTGGTGACTAGTCAATTTTTACTAAAATATACTCTTAGCTTAGTAATGCTCTTAGTCATACAGTAACAACAACAACAGGATAATGTATACTAGTGAAATCTATTAAACAGAGTTACACCAATTCTCAAACATGTGTCTTCAGTGGTAAAAGTCTACCAAATTTGGGATGGGGAATAAAAGACTCCATCAACTAAACTACTTCTGTGACTCCCTAACATTAACAAATAAATACAGGAAAGGGCACCAATAAATGTGCTATAATTTATAATATTTAATATAGCTAAATTCCTTAAAGTGAACTTAACAGTTTCCTATAAATTTGAGAATCTCCTACAATATATTTTAGTGTCTTGAATACAGCACATGAATTTGCCTACATTCTAAATGCCCAATTCCCAAACATTACCATGTTCTAAAGCAAATAAAATCAGACTACAGATCAATAAGATCAACTACATATATTCCATGATGCCATCTTTTCTGGTCAAACCATCAATATTGACATTAAATGTAGTATCAAATTTTTATTCTAGTGGGCTAGAAAATCACTGAACTATCTTTAAAAAAAAAAAAAGGTATAAAATGAGTGACTTTGGTTAAACGCAGGAAAAAATAAGGACAAAGACAATAAAGAGGGGACAACAGTAACGAGAAACAGCAAAGAGGAAGAACAAGACTGGGGAGGAGGAGGTGGACGCGGAGCCCCTCTCTCCACGGATACATCAGGAGCACATCTTCAGACACAGGGTGCATACGAAACACCAGCTCAGAGCGACAGGAGGACCTGACCAGCGGGAAAGAGCGTACAGACCCACGCAAAACTCGGCAGGACGAAGGAACTAGGGGGAAACCGGAGTGTTAGCAGGACTGGACCTGCCCTCGGCGGGTGGGGGGACTGAAGCAGGGGGTCCGATCCCCACAGCGGGGCAACTGTCTGAGTCAGAGGAGAACATTTAAGGCTGAGAGCGAAACAGCTGATCTGTGGAAGCCAACATGGAATGAGAATCAGACAGTCCTTGCCGCCATACATACCACGGACAGGAACACTGGTCTCATGGAAGGGGCAGCAGCTGGGAGCTGGGGTTAAGGAATTATGAAGCAATCCCAGGGTGAGGGTTGCTGTTGACTGCAGAGAGACGGATTGAGGGGATGTCAGGGAGGAGATCGTGGTGGAAAATGCTGATGGAGGAAAATCAGGCAGCCATGGAAGCAAGGCGACACTGCTGAGTCATGCTAGGGAGTGGAGCCATCACCATAGCCTCTCTCCCCCCACATGCTAGCTCAGGCAGCTGAGCAATAGAAAGGCCGGTCCATCAAATGCCTGAGACACTGAACTACAGAGCAGGACCCAGCCAGGGTGCATCTTTCAGTGATTGATGCACCAAACTACAGAGAAGGACCTCACCCAGGGTGCCCCTTTAAGTGCCTGATGCGCCAATCTTCAGAGCAGGACCACAGTCAGGGGGGCCCCTCTATGTGCCTGACAAGCCAAACAACAGAGAAGGACCCCAGGCAAAGGAGCCCTCTAGGTACCTGAACGGGAAGAGCTACTGGGAAAGACTGGCTAAAGAGGCTCTCTGATCACCAGGTACAAGAGGTTCAAAAAAGACTCTGCTAGGGCCATAACTCCTGCGGCAGAGGCAGTCCATGTCCCTGCATACTTGGCACCGCCAGGGTCCCCACAAGCCAGGCAGCTGCAACACCTTCGCTCTCAACTCACACAGGGGCAGAGGTACCACAGGCAAAAATAGCCTCATGTCTATGCACTCAGGGTCGCTTTGGTTGTGTCTGACTCTTTGCAACCCTATAGATTGTGGCCTGCCAGGCTTCTCTGTCAGAGAGCAGGTTTTCTCCAGGTAAGAATACTGGAATATACTGGCCTATACTAGTTGCCATACCCTTCTAGAGAAATGTATTTCCTGCTACCCTAGCTGCCAACCCCCCTGAGTATCTGGTGCTGCCAGAACCCCTGTGACGCCAAGCAGCTGCACCACCTCCACACCTGGCCCTCACAGGGGTAAACCCAAGCCCTCCAGGGCAGCCGCAGAAGCTAAACCCCAGCAGACAACCCACATGAAGAGGTGGAAATAAAACCACAATTGAAACCCAGGGGCAGTGTGGTTAAGGAAGAAGACCCAAACCTCCCCACCAGCTGCACAAGCTGCAGATTAAATCCATGTGATCAACTAAGCAGACTCTGTGTCTATGGAAAATAAAAAAGGCCACTGAGAGCTCCCACAAAAGAAAACACACTAGCTCTGATACCTGTGGGCATTAGAGGCAAGAACACACAGGAGTAGGACCAGATTAGAATCTGAGCTGCCCCCACAGCAGGTCCAGAGATCAGCACAGTGTTAGAGGGCATCCTAGGGAGGTAAGGTGGACTGTGGCTCCCAACAAGGGAAAGGACTCTCACAGCAGTGACTCAAAAAAGAAACATTTATTATTCTTATTTTTTAACTTGTTCTGCAGATTCTTTTGGATTTTTTCCCCCCTCTTGCTGCAGCTGTCGATTTTATTGGCACTAAGAAATCCAATTAAGCCTTTGAGCTTTTTTTCCTCAGTCACATTTTTTATTGTTGTCATAAACCTCTGCCTCTACATTGGGCTTTTGCAGTTCTGTAGAGTTATCCTCTTTTTTTTTCTTCTTTTTTAATTTTTTAAACCTATTATTATTTTTTCTATTTGTTCCATTGTCTGCTTTTCCTACAATTCTTTTCCCCTTCCAGTTAATCTTTACCATATATAAACCTTCTTTATCTACCTCTACTTAACTTGGCATGTATATTCCTTTTTTCTTTTCTTCTCTTCTTTCCTCTCAACATATTTGTTAGTTTTATTTTCATTGCTTTAATTCCTTAATTGGCACCTTGCTTTAGTTTTGTTTTCCAGTTTGTGCTTCAGTTCGTTTTGTTCTGGTGCATACAAATTTTGGTTTCCTTCATTCCCCAGGTCAATCTATTGTACTTTATTTTTGGTGGACTGTTTCGATTTTGCTTATGAGAGTATGTGTATATTCAGTCACACTTTCGACTGTTGTTATAAAGCTCTGCCTCTACATTAGGATACTGCAGTTCTGTGCAGTTTTCCTTTTTTCTTTAGTCTTCCGTATTTTTTTTTCCTCTTTTTTATAATTTTAATTTTTTTAAACCTATTATATTTTTTCTATATTTATTCCTTTGTTTGCCTTTCCTACTGTTCCTTTCACCTTGCGATTAACCTTTGATGTATATAAATCTTCCTCATCTACCTAGGTTGAATTTTGCATATCCATTCTTTCCTTTCCTTTCAACATATATGTTAGTTTGTTTTCATTGCTTTATTCTCCATTTGGCACCTTGGTTTAGTTTTGTTTTCCAGTTTGTGTTTAACTTAGTTTTGTTCTTAACTGGGAAATATAATTTTTTATTTCCTTGTTCACCGGGTCAATCTATGTACTTTATTTTTGGACTGTTTTGACTTTGCTCAAGGGTGTACATATATGTGTGTGTGTGTGTGTTCCATTATTTTAATTATTATTTGCCTGATTTTGTAGCTGCCATTTGTCTGGGATTTATCTTTGGTTTATCATTGCGGATATTTGCTTTAATCTCACTAAATGCCATAATAAACCACTTGTGGAATCTTCATTCCTGACCAGAGATTAAGACGTGAGCCTTTGGAATGGGAGCACTGTCTCTAAGACGCTAGATTACCAGAGAACTACCCCTGCTGCTGCTGCTGCTACTAAGTCGCTTCAGTCATGTCCAATTCTGTGAGACCCAATGGACGGCAGCCCACCAGGCTCCCCCATCCCTGGGATTCTCCAGGCAAGAACACTGGAGTGGGTTGCCATTTCCTTCTCCATTGTGTGAAAGTGAAAAGTGAAAAGTGAAAGTGAAGTCGCTCAGTCGCATCCGACTCATAGCGACCCCATGGACTGCAGCCTACCAGGCTCCTCCATCCATGGGATTTTCCAGGCAAGAGTACTGGAGTGGGGTGCCATTGCCTTCTCTGAGAACTAACCCTAGGGAGTATCAAATAGTGAGAACTCACACTAAGGAAACCACTTGAATATAAGATCCAGCATCACCCAACCACCAGTAGCACCCTGTGCAGGACGCCTCATCTAAACAACACCACCAACAAAGAGACATATAAACTGAAAGTGAGAGGATGGAAAAATATATTCCATGCAAATGGGAAGCGAAAGAGAGCTGGAGTAATAATCTTCATATCAGACTAAATAGACATTAAAATAAAGATAAGGAAGGACACTACATAATGGTCAAGGGATCAGTCCAAAAGGAAAACATAACAATCACAAATATCTATGCACCCAACATAGGGATGTGAAAGTCGCTCAGTGATGTCCGACTCTTTGCGACCCCATGGACTGTAGTCCATGTAGTTTTCCAGGCCAGAATACTGGAGTGGTAGCCTTTCCCTTCTCCAGGGGATCTTCCCAATCCAGGGATGGAACCCAGGTCTCCTGCATTGCAGGCAGATTCTTTACCAGCTGAGCCACAAGGGAAGTCCAACATAGGAGCGCCTCAATACATAAGACAAACACTAACAGACATACAAGGAAAAGTTGACAGTAACACAATAATAGTAGAAGACTTTACACCCCACTCACACCAATGGACAGATCATCAAAACACAAAATTAATAACGAAACACAAGTCTTAAATAACAGATGAGATGGATCTCACTGATATCTTCAAGACATTCCATCCAAATGCAGAAGAATATACCTTCTTCTCAAGTGCACATGGAACATTCTCCAGGATAGACCACATCTTGGATCACAAATCAAACCTCAGTAAATTTAGGAAAATTGAAATCATATCAAGCATCTTCTCGAAATATAATGCTATAAGACTAGATATCAACTGCAAGAAAAAAAACTGTAAGAAACAAACACATGGAGATTAAACAACACATTACTAAATAATCAACAGGTTTCTGAAGAAATCAAAAGGGAAATCAAAAAATTTCTAGAAACAAATGACAATGAAAACACAACAATTCAAAACCTATGGGATGCAGCAAAAGCAGTTCTAAGAGGGAAGTTTATAGCAATACAATCCTACCTCAAGAAACAAAAAAACATCAAATAGACAACCTAACTTTATATCTAAAACAACTGGAAAAAGGAGAACAAAAAAATTCAAAAATTAGTAGAAGGAAAGAAATCATAAAATCCAAGCAGAAATAAATGAAAAAGAAATGAAAGAAACAATAGTAAATATTAATAGAACTAAAAGCTGATTCTTTGAGAAGATAAAAAAATTGCGAAACCTTTAGCCAGACTCAACAAGAAAAAAAGAGAAGAAACAAATCAACAAAATTAGAAATGAAAAAGGAATGGTTACAACAGACAATGCAAAAATACAAAGGATTACAAGCGACTATTACGAACAACTATCTGTTTTGTTTTGGCAACAAAACAGATAACCTGGAAAAAAAGGACAAATTCTTAGAAAAGTTAAATCTTCAAGACTGAACCAGGAAGAAATAGAAATTATGAACAACCAGTTACAAGCACTGAAATTGAAGCTGTGATAAAAAATCTCCCAAAAAACAAAAGCCCAGGACCAGATGGCTTCACAGGAGAATTCTATGAAACATTTAGACAAGACCTAAGGCCTATCCTTCTAAAATTCTTTCAAAAAATTGCAGAGGAAGGAACACTGTCAAATTCATTCTATGCAGCCACCATCACCCTGATACAAAAACCAGACAAACACAACACAAAAAAGAAAATTAGCGGTCAATATCACTGACGAACATATGCAAAAATCCTCAACAAAATTTAGAAAACACAATTCAGAAACACATCAAAAAGCTCACAGACCATCATCAAGTTGGGTTTATTCCAGGGATGCAAGGATTCATGAATATATGCAAATAAATCAATGTGACACACCATATTAACAAGTTGAAAGATAAAAACCACATGATAATCTCAACAGTTGAAGAAAAAGGCCTTCACAAAATTCAACACCCATTTATGATAAAAACTCTCCAGAAAGCAGGCACAGAAGGAACCTACCTCAACATAGTAAAGGCCATATATGATAAGCCTACAGCAAACATTATTCTCAATGGTGAAAAACTGAAAGTATTCCCCCTAAGATCAGGGACAAGAAAAGGGTGTACACTTTTGCCACGATTATACAACATAGTTGAATAAACTGAATTTGAAGAAAGTGGAGAAAACCACTACACCATTCAGGTATGACCTAAATCAAATCCCTTATGACTATACAGTGGAAGTGAGAAATATACTTAACGGACTAGATCTGACAGACAGAGTGCCTGATGAACTATGGATGGAGGTTTGTGACACTGTACAGAAGACAGGAATCAAGACCATCACCAAGAAAAAGACATGCAAAAAAGCAAAATGGCTGTCTGAGGAGGCCTTACAAATATCTGTGAATAGAAGGGAAGTGAAAAGCAAAGGGGAAAAGAAAAGATACATCCTTTTGAATGCAGAGTTCCAAAGAATAGAAAGGAGAGATAAGAAAGCCTTCCTCAGCGATCAAAGCAAAGAAATAGAGGAAAATAACAGAATGGAAAAGACTAAAGATATCTTCAAGAAAATTAGAGATACCAAGGGGACATTTCATGCAAAGATGGGCTTGATAAGGGACAGAAATGGTATGGACCTAACAGAGGCAGAAGATATTAAGAAGAGGTGGCAAGAATACACAGAACAACTATACAAAACAGATCTTCACGACCCAGATAACCACGATGGGGTGATCACTCACCTAGAACCAGACATCCTGGAATGTGAAGTCAAGTGGGCCTTAGAAAGCATCACTACGAACAAAGCTAGTGGAGGTGATAGAATTCCAGTTGAGCTATTTTAAATCCTGAAAGATAATGCTGTGAAAGTGCTGCACTCAATATGCCACCAAATTTGGAAACCTCAGCAGTGACCACAGGACTAGAAAAGGTCAGCTTTCATTCCAATCCTAAAGAAACGCAATACCAAAGAAAGTTCAAACTACCACACAATTGCACTCATCTCACACGCTAGTCAAGTAATGCTTATAATTCTCCAAGCCAGGCTTCAGCAATACGTGAATCGTGAACTTCAAGATGTTCAAGCTGTATTTAGAAAAGGCAGAGGAATCAAAGATCAAATTGCCAACATCTGTTGGATCATCAAAAAAACAAGAGAGTTCCAAAAAAACATCTATTTCTGCTTTATTGACTATGCCAAAGCCTCTGACTGTTTGGATCACAATAAACTGTGGAAAATTCTGAAAGAGATGAGAATACCAGACCACCTGACCTGCCTCTCGAGAAATCTGTATGCAGTTCAGGAAGCAACAGTTACAACTGGACAAGGAACAACAGACTGGTTCCAAGTAGGAAAAGAAGTATGTCAAGGCTATATATTGTCACCGTAATTATTTAACTTCTATGCAGGGTACATCATGAGAAACGCTGGGCTGGAAAAAGCACAAGCTGGAATCAAGATTGCCAGGAGAAATATCAATAACCTCAGATATGCAGATGACACCACCCTTATGGCAGAAAGTGAAGAAGAACTAAAGAGCCTCTTGATGAAAGTGAAAGAGGAGAGTGAAAGAGTTGGCTTAAAGCTCAACATTCAGAAAACAAAGATCATGGCATCCGGTCTCATTACTTCATGGCAAACAGATGGGGAAACAGCGGAAACAGTGGCTGAATTTTTTTTCTGGACTCCAAAATCACAGCAGATGGTGATTGCAGCCATGAAATTAAACGATGCTTACTCCTTGGAAGAAAAGTTATGACCAACCTAGACAGCATATTAAAAAGCAGAGACATTACTTTGTCAACAAAGATCCATCTAGTCAAGGCTATGGTTTTTCCAGTGATCATGTATGGATGTGACAGTTGGACTATAAAGAAAGTTGAGCACCGAAGAATTGATGCTTTTGAAGTGTGGTGTTGGAGAAGATTCTTGAGAGTCCCTTGGACTGAAAGGAGATCAAACCAATTAATCCTAAAGGAAACCAGTCCTGGGTGTTCATTGGAAGGACTGATGTTGAAGCTGAAAACTCCAATAGTTTGACCACCTGATGTGAAGGGCTAACTCATTGGAAAAGACCCTGATGCTGGGAAAGATTGAGGGCAGGAGGAGAAGGGGACAACAGAGGATGAGATGGTTGGATGGCATCGCCAACTCAATGGACATGGGTTTGGGTGGACTCCGGGTGTTGGTGATAGACAGGGAGGCCTGGCGTGGTGCTGTTTATGGGGTCGCAAAGAGTTGGACATGACTGAGCAACTGAACTGAACTGAACTAAGTTCTGGAACTCCTAGCTATAGCAATCAGAAAAGAAAAATAAAAGAAACCCAGATCAGAATAGAAGAAGTAAAGCTCTGTTTACAGATGTCGTGATTCTGTACATAGAAAACCCTAAAGATAGTATCAGAAAATTACTAGAGCTAATCAGCGAGTTTAGCAAAGTTGCAGCATACAAAATCAATTCACAGATATCACTTGTATTTCTATATACTAGCTATGAAAAATCAGAAAGAGAAATTAAGGAATCAATCCCATTCACCATTGCAACAAAAAGAATTAGATATCTAGGAATAAACTTACCTAAGGAGACAAAAGAACTGTACACAGAAAATTATAAGATACTACTGAAAAATATCAAAGATGACATAAACAGATGGAGAGATATTCCATGTTCCTGGGTAGAAAGAATTGATACTGTGAAAATGACTATACTACCAAATGCAATCTACAGATTCAATGTGATCACTATCAAATTACCAATGGGCATTTTTCACAGAACTAGAACAAAGAATTTCACAATTCATATGGAAACACAAAAGACCCCAAATAGCCAAAGCAGTCTTGAGAAAGAAGAATGGAGCTGGAGGAATCAATCTTCCTGAATTCAGATTATAGTATAAAGCTACAGTCATCAAGACAGTATGGTACTGGCACAAAAACAGAAATATAGACCAATGGAAAAAGATAGAAAGCCCAGAAATAAACCCATGTACCTATGCATATCTTATTTTTGACAAAGGAGGCGAGAATATACAATGGGGCAAACACAGCCTTTTCAATAAATGGTGCTGGGAAAACTGGACAGCTACATGTAAAAGAATGAAATTAGAACACTTCCTAACACCATACACAAAGATAAACTCAAAAAAGATTAAAAACTTAAATGTAAAACCAGAAAATATAAAACTGTTAGAGGTAAACACAGGCAGAACACTCGATAACATAAATCAAAGCAAGATCCTCTATGACCCACCTCCTAGAGTAATGGAAATAAAAACAAAAGTAACCAAGTGGGACCTGATTAAACTTAAAAGCTTTTGCACAGCAAACAAAACTATAAGCAAGGTGAAAAGACAACCCTCAGAGTGGGAGAAAATAATAGCAAATGAAACAACTAACAAACGATTAATTTCCAAAATATACAATCAGCTCATACAACTTAATACCAGAAAAACAAACAACCCCATCAAAAAGTGGGGGAAAGACCTAAACAGACATTTCTCCAAAGAAGACATACAGATGGCTAACAAACACATGCAGAGAAGGCAATAGCACCCTACTCCAGTACTTTTGCCTAGAAAATCCCATGGACGGAGGAGCCTGGTAGGCTGCAGTCCATGGGGTCACAAAGAGTCAGACACGACTGAGCGACTTCCCTTTCACTTTTCACTTTCATGCATTGGAGAAGGAAATGGCAACCCACTCCAGTGTCCTTGCCTGGAGAATCCCAGGGACGGGAAGCCTGGTGGGCTGCCGTCTACGGGGTCGCACAGAGTCGGACACGACTGAAGCGACTTAGCAGCAGCAGCAGCAACAAACACACGAAAAGATGCTCAATATCGCTCATTATTAGAGAAATGCAAATCAAAACTACAATGAGATATCACCTCACACCGGTCAGAATGGCCCTTATCAAAAAGTCTAGGAACAATAAATGCTGGAAAGGGTATGGAGAAAAGGGAATGCTCTTGCACTGTTGGTGGGAATGTAAATTGATACAGCCACTATGGAAGACAATAGGGAGATTCCTTAAAGAACTAAATAAGCCACAGTCATCAAGACAGTATGCTACTGGCACAAAGACAGAAATATAGATCACTGGAACAAAATAGAAAGCCCAGAGATAAATCCACGCACATATGGACACCTTATCTTTGACAGGAGGCAAGAATATACAATGGATTAAAGACAATCTCTTTAAACAAGTGGTGCTGGGAAAACTGGTCAACCACTTGTAAAAGAATGAAACTAGAACACTTTCTAACACCATACACAAAAATAAACTCAAAATGGATTAAAGATCTAAATGTAAGACCAGAAACTATAAAACTCCTAGAGGAGAACATAGGCAAAACACTCTCTGACATACATCACAGCAGGATCCTCTATGACCCATCTCCCAGAATGTTGGAAATAAAAGCAAAAATAAACAAATGGGACCTAATTAACCTTAAAAGCTTCTGCACAACAAAGGAAACTATTAGCAAGGTGAAAAGACAGCCTTCAGAATGGGAGAAAATAATAGCAAATGAAGCAACTGACAAACAACTAATCTCAAAAATATACAAGCAACTCCTACAGCTCAACTCCAGAAAAATAAATGACCCAATCAAAAAATGGGCCAAAGAACTAAATAGACATTTCTCCAAAGAAGACATACAGATGGCTAACAAACACATGAAAAGATGCTCAACATCACTCATTATCAGACAAATGCAAATCAAAACCACTATGAGGTACCATTTCACGCCAGTCAGAATGGCTGCGATCCAAAAGTCTACAAGCAATAAATGCTGGAGAGGGTGTGGAGAAAAGGGAACCCTCTTACACTGTTGGTGGGAATGCAAACTAGTACAGCCACTATGGAGAACAGTGTGGAGATTCCTTAAAAAACTGGAAATAGAACTGCCTCATGATCCAGCAATCCCACTGCTGGGCATACACACTGAGGAAACCAGAAGGGAAAGAGACACGTGCACCCCAATGTTCATCGCAGCACTGTTTATAATAGCCAGGACATGGAAGCAACCTAGATGTCCATCAGCAGATGAATGGATGAGAAAGCTGTGGTACATATACACAATGGAGTATTACTCAGCCATTAAAAAGAATTCATTTGAATCAGTTCTAATGAGATGGATGAAACTGGAGCCTATTATACAGAGTGAAGTAAGCCAGAAAGAAAAACACCAATACAGTATACTAACACATATATATGGAATTTAGAAAGATGGTAACAATAACCCTGTATATGAGACAGCAAAAGAGACAGTGATGTATAGAACAGTCTTATGGACTCTGTGGGAGAGGGAGAGGGTGGGAAGATTTGGGAGAATGGCATTGAAACATGTATACTATCATGTATGAAACGAGTCACCAGTCCAGGTTCCATGCACGATACTGGATGCTTGGGGCTGGTGCACTGGGACGACCCAGAGGGAGGGTATGGGGAGGGAGGAGGGAGGAGGGTTTAGGATGGGGAACACATGTATACCTGTGGCGGATTCATTTCGATAGTTGGCAAAACCAATACAATATTGTAAAGTTTAAAAATAAAATAAAAAAAAAAGAACTAAATAAAACCACCATATGACTCAGCAATCCCACTCGTAGGTACATACCCTGAGGTAACCAAAATTGAAAGAGACACATGTATCCCATTGTTCATTGCAGCACTATTTACAATAGCTAGAACAAAGAAGCAACTTAGATGCCCGTCAACGGATGAATGGATGAAGAAGTGATGGTACAGATACACAGTGGAATAGTACTCAGCCATAAAAGGGAGGCATCTGAGTCAGTTCTGATGAGATGGATGAACCTAGAACCTATTATACAGAGTCAAGTGAGTCAGAAAGAGAAATACCGTATTCTAATGCATACATACGGAATCTACAAAAATGGTACTGAACAATGTATTTACATGGAAACAATGGAGAAACAGACACAGAGAATAGACTTGTGAACATGGGTAGAGGGGAGGAGAGGCTGAGATGTATGGAAAGAGTAACATGGAAAACTATATTACCATACATAAAATAGACAGCCAGAGGGAATTTGCTGTATGGCTCAGGAAACTCAAACAGGGGCTCTGTATCAACCTAGAGGGTGGGATGGGGAGGGAGATGGGAGGAGGTTCAAAAGGGAGGGGATATATGTGTACCTATGGCTGGTTCAGGAGAAGGCAATGGCACCCCACTCCAGTACTCTTGCCTGGAAAATCCCATGGGCAGAAGAACCTGGTGGGCTGCAACCTGTGGGGTTGTGAAGAGTCAGACACGACTGAGCAACTTCACTTTTACTTTTCACTTTCATGCATTGGAGAAGGAAGTGGCAACCCACTCCAGTGTTCTTGCCTGGAGAATCCCAGGAACAGGGGATCCTGGTGGGCTGCCTCTTATGGGGTCTCACAGAGTCGGACACGACTGAAGTGACTTAGCAGCATGGCTGGTTCATGTTGAGGTTTGACAGAAAACAGCAAAACTCTGTAAAGCAATTATCCTTCAATAACAAATAAATTAATTTTAAAAAGAAAAAAGAAACAGTAAAATAAAAATTTCCCTATAGTCTGGAGAGAAATAAATTGAAGCAGCAGACAAATGCTTGTTGTAGAACCCCTAGAAAGGACAAGAACCGACGCACTGATTATATACATAAGGATGCTTGAGGGGAAGGAATGAAAAGAGTTTAAATGAATAAAAGCTGGTATTAAAAAAACAGTATCTGAGCTTCTCTCCCCATATTGCTGGCCATCCCCACCATGGTAAACGACTGGAAGTTTGCTTTCCAATGGAATAAACTTCTGAACACTTTAAAATACCTTACTGTAAAAAACAAAATAACTTCAAAGTATGCTTACCAAACCATGAGATACCCAGCAATATTAGAGAAGTGTTCCCTGAGAAAAATGAGAACCGATGATTAAATTTAAGGTTCATTCATCAGTAGCAGGCAACTCATACATACGCACACAGACATCTGTGCAACACACGTAAACATGAGCACAAGCAGTCACAGTGATTACAGGAAAGACTCTTATGTGAATGACAGACACCAAAGAGACAAGCAGGGGGGAAAATTACTCTTAATTATTAATAATAGACAATATTATTAATGGGGCGGAAGAGGCAGACTGAAGAAAAGTACAATTATTACCATCAGAAAGATAAAAACTCGGTTGTAAAAATCAGGGCAGGGGTACATTTTTTATTCACTGGTACCTCTCTGCCTTTGTATGAGAGCTCTCCAAGCCATCAGTGTCCATGATCACGGGCCCTGGGAGCTCTTTTAATCTCTAAGAAGAACTGGAGCTGAAGTTGTAAAACGGACTCTTACTGAAGCTCAGGATCATTCGGGAGCCAGATAACCCTGTCTTTGCACAATAGAGAAAATTTGTTGTTTGAAAAAAAAAAAGTAGAGTTCTGGCTTGCCTAGTGACTCAGTGGTAAAGAATCTGCCTGTCAATATGGGGGACACGAGTTTGATCCCTGGTCCAGGATGATCCCACACACTGCAGAGCAACTAAACCCGTGTGCCACAACCTTTGAGCCTTTGCTCTAGAGCCCAGAACTGCAACTGCCGAGCCCGTGCGCCACAACTGCTGAAGCCTGCACGCCCTAGAGCCTGTGCTCCAGAAGAGAACCAGCAGCGAGAAGCCCGCATGCTGCAACTGGACAGTGGCCCCTGCTAGCCGCAACTAGAGAAAAGCCCACACAGCAACAAAGACCCAGTGCAGCCCAAACAAATAAATAAATTATTTTATAATAAGAGAAACAGAACCAACGGGATGGAGATTCATATTTTATTTAAGAAAGTGGCTCACACTATCATGGAGGCTGATAAGTCCCATGATCTGCACAGAAAATGAGTAAGCAGGAAACCCAGGAGAGCTGATAGTATAGTTCTAATCCAAGTGAAAAAGCCTAAAAATCCAGAAAACCAATGGTGTGGTTCCAGTCTAAAAGGCTGCTGCTGCTACTGCTAAGTCTCTTCAGTCGTGTCCGACTCTATGTGACCCCATAGATGGCAGCCCACCAGGCTCCCCTGTCCCTGGGATTCTCCAGGCAAGAACACTGGAGTGGGTTGCCATTTCCTTCTCCTATTGTCTAAAGGGCAACGGGCTTCAAATCCAAAAAGTGAAAACATGTCACATTTTGTCAGTTTGAGGACAAAGGCAGGAAAAACTGTTATCTCAGTTCCAACGCAGTCAAGCAAGTAGAATTCTCTCTACTCGGGTATGGTCAGCCTTCGTGTTACAGCCGGGCCTTCAGCTGACTGCGTGAGGCTGATCCACATCAAGCCGTGCAACCTGCTTCACACAGTGTACTGACTCTACATGTTAATCTCATTCAGAAACTCTCCAAATAATGTTTGACCAAGTATCTGGACACCTCACAGCCTGGTCAAGCTGGAACAAAATTAACCAGCTCTCCCTTTCCATCTCCCCTCCAAATCTCAGAAAAGAAGAAAATACTCTAAGAAATTAAAAGTATAATTTCAAATAAAAATTTCGAAAGAATTATTGGAAGATGTGATAGAAGGCTCTCAGGAAGTAAAAGAAAAGATAAAGGAAAAAGGATGAGAACAATATGAAAATTAGATAATCCAGCTCAACATCTACCTAAGAGTAGTTCTAGAAACAGAAATGAGAATACAGTAAAAACATTCCCATAGAAATAATTTAAGACACTTTCTCTGAACACAAGTATATACTTGTGCAGACTGAAAGTTTATATAAAATACCAAAGACAGTGGATTCTAAAAGATTCACCCACATCAACGTACAACCAGTAATAATAAACAATTTTCAAAATAATAAAAGCTCATAGAGAAAAAATTATAAGAAAGATTACAACTTTCAGCCTCTAATACTAATATCCCAACAAGCCATCAATAATGGTTTAAAAAAAGACATTTTCATCTAAGCAAGCTCTAAAAAATTCTACATGTATTCTTTTTTAAGAAATTACAAAGGACATCCTCATCAAAGTTAATACAGAGACGCCCACTGTCATCCTGCAGCCAAGTTTTGCTTTAATTTTTCCATGGCATACTCCTGCCACTTAGATTTCATTTTTGCCGTTCTCTTTATTCTATCCTTTATTCCGATGCTAGGACAATGCCCAACACATACAGAATAAGTGATCAATAAATGTTCAATCAGTGTATCTTCCAAAAAAGAAGGCCACTATGAGTAATAGGATATAGACACAAAAGCGTAAGATGGAGAAGAGGATACTTCTAGGTGGACGATAAAAGAAGCCTCCACGTGACAGCTTTCTACACAACTAAGGAGTAACCAATCCCGGTGAGAATAGGACGATAGAGAACTCCAAGCAATATAGATCCAAGGAAAAGACCTGAACCAAGAGATACCAAGCGAGTTCATTACATTGGTAGAGTTCTATGATTCCAACGGAAAATTCAGAAATAAATTTGTGGTGGCTACAAAGAAATTAAAAAAAAAAAAAAGTAGGAAATCATTAATTCCAGCAGAAAGAAAGAAAGAGAAAAACAAGTGGAAGGGAGGAAGGAGAGGCAAGGTGGTTAGGTAAATACAGTCTATTTTTTGTAGGTCTGCATGGATATTTCCATTGTCACAAAAATGGTAATGCTAGGGATGGTTTTAACTAAACACTATAACTGAACTGGAAACAGGAGAGCGTGTGAACCGGAAAGGGAGCGCAATGTAAGTACTCAACAGTCATCTTCCATAAAAGACGCTAAGAAAATGTTTAAAAACAGAACAATCTAGAAATAGTTATCATTCAGAAATATGAAAGTAACTAAGAGACAACAGCCAAGAGATCTGAATGTGGCTCCTTCCAGAAAGTAAGAATCAACAGAAAGAATAATTGAGGCAGGAGACTGCTGTTTTCAGTTTAAGTATTATCCTATTCTTAGATTTGTGAAATAATATATTTTCCTTGATAAAAAATAAACTTTATATTCAAAAATCACATGTTCTAAATGAAGAATAGTAAATAAATTAAAAATACACATTTTTCTAAATGGGCAATAGGTATTTATATAAAACTATAGCAATATATCTCTAAAAAGTAGAACAAGCATTCAAGTTTCACAAATACTGAAATCAAAACTATGAAAATGTAAATGCATCAGAAACTATTAAGAATTTTTATTTTTTTAAAGTTAGGATTTTTTATTCTATCAAATAAAATTAACTTCATTGCTACTGGCAATAAAATATTTTTTAAACTACTGACCTAAGGATCGAAATATAATTTAACTTAAAAAAAAGGAAGAACAACTTGTTAACAAAATCTAAACTCCTATCAAATTACTTCATTTTCCTGAAGAAAAATTAAAATTTAAAGGCTTGCGCTCCGTGCCTTCTTAGTGCAGTAGGAAGCACGTCAGTCTTGCGACCTAAAGGTTTGTGTTCTTCAATGAAACCTACCTACGACTTTGTAAGGCGAATCAGATTCATTGAATATAGATCCAATTACCTAAGTAGATGTCAGAAACACTGTCAAGAGTCAAGGGAGTAGGCCACAGAGGAGTGTTCAAACGAGGAAGGGAAAGTATTAACTCAGAGTTGAGAACCGCATTATACATGGGGACTAAAGGTCAAAACCAGAGAAAACTAGTTCATAGTCAAGATATAGTAATCTTAAGTGCTCCAAGTAAACTATCAAGAACTTTTCAACAGTGTTTGCACTTCGTGTCAGCACTCTCTCAACAGCATATCCAACACAAACTCGAGGAACCGCGTAACAGGAAAGAATATCGCATAATTGCAAAGAGCAGGTTTTATTCCACTGTCTCTTTAAAGGGTAAAACAAATCAATACGTGAAATATCAAAATGAAATATTGCCTTTTGGAAAGCTTTGGTTTTGATGATTTTTGTGAACAGACATAAAACTGTACATCAAGTTTATACAAGTATTATGGTTTAGCTTATAAGTAAAATATATATACAGATAACAACAAGGTAGAAGAGAAAAGAAAGAGAAATTCTATTAAAGTTGGATTAGCAAATGGTTCAATTCTATAATTATTTATTTAACAAATACTTTTGAATATTTACTATGTGCAAGGAATTGAACAGTGAGAAAATAACTTTTTATAGGACTGACAAATTAAAGAACGCAAGGGTTTAAAAGTCCAAAAAGTGGAGATAACCATGCAATGAGTTATGATTACTGTATAGTTTAAATTATTTGTAAATAATCTATCAAAAAACTGATGATCCCCTGCTGTGATGTTTAAGCATACTCTAACTTACTTACAATTTTCTGTAAAAATATGTTTTTAAGCTTTTCAGAAAAAAATATGTACTTCAGTCCACTATGATCTTTCAAATAACTTGCAACCCGGCATCAATATTATCAAGACAGTTCACTAATCAATAAAGAAAGCTTGATTTCAATAAAGGTGCCAAAGTTGCTCTAACCCTTTCCAGCAACAAGGTCTCAACAGATGATCATCATTAAGCTTGTATCAGGGTTTCACATGCAGGAGCTATATAAATGTGTCCTATTAGTACACAGTCAGTCTGTTTGGCAACCCAGTTCTCCAGACATGTGGCAATGCTGCCCTTTGAGGTCTGAAGTCAAGTCTTTAGGGAATCTCAAAGCCTGCACTGAAATTACAAGGAGTGTTCGTTCATTAGGGACTGCTGGAGAGGAAACATGAAAGACTTCCATTAAAGCCATATAAAACAGCTACTCATTTTTTCAAAGTTTTTTAAACTATCTCATGAACTCAGCTACAATAAACAGTATTTAGCAACTGAATTATTTTTAAAACCATGACTTTCAGGACATGGATACAAACAGCTTTCTTCATGCCTCCCTATCTCCTACCCCAATACACCTAATATTCCTTTTACAGGAATCATCAAGTTTTTTGTGACCTGGGAAAGAATAAAATTTACTTTACACCTCTAAATTCTTTCTACAGATCACTGTAAACTTTTATAAAATGAAGGTATTTTTAGAGACAAAGTTTTGTTTTCTAACATTAATTCTGAATAACATATACAGTTACTTAAACAGCTATATATATGTATATGTATCTTTTAAGATGCCTCATTCTTTTTTATTCAAAAAGTCTGCCTCTTTTTCATTTTCATTCCATTTAAAACTAATAATCATAAAAAGCTGTAAATACAAGATTATATGAATTACTACATAATCTATGAAATGGCATTTAGCAGATAACACTATAAAAAGTATATGAAGATTCAAATTTTTTAAATTAAAAGAATGTCAATTAATTGACAGTCAAGAGTTCAAAGAAATTTCATGTCTTTGCTGTCTCAGGATTAGAAAAACAGAGTATACTTTCTAATTAATAGTTGCTGTCATTTTAACTTTCTGAATGTACAGACACTTTTTAACTTGAGAACTATTATTTCTTGAAGTCTTCAACAAAACAAAGACTATTAGAGAATACTTCAGTAACAAATCTCTAAAACGTTACATAAAATTCATTAGCTTGCCTCAATCATTCCTTGAATTCACATATATGTTGGTTTCTGACAGCCTAATTCCGAAAAGCAATTACAACCTCCATCCATATGTAAAAAGATAACAGAAAGCAAGTACATTAAACCAGCTTAAAAGAATAAAAATCTAAAGAAAACAGATTACGAATGATTTATATGAATGCCTAGTGCTGAAGTTAATTACAAGTAACCCAATAAAATAGTGCCTTTATTATTGTACAGCAAGTAATAGCTCTAGATGTAAAAACCAGAACTCTTTCTGCTGACTTTTGCATGCCCAATCCCACAGCACACAACATTAAGAATTAAACATGTAGTAAATACGGCATATAGAAAACAGCAGTTTTTAACTAAAAGCAGAAAACTCTCCTGCTGTTTAACCATTTGGAGTCTCCCACTCTCAACAGTGACCACTGTAAACTGATACTGTGTACTCATTGAGTAAATTCCTCATGTTAAAGAAAGTGAGAGTTCATTTCAGTATTAAAAGTTTTATATAAAATGAAAAATAACCGTGAAATAGTATTCAAGAGCAGAAAATGAAGAATCATTTATGTTTATGCTACGAAATGATATGTTCAGAATCTAATGTTTCCAAACCTCATACCACATCTACCAATCAAGCTCTGGGTCCTGATTTTAAAGTACTCTATTATATCTGAGACGCATGCATTATGTGCTGTAGTAACACGTTACAGTTGTCAACAGCCACAATCTATAGCCAATCATAGTACATTTAATGACTTTCCTGAAGAGGAATAAAACCTTTCAGTACAGAATGATTCCATAATTCTTTCAGATGTTTATCAATGCACCTAATGAGATACTAGTTCATATAAATTCTGAGTTCAATGCAAAAAATCCTAAAACATACTATGATAAACATCACCCATGTAGGTCATTTTGACCTGTAACATAACTAAAATAATGACATGAAATACTTAAAAATCTGCTTTTGTTGTACAAATAACTTAGAACAGATACTCGAATGGTGGAGCTCTCTGGCAGTATTATATTCACATTAATTTCATCTCCATTAGAAATGTATGCAATATTAGCTTATTTAGATTTTTTTTTTCTGGGTCAGTAACTTCACAAATTGGAATGCGTCTCAACTACAGTGAAATTCTTCACAGGTAGTGATGTCTATCTCTTGGGGTTCTCTACAGAACCTGATGCAATTTCCTTATAAAAAACATTCAAATGTTTGTTAAACAGATTATAATTTAACACTGTTATGTGAATGAGTGTGGCACCAAGAACACTCACTAAACAGATTACTCATTTGTTGTGGCTGTTACAACAAATCGTCAGAAATTTGGTAGCTTAAAATACTAGAAATCGGTTCTTTCACAGTTCTAGTGGCCAGGAGTCCAAAATGAGCTTCACTGAGCCAAAATCAACAGCTGTCATGCTTCAGGAGAACCTATTCCTTTCCTCTTCCAAGCTTCTAGCAGCTGTCAGTAGCCCTTGGCTTGTGGCCACTCTGCTCCATCCTCACGCTGCCTCATCCTCACACTGCCTCATCCTCACACTGCCTCCTCCTCTGGGTTCAGCTCACTTCAGTTCAGTTGCTAAGACGTGTTCGACTCTTTGCGAACCCATGGACTGCAGCACGCCAGGCCTCCCTGTCCATCACCAACTCCCAGAGTTTACTCACTAATGTCCATTGAGTTGGTGATGCCACCTAACCATCTCATCCTCTGTCGTCCCCTTCTCCTCTTGTCTTCAATTTTTCCGGCATCAGGGTCTTTTGTAATGAGACAGTTCTTCACATCAGGTGGCCAAAGTATTGGAGTTTCAGCTTCAACATCCATCCTTCCAATGAATATTCAGGATTGATTTCCTTCAGGATGGACTGGTTGGATCTCCTTGCAGTCCAAGGGACTCTCAAGAGTCTTCTCCAACACCACAGTTCAAAAGCATCAATTCTTCGGCGCTCAGCCTTCTTCACTGTCCAACTCTCACATCCATACATGACTACTGGAAAAACCATAGCCTTGACTAGATGAACCTTTGTTGGCAAAGTAATGTCTCTGCTTTTTAATATGCTGTCTAGGTTGGTCATAACTTTTCTTCCAAGGAGTAAGTGTTTTTTAATTTCATGGCTACAATCACCATCTGCAGTGATTTTGGAGCCCAAAAAAAAATAAAGTCTGACACTGTTTCCACTATTTCCCCATCTATTTACCATGAAGTGATGGGATGGGATGCCATGATCTTAGTTTTCTGAATGCTGGGTTTTAAACCAACTTTTTCACTCTCCTCTTTCACTTTCATCAAGAGGCTCTTTAGTTCTTCTTCACTTTCTGCCATAAGGGTGGTATCATCTACATATCTGAAATTATTGATGTTTCTCCCGGCCATCTTGATTCCAGCCTGTGCTTCATCTAGCCTAGCGTTTCTCATGATGTACTCTGCATATAAAAGTTAAATAAGCAGGGTGACAATGTACAGCCTTGATATACTCCTTTTGCTATTTAGAACCAGTCTGTTGTTCCATGTCCAGCTCTAACTGTTGCTTCCTGACTTGCATACAGGTTTCTCAGGAGGTAGGTCAGGTGGTCTGGTATTCCCTCCTCTGGGTACCTATCTCTAATCTCCCCAGAGTCTGACAAGGCTACCTATGGCAGCACATTTAGTGGCCATCCAAATAATTCAGGAGTATCCCCTCATCTCAAAACCTTAACATTGTCACACAAAGATCCTTTTTCCAAATAAGGTAACATTCACAGGTTGCAGAGATTTGACATGGATAACTTTGGGAAGCCGTTTTTCAGACTATCACAAAAGAAACCAAATTAAAAGAAGAGAGAGTGCAAGTTGAAGAAAAGTGAAGTTTACTATTTGAATTCAGCAAAATTCAAAAGATTTAAAAGAAATAAAAGCATTTTTAAAAAATTAGTCTATTGTAAGAGTTGGAAAATTTTTTAAGCAAGTCAAATTGGGCTACAAGTGTTGGTTCTAATAGCGATTACTGAGTTGTGACTGGTTTTGTTCTCACTTCCAGTGATTTCAGTACCAAGCTATAAGAAATTCAAATCTGAGCAGAGGGCTTCTCTGGTGGCTCAGACAGTAAAGAACTTGCCTGCAATGTGGAAGACACAACTGCTTTGATTCCTGGGTCAGGAAGATCCCGTGCAGAGGGCATGGCAACCCACTCCAGGATTCTTGGCTGGAAAATCCCAGGGACAGAGGAGCCGAGAGGGCTATGGTCCATGGGGTCACAAGGAGTCATACAAGACAAAGCTACAAGCACTTTCACATTCAAGGTACAGGAAACAAGCATATATCATTAAGAACAACTCCTAATAATTAGCAGAAAAGCAACGACAGCACTGTCAAATGTCCAAATAAGTAAGGCAGCAGTTCAGACTTCATTAAGATACTAATAAGAATTAGAAAGAGTCTTTGTAAAAAAAAAAAAAAAAATTCCCTCCATTATTTTACTTTATCACTGCCAATGACCAACCTCCTTTTTTCTTCCTTAACGTACAAAAACAGAAAACTGTGCTGACAACTAAACTAGAAATCAGTGCTATAAAACAACAATAGTAAATCTTTTCAATAGATATAAATAGGACGCAACTCTGAAAGATCAAGCAAAGCTGTAAGCTTTCTTAGATTTTTCATCTCCCCTCTGGAAAAAAGAACAATAAGAAACCAGAATTAAGTTTGCTCTGAACTATGTAGTATCTGAGAATATGAATAACCTGACAAATGAACAAACCCCACAAGACAACACTGCTGTTTTAACTGAATGTCTAATGAAAATTTGCACTTCCAATAAAATTTCTTCAAAAATACGCAATTACTATCAAAAAGAATGCACTATGCATTCAATATCTAGGACAACGGCATGCACTTGTATACTCCAAATGTAAAAGCACACTGTGCAAAGTCAGATGTCAGGAGAATGTGAGAACAGACTCAGGTTTAGGCAGCTTGGTTTTCTGGTAGAATATCCAGAAAATGACAACATATATGTAACAGATACATCAAATATCTGAATACTACTTATACGGTAGCAGAGAAATAAGCATAAACTAAAATAAAATACATATTAGAGACCTTGAAAATAAGGCAGTGGAGTTTGAATTTGGTAAGTCAGTACACTACAACCTCTCTTGGAAAGGAATTACAAAGAAACTCTTGTAGGAAACGGAGAAGGCAATGGCAACCCCACTCCAGTACTCTTGCCTGGAAAATCCCATGGACGGAGGAGCCTGGTAGGCTGCAGTCCATGGGGTCATGAAGAGTCGGACACGACTGAGCGACTTCCCTTTCACTTTTCACTTTCATGCATTGAAGAAGGAAATGGCAACCCACTCCCGCGTTCTTGCCTGGAGAATCCCAGGGACAGGGGAGCCTGGTGGGCTGCCGTCTATGGGGTTGCACAGAGTCGGACACGACTGAAGCGACTTAGCAGCAGCAGCAGCTTGTAGGAAAATAAATTTCTTGGTGCATGACTGAAAGAGGTAAAAATCAACAGAAAGGGAAAAGGCCATTTCTCTAACTCAGGATAAGTTAGATCAGAATCTGTGATTCTCTATGGAGACCTTTTTCAAATGATACCTCCTGTTATGCCTGCCTGTCTCCCCCAATTATGACAGGACTCAAGGTGAGAATAATCACAATGAGCAAACTGTTAATGATGATATAACTGGTCAGGGGAAAAAAAAAAAACGTTGATAATCAGTGACCTCAGTTAATTGTTATAAAAGTATTTCTCAACTATGGTAACACAGGAGGTGTGTTGAAAGTAATGCAGTATATATAAAAAGCACTAAGATGTACAAAGACATCTTTAAGAAAATCATTCAAGTTCTAATCCCTGGAAAGACATCCATGTCAGTTGTATTCAGGCATACTTAGCTGACTTCCAAAAGACACCAATGCTATAGCGAGCACAAGGAAACAGTGAGATCACCTGTGGGAGCCCACAGAAAATATGAACGCTAACCACTAACATGTCTACATGAAAACAGCCAAAACCTGCAAATTGATGGGCTTTCTCATAGCTCTAAAATTCTCTCGTGTGAAATGAAAATGGATTAGACTGGGCATATGATCACAGAAAGAACAGAAAATAATGAGCGAGATAACTGCAGAAAATAATGGTGGACTGAAGCAAATATCTGAAAGATCTAGTATCATGAAAAGAAAACAAAAGGCACTGAGAGCACTGAACAATGAGAGAGGAGTTTATGAGCTGTTAAAACACTTAGATTCAGAATCGAATAACTGCAATTTACAACCGACTGTGTTCAATGGACTGTTCTACATACTTTTACATACACTGTCTAATGTAATCTTTATTACACCCATTTCACTCATAAGAAACTGATTCTCAAGCAAGTGACGTAATTTGCCCATGGTTACAGAGTTAATAAGTGGTAGAGGGAAAAACATTATTCAAAATCTATCATCACAGCATTTTCCTGGGCCCAGCTCTTCCTAAGATTCTTTCTAAAGCCTCTCTTTTCCTTTTCCCTATTGTTACTCATGATGCAGACAACAGGCACCTCTACAAAGTCCACCTCTAGCAACTGAGCAAGTAACTACTCGAAAAATAGCCCTCGGGGTTCTGATTCTTGCCTAATTCATGCCTGAATTAAAATTCAAACTTTAGATTTTGTTAAAACGGCATACATGCTTCTGGAAGTTCATATTATAAACTGGCAGCTTGACTAAAAACAGTTGCCTATCTAAAAGGTGCATAATAGATGAAATTATATAGGCAACTACTAATATAGAATAATTGTCCCTTAATAATATTATATTCTAACTGTACTAAGAAACTATTCTATCTCAGAGTTAACTGAGCTGAATAGTATAAACACTTTAGGGCTTCCCTGGTAGCTCAGTGGTAAAGAATCACCTGCCAATGCAGGAGACGCAGCTTTGATCCCTCATCCAAGAAGATCCCACGTGTGGCAGAGAAACTAAGCCTGTGTGCCACAACTCCTGAGCCTGGGCTGAGAGCCTAGGAGCCGCAACTATGGAGCCCCCATACTACAACTGCTGAAGCCCTCTCGCCCTCGAGCCTGAGCTTCACAAGGAGAGAAGCCATCACAATGAGAAGCCGATGCTTCCCAACTACAGAGTAGCCCCTACTCCCAACAGCTAGAGGAGAGCCCACGCAGCAACAAAGATCAAGCACAAACAAACAAACAAAAAAAAAACTCTTTTAAAGTATGTAAATATACATAAAAACTAAAATTGAAAAAAAAAGTTTAATAGTATACATACTTTAAAAGTGACAGCAAAACTTAAATCTAGGTTTAAGAACTCTAATTACTCTGATTAAAAACATATTTATGACCAAACATATGGTATGATAATACAGCTGAGCCTTCACAAAGTTATCAGTTTGGTACTAAAACAAAGGCAATCTAAAACTTTATGCTGTTAATCTAGCCTTTTTGTAACACTTTAACTTCAACAGATTAATTTGTAGTAATAGGAAAAAAAAGAAATAAGCAATCAGCAGTAAAAACTGAGAAACAGAAACCAAGCTGTAATGATAAACTGTATTAAAACCAAAGGAAAATACTAGGCTTAGGATATTTCCATCTATACATTCCCCTTTTCTTCTAACTCTGCTTAATCCCAAATTTAAAAGACCAGTTGTAAAACGGTGGGGTGCCAAATTAAAGCACACTTTATTTTCAGATGTCTCCATACTCATAGGCTGACTTCCTGTCAGGAAGAGTTCCATTTCACTGAATACCCCAATCAGCAGGGAACTTGCAGAATTAAGTGCCAGTTGATATTACTTTGTTTTGCATTTACCACCCCTGAGAATAATGTTCAAAGATCCCGTTATATAGTCAGCATGGTATCATCCTTCTGACTAGACTGCCAAGCCACGGGGTGTACTGCCAGTTCCACAAAATTTACCTTAAAAGGTGGTGCTTTCTAAACCCTAGTGTGCTAGTGAATCAACAGGATACCTGTATTTCAGAATAAATCCTGCATCTAGAACTAAATCATACTGCTCCATGGTTACAAAGCACTTTAATGCTGGAAAAGTCTGTATCCAGACTCAAATAAAGATCAATTAATATTCACTAATTCATCAACTTAAAATTTTTATTTTTTTAAGTGAAATGCAATAATTTAGTCTGATTTATTACATTTTTAATGTTTTACTGTTTTTTAAAGACAAATGATTTCACCTTATTAAAACAAGTCATAAAAATCTGAATCAAAGAAAACTACAATTTTCTTTACCATATTAGCATAAAGTATAGTTATTAAGCTGGCTTCAAATACTTGACAACTGTTGTAAACTGTCAAGTAAACGACTAAAAATCATTCGTTATGATTTTTCATGATTGGTTAATATAGCTTCAATCTTAAATTATCCTCTCCAACTCCCACAGACTTCTTATGCTTCAAAGGTCACCAGTCTCTTTTCATGAGGTCAACCATTTCTATCGCACACAAAATTAATCCTGAGCATTCTAATACAGCACACCTACGTTCACAGTATTTGTACATTATAAGGATAAAGCATTCACAGCAGCTCTCAGACAAAAGTAGGTGATTGTCTGGAAGCCTACTTTTTTGATCCCAGTGTTAATTATCGTCATACTGATTCTCACACATTCCCAATAAAAATGCTACAAGCACTGACAAAAAATCAGAGACAATCAATTTACAGTCATTAATTTTCTATAAATATACTTTAGGGTGAGGAAAAAAAGCATCTAATATAAAAGGAGGGTAACATGAAAAAGCTGAAATATTAAATTACACTGATCCTAGTTGGACTGTTAGGGGAAGCACACTGACTGAAACCGCCCACCCTGGTCATGCCCTTTAGTAACCACTGGCATGAGTTGTTTTATGACAAGAGATCCTGGTAAGGAATACGGAACTAATAAGCCACCACCACCAAGAAGAGTCCAGGAAAGGTCAAAAGGAGACACCGCGTGTGCGTGTCCGTCCACTTCCCAGAATCCCTCTCGCTAGCATCCATCTTGGCTGAGCGATGCGAGCGCCACCAGGAAAGACTCTGAATTAGAATGATTGGCCAAAAATAACCCGGAAATTAATCCCATTACCATAAAACCCAAGACTGCGAGCCATGCGGCAGAGCAGTTCTCCTGGGTTCCCTTACCCTACTGCTCTCCACCCGGGTGCCCTTTCCCAATAAAATCTCTTGCTTTGTCACCACATGTGTCTTCTCAGACAATTCATTTCCAAGTGTTAGACAAGAACCCAGTTTCCGGCCCTGGAAGGGGTCCCCCTTCCTGCAACAGGACCATACTACATATAAACTGGTCTTAAAGAATCCAATGGCTCTTAAAGTCTTATTAAATTTGGAAAAAGGATGGCTGACTATAAAGAAAATAGAATAATTTATTGACAGCATACAAAATATAAATGTAAACATTTAATACATTTTGCAAATTTGTTGCCATGCAAGCATTTTCAGCAATCTTTCTACTAAGATACAGATTTGTCTTTTTAAGAAACCTTGAGGTACAACAAGATGTTATCATATTTGGGTAAACATCATTTTTAAGAGCCAGAGGTTCACAGTTGTCATATTCTCTTTGTTAGCAGAAGTGGTAGTCTCTGAAATGAATGCTGGGTTATTTGAATCTAGTGAATTAAAAGTGATAAATAATTCTACAGAAAGAAAACCTACATGCACAAATGGATTTCTTCATAAAAGGTCATCAGTTGAGACTATTTTAACAGGTCCTTTCATGACTCTTTTAATCAATCTCTTTGAGACCCAAAGCTGATCAGGCAAAGGGATTTAATATGCATCATTTTCTTACTTTAAAACATTTAAGTAAGTATAAGCTAAGAGTTCAGGATTAGGATTTGAAGCCCATACATAAGAGCTAAGATGCTTTGCAGATTAAAGTAAAATTTAATAGTGGAATGCTGGTAGCTCAAATTCACCCAGGTATATTTAGGAACATTCATTAAATTAATAGATGGGAGACAAATTTGCTCTTTTTCTGATATGGTCTGAAGAACTCTATCTTTGACATGTACAGAAATTTTGGCATTAGAACAAATGAAAATCTTTCTCTGCATATGTGACATAATAACAATACTCATTTAATATGTGGGTTTTTGCTTTTATAATAAATCAGAATAAAAATAATTCCAAATCCTATTAACTCTTATTTTTCTTTAATTCTTTGCTCAGATGCCTCCAACATTGTGTTATAAGTTGTGAATATGTCAATTTAGAGAACTCTATCTGAGTTTACGGAGACAAGTGCTATAGAAGAGTTAAAATTTATGGACACAAGAGCTGTTCTCATAGTTGTTGTACTGTATTATAAACTTGTTTTTTTATTAGATTGAAAACTCCTTGAAGTCAGGAAACCATTTCTTATTGTCCATTTTGTGTATTTTGTTTATTAATGTCAGAATTATAATAAAATCATTTAATGATATTTTTGAATAAATCAGTATATTTACCTATTTAAGTAACGTTTCCTTTAAAAATCATGAGTTTTCGATTCATTATAAAGTATTTTAGTTAAGGAACAGATACCATCCTACTTAGTACTTTTTCTTTCTTTTTTTTTTTTTAATTTTATTTTTTAAATTTTATTTTATTTTTAAACTTTACATAATTGTATTAGTTTTGCCAAATATCAAAATGAATCCACCACAGGTATACATGTGTTCCCCATCCTGAACCCTCCTCCCTCCTCCCTCCCCATACCATCCCTCTGGGGATGGATAAATGGATGACCATGAAGAATAACAGCCACTGTATAATTCAGCTGTGTAACTACAAACTTTGACTAAAATTTCATTCTACTAAAAATTGTTAAGAGTTTATTGCTAAAATTTTACTTATTTATTTAACAAATACTGAAATTTTCTTTCATCAGACACTATCATACACCATTTACATATATATTAATTTCATTTTATTTGGACCTCTTGCACTTCATTTAGTGAATAGCAAAGTTCAGTTCTACAAATGGGTCAATAATAATGTATGTAATATCCCATTAATATAAAATATATTCTGACCCTGGATTCTGGAATTTATGTTAAACACTTAAACATGATTACAGAGCATAAATTATCACAATAGTGACTAAATGTAAAATGTCAATGTAATGTAAGTTACTCAACCAATGTAGGAAATAGCTATATAATCAATTGATGTCAAAATATTTGAATTTATCCTTAACCTTAGGATTAGCTTTACATAAATATTATAAAAATACACGCATGTGCATGTAAAAATAAACATACAACAAATACACACTGGGATACTTCTGGTTAGACTTGAGTTGTTCTAAAAAGAATATGAACTCTTAATATAATTAGCTCTGAACATTTACCTCTTCAGAAACAATATATAAATAAAGCCCAAATTACCTACAAAGGATAGAGAACAAGTAATTGAGATAATTCTTCTGAATGAAGTAAAAATACTCAATGTTTCATGAAAAAAAAAAAAGCACAGCTGTACTTTTGCAAATCTACTGATTTTCTATAATTACTGTGATTGGAGAAGCAGACAAAATCAGAAGAAAAATAAGACAAATGAGGCATTTCCTATATTATTCTCTGTTTCAATGCTGACATTTATCCTAAATTATATTTCACAAAAATATTCCACGTCCACTATGGCCAAAAAAGGATTCTGTGATCAAATATGCTAATATTATTCCCATACAAAATCAACACACTTTATTATATACATATTTTATGCATACACAAACACACATACATACATACATGTATTGACTAAAGGCCTTGAGGGGCTCCTCCAGTAAGATCCTAATTAAATTTAAACCAACATTTTCCAAGCTTATTTTTACCACTCTGCTTTTCTCACAGAACGTCCATCATCATCTAACAGTACACACTAGGGTTTGCTATACTGTAAATTTCGGATAATGAGAACTGATCAAACAACCACCTAGCAATCACAAGTCCAAAAAGGAACATTATATAGGTTCAGAAAAGAGTACAGGAAATGCTTTAAGAACTTTGCTGTCTATTGATCCTCATGAAATTATAAAAAAAACACAGATGGAACCAGGAAAAAATTTTTGGAATGGAAGGCAAAGGAACCTGAAATGATTTACTCATGGAGAGAAATAAAAGTAGAGTTAGATTAAATAGGGATTAACAAATAGATTTTTTTATGTTCCATTCCTATTCCACTCCTTGCCCCTATGATTTGCTTCTATTTCTCTTAAACTCCTGATAAAACTTCCATGTTGTATTACAATTATTTGTCTCTCTTACTAGATTAACAGGTGGGACCTGTCTTACAAGCATTCAGTACATGTCTGCTGAATAAAAAAAGAAATACCACAAGCAGGCATATCTAGGATTCAGGGCAGATAAACTGACACAAAGTTCTGCATAAGAGAGAGCATTTGAACTGAGCCTGACTGACAGTGCATCACCTCATGATACTGCTGCATAAAAGCTCTATGCCATGAGATTTCCGTACAGGTTTAAAAAAAAAAAAAAATGCACGCTTGGCATCCCACTCCAGTACTCTTGCCTGGAAAATCCCATGGACGGAGGAGCCTGGTAGGCTGCAGTCCATGGGGTCACGAAGAGTCAGACACGACTAAGCGACTTCACTTTCACTTTTCACTTTCATGCATTGGAGAAGGAAATGGCAACCCACTTCAGTGTTCTTGCCTGGAGAATCCCAGGGACAGGGGAGGCTGATGAGCTGCCATCTATGGGGTAGCACAGGGTCAGACACGACTGAAGCGACTTACTAGCAGCATCAGCAGCAAGGAAGTTAAGACACTTATAGTTCCAATGAGCAACTTAAACTCAAAGTTGCTATTTTGTGCTTATCATAAAAGATAATCCTCTGTTTTACTGATTCAATTATTTCTTTTTAAAAACCATACCATTAAAGCTTTCCAAAAAATCATTAATATTTTCTTAATATTAGATACTGAGTTTTAGTTTAAAAGGTTGAATTGTACCCTAAATACAGCACACTCTTGAGAAACTAAGCACCACAATTAAAAGAAGTAAATCTCCATATATATTAACTTCTACAATAAGAAAAATCCATGCACAGTAACAGAAATCAAATCAGTAGCAACTTGAGGTGAAAAGGATAGGGATTAACCACAAAGGCTCAGGGAACCTTCTGAAATGAAACGGTTGTTACATGTTTGGGTAAACTCCAGGCATTGTGATGGACAGGGAGGCCTGGCGTGCTGCAGTGCATGGGGTTGCAAAGAGTCGGACACGACTGAGCAACTGAACTGAACTGAACGTGGTTGTGTACATACCAAAATGCATTAAACTGTACACTTAAAATACTGTAAAATATTACATATACTGTGTATTAATTATGCTTCAGTAAAGCTGATCTTTTTAAAACAAGTAAATGTGATGAAGGTAAAAGAAAATGAAAAAAAGTAGGACTCTATAAATGAACATGACACCATAATATACAAAAGTATGAGAATATATCATAATGAAAAAGACAGAAAGGTCAAATCCCAAAACACAGTGATTTAGGATCAGTGTTGAGGGTGTGAGCGTGCTCAGTTGTGCCCAACTCTTTGCAACCCTATGGACATACTGTAGCCTGCCAAGCTCCCATGTCCATGGGCTTCTTCACAGGATACTGAAGAGGCGGGTATTTCCTACCTCCTCTGGAGGAGGAAAAGTGCCATTTCCTTCTCCAGAGGACCTTCCCAACCCAAGATCAAGCCCACGACTCCTGCAAGGGCAGGCAGATTCTTTACCACTTGAGCCACCTGGGAAGCCCATGATCACTGCCACCATTCATTTCTTAATTACACAATTATATAAATATTTAGCTGAAGAGTAATTATGCTGAAAGTTGGAAATACAGAAGACAAAAACACAGTGCTGCTTTAAGAAACATAAAAGCCTAATAGGAGAGAAATAAAAATCCTAGGCAACTTAAAGAATGAAATTACTATAAGGTGGGTCAGTGATTGCTCTGGATATATACCTTAAGTTTACAGTTGTGGGGAAGAGATGAGTCAACGAAAGCTTTCCAGAAGACACTGCAGTTTAGCTGGGAGCTGAATCATTTACTCATAATGATTCACTCCATAAATATTCACTGAACCGCTATCATGTGACAGGACAGCTGGGAACTAGATGCGCTTCACAGTTTACCTAGGAAACTAGATACAGGGAACAGTTTACCTGGTACACTAGCCATATGTACTCAGGTTCACAGGAAGCCAGAGTACAGAGAGGGAGACTAGCAATAAAAAAGCAGCAAATTAGCACGTGTGTGCTGAGAACCCACAGCATGATGAGTGCCAAGATGACGTAAAAAGATACCAACTCTAGATATGATGATCTGAGAAGAGGATAATGAAGATGAGTTCAGACTGATAAGAAGAAACCTACAATTAGAGTCACTAAATTTGAAGGAGGGAAATTTTAGGGAAAGGAAAAAACTACTGCCGAGACACAGAATTAGGATGGCCCATTTGGGTATCTTTAAATAGTAGAATTGATGCTTTTCAACTGTGGTGTTGGACAAGACTCCTGAGAGTCCCTTGGACTGCAAGGAGATCCAACCAGTCCATTCTGAAGGAGATCAGCCCTGGGATTTCTTTGGAAGGAATGATGCTAAAGCTGAAACTCCAGTACTTTGGCCACCTCATGTGAAGAGTTGACTCACTGGAAAAGACTCTGATGCTGGGAGGGATTGGGGGCAGGAGCAGAAGGGGACGACAGAGGATGAGATGCCTGGATGGCATCACTGACTCGATGGATGTGAGTTTTAGTGAACTCCAGGAGTTGGTGATGGACAGGGAGGCCTGGTGTGCTGTGGTTCATGGGGTCGCAAAGGGTCGGACTCGACTGAGCGACTGAACTGAACTGAAATAGTTCACATAGCTTGAAAACAGATATAAGAACAAAGTGATAAGAAATGAGGTCCAAACAGTGAGAGGCCTGAGAGTGAAAGATGTCTCTGTGCCATGGTATAGAGCTAGTTTGCTGTTGCCCCCCGCCCCACCCTCGGCTTGGTTTTCTTTTGAATTATCTCCTTTACTCAAAATACTCATCACCATAAAAAGGAAAAGTTCATGAAATAAAAAAGATCAGGAACAACATTAATATCATATATTTAAGGGGATAAACTCAAAAGGGAGAAGAAAACTAGAATCACAGAAAAGAAATTATAGGAGAGTGATGAAAAAGAGAAATGTTTTACTATGAAGAATCAGGAAAATTTTCAAACATAAAACAGACAGTAAAGAATCATATGAGTGGTGATGACTGGTTCTTATTATGAGTATTATAATTTTAAAATCAATAATTCAGATATAGGAAGAAACAAATCAAAAGTGACCAAACCTTTTACTGATACCTCCATACAGAAGAAATATTTCCCAAAATACCAACAACCTACACATTCTAATGAAAAAAATGTATTAAAGAAAAATCAGGCTAATGCTATATTTTAAACTAACTTTTACTGCTAATTAATTACTCAGATAGGATGTCAGGCCAGACTACCTGGTACTTCTAGTTTTTCTATATACTCTATGCATTTCTGATAAATGGGAAAAGAATAGATGACCTGGCAGAAGGCTCAGACAATAATTTGTGATTTACAGGACATGAATGCAGCTACCATAAGATTTATCTGACAGCCCTCTCCGATAGTGGACTGTTGAGTATCCGATGGAATGATTTCTAGTCTAGAAAGTCTACTACTGAGTAGCCATACACATTATTTATTTATTAGATGTTTTGGGTTGAAACCATTTTTAAATGATGCACTTCACAATGCAGAGTCATAAATTTAGCTTTAAACCCAAGAAGGGAGGTAGTGTTATTGGAATGTATGTCAGACTGAATTAGGATGAGCAACACAACGCTTTTATAAAGTGGCCTTGAATGCAATGTCAATTCTTTCAAAAATGATATTAATGTCAAATGAGCAGGATACAAACACTTTACACAATGCTGGAAAATATTACTTGAAACATTTATTTAATATTTTCTTTAAATTCATAGAGATTTTTATATGGTTTGTATACATAAACAATAAATATTAGGCAAAAATAAGTTACATATTTCTGAAAAACTGAATCTGAAATACAATTAAGAACTTGTTTGAAAAAAAAAAGAACTTGTTCGATTTTCTTCTGTGCATCAGAGAGTATACAGCTTCCTGAAGAGTGTATACACACTTATTTTAAAGAAGATTTAAATTAAGCTTTGGAGCTTACATAGTTCCTGAATGATTTTATATGAGATTGAACACAGGAATAAACCTAATTTAATAAACCATAAGTGTGTGTGTATGTGTATGTATATATATATATACACACACACACACAAACACACACAACTTAATGGAAAAATAATATGCTGAATAATTTGAGAAAGATTTCCAAATCTAAATAATAATAACATTTTGCCTTAAAATGCTAAAACTTAAATGGGATAAAATATGAAATGGAGCCTAATCAACCTCTTAATGAATGAATGGATACTGAAAAACATATCCTAGTTGAAGCTTTAACAAAATATACAATGATCTGTTTGGTTTGAAAGACAGCAAACCAAATGTGGTCATTTCCTCATTTCTTAAATTTAGGCTCTAAATTCTCTTTTGTAATAAAATATGGCAGATTTAAACACCTTGTTAAGAAGATTACAGAAAGAAAATAAGTTTTGAATGGTTTCAAGAAAAATAATCAGAAGATGGCTGACTGTCATGAAATTAACATCAACTAATTTGTAAAGTTTTAAATCAAATTTGCAGATGCTAAGTTCATAAGCATATCCCATTATTTATGTGATTAAAAAGGAGTTTTTGACCTGATCTTTCGATCTTTGGCACTCAATCCTCTCCATCTCTTCCTAAAAAATTGATTAAAATTTTCGCAAGAGGCTAGCTTTTCACGTCCCACCCCATCTCAGACTAAAAAAAATTATCAATCAAACTCAAGCCATCCCCACCCAATATCTGCAAAATGTCGACTTCAAATTCAATTTCATATCTCTAAAGCTTTCATGTAGAAAAAGACAGTTCACTTCTTAACAAAATAAATCACTTTTGCGATTGCCAATCTGACCTCTTTGAATTAGGAAAATTCAAAGTGAAAAATGTAATTATCACCCCAGAACAATCTGTATACATCTGGAGCTAATTCTGGCTTCATTTTTCACATCATTTTTCACACTATGCTCCATCTTATAGAGATGCAATGGAACTTTTGAAGAAGTTGTAAAAAAATGTTAAGAACTCCAAATAAACCAATAATGTGTTTTATTCAAACAAAACTTTGCGACTGACTTTTGCAACTTACTCTAAGTGATCTGCATATCCCATTTGATCAGAATAGTATTAAACAGCACCATGACATAGATGACAAATAGGTATATTAGAACATGTCCTTTACCTTTCCAGCTTCTAACATTCAACTGTGTAATATATATTTGAAATAATTTCATGTATGAAGAATATATTCACATTTTCTAAACTAGAAAGTAAAACTTCATTATCAAACTCTACCTATGAAACAATATCACACTACAAACAACAAATTCATACTCCTGGGAAGATACATATAAAACTGGAAGCAAATGCTTCTTAAAGTAAGTATAATTTCATGTCAATGTAAGAATGGCATATGGTAATTTCCATTTAAGAAATAAACAACCAATTATTTCAAATCAGATTACTCAATGGAAGTTTTATCCAGTCAGCTTTTAAAGAAATGGAGTTTTTTAAAGGAGATAATTAAATTAAAAACATGATTCTCACTAAATCTAAGAATAATAAGCCCACTACAAACATAACTACTCTTTACAAGTTCATTATAAAAATCTATTAGATGCAATCTCTAGAAGTAATTGTTCTTATTGCATTTTATTGACAATGCATAGTATTGATTTTTCACACCTTCTATGATTCTTTAATTTGTATTCATGAAATGTCCATCAGCACAGTCTAAATAAATTTGGCAATATAGGCACTAAAATGAATAAATCGATGCAAAGAAACATTAATTTTGCATTATCCTTATTCGTCAGGCAAGTAAACCAGAGGAGTTGTAAATGAAGGTCAAAGGTTTTGAAATGGGTCAGAACCCTTGACCTCTAGACCAATACTCTTCCTATTAATAAAGGCTATTTTAAAGTTTTAAGTAGGGGAATTTACTACCTGCAAGATATCATTTTTAAAAGACTACAAAGAAAACTCTCAATAAAAAGCATTCATCTATTTAACTGCTAAACAGAGGGGGGAAAAAATCACAGGATACATGATTTTTATGTAAGTTTTTTTTTTTTTAATCATTAGAGTTTACCACATGAGGTGTAAGGTTTCTGAACAATGAAAGCAACCTTGCTTTTAGGAATTTACTCTCTACGTCTTATTATGATGGCTGCCATATTTTTGTTGATGTTTTCCCAAATCTACTGTGTATGTCAAAAATAATTAGCAATGACAAGAATTCAAAATTATTTATCACTCATTTTATAACCTCTGCACAAAAGGGAAGTAAACCCATTATTCCCAGGGGAGTCAGAGTGGCACTCTACAAGGTATAGAAATAAATCTGTTTCTATAACCTTAATACACAAAGCAAAGAAATTTTGACATCTAAAAATCATTTGATCTGAGCATTTTTAAATGTGGCTTGAAAAACCTCTGTTTCTCACTTACCTATACAATTCCTCTCAGCACATACTTCAAAATTATCTCTTAGTAACAAACACAAGAAGTAATCCTTTTGCAATACAAAGAAATTATTTTAAAACTGCAAACTCAAAACTCAATTATAGAAAAAACTTCTAATCAACAATTTTAACTTTTTTTGCAAAATGAATTCGTTTGAGAATTTACTTAATTCAGCATTTATTCTTGTCACTCACCTGAGAACACAGTAGCATAACCAACTCCACAACTGAACTACTAGACTTCATGCAAACCAGACCTATATTAAAGAGAATTTGTTTTTAATTTTATAAAAAACAAACGAGGGATTATTTCTTACACAACTTTGCCCAAATTGGTTTTTAAAATAAAATTTAACATATTGCTAAGAACCAAACCTATACATATTTAATGAGTAAACAAAACATTCTGTGATTACTTTAAATTTGGCATCAAAAACACCACAATCTTTTGTAGCCAATTTCATTTCGGCTTTCAAATAACTAAAACATTTATTACCACTTCATATACAATGACACTGCACAATACTCATGGAAATGTGCACAACATATGCCGTATTGACTAATATCATCTAAATTTTGTTTTGGAGAGAGCTGATTGTTATACATGCAGAGAAGGGAAATGGCTCCCTGACCTTTGCTTTCTCCACCACACTCTCTCCCTTCAACCCTCCAGCTATCAATCAAGTTTCCATTTTGTTTCATGGCAGCAGACATCCCAAACACTCTTATTAGTACCTTGACCTGTGACCTCACTCTAAACCTTAACAGAAATGCAGGCCATTGTCTGTTATACACTCTTGATTTTTTTTTAATAAATAAATTCACGTACATTTTCTCATTTATGTTTCAAGTTCACCAAAACTATCTCAGGAAGGACCTTTATATACTTAATATATATCTAAACAATTCTTTAGTTCTGATTAATAATAAGATTAGTCCAAAAAACATTTTACAACCAATATCTTATAAAAGCAATGTCAACAAATAAAAGCACTAAATGACTGTATCATGCTAGTAATAACTAGAAAAATTATAATTTTTATTCTATATTTTTCTAAGCAAACCTAAGTTTAAGTTCAAATTAATTTAAGTATAACAACTGAAATAATTCCCATGGCCCTTACGCACACCACACAATTACCTTATTTCTATCTAACCAAGTTCTTATGGGCATCCTATTCCATCCTACTCCCCTTGTTTAATCTTTTCGCTCTGTGGTTCCTTCTCCTTCCTACTTTTAGTCATAATGCCTCATGTCTGCTGATGGCACATGCTGGCACTCTGTAGCCTTACAAGCAGCATTCAAGTTCAACAGGTTGTTCACTCCCTTCACTTTTTAGAAAAGGCAGACACATTTTTCTCCACATCTGAAAAAATGTGTAAATGTGTAACACAGAGATGATGGTAATAGTTAGCTACAGAATATCTACATGTTGCATTAAACAAGCAAGACATTTAACTAGACTAAACTGTAGTTTCTATAGAGCTGAGATGAGCATATGCCCTCAGGCTAATGCCAAGGCCAAAACGAAAGGCACAGCAATACTCTTATTACTGGTGTAGTCTTTATTGGTCTGAAAACCTGTCACTTTTCAGAAAACATGAAAGGAAGTTTCATATATTTCAACTTCAAAAGCCACTACTTTCAGCAAGTAAATTTAGGTCTTTCTACAATTAGGTCATTATTCCTTATTGCTCTGTCCTAGAGGAACCAGATTTCCTACCAACTTTCCTTTCATTGCAAAGCATTTGGGCCCTGATCTAGCTCAGCCTTTGATAGCCACTAAAACAGTGAACCATAATGATTAAAAGGAACTTGGGTCATCCAAAGTTAGAACGATTTACAGGTTGTTTTGTCTCTCTACAGCGTATGGTAGGATATATACTTTCAAAAAATTATTTATTTCAGTTTTATTGCTCAATAAGATTAGAAAACCAGAAGCAGTGTAATACAACCACATATCAGTGGAGTTGAATATTCAAAGATAGTTAAGCTGTCAAACAATATTTCATAATTTGATTAGAACAATTCATGTGTTTTTTGGAGTGAGGTTTTCTGGATTCTAAAGGACAGGCAGGGGGCCAGAGTGGATGGTGTGTTAAATTTTAAATGAGAAATGGCTTCAGAAGACAAAAGAGCATTTACATTTGACCTTCAATAACTTAAATGCCCAAAGGGGATCAATACTGCAAACACAAATATAAAACCATGGGAGTAAATAAATAGGAAATCATCTCAATAAGGGACTTGGTTTCAGATTGCAAAACTTAATCATATCTCTTTTTGATCTGAATTTTTACCTTTCTGTGACACTGGCTGCATGGATGAAAAGGCAAGAAATGACTTATAAAGCAGCAAATCTGTCTTCAGATTTACATTCAGACTCCAAGAATTATCCAAAGGAAGGCCTTCAAACAGCCCTTAGGTGAAGTTGTAAGTTGCTGCAGAAGTTATCAATTTTCACTTTATACAGACAAATTCTACTACTGCCCCAATTAGCAGAAGGTGAACAAGGTACTGTAGGTTCAGAGATCTGACCAGACTCATAATCTGACCCTAGGGTTCAGTGTGCCTGGTTTTGTTTTTGACTTTTCACTGATAAGGAATTGTAGTCTCTTCAAAAGAAGACAAATTAAGAATACCAAAGCCAAGAGTTTTATACTCTTTGGGTGTTTCATGACCAAAGACCACTGCAGTTTCTCCACCTCTATTACCACTGTTTTCCTTACTAACTCAGAAACATTAAATGAATTATCAGATATTAAGCTATCAGTATCTGAACCCACTGAGATATCTAAACTCTCATGTATACCATGAAAAACAGGTATGACCATTTGCCATCTGGAATGTAAGAACCCAGTTTTTTCCTTTATTTATCTTAAGTCACTTTAATCTACACAAATATAAAGGAATGGCATAAACATTACTAGAAGTTTTAATAATAATTTCGGCAAAAAATCAGGTTTTCCCCGTTTTCCAGGTTTTGAAAGTACTTGCCTATAATTTGGATACAATTAACTGTTCCCCATGAATCTGTAAACATGATATTCATCTTATAAATATTAATTCTAAATTTCAAATAAACTTCTAATAGATGCAACTTTATTATTAATTCTGGTCCTTTTTTCCCCTGCATTTAAGTAATATGTTTTATCTTTTGTTTCCTCTGGCCCTCCTTTTTGAACTAACACTGTCAAATGCAATAGTCTAGGAAGGTTGACACTCTGGTACTCTTTTGCCTGGAAAATCCCATGGACGGAGGAGCCTGGTGGGCTGCAGTCCATGGGGTCACTGAGGGTCGGACACGACTGAAGTGACTTAGCAGCAGCAGCAGCAGGAAAGGTTGACAACCCACTCCAGTACTCTTGCCTGGAAAATCCCATGGACAGAGGAGCCTGGTGGGCTGCAGTCCACGGGGTCACTGAGGGTCAGACACGACTGAAGCAACTTAGCAGCAGTAGCAGCAGCAGCAGCAGGAAGGCTGAATTTTGCAAGGTCACTTTCTCTCCTCTCGAATTCCAAAATATTTTCATCTTTAGATTATGAACGCCATATAGAATGATCAATCAATTGAATTTTTTCACTTCTACGTGAATGTTTCCTTCTGATCGTCCTTGTGTACAAACCTACTTCAGTAGCCATTCACTTAGAAATTGCACCAAGCAAGCTGCAGTGCACAATCAACAGTGCATGAACACTGTCACAGGCCTTTTTAGCAAAATGAGATAATCCAGGTTTCTGTCACAAAACATCGTATGGATTTTGCAGAATTAAACTGTTCATGTTGAATGATATGATGCTGAGAAAATCAATTTCCTTTTTGTCCACAGAAATATACTGTGTACTAATGAAGTATTGAGTTTGATAAAAATTATGAATACTGTTCCCTAGCTCTTCAAATTCAGCTACAGATGGTCCAGTACTTATAAAATGTCTTCTCCTATCAATTTTTTTTCTCCTCACCATTATGGACAGAAAACAGAAAATTCTGACTTAACTAACTACATTCAGTGAAAGCTAAAAATAAGATACAAAGCTGGTATCCACAGACTTCTTTTATACCAATATTTCTCAATAATTTTTGAAGAGCCTAAATAGCATTTCATGCCATTTTTTCTTAATTGTGACCCCATGAAATTTTAATCCTAAAAATAAACTATACAGATGTACTGTGAAAGTGAAAGTCACTCAGTCCTGTCCAGCTCTTTGCAACCCCATGGACAACAGTCCATGGAATTCACCAGGCCAGAATACTGGAGTGGGTAGCCTTTCCCTACTCCAGGGGATCTTCCCAATCAGGGATCAAACCCAGGTCTCCCACAATGCAGGTGGCCTCTTTACCAGCTGAGCCACAGGGGAATTCCCAGATGTACTGTGGATACCTAAGATATTTTTGCCCTCCCCAAATACCAGCTTTTAATCCAATTGAGAAAACAAGTTTATATCTTCTTAAAACACAATGCAATACTTTGGCAACATAGTAAGCAAACAGAGAATGATCCAAGATTTGGTTTCCTAGTTCACCCTGATGCTGGGATCAGTTCTAATATTCTTGGTTTTTTATTGTTTTAGTCCTTAGCATAATTAGAAATAACTGATGAGTAACGATAATTAGCAAAATGTTTTAACATACAGGAAAATTAAGATCACAAAAAGCTCATAATGAATCTTAGATTTATAAAAAGTGCCGAATGAAATCATTTAAGGTAACTGTCAGAACAAACTTTATTTACAAGTAATCATCTTTTTGTTTTCGGAAGACATCTTTAAAAACAATAAAAGTAATAAACATCAATTCTTACAAAGGGTTATAACTACTTGAAAAGGGGGGTTAATACTACTAAAATTGAGCCAATCAGAAAATATGTGACTCTAGGCATGATATAACATGAATTATCACATCTAATTAAACTTCAAGCCATCAGAAAACACATAGACTAGATAAACTGTTAAATGACATCAGCAAGAATAGCCACAGAGTCCCAAAATATGTTAACATCCTACAGAACCACCAACCCTATTTCTTCAACAAGTCAATAACATGAAAACCAAGGAATACTGGGAAACTATCTGACATTAGCATGGATTTAAGAGACACATCAAATGAAAAAAATGACTTTTTTGGATCTTAACTGGAAGAAAATCAATTATATAAAAATATCTTTTTAAATAAAGATGAACATGGGCTGAGTATTAAAGGACATTACAGAATTACTATTAATATTATTAGGTATAAGAGAAGCAATTATGATTATGTGAGAAAGTATCTTTTTTACATGAATTATTAGTTATTTAGAGGTGAAATTACATGATGTCTGTGGTTGTTTTAAAGACTAAAGGAAAACAAAATGAGGTGGATTTAACAGTTATGGCAAAACAAAGACGGTCTGGGTAGTCAGCAATAGTAACTTTATAAATATTGCAACTCATATTTTGTAAATATTTTAAATGTTTATTAAAAATTATTAATCAAAATAATTAAAAAATTTTTAAGTAATAAGGTTTCAAGTACCTGGTCACACAGCTAGTGACCAACAGGGACTGAAGGCGCCTGCCTTTTTTTTTTTTTTAAATGGCTGCACCACGCAGCATGTGGGATCTTACTTCTCCAACCCGGGATCAAACTCTGCAGTGGAAGCATGGAGTCTTAACTGCTGGACCACCAGAGATATCCCTTCTACTGAATTTTTTAGTTCAAAACTTTTTCAACAGAATTATGCTTCAATAACCTCTCTCTCAAAACTTTTCTGTTTTACAGTGCATAAAACTACCACCCAAAGGATTCCTCACAACTTAAAATCTATTTGCTATATAAAACTCTTACATCTATTCGTTATTTTTATGAACACAATCCAGTGAGTAGGCAATGATCAAGTTATTTTTTATAGATGATCAAAAGCACATCATCTTCCTTTTTATCATATTATCAGAATTTATCAATAACAAGTTGATTCTAAATTAAATTTTGTTCAAGGATCTAGAATTGTCAAGTTTAATACTTCTGAGTATCTTAGACGGAGAAGGCAATGGCACCCCACTCCAGTACTCCTGCCTGGAAAATCCCCCGGATGGAGGTGCCTGGTAGGCCGCAGTCCATGGGGTCGCTACGAGTCGGATACAACTGAGCGACTTCACTTTCACTTTTCACTTTCATATATTGGAGGAGGAAATGGCAACCCACTCCAGTATTCTTGCCTGGAGAATCCCAGGGACGGGGGAGCCTGGTGGGCTCCCGTCTATGGGGTTACACAGAGTCGGACACGACTGAAGTGACTTAGCATAGCATAGCATAGCATAGTATCTAAGAAGATCCTACTGTGCTCGGTCTATTATAAAATTCAAAGATCAACTAAATAGCAAAAATGTATTGCTATATTGAAAGGCTATAATTAATACATTCATTTTAGCATTATAAAATGAAATATAATTAAAAAGTGTCATATCACTTTAATAGAATAAAAGTTTGATATATGAAGCATAAATTAGGGTGAATTCCTTCAATGTATCAATTCACTTCCTTTCAAATTTTATTACTTCATTAGGTCAAACAGTCCTTGGCTAAATAATTATATCCTTCATCAGAAAGAGTAAATTTCTATCCAAATTTGGTTCAATGCTTCAAAAATTTGAACTTTTTTCCCACATAAATTCAATGCTACCCCTTGACTATATAGAAATGATATCAATCATCACCAACTCAATACATATTTACAGCACGGATGATGATGAAATTATTACATTAGCTAATGACTATTTCTTATAGATAGATGTTTTAAGAGCCAAATAAAGTGCTGATATCCCATAGTTAACACTCAGATAAGGATATCTTGAACTGTTAAACTATCTATAACTTTCATTATCATTATATCCTTATTACTATAAAAAGAGGGGTTTTTTTTTTTTTCACAAGTTTTAAGAAATTCCATAGATAACCTAGTAACTGATTGCCCAACAAAAAGTCATGATAACTAAAGCTGTAAGTTGATATTTAAAGATAGTAGAGTACAGATAATTGTGCTTTCCCATGATTCAGCTTTACAAGAATATATGTCTTATCCATAAAACATCAAACCTGGATACAGACAAGCCAGATTTAGTGAACACATACTACAAACACTTTTGAATGAAAAGATTAATTTGACATTATCATTGATGAAGGTCCTCTAGCTTCTTCTTTATAAAATGTTAGTTATGGGAATGAAGATGGGTGTTTTGAAGTCAGTCTGTTAAGCTCAAATAATAAATCTAATTGTTTGAAAAGTTGATCTCTATTGATCTGATTTATACTGTCTGAGAAATTCACGGTAAGTCAACTTTCACTTGGTTGAGTTAACTTCTTGAATATTAGAAAACACTTAATCTGACAAGCGCTTCATGCTTTAAAAAGAGAAAAGAAAAGCCCCAATACCTCGCCATCCATTCCAAAAATGGACGGTTTCCAATCTGCACAGCAATTTACTTCTCCACACTATCTAGTTTGACAAGATATCTATCTAGAAAAGATCAAGTAATCTAGGTATGATACAAGCAAGATAGAGAAAATACTACTGCTTTTTCTCCTTATTCGTAAAACAGAACTCCACTAGTAAAGACTAAAAATGCATTCCTCAATTTCATAACATGTGGCAATACACTGTTTTTTATATACATCTCAAATTCAGGTAAAATCTCAGGAAAAATACACCACTTATTGCTGTTAACATTAGTCTCTCTAATTCTCAATTTTCATGGTTAATTTTAATGTATTAAACATTTCTTACTTTTTGCATTCAATACGTTTTCTTTTATTGTTCCCCAAAACACACAGTAAGAAACCTGCTGAATACAAATCTCATTCAAATCAGTGATTAAAAAAAAACCTTCAACAGATTAGAATACCAGCCATGCCATAATCTTTAAAAGATGGTACAGACTCCATGAGAAGCCTTGTCAAAGGCCAAAAACATTAAAACCTCATGATTCTTTTATTATTCATTTCAGTTTTAAACCCTGAAATTTAAATACATACATGAAGAAAGGAAAACGACTTACTTGTTCCTTCTATAAGCAGTTCCTGTCCATGGCTACCCAAAAGTGTCCGAGAAAGAAAAGGTGCAAAATCTACAAATATCTCTCGCAGAAGAGGAGCTGCCTTTTCCAAAGCATGTTCGAGCCTCTCTGTAATGCTAATGGAAAGATGTTATTAATTATTGTTGATTAATTTTTAAAGTGAGTTTCCGTAAAAATGTAAAATTACGTGAAAAACCGAAAATCATCTAATGACTCATTACTGCTATGTACATCATTCCTCTGCCTGGAGTATCCATTTTTATCCTATTGCACATTGCCACCCCTCGTCCACACAAACAACCTGGAGAACAACCATTCCAAACATCAGCTCTTATTAGAAGTCTTCACTGGCTAGTAGAGAGCGCTTGATTTTGGCCCCATGATAACCAAAAAAACTTTTTTATCAAAATTTAACAACCTTCTATCAGATTTTCTATTGACCACGACCATGCATATATACATGCATTCATATTCACATGTGTTCATACATAAATAAATAGTTGCCAATGCGAGGCAAATTCAAGTTTTGCTTTTTGCAACTTTATGGAAAATTTTTAATCAAATTTTTATCAAATTTTATCAATCTTTTATCTAATTTTCTATTGACCGTGACTATGCATATATATAGACAGACAGATAGATACATATCCACACACATACACATACATACATAGTTGCCAACGTGAGGCAAATTCAAGTTTGGCTTTTTGGAACTCTCTAGAAATTTTTTTTTCAATATTTTCAATCTGCACTTGGTTGGATCCATATCCAACTATATACATATATACATATTTAATGAGTTAAATGACCAATCTAGACAGCATATTAAAAAGGAGAGACATTACTTTCTCAACAAAGGTCCATCTAGTCAAGGCTATGGTTTTTCCAGTAGTCATGTATGGATGTGAGAGTTGGACTATAAAGAAAGCTGAGCGCCAAAGAATTGATGCTTTTGAACTATGGTGTTGGAAAAGACTCTTGAGAGTCCCTTGGACTGCAAGGAGATCCAACCAGTCCATCCTAAAGGAGATCAGTCCTGAGTGTTCACTGGAAGGACTGATGTTGAAGCTGAAACTCCAGTACTTTGGCCACCTGATGCGGAGAGCTGACTCATTTGAAAAGACCCTGATGCTGGGAAAGATTGAGGGCAGGAGGAGAAGGGGACGACAGAGGATGAGATGGTTGGATGGCATCACCGACTCGATGAACCTGAGTTTGGGTAAACTCCGGGAATTGGTGATGGACAGGGAGGCCTGGTGTGCTGCAGTTCATGGGGTCGCAAAGAGTCAGACATGACTGAGCGACTGAACTGAATGAGTTAAAAAAAAAAAAGTTCCCTGCATTTCAGGAATTTCATTTTCTAACTATGAACCAAACATGTATACACATAGTCACTACGTATTTACTGTTCCTACAAAGAGTACTCCTATTTATACTGGCAACAAGAGATGCTACTGAAATTATCAGCAGGTAAGCTGCTGGAAACTTCTGTGGTCAACAACCACCTCTTCCCAGGTGTTCCACATAATACTATTTCTCTCTATTGATCTCATGGAGCCTCTTATCCCTGGATGATATCATAACTATGATCCTACACTTGTAGCACCCAAGTACCTTTATTTGTAAAATGCTATGCATTTTCCAACTGTGGTAAGGCATATATCAAGGACTCTAGCCACAAAGGCTCTAGTGGTGAAATACATTCACAGCCTTCTAAATTAGAATTTGAAACACATATTCCTAACTAGACAAGATAACAGACAGTAAAAATCTACCTATAATTCAATATCAACATAAACTTATTTCAGCATTTCTAGGGAAGAAGAACAATGAATTCCAAATGTTCAATCTACAATCATATGAAATGTAAGCCATTAGTTACTAACTACCTGTGAAATTAAATATTTGTTATCCATTCAGCATTTATTGATCCCAAATAGCTAATTCTCAGGAATCTTTTACACTTCATCTTCTTTCAGAAAAGAAATTCTAAAATATTCCCAAGCCTCTAAATGTCATCTTTTTTTAAAAAGTAATTTTTTAAAAAAATTATAGCTAGATATTTTAAGAGTTATCAAAAGGAATAAATCACAAATATCCAAATTAATAGCTTGAATACCTCATATTTGAAACTTGGTCTTGTGGAACTGAACCAACTGTTGGAACTGCAGGTAATTTTGCATTAGATGATCTACCACCTATAAGAGAAAATAATCATTTATGGGATGAACAAGAATTCAACAAAAAAGGTATCTTGATACCAAATCACCAAAAAAAAAATACTATATTGCATTTTTCCCGGTGCATTTTGCCAGAGAGCACAGTTAGTAAAGAACCTGCCTGCCAATGCAGGAGACACAAGAGATGCAGGTTCAATCCCTGCATCAGGAAGATCCCTGGAGTAGGAAATGGCAACCCACTCCAGTATTCTTGCCTGGAAAATCACATGGACAAACGAGTCTGGAGGGCTACAGTCCATGGGGCCGCAAAGAGTCCAACATGACTGAGCATGCACATACCCATACATTTTTAATGCCTATTATAATTTGATGGGACTTCCCTCGTGTCTCCTTGGTAAAGAATCTGCCTGCAATGCTGGAGATGTGGGTTTGATCCCTGGGTAGGGAAGATCCCTTGGAGAAGGAAACAGCAACACTCTCCAGTATTCTTGCCTGGGAAATCCCATGGACAGAGTATCCTGGCAGGCTACAATCCATGGTGTTATAACAGAACTAGACATGACTTACAGACTAAACAACAACATAATTTGGATAACATTAAAATCTACCAATTAACAAGGTTTTTCTTGAATCATTTAATATATAATTCTCACATAAAGGAGTCTTTAAAACCATCAGCTGAAGAAGTAACAGAAAATTCTGAATCACTCAATTGGGATCATGATTCATTCAGTTCAACATCAAATAGCAACGGACATACCCAAGTAGAAACTTCTTAAAACTGAAGCATAAAGGAGAAACTACTAATTCCAAATTTAGCTTAAATAGGTATGCCTCAGTACCATGACAACTGTATGCAGTCACTAAATAACTTCTGCTCTATACTTTAAACGCTTCTGAGTCTAGTTCAGCAAACATTATGCAATGATCAACTGAGAAATCTTTCTTAAGTGATGGCAACAGAGCATAGACTCGCTCTTGGGTGTCCTCCCTGTAATTAGGACATAACCTGATGTTGTATTTGTCATACTATATTTCAACTGATTTTTTAAATGTCCTTTTCCCTCGTATACTAATCTTTTTGAAAGCAGAGATCTCATCTTTTTCATTCATCTCTCTCAAACACCTAAAGTAACACAATAGAAGGTTCTCAACTTATAGTTGCAAAAATCATTCCCTTAATCAAACCATCTCCCAGATTTTAGTAGGTCATTCTTCCCATATGGTATAAATTTCCCCTCCATTTCCTATAATTTTATGTCCCTATCTTTGTTCAAACTACTATATAAAGTTAATTTCGATCATGTGATCTAATTGTGCTCTCCAATGAACACTCCCAGATATCCTTATTTTTGTTTATCTGTATTGTTCAATGGCCAACTCACCCTCTTAGAGTACAAACTGTTCACAATATCCTGCCCTACACAGAGCTAACTTCTTTATGTTTTACAAAAATAACTGTACTAATAAATTTTACTTGGCAAAAGAAAAATAAATACCAGGAAATCAACTCTGACAAAGTCAAAGAATGGACAATACATGATATAGGAAGTTTGAAAAAGTCCAGAAGACTAATTTGGATGGTAATTTACTGAGGCTTGAAGAGTTCTAAAAAGTTCACAAAAGTAGAGGAAAAATAAAGTTCCCATTTAAGAATCAGAATACATGAGACAGAAAAGCATTTAATTTAAGCTAGGAAGAAGACCTGAAGAAACAGAAGGGTCATTTCCTAAGATTGATAACAGGGTGAAAGAAGAGGAGAGAGGACAAGCGTGGTGTTCAATGCCACTCTCCAACACAAGGGTCACAAGAGTCCCTGGGACTCCACCGGGAGGGCATCCTAACAGCACGGAGGGGACGCGTGCAGGAGACGCACATATTTTGCTTGCATTGGCAGTCCAGGAAGTGAAATTTCCATTTCTAGAAACAGTGTCTTCAAAGGACGCCAAGTTAGTATTAGAGCAAACTGAAATCCCATCACAATTCTATAGAGGGACAGACCAAGAAAGGCAGCTGACGTATTGAAGCAAATGAAACAAAGATGCAAAGCTTACACACAAGGAGGGAAGAGAGGCTTGAAGAATTCTGGAATCTATTAGGATGCACTATCAGAGGTCTGCTGCTTTTGATCCATTCTTAAAACTTCAGGCGTGGGCACACTAGAAACACCTAAAGTAGACAAAATAGTGTGGACAGAAAGATAAGAGAGAAATAGAAGAAATTTCCATCTAGCATGCAGAAAGAAAGATGGTAGAAATAGGTGAGAAGGTAGAAAATCAGCCTCTTTGGCATTGGGGAGCTGGCTGTAATGCCAACTAAGCCCTGGGGTGGTTACGGGCTGGCTTTAGAACCTACAACTAGGTCATGGTCTTCTTTTGCTGACTATGAACAATTTCATAAAACAGCAACATCAAACAATGCCATGCCATGACTATGATGAACCAACATAAAATATCACTCCGTAATCATGTCCCAAAAGACCAAAACATGAACTCCAGGCAAATAACAAAGATGGTCAAACATCCCGAATTCTAATATGAAAGACTGCTATTTCTTTACTAATTAGAGTTTTAGGCTCTGTCAAGTCTTCCATGATTCTAGATAAGACCTAATTAGGATATCTAAAATCATAGAATTACCCATGCTTCCTGACAGTACCTAATGCAGAAGAAAGGCCCACTTCCATAACCCTGACCTCAAATTATCATTCTTTTTCCAATTATTTTATTTACCCAATGCATGGATACATCCTGATTTTTAAATTCAGAAACGTTCTGTACAAGCCCTCCTAGTCCCAGTCCTTTTCCAAAGGCAGCCACTAGCCGCAGTTTGGAAACATATCCTTCCGGACTCTGTTCTCTACACTTACATACAAACTCAAATCCTTTAATAAATCGTTTTCCCGGAGATGTCCAAAGTTTCCTCATTGTCTACATTCTCCCTCACTGAATTAATTTATTCAAACAAAGGTTTATTACTAGGATCTTGATTGGAGGACACTGATACAGACTTTAGACAAAGTCATCAGAGAAAAGATAGGAATCGTGGGCTCATTTTAAAAGAAACAGAATTTAAGAAATCTCTAAGTAAGAATTATTTTCCATAACAATCTATTTCATCTTGGTAAGATGCACATTCTCCCACATGATAACATCTCTTAAATCAATGAATTTTACAAAGGTATCTTAACAAGTAGTGAACTAGAAGTTGAGACCTAATTGTGAGAAAACTGGATAAAATCAGGAAAGCAACAGAATTGAGTCTGTAATTTGGTAAATGACTAAAGAAGGGGGAATGCATTAACTCTCTGAATTCACTGTTTTGACAATCTACAACCTCAAGATTATATAAACTAGAGGAGAAACACTTGTAAAATATAAGCATATCATCTGAGGACACGTATACCTTGGAGATATTTTGGGTTCAATTCCATACCACGGCAATAAAGTAAATATCACAACAAAGCAAGTCACACAAATTTTTTGGTTTCCCAGTGCATAAAAATCCATTTGACATCATAGAGTTACAACATACTTTCAATCTGTTAAAAAAATTTTTTTTTAATTTTCAGAAAAATTTCTAAACCACACTGTATCTGAAAACCACAATAAAGTGAAGCACAATAACTGCATTCTTTTACAAATTGAAGATCTGTGGCAACTCTGCATCAAGCAAGTGTATGGACACCATTTTTCCAATGATACTTGCTCACATCACATCTAAACATCCACATTTTGGTGCTTCTCATATTTCAAACTTTTCCTTTTTATTATTATATTTATTATGGTGAGCTGTGATCAGTGATCTTTGATGTTATTATTGTAAAACTATTATGACTGATGGAGAAGGCAATGGCACCCCACTCCAGCACTCTTGCCTGGAAAATCCCAAGGACAGAGGAGCCTGGTGGGCTGCAGTCCATGGGGTCTCGAAGAGTCGGACACGACTGAGCGACTTTACTTTCACTTTTCACTTCCACACATTGGAGAAAGAAATGGCAACCCACTCCAGTGTTCTTGCCTGGAGAATCCCAGGGATGGGGGAGCCTGGTAGGCTGCCGTCTAGGAGGTCGTACAGAGTCAGACACAACTGAAGTGACTTAGCAGCAGCATTATGACTGAAGGCTTCAGTTATGGTTAGCATTTTTAATAATAAGTTATTTTTAAGTTAAGGTATACACATGGTATTTTTAGACATAATGCTACAGGATAGTGTAAATAACTTTTATATGCACTGGGAAACAAAAAATTCATGTGACTCACTTTGTGATAGTCACTTTATTGCAGTGGTCTCCAAGGTATGCCTGTATATAAAACATATACTCTCATTAACATACATATCTATATAGTACACTCCCTAACCTGACCCCTGAGAGGACCTGCGAGCATCTAACACCTAACTGTGTGCACCCTGGCTTGTGAGTACTATACCCCACTATACAGACAAAGCAGAAACAGTTGATTTAGTATCTGTGGAAGAAAAGCACAAAATGAACTTGAAACATCTACTTTTGTTTTCTAGAAGGCAAGGAAATGTCCAAGGAATGACAGGATATGTCCCAGTGGCAAAGGGGCCAGCTTAAAGGGACTCGCACCTACCAAGATGAAGACAATCTGAGCATGAAAATAACAACAGCAACTGATTATAATATGTCCAATAAAACAGGAAGCCATGAAGCCATGCTGATAAAACTGACTGCTGATAAAATTAACAATCTGGAAAATAGGATATTTAAAGAATTTCAAAGTATATCTCGACAAAACACTTATTAATCACAACTCTACAATATAGAAACCTGGCAGCTATACTTTAATCAAGTGATGAAAGTGGTCACGGTCAAGCATTTTAACCATTTTAACAAATCAAAATTGTGCACCATATGATCAGATTCTTTCCTTCTCTGTCCCAGAACAGTTCTAGCAGAGAAATATAATGATTTTAATCAAGAGGAAATATCAGATCAACTCAAATTCAGGGACACTCATTTGGTTGTTCCCAGTATTTTACAATAAACAATGTTTTGTATGTGCTTATATAAATCTATACGCACTCCTTTATATCCTTGAAGTAACTTCCTAAAGTCAATAAGCCCAAAGTTTAATTGTTGATACACACTGGCTTCCCTGGTAGTTCAGCTGGTAAAGAATCCACCTATAAAGCAGAAGACCCCCATTTGATCTCTGGGTCAGGAAGATCCCCTGGAGAAAGGGATAGGCTACCTACTCCAGTATTCTTGCCTGAAGAATTCCATGGACAGAGGGGCCTTGAAGGCTACAGTCCAAGGGGTCGAAAAGAGTTGGACACAACTGAGTGACTTTCACTTTCATACACTGTCAAATTGCCCAATTGCCCTAAAGAAAGAAAAAGTAATTTCCACCTCTTTATTAATAAAATTGAATATATTTTTTCCAATTGACAGGAAACATAATTGACTGTTCTGATCTTTTGAGTATTTTTATTGGAATCTTGTTCTTTATGATTCTACTCATCAGCCACCCACAACCAAAGCATTTTCAAATTGAATCCTAGCTCTATCAATAAAAGGTCAGTTTGTTTGATAACAGCTACCCTTAAGAGGTTATAGAATAAAAGTTCAGGGAAAACAGAAAGGATTCTGTCACTTACTGTGTGACCTTGGGCAAAGTTACTTAAGCTCTCTGTGCTTTACTTACCTCATCTAAAAAATTAACAGTGATACTCATGTCACAGAATTATTTCAAGGATTAAAGTACTTAGAACCTATACCACAGTAAACATACAATGAGTGACAGTTTCCCTTCCTACTCTTCTATTCTAGGACCACCTTTAAAATATTGAAAGGAAGTTATCATGTTTCCCTTTAGTCTGTACTTGAGGCTGAAAAGACACCCAAATTTTTCAATGATTATTCATGTGACATTAAGCACAGGTAACTTAAATGAGATGAAGCTTATAAAATGAAGTACCTTTACAAATTTCCCCATACAAACTTAAGATGAAAGGTAAATTCTTTTGAAAAATCTAGAACCCAATCCCAGATTTCACTGCTATAAAAAGTGGATTGCCAACAGTTTCATTTATCAGATTGGTATAAAAAACAAAGAGTCAAAAACATTTGGTAAATCTAGCCACTGTCCTCCACAGCCTGTCACTGCCTCACAACATTCCCAAGATTTCCTGGATTACTTCAATTTATCCAGGCACTTTGATTCAGCTTGCTCACTCAACTAAGGCAAAGTTAATTCTGGCTATAGATAAACAAAGCCAGGCTCTAATCAGGGGTTTTGTAGATTTAACTTATTAAGAAACAGCAAAGATCTGGGATAACGTGACCTTCTGAGAAACATGATTGGTCTTTAGGCAGAATCTGATCAATAATCAGCAGTTCTGATTACAGGTCTCAGACAAACAGAAGCATTGGGAAATGTGGACTGTTTTATTAGAGAGCGAGTACTTCAGCAATCTTCCCAGTTACCCTCTGGATAATTACCCAGCCTAGCTCTCAGAGTGTGGAGAAGGCAATGGCACCCCACTCCAGTACTCTTGCCTGGAAAATCCCGTGGACAAAGGAGTCTGGTAGGCTGCAGTCCATGGGGTCGGGTCGCTAGGAGTCGGACATGACTGAGGGACTTCACTTTCACTTTTCACTTTCATGCACTGGAGAAGGAAATGGCAACCCACTCCAGTGTTCTTGCCTGGAGAATCCCAGGGATGGGGGAGCCTGGTGGGCTGCCATCTCTGGGATTGCACAGAGTCGGACATGACTGAAGCGACTTAGCAGCAGCTCTCAGAGTGAGCATACTCCTACAAGACAAACTTATCCAGAGTGAATCTCTCTTTTCCACAACACACTTTCTTCCCCTTCCATTGATAATTAGAGTTGACTTTTCTTTTTATTAAGATTATAGTTTCTTGCTGACCTTCTTGCCATACTCGCCACCCGGCTCAAGAGAGAGCGAGCTATCATTACATAAAAAACTAACAAATTAAATATAATCTATCTTAATGAATAGGATTGATTTTTAAATGAAGTACACATTTTTTTCATACTAAATTTTTAAAGTACATGTATCAATTCCCATATTTTCACTGCCAAATGATTTCCAGTCTTGTATTTTGAAATTAAAATTTCAAACTGGAAGGCAAGATAAAGTGAAATTGAAAATATTTATTTCTGTCAGGGCCAATCCTTCTATTCTCACATAATGCTCATTAAGTCCTTCAAAGACCTAACACTGTTATTACACTCAGTTAATGATACCTGCGATTTTCTAGATTCCTGACAGCAATATGATCATTGAATCATGGTTGGCCACTGACTTCTGCTACCAGTGATTAATGAAATATTTCTGAGCTGTTTTTAGAGATAGTTTTTAAAAACCATCTTTATTTAGAGTATGTTGGACATTTTCCCTAAAAGGACTAATTGGCATCTTTTCTTGATCTTTTCTGAAGTTGACATAAAGGAATTATAAGGTTCAATCTAGTTAAAAATAGAAATAGAAGTAAAAAGTCTCAAGAAAATGTAAAGTAAAAAGTCTCAAGCTTCACAAAATAGTTTAAAACATTAGCTTTAACTGTCCAAACTGAATCTGATTTTAATAAGCTGAAATATATATCAAAATTTGCAAAAGACAAGGAGCATTGAGGGATCAAAAAAAAAAAGTAACAAAAATAATTCCTTGATACTACCCTAGAAATGTCAATTTTCAAACCTACATTTTTTTATTGTGATCTATAGCAGAAAGGGATTTTCTTTAACTAAAGTTTTTAAATCACAAGAAGACACATTATGGAGAAAGATAAACGAATCAATCAGCAACAGTTTTAAGGGAAAAAACACACAAAATTCACACCAGGTGTCCTTCATTCCTACCAGACATAAAAATGTAACTTCCAAATACATTCTGTATTTTTTAGCTCAGATTAGTCATAAATTTATGACAAATTAGTTTTAAACTAATTTAACAATAAAAATATTTTCAACAAGTGATCACACATGTAAATTCAAAAGCTACTTCCAACCTGTGAAATGCTACTGACTTATCTTTTCATTACCCTTACACTGATAAACTGTCTCCTTTAAACTGACATTTTTCCAGACACTCAAAAGAACAAAAAGGAAAATGTAAATAGATCATCTGTCTAGCATCTATCCAGAGAATAGCCAATTGTTTATTCAAGGTCCCTAAGGGTCTACATAAATAATGTCCTTTGCAATAAAGTCTCATTAAAACAAATGCCAATATTTAATCCCTAAACACTGTATTTTTCAACTGCATCCTCTCCCTTTTCTCCCTCTCTCCCTCCCCACCCATTCCAGACCTATTCAAGGAGGGACAGTCTACATGCCAGTTTAAACTCTTCATTAAATAAAAGAAACTTTTATTGAATAAGTAAAGATAAGCCTCTTGGGTCAAACATCATATGAAGTGAAGAACCAAGTATTTTCTTTCGACATTAAAAATAAACATTCTAATTCATATCAATAATATGCATGGCTCTGATAAAAAGAATACAGAGCCTAATATTCTAATAAAGGTATGATTATTGAATTTTGCAAATTAGCAGACTCAGCACTTAAAGAACTTAAGAGCAATTCATTTAGATCCTTCACTGGGCTTACTTCAATTCTGTTTTAATCATTTACGCTTTGCAATCACATACATTTGAAAAATACCACAGGATATTTGAATAAAGAGTATCTGCATCTTAACATGCAGTCTGGGCAATTAAACCTTTACTAATGAGTAACCTGAAAATCTATAAATTTTGATATATTTCTACAAACCTCTGCTTTCTCTTTCAGTGTTCTTTATAAACAAATATGCATACACAAAGGATATACTTTGTTCTCTGATGAATATTTTACAACTTACTTTGAAACATCTGTCATTATTATATTAAACATTTTTGCTAATAAAATGCTACAAGAGCTAAGAAATATTATTCAAACCAAACTCTGAAATTTGAACACTGATCATCATTTCAATAATGTACGCTGCTTTAAAATTTATTTACAAATTTATTTTTCACAAAATTATTTTGGAGGTAACGTTTTAACAGAAAAGTTCTGACCTCACATAAGCTGACAAGCTCCAATCCTTTTTCTGGGATCCAGTCCCAGTTTCTCTTTAATTGTGCCACACATAAAACACAGCAATCTCATTCTGATATCAAAATTTCCAAATAAACTTTTCTGGTACAAAACTCATGTTTTATGTTTTCTAGTCCCATGATTTCTTCCGAGGAAATTTCCATTTTGCTAAGCTACTATCAAGCATATTTTTATTAACCAACAACTATTATTCAATATGAACAGTTCATTTTTTGTTGCTGACTCACTATAAAATTCAGAACTGAAGTCATCCTATGGCACAAAGGTTTATTGTCTACAGGGACAGATATTAACTATACTTTCAAATAAAGAAAATAATCCCTGATCAAACCCAAGACTATTATCTAACTTGCTCAGATTTACAAGAATAAACTGCCCAGCCCAGCACATAATCACAATAACAATCAATTCATCCACAAATTATTTTCCCCAAATCCTGTTTGAATCAGAAGGATAATAAGATTCAATATACTGCATATAGCCTACTTTTTAATGGCAAATAACTTAAATCAAGAGATCTACCAAAAAAAAAAAGAAAAAAAATCTATCAACTAAAATTATTAACAGCAGAAATCTCTCTTTATTTGATTGGATTCCAGGTGAAAAGAGAACAGACTACAAGGGAAGTATGGTAGGCAAAAGCATGAAAAGCAGGGCTGTAGCTGGGAGGGACTGGGGGCGGGGGGGAGGGACAACAGAGGACGAGACGGCGGGATGGCATCAGCGACTCGATGAGTGAACTCTGGGAGTTGGTGATGGACAGGGAGGCCTGGCGTGCTGCGATTCATGGGGTCGCAAAGAGTCAGACACGACTGAGTGACTGAACTGAACTGACTGAGGAGAGTCAGAAACAGGATTTCTTATCAATGCAATAATATTCATGGCAGCAGTCAATGGAATGGAATAGAAGCAACAAACTAAAATCGTACCACTTAAGTGACAACAGGAGCCTAGTGACAAAGGAAGAGGGAAAAGATATCAAAACAAGTGACAAAACTAAAGACCACCATCATAAAAACAACTTACAATGACTTAAAAGAGAATGAATTAATTTTTTAAATAATGGGAGCTAGAGAGAAAAACGAAACTACTACAAATTCTACTCCAAATTGAAGACAGTGGGAACTATTTGGGAAATACTACCACCATAAACTATACAAAATTTAAACAACTGGGGGGAAACTGGTAAATTATGACCTGGACGCAGAGTGCTTCACGAACTAAAGCCTTTGACTGTGTGGAGCACAACAAACTGTGGAAAGTTCTTAAAGAGATGGGGACATCAGACCGCCTTAACTGTCTGCTGAAAAATCTGTATGAAGGCCAAGAAACAACAGTTAGAACTGAACATGGAACAACAGACTGGTTCAAAATTGGGGAAGGAGTACATCAAGGCTACATATTGTCACCTTAAGTATTTATCTGTTTAACTTCTATGCAGAGTACATCATGTGGAATACCAGGATAGATGAAGTACAAGTTGGAATCAAGCCTGCTGGGAGAAATAATAAGCTCAGATATATCCAGATGATACCACCCTATGACAAACTAAGACAGCATATGAAAAAGCAGAGACATCTATCAGCCAACAAAGGTCCATACAGTCAAAGAGAATTGGACCATAAAGAAGACTGAGCACTGAAGAATTGATGCTGTCTAATTGTGGTGCTGGAGAAGACTCTCAAGAGTCCCTTGGACTGCATGAAGGTCAAATCAGTCAATCCTAAAGGAAATCAACCCTAAATATTTCTTCAAAGGATTGATACTGAAGCTCCAATACTTTGGCCACCTGATGTGAAGAGCTGACTCACTGGAAAAGATCCTGATGCTGGGAGAGACTGAGGGCAGAATGAGAAGGGGGCAACAGAGGAATACATGGTCAGATGGCATCACCAAGTCAATGAACATGAGTCTGAGCAAACTCTGGGAGATGGTGAAGAACAGGGAAGCTTGCAGTCCATGGCGTTGCAAAGAGTCAAACACAATTTAGCAACTGAACAACAGTAACATCCAACAATTACAACAGTCTTCAAGATAGAAAATTATTCTGTAATTCTGCATATGGTTCTTCAGGGTGAGTATTTTATACTATAATGATTACTGGAAAATGGCTTCAGAAAAAAATCCATCATACTGTTTTATATTAAATAGCAAACCAGCGTGTGTGTTCTCACCTTGCAACCCCACTGACTGTAGCACACCACGCTGCTCTGTCCACGGGATTTTCCCAGGCAAGAATACTGGAGTGGGTTGCCATTTCCTACACTAGGGGATCTTCCTGACACAGGGGTCATGGCAGGTGGATTCTTTACCACTTGTGCCACCTGGGGAGCCCCCTCTCTATCAAATATTACCTATAACTCAGCCTTTTTCTATTTATATTAAATATTACCCATATATCAGCTTTCTTTCTATTTATCTCTTCTGAAGACTGCAGGAAATTTTTTCTTTCCCTTGTATCACTATTATTTATTTTATTTAACACTTTTTCTATCTTTATTGAAGTAAGTCAGACAAAGACTGCACAAATTTTTAAAACTCAGATCCTATTTAATTTGTTCCATAAACTGAAATTAAAGGGCACTGTATTCAAAGTAAGATGAAAATACTGAACTTACTACATATGGTCCAGGAAGTTACAAGAAATTAATATTACTGAATTTAAAAGATGGCAGCAAGTTTCATAGATATTAGTAACATCTGCCTTTTTCCCAACAGAGGGCTGGTCTAGAAAGATCACAGTTGACTCTTTTTAAGAGTCAACTTTAGAGATGAAAGAACAGAAATTTGTTTAACTGGTCCAAAATAGATCACCAAATTGCTTCTTCTCCAAAATACAAAAAAAAACAAAACAAAAAAAAAAAAAACACACATCACAGTATAATGGAACAATAAAGAAGAAGGAAATTCTACTAGAGTACTATACTTATTTTCCTTTATAGTTTCTCACTAAGACAATGAATGATGAAAAAATATATACATATACAATACTATTGCAAGATATTAATGACACAGGGATGAAGAGGGGGTAAAACTAAGAAGGTATAATACAGGAACTCTCTATCTTCCATTCCTATAACTTAAAACATCTAAAAAATAAGATCTATTACTTCGCTTAAATGTTTTAATAAAACAAAAAATGAGACAGCACAAGGCTGCCTACTACCATTGAAGCTTTTAGCTTCCTTGTAAACATTTTCCTTCAACAACTATCTTTCCTAAGTATAAAAATAATATGTGAAGTGAAGTCACTCAGTCGTGTCTGACTCTTAGCGACCCCATGGACTGCAGCCTCCCAGGCTCCTCCGTCCATGGGATTTTCCAGGCAAGAATACTGGAGTGGGGTGCCATTTCCTTCTCCAGGGGATCTTCCTGACTCAGGGATTGAACCCGGGTCTCCTGCATTGTAGGCGGACGCTTTACCCTTTAAACCACCAGGGAAGCCCAATAATATAGGATTACGGATAAATTTTTGGAAAATTAAAAATTTCAAAAATCAAAATTTCCAGTAATTCATGGGAATAATAATGTAGCTTCAGTGTACATTTCCTTGCTTTTTATATATGAAAAATATATACATACTTCAAGTATTTACTATTACACAGCATGTAATGTCCGACTCTTAGCAATCCCATGGACTGCAACCTACAAAGCTCCTCTGATGGGATTTTCCAGGCAAGAGTACTGGAGTAGGTTGCCATTGCCTTCTCCCCAGAAAAATACTATTTACATGAAATAATGTCCCCCTTGTTTTAACTTGGTCTTTTTTTTTCTTAAACACTGCAGCAGGTTTAATAGCAGCCCCAAAGGTATGCCCAGAACCTAGAGAGAGGACTGTATTTAGAAAAACAATCTTTGTACCTGTGATTGTGGACTTTGAGACTCGATGAGCCAGGATTAAGGCGGGCCCTTGTCTGTCTATGCTCAGCTGCTCATTTGCGTTGACTCCTTGCTACCCATGGACTATAGCCTGCCAGGCTCCTCTGTGCATAAACTTTTCCAGGCAACAATACTGGAGTGGGTTGTCATTTCCTACTCAATAACTTGGTCTTTTTACTATCACATAGTCTTCAAGTTCACCTGGTATTATCACTAAGTTTCTAATCAATAGCTAGGATTTAAGGTCTTGTACCCAAGACTTCAGAAGGAATATAGAAAGAGAGATGGGACAAAAATCAAACTGCAGTGGGAGTTACTGAACTACCAAGACTAACACCTGAATGATGACTCGGGGGCAGCATTCCCTTCCCAAGTATCTAAGTCAGACACTGTGCAAGAGAGAGCAAAGTACTGGACACCACATGAACATCTGGCAATTGACAACCAGACTCAAAGACCAAATTTCACCAAAACTTCCTTATACTAACTCTACGTATATACATCTCAAGAGCAGGGACAGGAAAAAAGTATTTTAATAGATCTGTCATTCATTCATCCACCCAATCAGCGGCATCCAAATCATCATACATTACTATGTTTAAGTGGGAAAAGTACTGAAATCCTTGATTTAACTTATTTCACATTACTCAAATTTATTCAGAAAATTATTAAATAATCAACAACATACTACAACAGTATATTCATTTAAAACATGCCTTACAAAACTTTTTACTTAATCAACAATCCTAAACTTTGCTAAAATGAGATTAAGAACTTTTTGGTTGTAATCACTGGTAACAAACTCACCAGGTGATTCTCCCCCCACATCTGAGGCTTGAGCTGAATCTACTGAAGAAACCACACTAACAGCATTGGTAGGTATACCTGTAAGTGTGGAAGGTAAGACTGCTGATTTTTTTGTTGCAACGATGACACTTCTGTAATAAAGAAAATAAATAGATTTTAAAATATAGAAGATCACACAGTTACATAAATTTCAAAACACAAAATAGGAAACCAATTTCTTTCTACCATATTATCTCTATTTTCATGTACAATTTAGAAAATATTCTCAACAAGGACTCACTTCAATAGTATTCACATTAATTTATTCTTTACTTTTCAGAATCAAGATAATGTTCTATGAAAATATAATAATACATGTTAACATTTAAACTTATATTTACTACATTCTTTAAATTTAAAATCATCTTTAATTATCCAACTTAAAATATAAACAAAGGTATATACAAAAAAGAAATATGGCATTCATGTGGAGAAGTAACTTTTTCTTAACCTCAGAAGTAAAGCAGGAAACTCAACCGATTTCTACAAGAATTTTAAAGCACCAGTAAGTTGAAATGATAAAACCTTAGAAATCTTATAAAGTAAGAAAATGCAGACATTAACAATTTTTAAACATGTATACAATCAAATTTTTACTTTTCAATCCTCAAAGACTATCTTGTGATAATATTACAAAGAAAAAATAATGCACACATATAAAAGCTAGATGTAAAAATATCAACTAATCAAATTTGTTCATCTCTGTATTATTTAAACACAGGTATTTATGATATACCAATTTCAATTAAAGGGTAATACTTTATGCCAAAAGAGTAACTAAAAGACCTTATTAGGCATAACATAAAATGCACTTTTAATTGAAGTTAGCTCCATAAACATGCAAAAACACAGTTAATGAGGTAAAGAGGACAGCTGATATATAATGCACTCCCACAGCAGTGCTTACTTTTAATTACCTGGTGTTAACCATAAGCCTAAAGTCTTCAACATTCAATTTGTTTAATCACATCTTTTGTTGACAATATTGTAACTGCAAGCTTCAAGTATTCCCTTAACAGCTTTATTCAGTTTTGAAATAAAGTTACTTAGACACTTGATCCCAATAAATGCATTCAGAAGTGAAAATTATACAATTCCAATATTTTAAAATATATTTTGTTTCTTTTGTTACATCGAAAGAGATAACACGAAGTGAAATAGGTTCTGTTTTACTTCAGTGCCTATCATGTGACAGCAAACACTGCCACCAATTAAATCCAGTTCTCTGTGCTAGGCATGGCGTAGCCAATGTACTGGGGTGGCTGGTGGCACATCATTATAAGGGTGACTGCCAATGTTAACTATACACTAAAAAATAGAAGCAACAGCCACCTGAGCCCTCAATCCAAAATGCTGTGCTTAAATCACGGTAGCTTGTATCACGTGAAGATTATTGACTTTAGGGGGAGTGGATGACCACCCCCCTGCATGTGTGCACGTGTGTGTGTACACGTGTGCTGGTAGTACATTCACAAAACAATACAAAATGTTCTTTGTGAATTACCTGCTTGAAGGCAAAACTTCACAAGCCTGTTGTTTAAGAAAATCTGTAGCGACTTATTTGCTAACAAGCTATTTTGACGGGAGAGGGGCGAACATGGAGGATTTACTCTGACATTTGACCACAAAAGAAACAACTAGCAAGATCTAGTTTACTCATACAAGAGCCAAGTACTGATAGGAGCAACAATTTAGTATTTAGAAAAGGGAAACCGTTTTTTCTATATTTGAAATTTAAGCCATAAGCCTACCCTATGTACCGGCGATTCTACTCTTAGAAATTTCCTCACCATAACTTAAGTCCATAAAGAATAGATACAATAACATTAAGAAATGCTTTACTAATAACAACCAAAAACTGGAAATAGCCCTGAATCTTTAAGCAGAAAAATGAATTAAAATTTGGTGGTATACACATAGAATGGAATAATAGTAATAGAAATAAACTACTGATTAACATAACATGTATGAATCTCAAAAGCATTTTGTTAAGTGAAGGAAGCCTTATACAGAAGAACACATACTTTGTATTTCCTTTAAGGATGTAAGGATGTAAGTCCTTCATGAACTTCCTACATGACGTTCTAGAAAAGGCAAAATTAATCTGTTGTTTAAACAATATAGAACAATAATTGTCTGTGAGGGTAGGATAGGCACTAGCCAGGAAGAAGCGTTAAGGAGCTTTCAAGACTGAGGACAACTCGACTGGAAATTTAGGTTAGGTGTTTAACTTGTCAAAACTCATAAAATGGAACACTTAAGATTTGTGCCTATCATAGTATGTACACTTTACCTTAAAAAACTGTATTGGTCTTTGGTTAGAGATCTACGCGCCTTAACTGTTTAAGACCGAAGTGATCTTATGCCTGCAACTTACTTTGAAATGCATAAAAAAGTAAGACTGATGGATACAGAGATGGTTATACGGAGAACTGTACAATGAAGTAAACAAACAAAGACTAATTGCAGAATCTCAATGACAGGTCACTAAATGTTCACTGTACAATACTTTGAACTTCTCTGTATGTTTAACAAAATGGTGAAAAGATAGCAACAACAAAAAATTTACCACAGATGTCCTGTAAAACACATAATTTCTATTCGTCCAAGATGGCACAGTTAATAAAAGATAACAAAAGAACCTGACCTCATTTCTGTTCCTTCAAACAAGGGCCATTAATAATGTTTTCAATCATAAATAACAGCTATAACTTAGTTCAGTAAATATTTATTGTCCTATATCTTTCACACATTCTCATTCCAAACACATCTGAAGTGTGGCTTCCTATATGAATTTACATTTAACTAGCATTCCTTACAGACTTCTGCAATACGCTCTTACGGTTCTTGAACTAAGCATGTACATTAGTTCACAGCTCCAATCCTCTGTGCGTGCTATTTCTCTACCAAGATCCCTTCCGCTTAGTCTGTTTGCCAGCAATCTTCCTTCTCACCTTTCAAAACCTTGCCAAAGGTTAAGCGTCCCCAGACAGCCAAGGTGTTCTTGTTCACTATATTCTTTGTGTTCTCACGTGATCCAATTATACAAACTTTAATAAATACATACAATACATGATCCTATCATATAAACTTAACAAATCATTAATGAATGCTAAGATTAAGCACTGATAATATGTCAAGAATCACTACTCAATTCACAAAATAATCCTAACATACTTATTACTTTCATTTAAAAAACTGAAAAAGTAAAGTTCAGAAAGGAAAAGTAATTTGTCAAGGTAGATGGCAGAACTGCCCCACAATTCTAGGTTTATCTAAACAAGGGCCTCTAATTTGAACCAGTTCCTCATACTGACCTTTAAGTTTTATTGAGATATAATTCACATTCCATACAATTTATTTATATACAGTATAAAATTAAATGGTTTTTAGAATATTCAAAAACTGTACAACCATCACAATTATATTAACATTTAAACATAATTCTATATTATAATCTATAAGCAATGAGAATAAAGATTTCCAAGATTTAAAATTATTAATACATATGTACTACTACTAAAATACAAAAATATGTCTGTTCAAGAAAAACTGAGTTCTTTAGCAATTTCCTTAGTACATAATAGAAAAATAGAATGAATCAATTTCCATATTCAATGATTGTTTCAAATCACCTCTGAGAAAGTAACATAATAATGCTTTAGCTTTGGGCTATATAAAAACAAAGAAAATTCAGTCACAAAGATTCATTTAGAAGGACATTAAGTAGGAGGCAAATTTCATATTTTCACTCCCTTTACTGTTTTTATTACTATAAATTTTCTGTGTAAAAGACTAAAATCTTCAACACAGGGTATACTTAAGCTGCCATACTCATCATGTATAAAGTGTGACTCTAAACTGTTAGGAATGTTGTTTAGTTGCTAAATCCTGTCCAGCTCTTTTGTGACCCCATGGACTGGAGCCCACCAGGGTCCTCTGTCCACGGGATTTTCCAGGCAAGAATACTGAAGTCGGTTGCCATTTCCCTCTCCAAGGGATCTTCCCGACCCACGGATCAAAGCTGTATCTCCTGCTTGACAAGCAGATTCTTTACCTCTGAGCAAATGGATTAGTAAAGGCTGTCTTAAAATTTTAATAAAATGGCATCATTTTCATCCTACAGCTTGAGGTTCTACTTAAAATAAACTGAAATCCTTGACTGAATTTTTGATATATGCCATCAATTTTAAGAAAAAGCACTTCAAACTTTCTGGCATAAAAAAATCAGAAGACAGATAAGTCCTTTAATTATGCAAGCTGTTTTTCCAAACTTTCAAGTTATAACGAAATATTAAAGTATAAAATTCCACATATTATAGCTTTTTTTCTTTATACTCACCAACTTTAATAATTAGTATCTGTAAAGCACTATGCCAAGGACATATATGAATTATGTTACTTACATTTACAACAAACTACCACCACCATGAGGGGATTATTTATACTAACAATCCGAGAGGTAAGCACTTCATATTATTAGCCCCATTTTACAAATGAGAAAGAAGTAACTTTCCTTAGCCTCCACAGATAGAAAGTATAAACACTGCTGACTTTTCTTTTTCTTACCTGAACTAGGGAGACTTTTTTGAAGATTTCTTTTTATTGAGTAACAACAAAAAGAGAGCAACATTTTCTTCCAGATCACTAAGGTTCAGAAGTTCCATTTCAGAACTGTATCAGTTTGAAATATCATAAACTTTCACAGAAACGCTATTTTCTTTAACATGCAAATAGTTCACTAAAGGAGAAGAGCATTTTAAGCCAAGTACTTTAGTCCCTAAGGATCTAGCTGAAAAGCCAGACAAAGCCCTTGAACTTTATCAAGATAAATCCCTGGTATCCACTAATCACCAGAGAGGATCTCTGAGTGAGATAAGAGCAGGAATTTTGGCATGGGAATGAACACAAACACCTTGCCATCCACAAAGGCCCACAACCTGGCAGCCTATCAGCAAGGTTCCACTCATGGAGCTGTTACTCTAAACTTTCCAGCTATTGCTTGGAAGTTGATAATTCTTAAGATATGAGGAGAGTTGTGATTTCTGACACAGCATTCCAGAGATAAATACACGATCAGAGGGATGCTTTGAAATTCTCAAAGATACTCCTTTGGTCTAAAGCTGCATGAAAAGTTTTTCAAAAGGTGTCTCTTGCTTTGAAAAAGAGGGGGGGAAACCAGAGCAGTTTGCTTGCCATCAGACAATATGTTAAGTGCATACCAGACATGTAAGCTCCAAATAGCCTCCTGAAAAATAGTATTGCCAAATTCCCCTTTGTTTTGTATTTTAATAAATCTCTAAAATTGTATTCCCTTTGCAGTTTCCTGAATAGGTTCATAACCTACTCACTGAAGGTATCATGAAGGCACAAAAAATTTTTACACTATTTAAAAAGAAATAAATGCCAAAACACATGAAAATTGGGGAATTTATAACGAAACAACTTTGATTATATTAGAAATATACATTAAATATAAAAACCTACCCTCAAGTTTTTCTCATTATTTAGTCTAAGACAAATACAAATTTAAACAAGTTTATAAATACTGTCAATTTTTTCAAAAACCTAATCATTTACACCTCAAAATATAGTCACTGCACTTTGTCATATACTTTTTGAGACATACGGAAACATATATATATATATTTTTTTTTTTAAGACCATTAAAGCCCAAATTAAACTGTACTCTGCTTTTTCATTTAATAATATATCTTCAACATCATTTTACATCAATACATAGTGTTGTGCTTCTCTCTCTCTCATCAGTGGCTGCAGAGTATTTACCATATGCATAGGAAACAACACATGTAACCAGTTCTTCACTTGCAACCATGTTCGCATAGCACTGCCAAATGACAGGGTAGAGAGTCACTGGCTATGGCTCAAATCTCAGCTCCACCACTTTAGCACAAGAGCTTAAGCTGCTTTTTTACATTCCCTATGCTTCAGTTTCTTCATCTGTAAAGTAAGAACAAAAACAGTATCTGTCTACCCACCTACCTGCCTATCTACAACAATGCACTTTAACACTTTAACAGGGTAAAAGCTCAACAGGTATTAGCTTAATTATGAAATTCCTCTTACAGGAAGAAAACATCTTGTACCTGCATACATCTGTATAAACTTCTAGAGATATAATTAAGTTTGCATATTTTAAACTTTAATTAACTGCCAATTTTCCCTCAAATAAACTGAACCACGATGCTCTCCACAATATACCCTCAATAAGACTACGCATAATCTTTTAAACTTCTAGATTTCTTCATGCTAAGTGCTACAGATCAATATATAGTCAATATCATTTCACACCAACACATATTGTTCTGCTTTTTTTCCGCTTTAATAGCCATATAGTATCACAATGTCATACAGGAAACTGAGACTCAGGAGGATGAGGTAATCTGTCCAAATCCACTAATAAGTAAGTAATCAAGCCAGAACTCACACACAGCTGTGTTTGATTTCCAGAAGCAATATATAACTCCTACGACCCTAATTAAAGAAAAAATAATAGGAAGAAAGGAATAAAAGGAAAAAAAAATCTGACTCTAGCAACCACTGTATCTACAACAACACATCATACATATACCAATATGTTATTTACCTGGAATTTAGACTATCAGTCTTACCATTCTAGGACACTTGATCTAAACTTTAGATGAAGGAAGAAGGAACAAGATGACAGAGGGTGATGACAAAAAGATTTTCCAATAAAATTATATATTCCCTGAGTTCAGCGCACCTTAATTATATAAATCATTTTAACCAGCTTGAATGTCTAATGTGCCAGCAAGTCTGAAGTAGAAAATCAAGAGATAAGATGAAATACAGAGAAGGCACAATGAAATAAACAACCAGACAGAAGGAAATTATGATGAAAATATGTCAAAAGAAAACAGAAGCCAACTGGAAGGAAATCCCACTGGCCAAATAAGAGACAATTTCAGTATCAAGATAAACACAACTGAACAGGATAATTCATTCTATAAAACAGGAAATCTTAAGGCCATATATTGAATGTATTGAAATCATTTGATGAAGATGATAACAGTTTCACAGTACCTCTTCCCAAGGAGAAACCCAGAAAATACCATTTAAATAAACGATCTGAATGAATATCATCAGTAACAAGATAAAACTGTGTGCCACTAGACAGAACACAATAGGAAGAAACAGTGCCACTTCCGTGATACTACTCCCAAACACGCTTTAAATTGAACCGAATTTCGAGGAAACATTAGACAAACTAAACTGAGGGACACTCCACAAAACATTATGGACTCTCACCTTCTAAAGGGTCGAGGCTATTAAATTTAAGCAAAGACGAAGGAACTATTCTTCTAAAATGAAGGAGAATAAAGAGACACAACAAAATACAGTATACAATTCTGAATTCAATCCTTCTACTAAAAAGAGCATTGCTGAGAAAAATCAATGAAACTTGAAATGTGTTTGAAGATTTGAAGGGAGTATGATATCTATCTTAATTTCCTTATTGAGATGAATTTACTGTGTATAGCAGAAAAAAACACAATAAACTATTCAAAAAGGATGGAGTACTGTATCAATTTCCCCTCAACAGGTTCAGGAAAAGTAAAAGTTCTTTTAATTGGCAACTTTTCTATAAGGTAGAGCTTGTCAATATTGTAAAGTTTAAAAATAAAATAAAAGAAAAGAATTCAATAACTCAAATATATGTCTTACAGAGAGAATTTCAGAAAATTTACCGTAAATTTAATATAAAGAAAAATCTCAAGTAAATTAGCCGAAGGTTTCTTAGAACAGAACCAACAAAATCAGCAATCTACAGTCAGCTCTCTCAAGCTGTCAAGACAGACACTTAGATGAATTCCTGAGTCTGCCAGAATTCACAGATTCCCACTTTCTCCACAAAGCCTGGCACATATTGACAGCAGGGGAGTGAAAGATAGCCATCTGGAAGAATAAGTGATTTCTAAGTTGCAACAAACAAAAGAAGAAAATTATTTAATATGCAACTTGCTCTAAACAGTCAGCAAAAACAAGGCCGGGAGCTGACTGTGACTCAGATCATGAACTCCTTATTGCCAAATTCAGACTTAAACTGAAGAAAGTAGGGAAAATCACTAGACCATTCAGGTATGACCTAAATCAAATGCCTTATGATTATACAGTGGAAGTGAGAAATAGATTTAAGGAACTAGATCTGATAGAGTGCCTGATGAACTATGGACTGAAGTTTGTGACATCATACAGGAGACAGGGATCAAGACCATCCCCAAGAAAAAGAAATGCAAAAAGCAAAATGGCTATCTGGGGAGGCCTTACAAACAGCTGTGAAAAGAAGAAAAGCAAAAAGCAAAGGAGAAAAGGAAAGATACACCCATTTGAATGCAGAGTTCCAAAGAATAGCAAGGAGTGATAAGAAAGCCTTCCTCAGCTATCAGTGAAAAGAAACAGAGGAAAACAACAGAATGGGAAAGACTAGAAATCTCTTCAAGAAAATTAGAGATACCAAGGGAATATTTCATGCAAAGATGGGCTCAATAAAGGACAGAAATGGTATGGACCTAACAGAAGCAGAAGATATTAAGAACAGGTGACAGGAATACATAGAAGAACTGTACAAAAAAGATCTTCATGACCAAGATAATCACGATGGTGTGATCATTCACCTAGAGCCAGATATCCTGGAATATGAAGTCAAGTGGGCCTTAGAAAGCATCACTACAAAGCTAGTGGAGGGGATGGAATTCTAGTTGAGCTATTTCAAATCCTGAAAGATGATGCTGTTAAAATGCTGCATTCAACATGCCAGCAAAGTTGGAAAATTCAGCAGTGGCCACAGGCCAACTTGAAAAAGTCAGTTTACATTCCAATCCAAAAGAAAAGCAATGCCAAAGAATGCTCAAACTACCGCACAATTGCACTCATCTCACAGGCTAGTAAAGTAATGCTGAAAATTCTCCAAGCCAGGCTTCAGCACTACGTGAACCGTGAACTTCCAGATGTTCAAGCTGGTTTTAGAAAAGGAACCAGAGGAACCAGAGATCAAATTGCCAACATCCGCTGGATGATCGAAAAAGCAAGAGAGTTCCAGAAAAACATCTATTTCTGCTTTATTGACTATACCAAAGCCTTTGACTGTGTGGATCACAATAAACTGTGGAAAATTCTGAAAGAGATGGGTTCTTGAGAAACCTATATGCAGGTCAGGAAGCAATAGTTAGAACTGGACATGGAACAACAGACTGGTTCAAAATAGGAAAGGGAGTACGTCAAGGCTGTATATTGTCAAACTGCTTATTTAACTTCTATGCAGAGTTCATCATGAGAAACGTTGGGCTGGAAGAAGCACAAGCTGGAACCAAGATTGCCGGGAGAAATATCAATAAACTCAGATATGCAGATGACACCACCCTTATGGCAGAAAGTGAAGAGGAACTAAAAAGCCTCTTGATGAAAGTGAAAGTGGAGAGTGAAAAAGTTGGCTTAAAGCTCAACATTCAGAAAGGTAAGACCATGGCATCTGGTCCCATCACTTCATGGCAGACAGATGGAGAAACAGTGGAAACAGTGTCAGACTTTGTTTTTCTGGGCTCCAAAATCACTGCAGAAGGTGATTGCAGCCATGAAATGAAAAGACTCTTACTCCTTGGAAGGAAAGTTATGACCAAACTAGATAGCATATTCAAAAGCAGAGACATTACTTTGCCAACAAAGGTCTGTCTAGTCAAGGCTATGGTTTTACAGTAATCATGTATGGATTTGAGAGTTGGACTGTGAAGAAAGCTGAGCACTGAACAATTGATGCTTTTGAACTGTGGTATTGGAGAAGACTCTTGAGAGTCCCTTGAACTACAAGGAGATCCAACCAGTCCATCCTAAAGGAGATCAGTCCTGGGTGTTCACTGGAAGGACTGATGCTGAAGCTGAAACTCCAATACTCTGACCACCTCATGCAAAGAGTTGACTCATTGGAAAAGACTCTGATGCTGGGAGGGATTCGGGGCAGGAGAAGAAGGGGACAAGAGAGGATGAGATGGCTGGATGGCATCACCGACTTGATGGACGTGAATTTGGGTGAACTCTGGGAGTTGGTGATGGACAGGGAGGCATGGGGTCGCAAAGAGTCAGACATGACTGAGTGACTCAACTGAGCTGAACAGAATGTAATATTAACATTATTCTTAAACAATCTTAATGATTATGTTGATAATAGCATTGAAACATGTATTTTATCATACGTGAAACAGATTGCCAGTCCAGGTTCAATGCATGAGACAAGGTGCTCAGGGCCAGTGCAAGGGATGACCCTGAGGGGTGGGGTGGGGAGGGAGGTGGGAAGGGGCTTCAGGCTGGGGGACACATGTATACCCATGGCTGATTCATGTCAATGTATGGCAAAAACCACTAAAATATTGTAAAGTAATTAGCCTCCAATTAAAATAAATAAATTTAATTTTTAAAAAATGAAATGATATACAAACCCGTCAACAAAATATCATAATTTTTAAAAACTAGATTAAAACATCCCTTTTTAATGCTGAAGCTACAAAATTTAGCAAAGTTAAATTCCTGCTTAATCTTTAAACTCCATTATAATGCATGTATTTATAAGATGCTAAAACAAAAGGCTATTTTTTTTATTTTATTTTATTTTTTAACTTTACAATACTGTATTGGTTTTGCCATATATCGAAATGAATCCACCACAGATATACATGTGTTCCCCATCCTGAACCCTCCTCCCTCCTCCCTCCCCATACCATCCCTCTGGGTCATCCCAGTGCACCAGCCCCAAGCATCCAGTATCGTGCATCGAACCTGGACTGGCGACTCATTTCATATATGATATTATACATATTTCAATGCCATTCTCCCAAATCTCCCCACCCTCTCCCTCTCCCACAGAGTCCAAAAGACTGTTCTATACATCAGTGTCTCCTTTGCTGTCTTGTATACAGGGTTATTGTTACCATCTTTCTAAATTCCATATATATGCGTTAGTATACTGTATTGGTGTTTTCTTTCTGGCTTACTTCACTCTGTATAATAGGCTCCAGTTTCATCCACCTCATTAGAACTGATTCAAATGTATTCTTTTTAATGGCTGAGTAATACAAAAGATATTTATAGTACCTGTCAAAAGATCTGAACTGCACAGGTTGTTCAGCAGAGAGATCACCAAGAGCTCCAAGGCAGGCTGGTGGCAGAAGGGCAGGATCCACAGTGACTCCATCTGCTGGTATGTTTACTAAGCTTCGGAGAATGTCCTTCACGTTGACATTTTTTGAAACTGGAACTGATGGTGCAGCCTTGCTATCCGATTCATTCCCTCCATCACTTTTGGTTTCCTGAGATTTACTGACTTCTGAAGAAAGAGTGCACAGTGCCTCGTTGACGGCATCGGGACCGGCACCGACGCGCGGAGGCACTCCAGGAGCAGCCACGTCTGCGCCGCTGCCTAGCCCAGGAGCTGTTTCTCCCCCAGTGCCTGAGTTCCGCCTTGGAGCAGGTGATGTGCTTTCAGATTCCTCCACAGATGCTGGAGTTAATGGGCTTGATGCTCCTGGTGAGTCCTCTACATCTTACCCAGAAAAAGAAGAAAAGTAAAAATAAAAAAGATTTACAAATAATTTTAAAAAGGTACATTCACTCCTAATTGTTTTAGATTATGAAATATACAGAATGTTTTAAAAGGCTAAAACAAATTAATCTATAAAATGTACTGAGTAAATATACATATAGTGAAATAGTTTAATAAAATAGTAATAATAAATAAGGTTAGCAAAGTATCTGAGAAAACCCCAAACTGAATATGACATACCAATGGGTAGCAATACAAGATTGAAAGCCATTGGTCTGCAAGAAAAAGTCCAAAATCCTTAGGGTATACTCAAGGTTCTTCAATAATATAAGTCTGCTAGGATGTAAACTTCATCAGGGTAGCGAATTTGTCTTCATTAACACTTCACCTCCAGCACCAGTGACCATGCCTGGGCCTCCAACAATGCCCGGCAAGTACTAGGTCCACCAGTAAGTATTTTCCAGATCACTATTCATCTCCAACTTCATCTCCTGCTACTCATGCCATAATACATACACAACACAAAATTGCTTACAATCTGCTGTATGGGCTTCTGTGCCTTATACACGGCATTTTTTGAGATAAGAGTCCCAAGACCTCTACCTCAGACATAGTTTCTACTAGAAAACATGTTACCAACCCTATATGGATGAATGATTCAATGAGCTTTAAAAGACAGTCCCACAAGGAACATCACCTTTTCTATTTGATTTTCATTCCCTCCAATCAGGTGTTGATTCCATTTCAACAAAAATGCTCCATCTTGCTAAATCCAATGGCAATTCTCGACCTAACAGCTCTTGACATAACAGGAACAACTGATTATTCCTTCCAGGCTGGTAACACTCTTCCAGCTTTTCACATACCTTACTGTGATTCCTTCTTTACTTCCTTCACTTTTCTTTCTCCCTTATTTCTTAACTTTGTGGAATTTAGTACTCAGTTCTTAATCCTTTTACTTTTTATATCAACATTTATATCGTTAATGGTCTCATTCACTCTCCAAGTATTAAATATCACTATTTCAATCAATCAATCAAATTTAGATTGTTGTATGTAACACTACTTTGCCAACAAAGGTCCGTCTAGTCAAGGCTATGGTTTTTCCTGTGATCATGTATGGATGTGACAGTTGGACTGTGAAGAAGGCTAAGCGCCGAAGAATTGATGCTTTTGAACTGTGGTGGTGGAGAAGTCTCTTGAGAGTCCCTTGGACTGCAAGGAGATCCAACCAGTCCATTCTAAAGGAGATCAGCCCTGGGATTTCTTTGGAAGGAATGATGCTAAAGCTGAAACTCCAGTACTTTGACCACCTCATGCAAAGAGCTGACTCATTGGAAAAGACTCTGATGCTGGGAGGGATTGGGGGCAGGAGGAGAAGGGGACGACAGAGGATGAGATGGCTGGATGGCATCACCGACTCAATGGTCATGACTCTGAGTGAACTCCGGGAGTGGGTGATGGACAGGGAGGCCTGGCGTGCTGCAATTCATGGGGTCGCAAAGAGTCAGACAAGACTGAGTGACTGAACTGAACTGAATGTAACTGCCTACTTTACATTTTTTTAATATGTCTAAAAGACATCACAAACACAATATATCAAAAATTAAATTTCTTATCCTTGCCTGAGTATGTTTCACCTTCAGTCTGTCCAACTGCACATTATAATTATTCTTGACTACCTTCCATATTTCACATATGCATGCCTAATATTTTTAAATACTGCTTTCTCACCATCAGAATATATGCAAAATCTCACTGCTTCTCACTAGCCCTACAGTTACCACCCAGGTCAATACCCAAATCACCTCCTGCCTAGATTATTGCAAAATACTCCTAACTGGTTATGTTAGACTGTTACATTAATGGATCTCTAGGTCATGCCTCCTGGAATTCAACCCCTTGAGTAGTTCTTGAGTATGGACTAGGCCTGACTTCAGTTCAGTTCAGTTGAGTTGTTCAGTCATGTGCGACTCTTTGTGACCCCATGGACTGCAGCACGCCAAGCCTCCCTGTCCATCTCCAACTCCCGGAGTTTACTCAAACTAATGTCTATTGAGTTGGCCATCAAACCATCTCATCCTCTGTCATCCCCTTCTCCTGCCTTCAATCTTTCCCATAATCAGGGTCTTCTCCAATGAGTCAGTTCTTCGCATCAGGTGGCCAAAGTATTGAAGCTTCAATTTCAGCATCAGTCCTTCCAATGAATATTCCAAAATCTGAATATATATGAATATTCAGGACTGATTTTCTTTAGGATGGACTGGTTGGATCTCCTTGCAGTCCAAGGGATTCTCAAGAGTCTTCTCCAAAACCACAGTTCAAAAGCATCAATTCTTCGGCACTCAGCTTTCTTTATAGTCCAACTCTCACATCCTTACATGACTACTGGAAAAACCATAGCCTTGAGTAGATGGACATTTGCTGGCAAGGTAATGTCTCTGCTTTTTAATAAGCTGTCTAGGTTGGTCATAACTTTTCTTCCAAGGAGTAAGTGTTTTTTAATTTCATGGCTGCAGTCACCATCTGCAGTGATTTTGGAGCCAAAGAAAATAAAGTCTGTCACAGTTTCCATTGTTTCCCCTTCTATTTGCCATGAAGTGATGGGACCAGATACTATGATCTTAGCTTGCTGAATGTTGAGCTTTAAGCCAACTTTTTCACTCTCCTCTTTCACTTTCATCAAGAGGCTCTTTAGTCCTGCTTCACTTTCTGCCATAAGGGTGGTGTCATCTGCATATCTGAGATTATTGATATTTCTCCCGGCAATCTTGATTCCAGCTTGTGCTTCATCCAGTCCAGCATTTCTCATGATGTTCTCTACATATAAGTTAAATAAGCAGGGTGATAATATACACCCTTGAAGTACTCCTTTCACTATCTGGAACCAGTCTGTTGCTCCACATCCAGTTCTAACTGTTGCTTCTTGACCTGCATACAGATCTCTCAGGAGTCAGGTCAGGTGGTCTGGTATTCCCATCTCTTGAAGAAATTCCCACAGCGCCTGACTTACTTACACCCATGTGGCAGAAGTGACAATGGGCCAGTTCAGTACCCAATCTTTAAGAAGATCTAAGAGTTTGTGCATTCTCAGAATTCCTGAACATCTCGGAAAGCAGTCTGGCTACCTTGCTGGTAAGATTATGTAGAGAGACCTGCATATAGGAGATAAAGGACCTCCAAACTAATGGAGTAAAACAAAGGAATTTAGCTGAGAGTAGCAAGGTCCCCTCCACACAACCCCAGCCTAGTCACTTTAGTCCGTCAGCCCTAGCTCTTGGAGCTATTCTAGCTGAGGCGCTAGATAAATGAGTAGAAACGTTATCTCAGACTTTCCAACCCCAGAAACATCATTTGGAGCAGGAATTATTACCACTGTGCCTTATCTGAATCAAAGTCACGGAATCATGATAACAAGACTAAAACAGGTGGGAGTTTTCGCTCTGAGGTAATCTGTAACACAGTTCCATAACTGAAACTCCACTTTTTCTGGCCATACACGATGTAATCTTAACAAAATTCCACATTCTGCTTTTTAATAACGTACATCAATTCTAACTCCTGTACTCAAAGCCCTCCAATAATTTCCCATTCTCCTAGGAGTGAAAATTCACACTCCCTTTCTCCTGGTTATTCCTGATATATTTCCCCACTCAATTTTTACTGTCTTAAGACTTAACCTCTTCTAAAATACTATGCAATTTGTTTCATTATATAAACTCATTTTCTACTTATTCTCCTGGAATACAAGCTCCATGAGGGCAGATTTTTTGCTTATGCTCATCAGTAATGAACAAGTACCTAAGAGGTACCAAATGAATACTGATTGGATAGAGAAATCTCCTCTGTTGGGGAGGAGCTACTCCTATATTAGCTGCTTCTCTAACTATACATCTATAACTGGCAGCTAATATTATACATAACGCCAATTATTACACTTATTTGTAAACAAATATATCTTATAAGAGAATATAAGTTATTCTTCACAACAAATGCTGAGTTAAAAATGTTTAATACTTTATTCGTAAACCATAACGTTTTCTCACTTATTTTTTAATTAGATGACTCACTTAAAACAGCAATCACGTCTCAGGTGCAATTAACTACAGGGTCCTTAAAATACTTCGTTATTAATAAAACTAATTGCATGCTCTCATTAATGTATACACAAATGGATTTAAATTCCAGGATGAATATTTTAACTGCCGTAAGTAGGTAATGTTTTACTTGAATTTTGGATGCCAGATAATAAAATACTGAAACTTACCAGGGAGTGACAAATTTCCACATTCACTACCAGTTTCTCTAGACTGGCTATGCCTTTCATTCTGGGGTTCCAAAATGTCTCTGTACTTCGAGACCATAAGAACAGAGATAAAGTATACAACTGCCAAGGCTAAAAATTGTGCTTGTTTGCTATCCTCCTGGGGAGAAAATAAAAGGAGTTAACCATGCCACTACTAAGTAACATGTTCGAATCTTATTTTACAAGACAACATTCAAATACAAAACACATTCACGAATCTTTCGATATACATAGAAAATAGTAATGAATTCACCTGAGCAAAAATTGAACAAAGACTCTTGAAAAAATGCCTGTATATGTTAGTTTTATGCTTGTGAAACAGGAGAGAAATGCTGGCTCATTTTTTTTACATTAAGTAACTCAATCTGAAGAGATATGTCCTAATATACTTTATAAGATTAATCAAATAGCAACTATAATTATATATGAACCATTATTTTTACTTCCAACCATAAGAATTAAATTATGTTTTAAGAAAATCAGAATAACAATTTTCCTAAAAGACAAATGTTTGAGATTATTAAAAGTGAGGTTATCAGAGACAGAACTAGATGCTAAAGAACTTTTCAAGAGTATTTCAAAGGAATATAGACAACCAAGTGACTAGGACTTAATATAGTGTCTGGAGAAAGAAAAGAACAAACCAGGCTGATCTCTAAAGAGGTTCAGGCTTCATCTCAGCTCTACAGATCACCTATACATATCAATGACCGCTTCACCTAATAAAATTCCCCATTTTCAAAGGAACATTGCACACATCACGAATTTTGATAAGTTTTCAAAATACATTTGAATCTAAAGGAAAAAGTCAAAATTTGTCCATCAAATTCTGAAACTCAAGTAGCAGATAAATTTAGGATAAACAAAACAAAGAACATGGTTGCCTAGGAGATAAATAAATGGAAACAACTGGTACAAATAACGCTTTAAAGTTACCAATTAATGATTATCAAAAGTTTTGGACACAATTTCAGAGAAAAATTAAATTTCAGAGTCTACTGAACATATCCACTTAACAGGATTATTAGATGTATTTATAATCTGACAAGAATCTTTGGTAGTTTTTAGGTTCATCTGTAACACCTTATTAGTCTTGATGGAAAAGATATGTTCATTTTTCCTTTCTTAATGTACCCTTTTCTCCAGAAACTCCTATGTTCTTCTGCCACATAATCCTACCATCTATTACAATAACTGCTACCAATGGTAACAACATTAACAATGTAGGCAAATAACTTGCTTGGGCTTCTTAATGTTTTATAAATTATTTCTACCTATCTAAATGTTCAAGCTGGTTTTAAAAAAGGCAGAGGAACCAGAGATCAAATTGCCAACATCCGCTGGATGATCGAAAAAGCAAGAGAGTTCCAGAAAAACATCTATTTCTGCTTTATTGACTATGCCAAAGCCTTTGACTGTGTGGATCACAATAAACTGTGGAAAATTCTGAAAGAGATGGGAATACCAGACCACCTGACCTGCCTCTTGAGAAATCTGTATGCAGGTCAGGAAGCAACAGTTAGAACTGGACATGGAACAAAAGACTGGTTCCAAATAGGAAAAGCAGTATGTCAAGACTGTATATTGTCATCCTGCTTATTTAACTTATATGCAGAGTACATCATGAGAAACGCTTGGCTGTAGGAAGCACAAGCTGGAATCAAAATTGCCGGGAGAAACATTAATAACCTCAGATATGCAGATGACACCACCCTTATGGCAGAAAGTGAAGAGGAACTAAAAAGCCCCTTGATGAAAGTGAAAGAGGAGAGTGAAAAAGTTGGCTTAAAGCTCAGCATTCAGAAAACGAAGATCATGGCATCTGATCCCATCACTTCATGGCAAATAGATGGGGAAACAGTGGAAACAGTGTCAGACTTTATTTTTTTGGGCTCCAAAATCACTGCAGATGGTGATTGCAGCCATGAAATTAAGACGCTTACTCCTTGGAAGGAAAGTTATGACCAACCTAGATAGCATATTGAAAAGCAGAAACATTACTTTTTCAACAAAGATCTGTCTAGTCTAGGCTATGGTTTTTCTAGTGGTCATGTATGGATGTGAGAGTTGGACTGTGAAGAAAGCTGAGCGCCAAAGAATTGATGGTTTTGAACTGTGGTGTTGGAGAAGACTCCTGAGAGTCCCTTGGACTGCAAGGAGATCCAACCAGTCCATTCTAAAGGAGATCAGTCCTGGGTGTTCATTGGAAGGACTGATGATGCAAAGAGTTGACTCATTGGAAAAGACTCTGATGCTGGGAAGGATTGGGGGCAGGAGAAGGGGACAACAGAGGATGAGATGGCTGCATGGCATCACCAACTCAATGCACGTGAGTTTGCGTGAACTCTGGGAGCTGGTAATGGACAGGGTGGCCTGGCGTGCTGCGATTCATGGGGTCGCAAAGAGTTGGACATGACTGAGTGAATGAACTGAACTGAACTGAAATCTTTATTTAGCCCATTAGCATGTTCAGTGTTTAGTAACTACAGTATGAAGTATACAGGGTATGCCTGATTTATGCCCAAATAAGAAATATCGCATAGATCCTTATGTTTAAGACCTAGCTCCCGAAACAAATTTGTTTTCAACTGTAGCTGTCATTTATTAAATACATACTGTGAGTCAGGCACTGTGCTACAGTCATTAACCCACATACATAAAATGAGGCCTACAGAAGTTAAGTAATTTACCTAAGGGCACACAGTGAATGCAAAAGCAAATCTGAACTCAGATTAGAGTGATTAAAAACCGTAGCTCTTAACCTCTAGGTAATGATTTATTTATATCCCTAATCTTAGGTAATTTCCTTTTTCTTCAAAGTTTGCTTATGCTAGAATAGGCTCTGGATGTAGCCTGGGAAATAAGCTCTTTTCTCTTTTCTAAAAGTCCTATAAGGTGACTATATCACTTTTCTAATTACCAAAAAAATTAAAGTTATTTGTTACTTTCAGAAATGACATGGTAGACATGGGAGACGCTCTAATTCTCTGTCCAAATATTGTGATATAATAAGAGGCAGAGTAACGTGTATTGATTTCATTTTAAATGCTATAGGAAAGTCATCAGAAAAATTTTAATGCCAGACTTACTTCACTTATTGTAGATTTTTAAACTTCATTTTAGGAAATACAAAGTTATAGGGCAATAGACTCAACAACTACTCCAAGAGAATGGGGAGAGAAGGAAGCAGCAATATTTGGTTCCACAGTAGACCACAGGCAGTGGGTTTCGAAAAACACAAAGGTGATGCTTTGTTAATAAAAGGAATAATACAGTTACCAAAAAGCAAAAACCTGAGATCCAGAGAGGGAGCATAATTAAGTACATACAGATGTTAGTTAAGATGAAAATTTGAAGTATGGTTAACATGACAATTTCAAGAATCAGATTCCTTAGGCCCTTACTCAACTTTTACCTATCACTATTTGTGGTTTTAAGCAGATAATTTAAGCTAATACTGCTATCTTTCTCATACAAGTATTGTGTGAATTAAAGGAGATAATATATTATCAATCATCCAGTCCTATGCTTAATATGAAATAAGTGTTTAAGACTATTAGCTATAGCTAATAACAACTACTACTAACAAATTGCATACTTCATGAAGAATCAGGAGTACACTAAAACAGAGAAAGGAAAATTAAAACTGAAGTTATAAAGTTTATTTTTAAAAAACTTATGTGTAGTATAGAGCAGCCTAGTACTCAACACACAGTAACAGTTCAGTGAATGTTAACGATAATACTCCAAATCCAAGTGAGTAGGATCACAAATGATTTTAATTTTCATGTTTATGCTTTTTTATACAACATTACAATTTCTACATGAAATTCTGCCATATTATGTATCAAAATTAGCTAAAACAAACCTATCTTTCACCTTTAAAATACTTAAAAAATACCATAAACAACATTTCGTCATGTACTTTTTTTATTTTTTAATTTATTTATTTTTAAATATAAATTTATTCATTTTAATTGGAGGCTAATTACTTTACAATATTGTAGTGGTTTTTCCATATATCGTCTGAACTTTATATCATATAAAACTTTCAAAGCACAGGTTCTGGTGTTTGACTGATGAGTTTGAATCCTATCATTTTCTAGCTCCATTAGCTTAACAAATGACATGAACTCTCTGTGCTTCAAATTCCTCATTTATAAAACTGGAATTACAATGTACACAACTCAAGAAGTTGTTGGAATTAACGATAATACATAAAGCACTTACATTACTTACTATCTAATAATGTATTGTTATCAGTAGCAACACTCTGATATATTAGCTCCATGTATATAAACAATACCTTCTAAGATTCGAAAATCATTGTCAAGACAACTGGTATCTGAGTCTTATTTCTACTTGATGATTTTATATCACAAAAAGTGTTCACTCTCAATACTGTGGGCCTAGGAGGAAATATGTATCAGCTAAGAGAATATGTGAAAGAAATACTGTAACTTACTATGTCTCTGAAGACAACTGCCCGAAGTCGATTGATATCCATGTCTTGTAAGAGCCTGTCAAAATCTCTCACTGGAGATATACCACCAGTTACAAGGTCCACTGGACTCTATTTAAGACAAAACATATAAACATACATTGCACAGACATTCTAAAAAATAACACACTATTCCATGGGCCCCAGCTTGTTTTCCTCCTCCTCCTCGCTTCTGTTTTTGGGTGCCAGGACAGAGGTGGGGGGTATAGAAGGGAGCCAACAAGCACGTGAAATGCAAACTGACGTGTCTGGAGGGAAAGTATCGTGCACACAAGGAGAGTAAACGTTTGGAAAAGCAGACAAGATGAAGTATAAGCAAATCTTTACTGTATACTCAAACACAAATATTTGAAGGTTATGTCCACAGACTAAAATAACTATTTTAGGACTTCTGTCAGATTTATTTAACTTTATGTTGAAATGAACAAATAAATTTAAGATCTTAACTGTAAAATAAGAGAATGCTTTCTTATTTAATTAATTATTCCGCAGGCTTACCTTCGCAGCAGATTTCCCAGTGGGAATCAGGCTGTGTGCCATTTTCTGGCTTTTTCCTGTTTCGCCTTTACTTCTCAGCTGTGACTGCTGCTGACACTCTAAGCAATTCCTTACTGCCACTGCACACACTGCAATTTATTTTAAGAAAAAACTGTATTTAAGATTATGGGACTGACAAAACCCACCTAAATAAGTTGCATAAGATTTTATTTGAAACAGATCACCTTCAGCAAATTCCTAAAATATCCCTGGGCTTTATCACCCACTGTTTGTTTGCTGACTCTGGTAGCCAATCTATAGGGCCCACTGCTAAAAGAGAATCAGTTCAAGAACCTTAAGAAACACTAGACTGTTTCTTAGATCTCACATAAGTTACCTGAAATAATCTTTTACGGAGGAAAAGATAGGGAAGAAAAAATTTCAAAAGTGAAGGAAAACAAAGTAAATCACATTGCCATCAACTAGTCCTTCTATTATCTTCACTAAAGTACAATAGTTAAACTAGAAACCTGCACGTTTTTCTTAAAATTTTTAGGATTACAGCATGATAGTAACAGGTACTGATAGAGGGTATAGCATTAAAGGGAATATTTATTTATAAGGTCTATCTTTTACTGGCTTTCATTAAAACAGTTCAAAAGGTAGGGGACAAAAAGGAGATTGTGATTAATATACAATCCAAAATTACCTCTCTAAACTTCTCACTTATCAGGCAGTTAACTCAAGTTATTCAGATATTAACTGTGAATTTTAAAGAATTAGGTAATACACAATTGTCTATGAATTGATTCATAGCATGTAATCATCTCCAATCCCAGCCAAATTGGTAGCCCTAAAAGTATTTGTCTCCACAAGAATGGGAGAGCAAATTAGGAACAAAATAGCAAACGTAAGTGATAACTTCAAGTACCAGCTGACTCTCATACAGCTACTACACACGGAATTGAAAAAGGAGAATATTCAGAAAGGTGCCCAAAGAGAGCCACAGAATTGGAAAAAGAGAAGGAACACAGTGAAGAGGGAGGGAGAGAGAACATGGAATACACCTCTGTGCAGTCTGGGGTCAGGCCCAGCAAAAAACGTTCCAACTACTTTTGTCAGAGGTTGTACAGCATCAAGTTTGGTTCTGCGTTACAAAGCTAAAAACCACATTTGAGTGCCTAGTGTCAGTCAGTCTCAGCGGCACAGTTTACTCTTACTGTTGCCATCTGACCTCCTCACTTCCAACTTCACAAACACAGGGGTGAGGCGACCAGGGATCAAAACATCTGGACTGCTGTGACCAAGCTCACCAGGTTCTATTAAGTGGTCCTGAACAAGGAGAACATGTGGTGCTGGAGTACACTGAATTATTTCTTTATTTTCTTCTATAGTTATGAAAACAGAGGAAGACAGAGTATTCTCCTAGTTTCTGAATTTAATACTTCTTGAGTATAGAGAAGCATTGCTAGTGTAGGCTTCTACTTTAGATTCTATAAGTGTACTCTTTTCAGGAAGTGGAGAGGCTTAAAAAATGGCATATACAAAGTAATGGGTTCTAAATATTGTAATTATATTATTGATATAAAGTTTAATGGTGTATCCTATAACAGAAAGAACAGCAATACTAGTAAAACTATATTCAAATTCCTACTCTGCCAATTTAGAGCTTCTGAATTTTCATTAAGTTAACTAACTTCTTTTATCTCAAATTTCCTCATGAATAAAAGAAAATACAAATGAATGAATGGGAGAAAACGACTGCTGACTCAATGTGAAAATCAGAAATGACACATAACAATAGTAAATGATAGCTTTTGTTTTGTCATGCTTACCATCTGACTCTTAACTAAGATTTTAAAACAACTCCCTAAAAATAGTATACCAAGTTCTTTAGAGTATCCTGAGTTTAAAAGTACTTTGAATGGTATTTTGAGTGAAAATAATCATTGTACAAAAAAAATCTAAGTACGTCTGAATATCTAAGTGTAGATGTTGTTGCTAAATATGGGAAAATATTTTATTAACTAATTAGACTTTCCACTTTTGATATTATATTTTCATAGGTACCTTATTTCTAATCTGTCTTCACATGGCCATGGTTCCTAAAGATTTTGCTTTCATTTCTTAGTCCCCTTTTCTCCACCTGCTGCTGCTGCTGCTGCTGCTAAGTCTCTTCAGTCGTGTCCAACTCTGTGCGACCCCATAGACGGCAGCCCACCAGGCTCCCCCGACCCTGGGATTCTCCAGGCAAGAACACTGGAGTGGGTTGCCATTTCCTTCTCCAATGCAGGAAAGTGAAAAGTGAAAGTGAAGTCGCTCAGTCGTGTCTGACTCTTAGAGACCCCACAGACTGCAGCCTACCAGGCTCCTGCATCCATGGGATTTTCCAGGCAAGAGTACTAGAGTGGGATGCCATTGCCTTCTCCGTCTCCACCTACTTCTCTCCATTTAATAAGCAAATAAATCATCAACAAAGTCTCAGTATTTACAACTAGATACAGGAAACATTCTGCATAGAGAAAAATAATTTTTCTTCACCTAAGGAATTTCAGATATCACTTAAAAACTCAAGGAAGAACTGCCTCCAGGAGAAGAGCAGATTTTACCACAACTTATTTTATCACAACTTATTTGGATTAATGGCTACACTTGAACGATGCTAGTTTAGAACCTTGCTACCGAAGTGTGTTTCTAAGAGAAGCAGCATCAACACTACCTGAGAATTACTAGAAGGACAATTTTAGGCCTCATCTCAGACCTATATAAGCTAATCAGCATTTTAACAATATCGTCTGGTGATCCATGTGTACAAATCACATCAAAATTTGAGAAGCACTACTTCAAAGCAAAAGGCGACTGGGGGTTGCAGGGAGTAATGCTGACCAGAATCAACTTTGTAGAATTTTCAAAACATATCCTCCTCCTCGATCCACCCTTATAAGTACTACTATAGCCAATGCATACACAGTCCTTTACTCTTTGGAAAGTAAAAAGTATCATAAGACAAATTGCCTAGCACATATTTTCCCACCAACAGGGGAAAGAAAATATTCAACTTAATATGTCTGTATTAATGAAAATTTAAGTAAATTCCTAAGTAATGGGGTTTAACAGCTCACCTAGTCGGAGACTCTGACGCAAAATTCCTCCAGATGACATATTTTTTTCAGCTTCAATTTCAGTGAAGCCAAGAGAACTTGCAAATATAAGTACATCCACAAGGCTAATTAATCTCTGCAAAAATGTCACTGAGGCTTCTATTGAAAGCCCTTGAGTAGGTTCAATATTCTCCAGCTCATGCTGTAAGGAATAAATTTTGACATTTATATATATATTCTGATAAAAATCCAATTTTATGAGATACATTTCCCAAATTTCTAAATTTTATAAAAAGTTTGGCTTTTATAAATCTAGTTCAACAGAGGAATTTCCTTATCATTTCCTCTAAAAAAAAAAAAAAAAAAAAAAGCACACATACAGGTGAAACACTGTCGGTCATATTCCTCACTACTAATTCATCCCTGATAATTAAACATTCTTTAGTGCCATCATTCCTGGGACAGAGTCTGAGGTCCTTTCAAGTAATTATAACAGATTCTGCTGTTTTTGAATTACAGAACCTATGATGTACAGTAACCACCAAATTTAAGTTTTAATCAATATGAACATACAAATCATGTTTTCACACCAATTCTACATAGTAAAGTCCTTACTGTAGCCGATGTAGCAGCTGAAAGCAATGGCAGTATACCCCCACAAGCCATGACCATATTGTCCATCACTTGAGAGATGAGATGAATTGTGTTGTGTACAAAGATGACATTATCACTGCTATTCACGAAGTCCATAACTGTCTTTGTTGAATGGCTGTCCAAAGATAAATGATGTTTACTCATAATGCTAAAGAAAGGAAATCACATTTGCCTACTTGAGGGAAGGGAGGATAAGAGGGTGCTTTTTTTGCCTCATCTCGAAAGCTGAGGAAATATAATGATGCAGCAGGCATTTTGGGGGGTGTATACTTCCTCAGAATATGTAGACCATTCCATATCAATGGTTACTATCTGTGCTGTTTTTCAGTTCTGAACAATAAATACTATTGATCTCACACTTAATATAAAAGTTGAACTAAATTACCCTAAATTAGGAGCAAAATTTGAAGCAACAAAAACTAAGAGGTAAATGGGGCTACATGTGCTATTAAAAATGAATTTTCTAGTAACATTTTCTTAGATAATGCCATGGAATGTTTTTAAACAGAGTAAGAGTAGAATACAACTAACAATAAACAAATTAGGCACTTTTAAAAATCATAAGTCACACAATGGAGGATAATCTAAAATACACAGACTTTTTATAGTAAAAACACATTGGAAAATTAGATATTTTATCTAAATCCTATTTTTTTACTTCTTCTAGAAATAAATGCATTTGGTAGACCTACATTCAGGCAAATTATATGATATAAAATATGTCACAGAAAATCATCAGCAAATATTTTGAAAGAAAAATCTCTGATTTTCAAGTTTTTGTACTCTAATACAATACCTCACTTTTGTAAGAGAATAAACATTAATTCAATAAAACCCTACCATAGAAATAATTTATATCCTACTTTTGAACCAAATGACTACAGTTAACTACAGAATGTTAACTAAATAAATTTCTTTGAAAACAAAGACTAAAATTTATATACATCTTCTATAATAAATAAATGGACAAACCTTCTCCACATCTGTATGTCTGTTTCTATTGAAAATAATAGGTCAGTGAGCAAACGTTGATGCATTTGAGACCATCTGAACTCAGGAATACGGAACATAGACCTGGAATCCCTCCTCTGTCCGTTAACTGTGTCGGCTGTTCCTTGCCCAGGCTGCTCCTGTTGCCTTGACATCTAATAGAGAAAGTTAAAAAGAGTAATAAAGTAAGTTCAACTGCAAAAGAAGGCATTAACATCTAATACAGTCTATGCAATTCATCTAACAAATACTCACATTTCAAGACACTAAGAAACCAAATCAGAGAAAAATTATTAATGAATAATAACAATGATACATTTAAAGCAAAGTTACAAAAAATGCTAAACCAGCACAATTCAGCAGTAACTGGCCTGGAACCATGTTAGTGTTATCACCAGTTAATACAGCATTTTATACATGAATCAAGAAGTTTTGGATTTTCAGTATTGACATAAAAGAAAGGCTGCATCTAGATTATAAATTAGCTAGAATTAAGAAAAAACAAAAATAAAGACAAAAGAATGAAGACCAAACCAATAAAAAAGGAAGAAGAAGAGCAGTAAGAGTTGAATCAAGTGGGAAATGACAACATGGAACCTCAGTGGTTCATGGATCCCTCTGAGATACTGGTCAAGAAGAAAGCTATGCCTCTAAATCTCACAAAGGCTCCTGCCGCTCACAAACAGACCTCATGGAACAATTTTATACTGCATATTTTGTACATAAAATTATACAAAGCAGGTGGTTCTGCAGGAAGGTAGCAGAAAAACTAATGTCGTAACTACGACTGGGGTCATCAAATAAAGGGTAAAAGGAAAGTATTTCCAATGTTTGCTTTATAAAAGCTAAAAATAGGCTAACAGTGAAACCTGAAAGTAGTAACTTTTAATGATACTGTAGTGAAACTAACAATAAAAGCTGCCATTTAACAAACTTACACTAAAAATCAAACCCTGCTAAAGATAAGAAATAAAATCTTCATACTCACCACATTTATGTAATCGCAAACAGCTTATCAACCAACTTTAAAACAAAATAAAATGTAAGTATATACACTTGTTCTATTTCAACTCAATGCAAATACAGTTCAAGGAAATAATAAATATAATCACCTCAAGCGCAGGTTGAGGAGGCTGGGACACTTCCATGTTTGTATTGGCTTTCAATTCCAGTCTCTCAGTATCTGTGGCAACACTGGAAACATCCAACTTAGCAATCTTATGCTCAGAAGTAGTAGGAGACTCAAAGATATTCCCATGAGAATCACTATTTAGTTTGGTTTCTCCAGTGGAGTTAGTCTTCTCCCGTTCCTCCAGCGTATGAGCAATGTCCGGATGTACAGCTGCTTGGGAAGCAGTCACATCTGCTGGGGTAACTGAAGTCCCTGGTGCTGTCATAGGCAAGATTCCAGAATCTTCAGGATCTTGAGTTTCACTGTCAGTCTGTTTCTTACTTACAGCCTCTTCCTCTTGAAATATTAATTTATGGTCATTACTAAACACATCCCCTCTCTCACTGGCTTCAGAAGCACCTGGAGACAAACTATTGTCTTGGGGCTCTGTGGGGAGACTGGCTTCCTCAATAGGACTACATTCTACCTTCAGTTCTACATAATCATCATCATCTTCCTCTACTATAGACTTTTCTAATAATTCTGGCACCTCTGAAGCATCTTCTTCTGAAGGAGAACTGATGGAAGCAGTTACCTCATTGACAGTCACTGTATCTTTGCCGGTTGTGAAAGAATCAGAGGAAATGGTTGCAGCTTCTGTTATGTCAGAAGACCCGTCTAAATTATCTGCATTAACTGTTTCATTTATCAGTGTTTCTTCTAAAGGGACTTCATCCAGTAACTCCTCATTTTCTGGCCCAGTTGTCCTTTCTTCATCAGATGTAGCAGGAATTTGCAGTTCAGTGTTGGATGCAGTTTCTACTGAACTTGTCTGTCCAATACTTGACTTTTCATCACTATTTCTAGTGATATCAGAAGACACAGGAGAATCCTTTGTATCTGATTGTTGGGATCCTACAGAAACATTAACCTCCCTGCTAATGCCAGAGACTGCTTGAACTGGACTTGAAGAACAATGCCCTGTTTCTTCATCAACTTTTCCCTGGTGTTCCCTTAATATACTGGCAAGGTTTTCTTTGTGTATTTCAAAAGTGACCTAGAGGAAAAATATACAAGGAGTCAAAATACACACAAAAAATAAATGAACAGAGCAAACAAAACATAAAATTTAAATGTTCAATTTTTCCAACACATGGTTTATATGATGCAAGAGATAATTTTCCTATAATATCAAATGATAAATAAAAGGTAACAACCACAAAAATCTAAATCATCAAAAAAATTACAGCTAATCAATGCTAACAGGTAGCATGGCATCAATCAATAACAAGAACACAGTTATTTAGATTATATTTTTAAGACATATGTATAGGAAAACAGTACATTATTCTACTAACCTGTATAACTTGTACCAGGATCTAAGTATGAACCATTACAAAGTGCTCTGTGCACTATGTAATATATTGTTTAAGAAGCAATGAAAACACATTTTCCCATGATTTATTCTCAGCAGAGATCAAAAACATCAGTTATGTTCACTTCATATATGATGCAAATTATATACTTAAATATTATATATATTATATATTATAGCTCTCTCTGCATTTATTTAGCTATGAAAACAACTTCATACTAAGGTAAAGAATATAAATTTTTAGCAATGAAATAAAAAGATCCAACCATTCCCCAAAGGTCAAACATAATTTTCGAAGCTGAACTGATCACAAATGGTCTGAAAGTTCCAGTTAATTCACCCATGCAATTCATCCATCCACTTGTAGAGCTGTACATAAGCGATTACTATATACTCAACCCTGTGAACATACCCATATCATGCTTATTAGCATTTTGCCCAACTAAATGGAAGAATTTCAAGGTTTAAGTATAAAAGAGAGCGCTGTGATTTTAATGTCAAAGGTTTATGATGTTATTTCATCACATGTTATTACACTATAGCCACCACTGGAATCTTCCCTGGTTGCTCAGAGGGTAAAGCTTCTGCCCACAATGCAGGAGACCTGGGTTCGATCCCTGGGTCGGGAAGATCCCCTGGAGAAGGAAACAGCAACCCACTCCAGTACTCTTGCCTGGAAAATCCCATGGACGGAGAAGTCTGGTAGGCTACAGTCCATGCCGTCGCAAAGAGTCGGACATGACTAAGCGACTTCACTTTCACAGCCACCATTATGTGACTGTCACTAGCACGTTTCAATGTGAACATCACCCAAAAAAGTAAATATAATACATGCAGAAGGTTTAGGCATAATTAGAGTTTATCAATGCTAGAAGTGTTTATGTAACCTATATTATTATAATAAGCATAGTAAATTGAACCTTGTAGTCAACAAACCTTTATTGAGCCCTAGTACGGGAGGATGATGGTAGATAAAAAAGAAGAAAAGATGATTTTTCATGCCCAAAGATTCACAGGCCTTTCTGAAGGCCTGTGAATGCAAGTATGTATGCAGGCAGATATAATACAAACAAAACTATAAATAATGCACAATGTACACAGTTCCTTCTACAGCTGTTAACTGGCCTTTATGTATGACAAGTACAGTACAGTCTTGCCATAATGGAGTATAGTGAAAGTGTTAGTTGTCAGTCATATCCGACTCTTTGCGACCCCCACAGACTGTAGCCCATCAGGTTCCTCTGTCCATGGGATTCTCCAGGAAGGAATACTGGAGTGGGTTACCATGCCCTCCTTCAGGGAATCTTCCCAACTGAGGGATCAAACCTAGGTCTCCCCATAATGTGGTATACCTAAAAATAAAATGTTTAGGAAATAAATATTTTCCAATTTTGAATATGTGGGGAACTTTTTTGAGTATTTCAAAATGAAATGCTTATATTCAACACTAAAGAGTAAAATGGCATAATAACATTAAAAAATATCAATTTCTTCAATGCCCAGAAGGCTGATATCATCTTTGAACTAAGTTCTTTAATTGATGAATTCCTCATTTATTCATCCGAGAAAAATTTACTGAATTATCTACAGCACGCCAGACACTGTGTGGTGAACAATACAATGTTCATGGTGCCTATGTTTACTGGAATAGGTGAAAAATAAACACACAAACATATAAGATAATGTCAAGTAATAGTAAGACAATTTTAAGAAAAAAGCTGGGGGGTGCAGAATAACTGAAGAAGAAAATCTAGGTGGGAGGTATGCTTTACTAGGGAAACTGGGCAAGGTCTCTGGAGATGTTTGAACAGAGAAAGTGACAAAGAAAGTTACACGAATATCGAAAAAGTTTCAGGCTGAAGGAAAAACAAATGCAAAGGCCTTGGAGCCAAAGTAAGTTTGGTATGTTTCAGGAACAAGAAACCACCAGAGGACTGCAGACGATGAGGTGAGAGATGGAGCCAGTGCTTTACGGTTGCAGAGAACCATAAACTGTGTACCAGACTTTGAATTGTATTCTGCCATACATGCTATAATATCTGTCATGACATATTAATACATAATCATGTGTAACACAACAGTATTATAGAATGAGTTCAGTTTTGAATAATCATGGGTTTGACTTTACTCAAATTGAGGATTTTTAAAATTTTTATTATAAAATGTATCAATAAGTATGAATATATACAATCTACATGTACGGTTAAAGAGCAATTTTTTAGCCCCACGCAATTTTTATACCCATGGCAAGGAACAGAACATACCTTGCAATTCTACTATGCGCCCATCCTCAATTGTACTCTGAACCTCACCAACTCCCAACAAGAGGAAATCACCATCCTTGTATTTCTATTCATTGTTTCCTACTTTAATAGTTTACTACCTATATAGTAAACATACCTAGAATGTTTAGTTTGAGATACTAAGTAGAGCATAAACCTAGCCAACTAAAAGAAAGACCAACATTCCCAGAGTTAACTAAAGGCTCCCGGAAAAGAAAACCACACAGGACCTGTGTACCCAGCAGGTTCCGGCTTCTCTAAGAGGATACAGAAGACCATTTATGTCTATAGGCAAGGTCGTTAGGAAACACCGGGAAATACAAAGGATAAAAGATCTCTGAGGGCCAGTGGGGGCCAGGTAGTGGGTATTTAGCATAAATAAGGTCCAACAAAAACTCTTATATTTGCCAGTTCTCAGCTTACAATTCTACTCTCAGAGCAGAGCACAACAGATCCCATGTTTGAGGGGTGAAGTGAGAATCTTCAGGTGATGCAGGGAGCAGGACTAGAGAGAACAGCAACTATTCACCACACTGTCAAGACAAGCAGTCATAAGGACACGCACCCATCTCCTGTGGGAAATTTGTCCTCAGGCTTTAAAAAGATCTTACAAAGGCACCTGGCATTTCAGTAATAACAGCTCCCCCTATAACTGTATCTTAAGTCAAACTATTCCAGTTGAGATGGACTATCACAAGGCTACTACAATGCCGCCATCCTGCGACCTCCCTTTGCTGGAATCCTGGAGATCCCTTCATCTCTCTCCCGTTTCTTATATCCCGTATCTTCTTTGTTCTAGTCTCCCCTTTGGGTGCAGTATATCCTCCACTGTCCGCTTGAAATTTTTAAGACCAAAGGGTAAACTTCCTCTACCTTCACACTTGAAGGTCAGATAAAATCACAGGGTGGAAAAAATCTACCTTCAGAATATGGAAGTTATGTCTTGATTGTCTTCTTCTTTCTGTGTTTATTGTTGGGAAGTCTGAGAGGTATTTCTGATTTGTGAACCTTCATATGACTTATTTTTACTTACTTTGTTCTTTTTCGTGAAATTTTACAAAGTCTTCTCTTTGTTCCTAGTGCTTTGCAATTCCCACAACAATTCTTGGTACGGATCTATTTTGACCCATGGTGCTAAATACCCACTGGGCCCTTCCAACCTACTAATGAATATCCTTTGGTTCTGAGAATTTTTCTTGAATAACTTAGTTTATACCCCCGTCCCCTCTCTCTCCCCTGTTCTCACTCCCCGGGATTTCTGTTTTTTGACAATGCACTGATTGGTCTCCTACTCTTCTTACCACTTCTCGATTTTCCATCTGCTTTGTCTTTTGGTTCTATTATCTGGAAAGTGCCTCATCTACCCACTGAACACGTTTTCCACTTTTCCACACGTTTTCACTCTTATGTGACTCTGCATTAGTCACCTCACTTTTCTGCTGCTCATATTTTTCCTAAGAAAGGTAAATACAAACTTCATATTTTAAATTTCTCTGGTGTCAAAAGGGAAAGGAAAGTTCCTCTCTCCCCTGTGGTTTTTCCTATAGAAAACTTGAAGTTGGAAATATTTTCTCTGGTACGTGGAGATGTATTTAAACCTTTTTAAAAGATAATAAGCCTCTTGCTAGTTTTGTAACCCTAGGATGTCTTTCCTGAGGGCATTGGAGCCATTCCTTTCAAACACATCAAGCATGATGGTGCCCTGTCTCTATAAGAATTTAAGCCTATGTGCTTGCCTCCAAGATGTAACCTCCAGTTTGTCAAAAATACATAAGAATTTATTTTTTTTAATAAAAATAAGAAAATGTATGTAATGGATTATATCCAGCCATATAAAAGAATGAAATTTATTTTTTCCTTTGTAATCTCCTTGGTGGATTGCGTATGATATACACACATCATATTCTAATGTAATGCTTTTTTTTTTAGTAATAATAACGTTACATTCTTTTCCACAGGGAAGCCTGGCATGCTGCAGTCCATGGGGTCGCAAAGAGTCAGACATGACTTAGCAACTGAACAACAACAACAACAAATTCTTCTCTGCATTTTAAGGAGAGGATATTTTTGCACTGGCAAGAGGTTTTACTGTTAACTGCTTCCTTAACAGTACAGTAATAGTAACACATTATTAGCATGTACTCATTGAAAGATTAAATGAGTTTTTGTATGTAAAATGCTTAAAATGATACAATATACAAAATAAGCTATGTATGTGCTTAACATTATTACAACTATCATTAATTTTCAATAGGTGCTGTGGTGGTTCTTTGTCTATTATTAACATCAAACAGAATAGGATTCAGTTCTGGTTTCATGTCTTAGAATCTCTCCTCATTTGTCCGAGGATGTTAGCTGCTTTTCTTCCATCTTCTTTCTTCTCTTTATATCATCTGTTTTCTCTGAACTGCCTTTTACCTGCTTTGTTTCTATCTCCTGAGTGAGATGCTTTCCTTAACTTTCTTGTATAACTTGGTTCTTTCCTCATGATTAACACAAGGCGGGGCTAAAGGCCAAGAGGTTAAAAAGCTTTTTAACTTTTTACAAAGTACAGCGGGTAATCAACTTTTACCTCTACCACAGAATGATCTGGGCGGGGCCTAGGACAGGAAGGGACACAGACAACCCAAAGCCACACACTCGGGGTCCTGCCTGCAAGGTAATGGTCTGGTGTCTGTATTTTAGGAACCACGTGGGGCGCAGGGGATGGAAGTGTCACCTTTGAATTCAACACATAGTCTCTTAATCACCCTTCCCATTTGCTAATATAAAACAAGACCGGTGATCCTCTGTGTTACCCTCCCTAAAAGTCTCGAAGAATAGGTTGGGGTTGTTTTCCAATAGCATAGAGTAGGGGAAAGTATCAAGATGTCAAAATCAAAGTTCTACTTAATCTTTTTAATGGTTTTTGCTTGCAGCACTGCTGCTGCTAAGTCGCTTCAGTCCTGTCCGACTCTGTGCGACCCCAGAGACGGCAGCCCACAAGGCTCCCCTGTCCCTGGGATTCTCCAGGCAAGAACACTGGAGTGGGTTGCCATTTCCTTCTCCAACGCATGAAAGTGAAAAGTGAAAGTGAAGTCGCTCAGTCGTGTCCGACAGCACATACAAGCGGTAATCTTAAGCTTCAAACAGTTGAGGGAGCCAGTTCTGAGAAATGTGAGACTTTTTTTTTTTTTAATGAAAATGAAGTTGATTTTTGGCTTCCCCATACTAAGCTTATGACTTACTTACCCCAAACCTAAATTAATACAACTTACCCAGCTGATCCATAGACTCTAAACTTGACTGTTATTTACCGCACTCCTCTTCCCTCTATTCTGGGTATTTTTGTATTTTTGCAAAATCCTTTCATGGCATGTTTATGTTGAGTTTCAACACAAAATGCATTAAATGTTAGTGGTTTGACTTGCCAGCTTAACTCAACTAACAAACTGAGACACTGTATAGTAAGGATAAATTTTCACCCTACGTTAAGACCAACAGCTACACTCCTAAGGTGAGGAGGAACTGCTATCCCCTAGTTCAACTGCTACAAAAGAAACTTAACAGTAAAAAACCGCCATCCATTTCAAAACAAGTACGTGCCTATACTAAACAGCACCGTTTTGAAGAATAAATAAAACAGATTTGAGACTAAAAAGTTAGAACCTACATTACTTCCACAATAAAACTCATTCGGTATGTTAAAACAGTATGGAAAAATTTCAAATTGTTATGATTATACTTGTTCAATATATTTTTACAAAGAATGTTAGTCATCATCTTAAAATGGTATACAACAGGAATTTAATGGACATTTCAAGAACTTAATATCTGATCTATGTGATCACATCTAACTACTACTATATATATATATATATATATTTTTATTTGGTAATAGAATACAAATGGACTTCCCAGGTGGCACAGTAGTAAAGAATCCACCTGACAATGCAGGAGGCACAAGACATGGGTTTTCAATCCCTGGGTCAGGAAGATACCCTGGAGTAGGAAGTGGCAACCCGCTCCAGTACTCTTTCCTGGAGAATCCCATGGAAAGAGGAGCCTGGCGGGCTATAGGCCATGGGGTTGCAAAGAGTCAGACATGATTACGTGACTGAGCACACAGCAAATACAGCATAATAGGATAAAAACTTAATAGAAAAAAATAAATGAAAAAGAGTCCTGAAAAAAATCATTCACTTTTATGTTAATGCTTTTATTAAGATTACTAACATCGTAGTAACAGGGAAACAAAACTTTCATAATACCTGCAGCCCACTGCAGTGCTCTATGCAGCGACGTTCCTTGCAAGTTCATAAACAACTTGAAGAATTCCTCTTGGATTCCCATGTCCCCTTCAGGGCCAATAGAAGATACGTATTTTTGCTATCACAAACTCTCTCTTAAAGAGAGACTTTTCATGTTGCTCTGAACAGTATTCACTTAAGTTACAACTTCCCATGACTGTCTTTCAATCACTTGCTAAGATTCTGTTCATTCTAAAGGTAAAACACAATACGTATGTCTCTGTAATGTAGTTCTTTCTCACATTCTAACTGTATTCATGCTGAGGACAGAAACTTTGAACTGGCCATTTGAAAAGATAGGTTAACAAATAACATTTAGTATTAAATTTTCAAGCACAAGGAGATGGTTCCTATAATACACATTGCAATTGAACACAAAGTACAGTTTCATAAAGGTATACTTAATGTGCCACAGGAATGTATTTTCTTTTGTGATAAACAGATTTGTAGTCAAATCTGTTCTAAAACAGTGCTTTATCTTCCCTAAGCAAAGCAATTTGTTTATTCTTTTTTATTGCAAATATGAATATTAGAAACGCATTTTAAATTTTTGAAGTTGATTTTTAAACCTTTTAATTTACTCCAGTAGTTGAAAACCTAAATGGCAACTGAGTAATTATCACTGTTGTTATCTTTTTTGATACTGTTTTCCTAAAAGTATTTGTGACTGATAATTCCTAATTAATTACCAGATATTGTTCTAAATTACTTCACTAAAAGACTAGTCATTAATCTTCCCAATCATTTGATAGCTAATCTATAGCTGTTTGCCATGTTTGGAAATCACTACTGTAAGCTACTAGTTAAAGACACTCATGCTGCTGCTGCTAAGTCGCTTCAGTCATGTCCAAATCTGTGTGACCCCACACACAGCAGCCCACCAGGCTCCCCTGTCCCTGGGATCCAGGCAAAAACAGTGGAGTGGGTTGCCATTTCCTTCTCCAACGCATGAAAGTGAAATGTGAAAGGGAAGTCGCTCAGTTATGTCCGACTCTTCTTCTCTGAAATATACTCATGAGCTAATAACTATAATGTTTCTTTAGCCATTACTTTCAACTTAATAGACACTCAAATTTACTAATTAGGAGATAAAAGATGAATGCAATATATTAAGAGATCAGCATTACTAACCTATGTATTAAAAAATTTTACCTATAAAATTTAGGTTGTTTTAAACATTAACAATGTTTAGGAATTAGCTTTCCTTTTGTAAGCAAATTCATCCTTTTTATTGGATGTTATTTTCCTTTGGAATAACAGCTGTATATGATATGTTAACTTCTTAAGTTACCAACCTTTCCATAGCTGATAAATAAGACACATTTTTCTTCAAAAACAGCTGAATCTTCCCATATGGGATATTAGGAAGCATAGCTCAAAATAATCATAACCACACAACAGGAAATCTTTTATAGAGACTCTGATGCAACAGCTTACAACAATAATGGCATTAAGACATAATAATTATAAGCAAATTTTAAGTATTTATAAACTTATAGCAAGAAGACATAAGAAAGCCTGCTTCAGTGATCAATGCAAAGAAATAGAGGAAAACAACAGAATGGGGAAGACTAGAGATCTCTTCAAGAAAATCAGAGATACCAAAGGAACATTTCATGCAAAGATGGGCTCGATAAAGGACAGAAATGGTATGGACCTAACAGAAGCAGAAGATATTAAGCAGAGGTGGCAAGATACACAGAAGAACTGTACAAAAAAGATCTTCATGACCAAGATAATCACGATGGTGTGATCACTGACCTAGAGCCAGACATCCTGGAATGTGAAGTCAAGTGGGCCTTAGAAAGCATCACTACGAACAAAGCCAGTGGAGGTGATGGAATTCCAGTTGAGCTATTCCAAATCCTGAAAGATGACGCTGTGAAAGTGCTGCATTCAATATGCCAGCAAATTTGGAAAACTCAGCAGTGGCCACAGGACTGGAAAAGGTCCGTTTTCATTCCAATCCCAAAGAAAGGCAATGCCAAAGAATGCTCAAACTACTGCACAATTGCACTCATCTCACACGCTAGTAAAGTAATGCTCAAAATTCTCCAAGCCAGGCTTCAGCAATATGTGAACCGTGTTCAAGCTGGTTTTAGAAAAGGCAGAGGAATCAGACATCAAATTGCCAACATCTGCTGGATCACGGAAAAAGCAAGAGAGTTCCAGAAAAACATCTATTTCTGCTTTATTGACTATGCCAAAGCCTTTGACTGTGTGGATCACAATAAACTGTGGAAAATTCTGAAAGAGATGGGAATACCAGACCATCTGACCTGCCTCTTGAGAAATCTGTATGCAGGTCAAGAAGCAACAGTTAGAACTGGACATGGAACAACAGACTGGTTCCAAATAGGAAAAGGAGTACGTCAAGGCTGTATATTGTCACCCTGTTTATTTAACTTATATGCAGAGTACATCATGAGAAACGCTGGATGAAAGAAACACAAGCTGGAATCAAGATTGCCGGGAGAATTATCAATAACCTCAGATATGCAGATGACACCACCCTCATGGCAGAAAGTGAAGAGGAACTAAAAAGCCTCTTGATGAAAGTGAAAGTGGAGAGTGAAAAAGTTGGCTTAAAGCTCAACATTCAGAAAACGAAGATCATGGCATCTGGTCCCATCACTTCATGGGATATAGATGGGGAAACAGTGGAAACAGTGTCACACTTTATTTTTCTGGGCTCCAGAATCACTGCAGATGGTGACTGCAGCCATGAAATTAAAAGATGCTTACTCCTTGGAAGGAAAGTTATGACCAACCTAGATAGCATATTGAAAAGCAGAGACATTACTTTGCCAACAAAGGTCCATCTAGTCAAGGCTTTGGTTTTTCCTGTGGTCATGTATGGATGTGACAGTTGGACTGTGAAGAAGGCTGAGCGCCAAAGAATTGATGCTTTTGAACTGTGATGTTGGAGAAGACTCTTGAGATTCCCTTGGACTGCAAGGAGATCCAACCAATCCATTCTGAAGGAGATCAGCCCTGGGATTTCTTGGGAAGGAATGATGCTAAAGCTGAAACTCCAGTACTTTGGCCACCTCATGCGAAGAGTTGACTCATTGGAAAAGACTCTGATGCTGGGAGAGATTGGGGGCAGGAGGAGAAGGGGACGACAGAGGATGAGATGGCTGGATGGCATCACTGACTCGATGGACGTGAGTCTCAGTGAACTCCGGGAGTTGGTGTTGGACAGGGAGGCCTGGCGTGCTGCGATTCATGGGGTCGCAAAAAGTCGGACACGACTGAGCGACTGATCTGATCTGATAAGTTTATACATATTTACTGATCTATTTTATGCAAAATATCCTGGTTAAAAATCTAAATATTCTGGTCAAACCTAAGAGTTTAAATGCTACCCTAATAACAACCTGATTAGAGGGATATCAAGCATAAAGCCTAACCCATTCTAAGAAAACCACCTAAAAGAATTAGTTACCAAAACATTATATGTTCAATAACAAAGAGAAACAATTCTGTGAGGAAAACAAGTCACGTATGTAATAAGCACTATATACTCACCGTGTAATACACTCAAAACTTTTTTTAAGTAGGTAGTATATTTTAATGGAATTCACAACACACTATCCCAAAATATGGAACACCGGCACACTATTTTTTAAGATGAAGGAATTTCAGAAACAGTGTGTATAAGAAAGATGCTGCCCTCTTCATCCTCCCCTGAAGCAGGTTATAAGGACTCTCAATCACTCCCTTGTCCCTGAAGCTTCTTATGTGAGAGGTAGGTAAAACCCAAAGGAAAAAGCGCACCCTCATCTCAACAACAGAGGGATGCCGAGAAGAATCCGAATGCACAGTCCCTGACCGTTTTCCCACAGTGCACTGTCCTTATACACTTTGCCCTCCCATGTTTATCCAAGATTTTCCACCCTTCGTCAAATCTAATATAAAAACGCTCAGACTTCACTGTTTCTTTGGGTCTTCACCTCCTCATGAAAACACCCACTTGGTGTAAAATATATTAAATAAACTCATATGCTTTTCTCTTGATAATCTCTGTTAATTTTCAGGTCCAGTCAGGAATCTTAAGAGAGTCAAGGAAGAATTTCTCCTCTAAAATTCACATGATTCCAATATAAAAGAGTAGACAGCCTAGAAATCTCCCTCCCACCACTGGTCCTCACCTGCACAATTCCCCAAAAGTCAGGCAATCAGTTATTAATTTCTTATGTATCTTTCCAGAGTACTTTTGTGCATATATAGACAAATACAAATGCTCACTTGCCCACCTGTTTTACTCACTAATATCCACTACACACCCTGTTTCACACTTTCTTTTGTCACTTAATATACCCTGGTGAACTCTCTTACTTTGCAGTCCCTTACAATGAATAGGTTCAGAATCTTTTCATAAATCTAAAGTACTTTTTACTCAGTTTTCCATGGGTTGTTTGATCATGTCTTTTGTCCATCTTCCTATTAGGCTGTTGTTCCCTCTCTATTTCTAGGAGAAGTTTATATAAAAGGAATGCTATCTTTGATCTGGTCCTAAATAGTTTTCTCAATTTGTCGTCTGCCTTTCTGACTTTGCCTATGGTATTATTTGTTTTTTGGTCACAAAGCATTTTGCATGTTTTAATGTAGTTAAAAAAAATTAGTCTTTTTTCTTTAATGGTTCTAGATCTAAGTCATACTGAGAAAATTCTTACACAAAAGTTTACAGAAGAATTATGTCTTTTCTTCTGTACTTTTATGCTTCCTCCCTCCATCTGCATCACTGTCCATTTAATTGATCCATACGTTAAATTTCATCATATTCCAACTTTTTTCCTCTATTGTCCCAACATTATTCATGGATAGTTTAAAATTTTGCCTGGTGATTTGAGACATATCCTGTACAATATACTAAATACTTATATGTAATTTTGTTTATTTCTGGACTTTCTCTTCTAATCCCCTGGTCAGCCCATCTCTTCATGTGTCAATAATGCATCTTTTAAATTACTGACACCTAGTCATGTAACTTAGTCCTCAGTAGACTTAGTTCCTTCTAGTTGCTCTTTTTACAGAATCTTCCTGGATATTTTTACTTGTTTATTTTGTTTTACTGTTCCTTAATAATTACCTTCCTCTGTTTTTTCCCCTCCAAAAGAAAAATGGTTAATTGGCATTTCCTTGGGATTTCATTAGCTTTATAAAACAACCTAAAGAAATTTCTTTAAAACCTAAAGAAAAGCTATTATAACTTTATGATGTTGAATCTTCCTATTCTAGGAATTACATTTTTCTATTTGTTCATGCCTTCTGTGTGCCCTCTGGGAATGCTTTAAAAATTTCAAGTAATTCAAAGTAAAATTTAGATACTACTGGCAGTATACGGAAAACACACAACTGTGCCTAGAAACACCTGGAGGTAACAAGAAGGGGCTGACATTGAAGTTTGGCCCTCATTAATGATTACTTATTTGCAAGAAAGAGAAGAGCAAGATTAAGAGCAAGGGGAGACATCGTGCAGAAGAAATTTAAGAAGATGTGTGTACGAAATGATGTGTAAGAAAGATGGTGAAAGAAAATTCAAGATACTGAGTTATCTGGTAAAGCAACAAGATTAAAGCATTTCTGGGAGTGATGAGCAATAAAAATAGTAAGTAAGTATATCAACCGTAAGGAGGTATTGAACTACAAAGGCTTTGTGAATCATGAGAAAGAAGGAAAATTTTATCATACACGTAAGGGTAAGCTTTATGTATTCACTGTTTTAAAAGGCAACTGTGTGTTTTACACAGACAAATTAAAAAATTATTTTCAAATGGAATTGACTTGTAAATCTTACTATTCTGTTCACAGAAAGCTTAAAATAAGCCCACTACAAAAAAACCAAAAGAATAAATAACAAAAAATTGAACATACCTATATAAAAACTGCCAAGGAAGCAGAAACAACAAATTTAAAAGCAGTACAACTGTATTTTTGTTTGTACTGACAAAGACTCTCTCCTTAACCAAACTTTATTAAGGTTCCTCTGAACCCCTGTCTCAACTAGGCCCTCTGTCCTTGCCAGACATTTGAGCAGTTCCTCACTTCCCACTGTTCATGGATGGTATCTAATCAGCCTGGCCTGCCTTCAGCAAGAGTCCTGTTAAAGTCTGGTTAACTAGAATCTGGCCACCCAGATGGCTCCTCTTCTTTATTTTCCATTCACTGAAGACCTTCCTCCCTTCTACTCTGCTCCTTAGCTATAAAACCGAGACTTCTCCTTGTATTCAGAGTTGAGCTGAGCTCTATACTCAGGATTTTTCTCCCTATTACAAGAGTTCCTGAATAAAATCTGATTTTACTGCTTTAACTATTACTGACTCTGGATCTTTTCAACTACATGTATGTGTGCATGTCTGTGTATATTTTAAATTAATTTCAATATATTTAAAAAAAATTATTTCCACCAATTTTTCTGAACAGAGTTTTTGAGAAACCCATAATATGAAAAGCAAATTAATTCACTCAGTTATTTCTTCCTAGAATTTTAATTGGTCTAATATTCAGATGTTACATAAAAATTGCAACTTTTGGTCTAAAGTTCACCATCTTAAGTAAGCAATACTAGTAAACATAAAAAGAAGCCTCACTCTTTCATAAAATGACTTTTGAACAACACTTTCTTATTAACACCAAGTGAGGATGCAATTTAAAGAGAAACTTTCCAAACAATCAGTATCCTCTTAATCTCTATAAATATCATACTAACACACGGAAAACATTCTTAATTAACTTAACATCTAACATTCTTTAATTAATTTAAAAGAAATTTACTTAAAGAAATTTTCTTCCCTTCAACTGCCTTAAAGTATGAAAATTTTCATCTAATCAATAATTGTTCCCCATTCCACACCATGCCTGAAAACATACACGTAATAAATACTAAATTAAGCTCATTTTAGTGTGCAATACCATATATGGTTTAAAATACTTGCATAATAGTTGAGATACACAGGATGCTTCTTATTTACTGATTTAAGCATCTGGCAAATATTGAGACAATCTTCAAAGCAACCCTAAACAGACAGGTAGTATAACCCTCATTTTAGATGCATGAAGACAGGAAGCACAGTGACATAAAATAATATCACAATAATTTACTAACGGCTGATTCGTGCAAATATATAGCAGAACCAACACAGTATTATAAAGCCATTATCCTCCAATTAAAAGTAAATAAAGTTAAATTTTAAAAATTCATCTTGACCAATTTTATTTTCTTAAGAACAGTCTAGACAAGCACTCCCAGGTAAAGTTAGAATACAAATCGATACACAATTTTTTACATAGCAACTTAGCAATATCTTTTTAAAACATGCAAACTCCTTCTGGCATTTTAGGAATTCATCCTACAAAATAAGACATATATATATATATATATATATATGTGTGTGTGTGTGTGTGTATGTGTGTGTATATATATATATATATGTAGGAGCAGACTCATCACTGCTCAAAGACAAAGGAAAATTAAACCACAGTGCAGTACACTATAATACAACTCAACAGATTTTTAAAAATCACCTCCACCAGTTTTTCCAAATAAAATCTGGAGAAGGCCAGAACATGACAAGTAAACTTGAATCATTTACTCAATCACTCCTTCCTAGAATTTCAAGTGGTCTGATAGTATTCAGACTTTATATCAGAGCTACAGCTTTTGCTCTTAACTTTACTTCTCCATAATATGATGCAATATACATACACCTGATAATATGCAGGCACTAAAATTCATGTAAGAAGTACATCACTAATTGAAATAATGCTGCAAAATATAAATATGATATTTTTACAAGAGAATAATTATATATGTGTGTGTGTTATTTATGTAAAGAACAGAAGACTAGAAAATCTTGCACTTAACCCATATGCAGGTGACGGGATAACAGGTAATTTCAGGATTTTGTGTTTATATTTTGTACTAGGTTGCACATTCCCAACAATGAGCACATATTAATTTAAAATTGCAAAAAAAAAACAAAAAAAAACTAGTATCTGTTCAAAAAAACTTAAAGCCAACAAATACTTTAGCAATTAAATATAAATGCATACAATCATGAAATATGAAAATTTTGTAACTCTTGAAATCATAAAAGAATACGCAATTTTTGGGGGGGTTTTTTGGCAAGCCATGCAGCATGTGAGATCTTCGTTTCCCGACCAGGGATCAAATCTGTGTCTCCTGCAGTGGAAGCATAAAGCCCTAACCACTGAACGGCCTGGGAACGCCTTGTAATTCTTAATTTTATTATATAGCCACCATAATCTCACACATACAAACATATGTATATTTATATGTGCCAGTTCATATCTTGTAACTTTTAAATATACTTTTAAGAAACCACTTAGAGAATTTTAACAAAAGTGATTTCCACTTGCTTTTTACCCAACCTAAACTGTTATATATTCTTCTTTTATAAAACAATTGACATTTATGTTTAAGCCATTTCATAATTCAGAATATATTAAGACCTTAATCTAGATTTCAACTAAAGAGTAGAAGCATTTTGGCATACCAAGTGCAAACAGTAATTAATTACTCAAGATAATTTTCAATTTGAAGCATAAAAAAAGGAAGATAAATAATAAAAACCTAGAAAATACAAAAAAATAATAAAATTACAAAAGTTACTGATACACACTTGAAACCTGAGACCAAGGTAACCAACATACTCCAAAGACACCAGGAGAGCCTATTACTGCTTCTAAAACGTAGTTCAGCTGTTAGAGGGGAGGGACACAGTGACAAACAGCTTCCCTGCTACAGAGGTGGCAGGATATCTATCAAACTGGACAATAAAATTGCAATTGAGTTTCTTTGGCTTTTTATAGCAGCTACATGTATCCTGATGTAACTGCAAAAGCTATACAAGTCCGCAACATTAGTTTTTTACACACCAGTTCTTTATGAAGAACCAAGTTATAAATTTGTGTAACAGAGATTTTAAATGGCTGTAAAAAGGAAAAAATATGCATCACTTCAGTATTATATGCACAAAAATATTTATAAACCTTTACAACTAATATCTTCAAAGAAAAATTTTTGATTCCAATAATTTCAACAGAATTTTTATCAGCATGCTACAAATTGTTCACCTACTTACTGAATCACTTCAGCTCTGTCCTAAACTTTATTAAATATTGATTTGAAGAGCGTTAGAGTATAAGCTTTCCATTTTACTTTAAAAATAGATACCAGGATTTATGATTCCAAACACATTAACATAGCTACATTCAAATAAATCACTTTACATCAGACTTACTAAAGAGAAAAGCTTTTTCATAAATGAAAAAAAATCATACAAAGAAATAAAACTGAAAGACATTTATGAAACATTAAAGGTGAAAAACTACAAGAAGCAACTTGTAACTTTAAATTTTTCTTTTCAGCCTCAAAAAGTAAAGCTTTAGCACATATCTTCTGAAGTACACTTCCACAGCAAAAAGGGTCAGGTGCAGTTTTACTCAGATAAAACTACTCTGAAATAATCAGGATTTTTTCCATTTTATAACTGTAATTCTGAAACTTTAGTCCAAGACTGATTCTTGACTCAAAGTAGGCAAAAAAGACCTTCCTAGAATGTCACTATTTTCTTTGCAAAGGTTTTACAATCTATTTAAAGCCATAAGTCACTGGAGTAAAGAAAAATATGAACTAATTAAATATACATATTTAATACACACAGAAAACAAAGTCTGCTTTGGGTTTGTGTATAAATTTGAGTCTAAAAAACACTGATTCAGACACTACATAAGAAAAGTAGCTTATACTTCTTCTTTTAACATTTTCTATGTCTTAAAATATGCTCCAAGAAATAAAAAATATATTTTCCTTTATGATAAAAAGAATGTATTAAGGGGTCTTAACTGGGGTCTATATTTAATTTACATAGAATTAGTCTGTCTTCATGATACTTTCTAGAGAGTATATTATATTAACATCTTAGTTTAAAAGAGAGAAGGAGAGAATATTGAAGTAAGTAAAACTAATTCCTTGTACAGTTTGAGGGGCCCTAAAAATTTTAAGTACATAAGAAGGGCTTATTTTAAATACGGATTTCTAGAAACATCCCACAAGATTCTGACTGAGATTCTGAGGGGGGGTCCCGGAAACGGTAGTAAGATGCACATCCCAAGTTACTCTAACGAGACGATCCCTAAAACATACTGTGTGTTTGTAGGTACTGCTTTAAAGTCAGTGGCTATGGCTATTTCCTGGGTCACTGATAAGAAAAGACTGAGGTGCCAAGGTACACACGGGGCGGCATGATGCCACACGATGATGTAATCAATGGCTCAGCTTCCCGGGTGGCTCAGTTGGTATAGAATCTGCCTGCAATGCAGGACGACTTAGGTTCGATCCCTGGGTCAGGAAGATCCCTGGGAGAAGGAATGGCAACCCACTCCAGTATTCATGCCTGGAGAATCCCATGGACGGGGGAGCCTGGCGGGCTACAGTCCAGGGGGTCACAAAGGGTTGGACTGGATCAGGCGACTCACACACACAGTGGTGGTGCGTTTCCTCCTTCTTATTCAGCACAAGCTGCCAAGTTCTCAGCACTATGCTCAGTTAGGGAGACAGGAAGAGTATAAAACCTTTCATCCCTGCTGATGCGGGCTTTCAATTAACAGCCACTATTAACCAACAATACAACATGAGGGCTATTACAGGATCATACATGATTAAATGCCAGTCTACGTTTCCTATCTGACTCATTACTGCTCTTCTTCATGTACGTTACACAGTCTCAGCAGAGCAAACAATTCCCATGCTTTTCCCTCAGGGAAATCACCTCGGTATTTTTGCTTATGCCAATTCCTCCACCGGTGATTCTCATCACCCCTATCTCTACCCACCCAAATGTTATTTATCACTCTTCAAGGTTGTAGTCAGGATTCCCTGCTGGCTCAGAAGGTAAAGAATCTACCTGCAATGCAGAAGATCGAGGTTTGATCCCTAGTCAGGGAGATCCCCAGAGAAGGAAATGGCAGCCCACTCCGGTATCCTTGCCTGGAGAATTAACTGGACAGAGGAGGCCAGCAGCCTGCAGTACACAGGGTCGTGAAGAGCTGGATATGACTGAGGGACCAAGCACAGCACAGCACAAGGTGGTGGTCCAAGGACATCCGAACTACACACGGCTCAAAGCCCCGCTCATTTCAATCTGAGTGTCTTTTCTGTGACACTGACTCCTTCCTGCCTTGCTCTTTCAGTGCATGTATAACCTCCCATATTGGAAAGGAACTTCTTTCAGGATAAGATCTCTTCTACCTGCAGGTACTCAACTAAAAAACACGAAAAACAAAGGTGGGGAGTGGAAAGAACAAAAGAAGAAAGATAAAGGCAGAAAGGGGAAAAAAAGAAGGTGCCACCTGGAGTAAGACCCAGATGCAGTGACTGAAGACGAGTAACAGAGCCCAGGGAAGGGCTGACTGAAAGACAAGGGAGAAGAGGGGGAGCAGAGACAAAACAAACAGAGACAGAGAGGAGGAGGTTGGGGGGAGGGAGAAGGCACATGGTACAGAATGTCTAGAGGAACACTGGAGGGAAGAACAGAGAAAAAGAGGGATAGGAGAAACAGGAGACGGTGGTAAAAGAAAAAAAGACACAAGCAAAGAGGGAGCGAGCAAGCTGAGCCTGATGGAGGGCAACACAGACCGCACGAGGAGCCTGCAGTCCACGCTGATGCAGGGTGTGCAGGGTGACTACATGGAGACTGGGGACGGAGGGGAAGAGGGAGTGAGAAGGGAGAGAAGAAGGAAGAACTAGGGGGAGTGGGGAGAGGGGAGAAGAGAAGAGAGGAAAAACAAGAGGGATGGGAAGCACTGGGAGGACGAAAGGAAAGAGAGACTTAAGATACGAAGAGAAAATTAAGTGCTGTGAATTCACACACAGCAGCATGGCTGAGGAGTACAAAAAATTATCATAATAGTGATTTCAGTTCATTTCAGCTCAGTTGCTCAGTCATGTCCGACTCTTTGCGACCACATGAACTGCAGCACCCCAGGCTTCCCTGTCCATCACCAACTCCACGAGCTTGCTCAAACTCATGTCCATCAAGTCAGAGATGCCCTCCAACCATCTCATCCTGTCATCCCCTCCTCCTCCTGCCTTCAATCTTTCCCAGCATCAGGGTCTTTTTTAATAAGCCAGCCCTTCCCATCAGATGGCCAAACTACTGGAGTTTCAGCATCATCCTTGCAATGAATATACATGACTGCTTTCCTTTAGGATTGACTGGTTTGACCCCTTTGCAGTCCGAGGGACTCTCAAGAGTCTTCAACACCACAGTTCAAAAGCATCAATTCTTCATGCTCAGCTTTCTTTATGGTACAACTCTCACATCCATACATGACCACTGGAAAAAGCATAGCCTTGACTAGACTACTTTGATTACTAGATTACTTTGTTGACAAAGTAATATCTCTGCTTTTTAATATGCTATCTAGATCATCAAATCTTTTCTTCCAAGAAGCGTCTTTTAATTTCATGGCTGCAATCACCATCTGCAGTCATTTTGGAACCCAAGAAAATAAAGTCTGTCACTGTTTCCACTGTTATCCCATCAATTTGCATTGAAGTAATGGGACCGGATGCCATGATCTTCATTTATTGAATGCTGAATTTCAAGCCAGTTTTTTCACTCTCCTCTTTCACTTTCATAAAGAGGCTCTTTAGTTCCTCTTCGCATTCTGCTATTAGGGTGGTGTCATCTGCATATCTGAGGTTATTGATACTTTTCCCTGCAATCTTGAGTCCAGCTTGTGCTTCATCCAGTCCAGTATTTTGCACGATGTACTCTGCATATTAAACTAAACAAGCAGGGTGACAATATACAGTTGTGATGTACTCCTTTCCCAATTTGGAACCAGTCTGTTGTTCCAAGTCTGGTTCTAACTGTAGTTTCTTGCCCTGCATACAGGTTTCTCAGGAGGCAGGTAACGTAGTCTGGTATTCCTATCTCTTGAAGAATTTTCCACAGTTTGCTGTGATCCACACAGTCAAAGGCTTTAGCGTAGTCAATGAAGCAGATGTTTTTCTGGAACTCTCTTGCTTTTTCGATGATCCAGTGGATGTTGGCAATTTGATCTCTGGTTCCTCTGCTTTTTCTAAATCCAGCTTGAACATATGGAAGTTCTCAATTCATGTACTGCTGAAGTCTAGCTTGAAGAATTTTGAGCATTACTTTACTAGCATGTGATATGAGTGCAATTGTGCAGTAGTTTGAGCATTCTTTGGCATTGCCTTTCTTTTGGATTGGAATGAAAACTGACCTTTTCCAGTTCCGTGGCCACTAGGGAGTTTTCCAAATTTGCTGGCATATTGAGTGCAGCACTTTCACAGCATCATCTTTTAGGATTTGAAATATCTCAGCTGGAATTCCATCACCTCAACTAGCTTTGTTCCTAGTGATGCTTCCTGAGGCCCATTTGACTTCGCATTCCAGGATGTCTGGCTCTAGGTGAGTGATCACACCATTGTGATTATCTGGCTCATAAAGATCTTTTTTGTACAGTTCTTCTGTGTATTCTTATCACTTCTTCTTAATGTCTTCTGTTTCTGTTAGGTCCATACCATTTCTGTCCTTTATTGTGCCCATCTTTGCATGAAATGTTCCCTTGGTATCTCTAATTTTTTTACCTAGCTTTACATCCTTAAACATATAAAGGATTTGGTTAAGTACAAAGGAGCACAAAGTTCATGCCACAAGTAAACAAAAATGGAGACCTAAGAAAGCTTGATATATTTTAAAGTGAGTAGAACCGGTACAGTCAGAGTAGATATTTTTCTCAAGTGAACAGAGTAAGATGAGGTAGGAAATGCTTTTTTCATGGGAAATAGTAAAAAATTAGGTAGAAATCATCTGCTTTTCTAAGAAGATTAGGACAGTGCTGATGGAGGGGAATAACATTATTTTTAAACAAGTTATTTTGAGAACAATAAACCTAGAGGAAAATAACAAACATCTCAGGCCACTGACCATTAGAACTATCCACAGGAGAAGTAACTCAGACATGTATAAATTACTACAAGTTATTAAGAAAGAGAAAAATTTCAAAGCAGGGAAAAGACAAAACCCTGCAAAAATAAGAAATCTAACAGCATCAAAAGTTAGAAGATAGAATATTACTTATGACAGCATCAAAAGTTAGAAGATAAAGCAACTCTATTCCTACTAATAAGTCCTAGAGCAGAGCTTTGGGTGGATCATGGAATCAATTTATTGAGGCGTCATCAGCATTTTTGCCTGGCGGGTGGGGAGGGGGGTGCGGAGGAGGGGTTCCACCGCACGGCTTTCAGGATCTTAGTTCTCAGACCAGGGATTGAACAGGGATTTCACGACCAGCAATGAAAGCAGAGAGTCCTAACTCCAGGACAACTAAGGAATTTCCATCATCAAAAACTTTAAATATAAGAGTTTATCACTCCATACCAACATTTAGTAAGAGTGAACACTGTCTCATAGCATCAAGCTCTGTTTCAGGCGTGGGGGAATAGGTGGACATGTGCGCACATGTATGTAAACACATATAACTCATCCCAATAGACTTGTTACTGTGAACAACAGTTACATGAAGCTTGAAAATGACACCTCTATTAAAGCCTTTGCCTTTGAGCACCTGACTTATTCACAGCAGTGAAAATGAATGAAAGAAAGCTATATGTAAGAATAAAAAAGATTTTTCTGTATGTTCCAATCAAACTTTATTTACAAAAGCACCCAATGAGCAAGATTTGGCCCAAGGATTGCCCATCCCTGGCTTCAATCAACTCTCTCCCACGCTAATGACTCTGATTGATTCTTTTTTAAAATTTATGTATTTATTAAGAATAAAAAAGATTCTTAGAAACAAAAGGTTTGATGAGAAAAATAAGTAACAGAAGAGTTCACACAGTACAATGTCACTTTCATAAAATATAAAAATAGGCAATATAAGAGGTTATGTTATTTAGGAATACATTTTTTTTAACTTTTCAAGAAGGAAATGAGGACAGGTGGGGGTTGGACAGGTTGAACCATGCAACATGTTTTTAAGTCGGGTAGTCACAATTCTTCCTTTATAACACTTCATAGCATATATGCCACACAAATTATTTTGGATGTAATTAACTCATTTGAAAAGAAAATTTTTAAAAATGTGTATTTATATCAAATATGAAGTGATAAGGGCATAACTAATAAGCTAGCATTAAGAGTCAGCACAAAAGGATTAACAGGAGGAATGATAGACCTATAACAAAGGAAAACAGTCATTTAATTTCATATGCTGTGATTTCACTCATTAACTCCTAAAGTCAGATAAACACATTAATTACCACTTTTACCATTTCTAGACTAACACTGGTGGTTAAGAAATTTTAGAAACTTTCCTGAGTTTACAAACTATAAATTACTATAAATCAGAATTCAAACCCAGGACCAGCCTATCTGCAAAGTCCATGTTATCTTCATTACTCACACAAATAGACTGGTGACTGGACATAAATATTTAACTATAAACACTCAAAAGCTAAGGTGTCGGAGATATCTTCTATTCCACCCCTTTTGTTTTGTGGATAGAAAATAATTAAGAGACTAGGCCCTAAACAGTCAATGATTTGGCACTTCTCAAGCATTTTGGTCTAAGGATCCAAAGTATTTATTTATATGGGGCATGTCTTCAGTTGTGTCTAACTCTTTGTGACCCCCACAGACTAAATTCTCCAGGAATTCTCCAGTCCATGGAATTCTCCAGGCCACAAAGCTGGAGTGGGTAGCCTTTCCCTTCTCCAGGGGAACTTTCCAAACCAGGGATCAAACCCAGATCTCCCACATTGCAGGCAGATTCTTTACCAGGTAAGCCATGAGGGAAGCCCCTATTACTAATTACCACATTAGAAATTAGAGCTAAGAAATTTTACAAATATTGATTTCTTTTGAAAATATTAATATTAATATAGATGGCATTTTTCAAAGCAATAATAATAATGAGAAGAGTGCTATTATTTCACAAATTTCATTTGCTATTATTTTTGCAAACCTCTTTCATTCTGGCATAATAGAAGATACCTACACTCTAATATCTGCTTTTGTATTCAGTCTGTTGCATTATATTGTTTTGACTGCAGTACATGAAGAAAAATCCACTTCTAACTAGATATGTAGCTAGAAAAGGTGGACCCCTCCACTCCCTGAAATGGTCTCCTGGGCTCCCAAGGTCTTCAGATAGTACTTCAAGAATTACTGCTCTAAAGATTACATTCCTTTAGCCATTCTTCCTAAGGACATGACAAACTAAAGTATATACAAAAGTGCTGAATTAACAGGGAATAGGCATAAAATTATTAAAATCTAATTCACAGCACACTTTTCTAAATGAGAATTCTCCCAGATATATTTGAAATCCAATCCAAATTAGGTGAGATCTAAACTTAACCCTATTTTTCTCATGAAGTAGTAAAGGGCAAAACACTACTAGGAGAAAATCAGACCAGACTGCGATAGGTCACTAAAACAGACATCAGAATAGCGGGGTACCAGCACAAACTGAAATAACTCAGAGAAGAGGTGGCAAAGCGTTTCTGTAAAGTGCCAAATAACAAATATTTTAGGCATGGGGGCAAAAAAAGTCTCTGTCACAAATACTCAATACTTGTAGCATGGAAGCAGTCATACAAAATACATAAATAAATGCAAATGGCTGTGTTTCAATAAAAATTTATTGACAGAAACAGGTCAGGCCAGATTTGGCCCTTAGGCCACAATTCTTTGAAGACTGACTTTCACTAAACTGATTAGCTTAAAAATGCAGAGACTAAAACAAAGCCATTTTTGAAAATCACATCTCTGCCTCATTTAGCACTGGATTATTCACAAGATTCTAAGATACTTTTGTAAATCCTTACTATAGCAACACATCTTTCATTTAAGAGGGAGGAAACAGAATTAATAATAACTTCTAAGTACTTCAAATAGCTGAAGTTATACAAACACTCAAGAACATATATTTAAGAAATGACAACATATTCCAATGTGGTTTGGACGCTAAGTCATGCCCAACTCTTTGAGACCCCATGGACTGTAGCCTGCCAGGCTCCTCTCTCCAAGGGATTCTCCAGGCAAGAATACTGGAGTGGGTTGCCATTTCCTTCTCCAGGGGACCTTCCCAACCCAGGAACTGAACCCGGGTCTCCAGCATTGCAGGCAGATTCTTTACCGACTGAGGTATGAGAGAAGCCCATATTCCAATAGATGGGCAAAATATTCCAGAGCAGTAACTATGATAGTCAATAAAATAAAACATTTAAAGATATACCAGGGACTTCCCTGGTGGTCCAATGGTAAAGAATCCGCCTTGCAGTACAGGGGATGCAGGTTCAATCCCTGATTAGGGAACAAGATCCCACAAGCCGCAGAGCAACTAAGCCCACGCAAGAGTCCCTGCACCACACAGGAGATCCTGCATGCAGCGACTAAGACCCGATGCAGCCAAATGTAAACAGATAATTATTAAAGTCACTACACACACAAAAACGATCTTTTTAATTAAAAATAAAGATATACTAAATTTATCACTTCTTTTCTTTATCCTTCTAGTCAATTTATAATATTAATATTTGCTAATTATATTACTTCTGGATATATATATATAGTTCCTAAATAAGATATATAAAGCATAATAAAAGCTAATAAATTTAACTGAATTTTCATTTGAATATTTAACTGAATATTATTTGAAATTTAAAATTTCCTCAGAAGCACAAACATAAAACTCCAAACATAACAAGAAAAGCAACAAATTGACAGAAGACATTCATAAATAATATAGGTCGCAAAGGATTAAGACCAAGAATATATGAAGAACTTCCACAAAACAAAAAAAGTGCAAATTAAAATTAGGGAAACACAGCATTTATAATTCATCATATTTGGAATTTTTTTAAACTCCAGCCATAACAAGTGACAAGGTGATATGAAGACATGAGTATTTATACATCACTGGCAAGAATATAAACTGATACACTACTTTGGAAAAGAATTGTAAATCTTGTAATGTTCCACATCTGCATCTTACAAATTAGCAATTCCAATTCTAGAAAGAAACTTTCTCATGCATACAAAATATATCAAAAGTTCTCATCAAAATGATAAGCAGATGAAGTTATACCATGGAGTATACACAACTGAGAAAAAGGACACGACGACCCTGGTCAACAAGAATGGATCTCAAACAGTGATAAGTAAAAATAGCAAGTTATCAAAAAATGTATTTCATACAATACCATTATCTATATTAAGTACACATATGAAAAATAAAATTATCCAGTGTGGTATGCGTGTGTGGAATTAAAAATACACATAAGACACAGAAATAATGAAAGCCCCAAATTCAGGTGAGGGGGAGAGAAGAGGGGCTGAAAATGGTAGACAAAGCAACTGGGATGGAGAACCCACTTTCATAAACATGGTAGGTACCTTACTCCTTCTAACTTTTTATATATCTAGGACATTTCATTGATATTTTTAAACAAAAGCTATATATAAATGAGTAACACTGGATTAAGGTGTTTTTATTTTAAAAAAGACTAGTAGATTTTCAAACAAATTTTTTAACAGAATATAACATATGAGCAAAAGCAAAATTAGCCAGAGCTTTTTGTTTACTCAACCACCTTATATTTCTAAAGTAATTCTCATCTTTGAATATTGTGCGCCACCTTGTGTTCAAAAAGGTTTAAAGTCCTGTAAAATTCGGAAAACTGTATCTTGAAAATGGCTACTTGAAAATGGAATGGGGAGGGAGGTGGGAGGGGGGTTCAGGATTGGGAACACGTGTACACCCGTGGCAGATTCATGCTGATGTATGGCTAGACCAATACAATATTATAAAGTAAAAAAAAATTATAATAAAAATTTAAAAAAGAAAATACAAATTCCTAGGCTGTGTTACAAGGTTTCACCTTACTAAGCACACATAACAATGACATTAAAAAAAAAAAAAAAAAACTATTCTGAGGAACTTAGAAATAGTCTATCTTTCTTATTAGTTATTCCTTGTTTCAGTTGTTCACTACACTTCCAAAGTGTAATCTGCCTTTTTGACTTCATTTTAAGTATATAAAATTTTGTTAGAGAATCAAAATTACAAACATTTAAAATTCTAAAATATACTGTCATTTAAAAAAACCTACCTTTGAATGTGTGATTGATAAAGTGTCTACCCACACACGCCAGCCACCCCACTCATATTTGATTGCATGGTAAAGTAGGATTCGGAATATGGCATATACCATTTCTGTTATCTTTTGTTCATCTGAATTCTTAGGATTAAAATAGCAGAGAGAAAGCATCCACTCTTGCCACACAGAACACTGTAGCAAACTCCTGAAAATATTAAGAGGACACTGAATTATTTAAAAAGTAAATCAACTGAAAGAATTCTAAAAACGTAAAACTTTAAAACAAAATGAACAAAACAACCAGCTTTATTATGTATACAAAACAATTAAAAACAATGAGGTATTGAAAGTTCAAGTAACTGTATGGTATATTACTTGTACTACTTTAATGAAAAAGCATACAGAAAGTTCATTTCATAGTATTTAAAGCAATTTGTCCTAGAAAATATAGGCTTATTCAAAGCTAGACTTGAACACTGCAAATAAAAGGTAACTGATCCTGCTTACCTTCTATTCTCTCTACTGTTATTAAAAAGTTTAATCATGTCAGAAAGAAATGCTCTGCGAACTTCCATGCTCTCTGGGCACTGCACAGAATTTCGAAGTAGCGTTGCAATTACTTTTAGTATCTCTGTAAGACAATTCATAAATTAGTAAAAACCACAACGTTACAAAAAATTCATGATGCAAGATCATCAGTATATTTCAATTTTATTTCCCTGACATAAATGTCTACCTAAAATATCCTTTTCTGTATTATAAAAAAATTATCTGTGGACAAGACTGTCAAAACATTCACTAGAAATCATATATAAACAAGAAAGGAATTTTTTATTTTCATCATTAGACAGAATACTTAAATTTTAAAACTTTGTAGTAAATCAAATTAAATTATAAATGAATTAAATGACTGCTGACACCTCTCCATAATCTCTGCCAGATAATAAAGTTGATCTTAAAATATACATATTTAAAATTTTTTTAAATACTCAAAACATATATATAAAATCAAAATCTCAGAAAAAAGAATTCTCAGCTTCTTCAACAATATGTATAATAGGCACATACTTTATCCTTTATCATTGTGAATTTTAGAAGCTATCAAGATTTTCTTCCATAATTCTAAAAGTAAAATTAGACACAAAAATATGAAAACTAAATTAAAACCTACTAAAAACCCTAAATAAATAAAACTGTTCCTATAATACTCTTAAATATTGACTAAATTTGTACTATAAATTTTAAGAAAAGGAATGCTTAAAATATATAAAAATCAAAGTAGAATGATCAAATAATAATATCCCAAAGTTTTACACAAATAAAAATTGAGGAATTCTAAACCTGCAATTGGCCAAGATTTTTGGTGTTTCTAAAGCAAAAAGTTCAAAATATCAAATAAAAGATATTTTATCATAAACTTAATGACAATTTTTGAATTCTTCTAATGACGAAGTCTACCTGAACAATGATTACCATGACAATAATATCCACTAACTTTGAGGATATACTACTGTGAGACACTTTTTTAGAAAATACAGATATTAATACATATAATCCTCACAAAATGATAACTAGATACTATTATCATCCGGATTGTATAGATACTATTATTTACCCATTTGGATAAATTAATGTACCCCAAAATCACTTAGCTGTTAATACTGAAAAGCAGACATACCATTTTTTAAATACCACAGTGTACAGATTATCTTTTCTGCTAATATATTACACAGACAATATATTTAAAGTTCTTACTTCAATAAGTCATCTTTCCCATAACTACATAAAATATATTTTATATTATATATATTACCAAGGCTGGATGAAGCACAAGCTAGAATCAAGATTGCCTAAAGAAATATCAATAATCTTAGATATACAGATGATACCACCACTGTGGCAGAAGAGGAACTAAAGAATCTCTTGATGAAAGTAAAAGAGGAGAGTGAAAAAGCTGGTTTAAAACTAAACATGTTGATATATGGCAAAACCAATACAATATTGTAAAGTTTAAAAATAAAATAAAACTAAACATTCAAAAACAAAGATTATGGCATCCAATTCCATCACTTCAAAGCAAAAAGATAAGGACAAAAAAGAAACAGTGACAGACTTTATTTTCTTGGGCTCCAAAATCACTGTGGATGGTGACTGCAGCCATGAAATTAAAAGACGCTTGCTCCTTGGAAGAAAAGCTATGACCAACCTAGATACCATTTTAAAAAAACAAAGACACCACCACTTTGCCAACAAATGTCCTTATAGTCAAAGCTATGGTTTTTCCAGTAGTCATGTATAGATAAGAGAGCTAGACCATAAAGAAGGCGAGTGCTGAAGATCAGATGCTTTCAAACTTCGGTGCTGTAAAACACTCTTGAGAATCCCCTGGACAGCAAGCAGATCAGATTAATACAACCTAAAAGAAATCAAGCCTGAAAAGTCACTGGCAGGACTGATACTGAAGCTGAAACTCCAACACTTTGGCCACCTAATGTGAAGGGTCGGCTCATTAGAAAAGACCGTGATGCTGGGGAAGACTGAAGCCAGGAGGAGAAGGGGATGACAGAGGATGAGATGGTTGGATGGCATCACCGACTGGATGGACATGAGTCTGAGCAAGCTCCAGCAGATAGTGAAGGACAGGAAAGGTGGCATGTGCAGTCCATGGGTTGCAAAGAGTTGGACATGACTGAGCAAATGAACAACAACAATATAATCGAGGTATTTTTTCCTTTTTTACTCTATAAAATAATGATATCACAATTATTTGGAGGCTAAGAAAAATTAAACACACACATGACATGTGTTTTTAAAATTAGTACTGAAACAGTATCACAAACATGAACACAACTCATCACACAAAAAGTAATTTAATTTATAAATTCCACAAACCAGTTGTTTTAATATCACTAATCTTAAAAAGCAAGATGAGAAATGTACACATTTTATAAGTCCTTAAGAATTCTAAATATCAAAAGAAAAGATTATTAACCAAGACTAAGTTCTTAAACAATTAAGAAGACAGATATTTTTCAATTCCACACTTCGTATTCTTAACTTGACAGGAATTTAAAAAGAAAGCCACCTGCATGGTCCATGTAACTTAGCCTGTCATCACCTAAATAGTACAGTCAAAACTTTACCAAAAATCTGAACATATATCTTATGCATATAATTCTTGAAAATCTGTATATAAACATTTCCCCATGACCTAAGGTAAATTTGAAATTATAGTCAACATCAAACACAAACAAAACTACTATTATATTAATGTCTATAATGAAATGTTATCTAAACAATGTGTTTCCAACAATATCAACTTTAGGTTCTTCAGTGCCTTTCCATTTGGTAACAAGATGTACTTATAAAAAACAAGTTAAAAGGAAGGGAACGGGAGAAATGGGTGAAGGCGCTCAAAAACTAGAAGCTTCCAGTTACAAGGTGAATAAGTTCCGTGGATGTAATCTTTAACCTGGAGACAACAGATAACAATACTGCTTTATGCGTTTGAAAGTGCTAAGGGTATTCACCACGTGTAACACAAAAAATTAAAACCACGTAGAGCCATGGTGTGCTCACTAACATTACTGTGGTAATCATCTCACAACGTGTATCAACTCATTACACTGTACACCTTGAAATTACACAACCTTGTATGTCAGCTATGTAACAATAAATCTTGAAAAAAAAAAACCAAATATCAAAAACAAAGTATATTAAATACATACGAGGATTCTGTATCTTTACTGAAGAATCAGGATCTGGATGTTGTTTATGTATCACTTGAGTGCATATCTGTTCTATGAGAATCTACAGAAATGAAAGACCAGATTGGATTAGCATAATCACTATATCACTATTACTATTAATGAACTTTAAGTACAACACTAATCAACATTATAACCCTATTTTAAAGTAATTATAAAATGAGACATCAAATAGTCAATACAATGGAGAAAATACTTAAACAGAGATGTCCACACTGTTTAATAACTCACAGACTAACAGATTAAGATATAGCAGTGTGTCTTTATTTTTTTTTATTTTTTTTTTAGCAGTGTGTCTTTAAATAACTAGTTTCAAAATCATACATCAAACCTAAATGCTTTTATTTCATCTACACATTAGTCAACTCAATTATATAGGTATTTTTCGCTAAAAATTAGTTAAGATTAAATGCTCACTGCATTCCTACCTCAAATAAGACGTTATACGTTGTCATTGTGATGAAATTTGTCTGAAGCATGAGTCTTTCAGCTAACAATGAAAACAACCCATGTCCAAGCATAACTTCAGCTTTTCTTCTGCAATTACACAGAAAAAAAAAATCAAATGCAAAGTTTTACTATTTACTTGATGAAGGAGACATAAAAATGTTTTTCACAAAAGTAACAAATTCCAGCTCAATAATGCCCCCAATTTCCTTCAACCTAGAACTTACAAGGCCACAAAATCTTTTAAGTACAGAAATACAAACTACAATATGGGAACAACTAAAGTTTAAAAAAATACGACTGGTTATGCCACAGCACAGCAAAAATCATCACCAAAATCTTCATAGTTTGATTCAGCCCCTCACTCATGTCTGACTCATTGCAACCCCATGGATTGCAGCACGCCAGGCTTACCTGTCCATCACCAACTCCCAGAGCTTGCTCAAACTCGTGTCCATCGAGTTAGTGATACCATCCAACCATCTCATCCTCTGTTGTCCCCTTCTCCTCCTGCCCTCAATCTTTCCCAACATCAGGGTCTTTTCCAATGAGTCAGTTCTTCGCATCAGGTGGCCAAAGTATTGGAGTATCAGCTTCAGCATCAGTCCTTCCAATGAACACTCGGGACTGATTTCCTTTAGGATGGACTGGTTGGATCTCCTTGCAGTCCAAGGGACTCTCAAGAGTCTTCTCCAACACCACAGTACAAAAGCATCAATTCTTTGGCATCCATTTTTCTTTATGGTCCAACTCTCATATCTATACATGACTAATGGAAATATCATAGCTCTGACTAGTCAAACCTCTGTCGGCTTTTTAATATGCTGTCTAGATTGGTCATAGCTTTTCTTCCAAGGAGCAAGTGTCTTTTAATTTCATGGCTGCAGTCACCATCTGCAGTGATTTTGGAGCCAAAGAAAATAAAGTCTCTCACTGTTTCCACTGTATCCCCATCTAATTGCCATGAAGTGATGGGACTGGATGCCATGCCCTTCGTCTTTTGAATGCTGAACATTACTTTGCCAACAAAGGTCTGTCTAGTCAAAGCTATGGTTTTTTCAGTAGTCATGTATAGATCAGAGAGTCATGTATAGATCCAACTATACATGAGACTATGAGACCAAAGAATTGATGCTTTTGAACTGTGGTGTTGGAGAAGACTCTTGAGAGTCCCTTGGACTGCAAGGAGATCCAACCAGTCCATCCTAAAGGAAATCAGTCCTGAATATTCATTGGAAGGACTGATGCTGAAGCTGAAACTCCAATACTTTGGCCACCTGATGAGAAGACCTGAGTCATTAGAAAAGATCCTGATGTTGGGAAAGATTGAAGGCAGGAGGAGAAGGGGACGACAGACGATGAGATGGTTAAATGACAGCTTGACTCAACGACATGAGTTTGAGTAAACTCCGGGAGTTGGCGATGGACTCGGAGGCCTGGCGTGCTTCAGTCCATGGGGTTGCAAAGAGTCGGACACGACTGAGAGACTGAATTGAACTGAAATGAACCATGAATAATAATCTAAAGCCAAATCTTCACAGCAATTTTTTACTAACTGGCAGCTACCATGAATAATCATCTAAAGCCAAATAAGTAGAAAAACAATGTGAAAGAAAAGGTAGAAGACATGCAAGAGAATTTTTAAAGGAACACTGTGAAGATAAACACACTAAAATTAAACTTTCAAGCAGAAACTAAGAAACTGAAGGATTACAAACTTAATTCTACCCCTGGCTTTGTCAAATGTTTTCTCCAAATGGCTGGATAGTATATATTTACAGTTTTGTGTACCATGCTCTCTGCAGCACTAACTCAACACTGCTGCTGTATAAACAGCCATAGATAATAAGCAAATAAATGATTGTGGCTGTGTTCCAATGTAACCTTATGTACAGTCAGCCAGCTGGATTCAACACAGACTACAAAGTTAGCAATACTTTTCTACCACCAAAACTGTTAATTTTTATAATAAACCAATTCTGGTATAAGGAACAATAGGTAGGACAAGAACGTCTGCATTCAGTTAAGAAAAGAAGCATGCAGGTTTCAGTTTTTAGTTATATATATAACAGAATACAGTATGTGACAAATACCCAAGTTAATTCTGCTAGCTATATACTACAGATGAAGCAAATGGTGATCAAGCCCCCTGAAAGAAGTCCTCACCTAGATTTACTTAGAATTCAACTTAAACAAATGTATTCTCATAGTGAACAAAATGCAGAAAAATTAAAATAGAAACAGAAACAATATACTCCTGTTCCCTACTTTATTTTTAATATGTAGAAAGAGGACTAAACTTATATAGAATTTTATGAATAAAAATAAATAAAAAACAGACTAGAGGAACGACACGTAAATACTATCCCAAAGATTTATAAAACTGATATGTAATATGCAACAGTCCATTTTAGATTTCATGCATACTCACTTTGGGGCCAGGTGTTTTAAAAAATAGCCCATTGCCTTGAGAGCCTGTACTCTGATTCCTTCACTTGTTGATGCCAGAAGTTTATAGATAACACTGAATAAATTAAAATTTAAAACAAATTACTATGAGTATCTTTCAAAAGTAAATATCTTATATATGCATATTTTTTCATATAATCACACAATTATAAACCTTAGTCACACAATTATAAACCTATCTTCAAGTAAGGTATGATTGAATTTAATATACATTTCTAACATTTAAAAATTTGCTTATCAACTATATGTTCTCTTCAAGAAACCCACTTTAAATATAAAAATATATACAGATAAGTAATTGAATGGACAAAAATATACCATCTTAATAACTAATCAAAAATAAGAGTAACTACATTAATTTCAGACAGATTTCAAAGTATGGAAAGTTATCGGGGATAAAGAAGGACATTGTATCATGATAAATAGGTCAATTCTCCAATATGACCTAACAGTCCTTAACATGCATGTACCTAGCTACAGAGCCTAAAAGTACATAAGGCAAAAACTTACAGAAGTGCAAGGAGAAACAATTAATCCATTATCATAGTGGGAGATTTCAAAACCCCTTTCTCAGAAAAAGACAGACCCAGCAGGCAGAAAATCAGTAAGCACATAGTTAATCTCAAAAATAGAATCAAACAACTGGATGTCACTGATATCTATGCACTACTTCCAGGCTACCCAGGTGACCCGGTGGTAAAGAACCCGACTGCCAGTTCAGGAGATGCGAGAGGCGCGGGTTAGATCCCTGTGACAGATGACCTGCAGGGAAACAGCAAACCACTACAATGTTCCTGCCTGGAAACGTTCGTGGAGGGGCCTGGAGGACTCCAGTTCATGCGGTTGCCAGGAGCTGGACACAACTGACCACACACACACGTGCTACTTGCTTGTACAACAGTAGAAAAACACACTTTTCTTCAGCTCACACAGAACATTCACCAAATAGACCACATCCAGGACCATAAAAACACATAAACAACAAATATAAAGACTGGAGATTACATAACACCGGCTCCAAAACCACATGAAATTAAACTAGAAATCAATAATAGATAACTGCAAAACACCAAAATACTTCTAAATAAAAGGTGGGTTAAGGAAGAAATCTCAAAAAATTAAAAGCATTTTCAACTAAACGAAAATGAAAGCACAACTTATAAAAATTTGTGGGATGTTGCAAAAGCAGCACTTACAGGAAAATTTACAGCACTGAATACATACATTCTAACAGAAAAGAAGAAAGATCTAAAATCAATAACCTAAGCTTTTACTCTAGGGCATCTGGATGAGAAAATTCAATTGAAAGTAAGCAGAAGAAAAACAATAAGCACTGGAGTACGAATCAATAAAAAATGGAGAAAATCAATAAAAATAAAACTTGATTCTTCAAAAAGACCAATAAAATCAATAAGCTTCCTTGGAAGCTAAGAAAAAAAGAGAAAGGACATAATTCACTAATGTCACATATGAAAAGAGGGATATAACTACAGATGCCATGCCCATATAAAAGAATATTATGAACTCTACACCCACAAATTCTATAACCTACATGCAATAAGCCAATGCCTTGAAAGACATCATCTGCCAAAACATACATAAGAAAAAATAAAAGATATGAATAGGCTTATATCTACTAAAGATACTGAATAACCACCAAAATTGAAAGTACCAAACCGAGAGGAATTCACTGGTAAAATCTACTAAACATTTGGGGAAGAAATGATACCAGTTCTCTACCAGCTCCATCAGAGCACAGAAGCAGAAGGAATACTCCTAACTTACTCTCATTCTATGAGTCACCATTACCCTATACCAAAACCAGAAGAAAACACTGCAAGAAAACGACCAATATCTTACATTAGACAAATATCTCACATAATAGAGATGAAAAATCCTCAACAAAACATCAGCAAATCAAATCCAAAAAAGTATAAGTATATACGATGACCAAGTGAGATTTATCCTGGGTATACAAGGATAGTTTCACATCTGAAAATCAATTAAGGTAATCATCACATAAACACATAAGCAAAGTTATCAGTTATATCAGTAGATAAAAAAAAAATTTTTACAAATCCAACAGCCATTCATGTTAAAAACTCTAAATAAACTAAGGACAGAGGGTTAACTTTCTCAACTTGATAAAGACTATCTACAAAAAACCTACAGCTAACATCACACTCAATGGGAAAAAAATTCTTTACTACTTAGATCAAGTGAAAGGCACGACTGTCCCCTCTCACCATCCCTTTACAATATCATACCAAATTTTCTTCCTAAAGTGGTAAAGCAAGAAAAGTAAATATACGTACAGACTGCGAAGGAACATATAACACAATCCGTGTTTGCAGATGACATGATCACCTACGAAGAACATCTAGGACTGACTGACAAAATAAATCATGGAAATAGGAAGCGATTATAGCAAGGTTGAAAAATACAAAATTGATATCCAAAGTCAATTGCTTTCCTATATACCAACAATAAACAAGCCAAAGGACTTAATAGATACTTCATCAAGGGAGATACACAGATGGCAAATAAGAATACAAAAAGATGCTCCATATCATAGGGAAATGCAAATGAAAACACAAATAAAACACCTATTAGAATGGCCAAACACCACCAAATGCTGGTGAGGGGGAGAAGCAACACAAATTATCACCCTCAGAAGAAACTGAAAGCATAGCCACTCTGGAAGACAGTTTGGAAGTTTCTTACAAAACTAAATACACTTTTACCATACAATCCAGCAACTGCACTCTGTGGTACTTATCCAAAGGAACTGAAAACATATTTTCAGGGAAAACTGACATATGCATGTTTATACCAGCTTTACATGTAACTGCAAAAACTCGCAAGCAACCAAGATGTCCTTGATCAATGCATAAATAAACTGTAGACATCCAACCAATGAAATATTATTCAGGCCTACAAGAAATGAGCTATCAAGCTATGAAAAGCCTTTTGGTTGAAAGCCTCAGATTGAAAAAAATACATACTAAATGATACTAACTATATGGCATTCTAGAAAAGGCAGAACAAGGGAGACAATAAAAAGATTAGTGGTTGTGGGTTTGGTGGGTGGGGGGTGCTGAGAGAAGGATGAACAGGCAAAGTACAGAAGATTTTGACAGCAGTGAAATATTCTGAATGCCAGGGTAACGATGAACATATACATTCAACCAACCAAGATGGAGTAAGGACAACAGAGCTTCTCTTCCTATGTATCAGAACTAAAAACTACAGACAAATAGAAAAGTAATTTTGCAAGTACTCTGAAGACTACAAAAAAGCAGGTGCATTGGTGTGGAGAAGTTAATACTTAGGCATTACACATTTTATAGGTAAGAGTCTGAATTTTTACTTTTCTCTTGTAAATCTGACCCACAGTCTATATCTCAGAGTAATTTTCTTTCAGAAGTTTAAGTAGCTAATATCGTGAGAAAAACGATCCTTCAGTTTACAGGAATTAAGAAAATGGGTTCCTACAGACTAGAGGCCTGGAAAAGCATATGGAAAACCACTCCAGTATTCTTGCCTGGAAACTCCCCTTGGACAGAGGAGCCTGGTAGGCCACAGTCCAATTCAGTTCAGTTGCTCAGTCGTGTGTGACTCTGCAACCCCATGGACTGCAGCAGGCCAGGCTTCCCTATTCATCACCAACTCCAGGAGCTTGCTCAAACTCATGTCCACTGAATCGATGACGACATCCAACCATCTCACCCTCTGTCATCCCTTTCTCTTCCTGCCTTCAATCTTTCCCAGCAACAGAATCTTTTCCAATGAGTCAGTTCTTCACATTGGGTAGCCAAAGTATTGGAGTTTCAGCTTCAGCATCAGCATCAGTCCTTCCAATGAATATTCAAGACTGAAATTCCCTTAGGATTGACTGGCTTGACTTCCTTGCAGTCCAAGGGACTCTCAAGAGTCTTCTCCAACACCACAGTTCAAAAGCATCAATTCTTCAGCTCTCAGCCTTCTTTATGGTCCAACTCTCACATCCATACATGACTACTGAAAAAAACCATAGCTTTGACTAGATGGACCTTTGTCGGCAAAATAATGTCTCTGCTTTTTAATATGTTGTCTAGGTTGGTCACAGCTATCCTTCCAAGAAGCAAGGTTCTTTCAATTTCATGGCAGCAGTCACCATCTGCAGTGATTTTGGAGCCCCCAAAAATAGTCTGTCACTGTTTCCATTGTTTCCCCATCTATTTGCATTGAAATGATGTAACCGGATGCCATGATCTTCACTTTTTAAATGCTGAGTTTTAAGCCAACTTTTTCACTCTCCTCTTTCATTTTCATCAAGAGGCTCTTCAGTTCTTCTTCACTTACTGCCTTAAGAGTGGTATCATCTGCATATCTGAGGTTATTGATATTTCTCCTGGCAATCTTGATTTCAGCTTGTGCTTCATCCAGCCCAGCATTTCACATGAGGTACTCTGCATATTAAGTTAAATTAGCAGGGTGACAATATACAGCCTTGATGAACTCCCTTCCCAATTTGGAACCAGTCTGTTCTTCCATGTCTGGTTCTAACTGTTGCTTCTTGACTTACATACAGGTTTCTCAGGAGGCAGGTCAGGTGGTCTGGTATTTCCATCTCTTAAAGAATTTTCCACAGTTTGTTGTGATCTACACAGTCAATGGCTTTGACGTAATCAATAAAGCAGAAGTAGATGTTTTTCTGGAACTCTCTTGCTTTTTTGATGGTTAAACAGATGTTGGCAATTTGATCTCTGGTTCCTCTGCCTTTTCTAAATCCAGCTTGAACATCTGGAAGTCCTCAATTCATGTACTGCTGAAGCCTAGCTTGGAGAGTTTTGAGCATTACTTTGCTAGCGTGCGAGATGAGTGCAACTGTGAGGTAGTTTGAACATTCTCTGGCATTGCCTATCTTTGGGATTGGATGAAAACTGACCTTTTTCCAGTCCTGTGGCTTCTGCTGAGTTTTCCAAATCTGCTGGCATATTGAGTGCAGCACTTTCACAGTATCATCTTTTAGGATTTGAAATAGCTCAACTGGAATTCCATCACCTCCACTAGCTTTGTTTGTAGTAATGCTTCCTAAGGCCCCCTTGATTTTGGACTCCAGGATGTCTGGTTCTAGGTGAGTGATCACACCATCATGGTTATCTGGAAAATGACGATTTTTTCTGTATAGTCCTTCTGTGTTTCTTGCCAGCTCATCTTAGTATCTTCTGTTTCTGTTAAGTCCATACCATTTCTGTCCTTTATTGGGTCACAAAGAGCGGACACAACAGAAGCAACTTAGCACACACAGACTAGAGAAGGTAGGAGACTCCTAAATAACTAGGAGCAAACAAAGGGGAAGAATCCACAAGACCTGTGTAAAAACCTTCAAAAGCCACAAACTGACCTAAGAGATGCAATGTATGGGACAAACTCAGACCACAGGATCAATCAAGTCTTTCTAAAGAAGATGTGAATTATCACCCAGTTCTCACCTTAATCCCTGAGTGGTGTGTGTACAAGAAAAACTTAAAGAAGACGAGAGGTTTTAAAAATGAAGGGACAAGAGAACAACCACTTATAGAGGACAGGCAGAACTTGAAGACTGACCTTTCCTGCTAAAACAAAAAACAAAAATCAACATTTGTTAACGGATCACAAGATGCAAAGATTATAGGTTAGGGTTAGGGAGTATTTCCCAAATAATTCTATGAGGTCAGCATTTACTCTGACATTTAAATCAGTAGACTGAATGAAGTCAATTACCCTTCATAATGTGGGTACCTCATTTGAACAGTTAAAGGCCTTAATAGAAAAGCAAAAAACTGACCTCCCTAGAAGAAGAGGGAATTATGCCAGCAGACAGACTTTAATCTCAAACTGCAACATCAACTCTTATCTGGATCTCCACCTGCCAGCCTACCCTGCAAATTTTGGACCTGTCAGCTTCTACAATCACATAAGCCAATTCCTTAACATACATGTCTGTCTGTCTGTCTGTCTCTCTCTCTCTCACACACACACACATGCACACAAACACTTTTGGTTCTGCTTCTCTGGGAATTTCTGAAAATGCACTCCCTAAGTATAATGCATAAAGTCTTCTTCTATCTTATACACAAAGTATCGAAAAACAACAAATCAAAAGTCTGTTATAAAAGACTGGTTGCTGTTGTCATTCAGTTGCTAAGTCATGTCCGACTCTTTGTAACCCCACGGACTGTAGCACGCCAGGCTCCACTGTCGCCCACTATCTCCCAGTTTGCTGAAATTCATGTCCATTGGGTTGATGATGCCATCCAACCATCTCATCCTCTGCTTCCCCCTTCTCCTTTTGCCTTCAATCTTTCCCAGCATCAAGGTCTTTTCCAATAAACTGGCTCTTTGCATCAGGCAGTCAATGTATTGGAGCTTAACCAACGGCCCTTAAATCAATATTCAGAGTTGATTTTCTTTAGGACTGGCTGGTTTAATCTCCTTGCTGTCCAAGACTCTAAAGAGTTTTCTCCAGCAAAATTCAAAAACATCACTTCTTCGGCACTTAGCCTTCTTTATGGTCCCACTCTCACATCTGTACACTACTAGAAAAGCCACAGCTTAGACCATACAGACCTTTGTGGGCAAAGTGACAGCTCTGCTTTTTAATACACTGTCTAGGTTTGTCATAGCTTTTCTTCCAAGGAGCAAGCATCTTTTAGTTTCATGACTACAGTCACCATCCACAGTGATTTTGGAGCCTAAGAAAATAAAGTTTGTCACTGCTTCCACTTTTTCACCATCTATTTGCCATGAATTGATGGGACCAGATGCCATGATCTTAATTTTTTGAATGCTGAGTTTGAAGCCAGCTTTTTCACTCTCCTCTTTCACCCTCATAAAAAGGATCTTTAGTTCCTCTTCACTTTCTGCCATTAGAATGGTGTCACCTGCATATCTGAGGTTGTTGATACTTCCCCTGGCAATTTTGATTCCTGCTAGTGATTCATCCAAGCCCAGCATTTCTGCACATAAGTTAAATAAGCAAGATTACAATATACAGCCTTGCTATACTCCTTTCCCAATTTTGAACCAGTCCATTTTTCCATGTCTGGTTCTAATTGTTGCTTGTTTACTCATATATAGGTTTTTCAAGAGAGAGGTAAGGTAGTTTGGTACTCCCATTTCTCCCATCTCTTTAAGAATTTTTCACAGTTTGCTGTGAGCCACACAGTCAAAGGTGCCAGTGTAATCAATGAAGCAGATGTTTTTCTGCAACTCCCTTACTTTCTCCATGATCCATGGTATGGAAAATTTATTATAGCTAGATTATTAAATTACTTACTGTAGCTGATCACTCAGCAAAGTTATGTGTTCAACTTTTGTGCCCCAAAAACCTTCCCATTAAATGAAAGACTTAAAACAGAAGTATTATCTTTTGTTGCTGATAATTGTTACAGACTGAATATGTGCTCCCCAATTCATATACTAAATCCCTAAGCTCAACTGTAGCTGTATTTGGAGAAGAAATCAGTTAAGTTAAAGGAGGTCAAGACATGCAAACGAGGCAAGAAAATACAGTCTGAAGGGGTAAACCTATCATCAGAACAAGATACAAACATGACAGAGAAGTTTTAAGACAGAGAATTTAAAAAAACTATGATTAGGAGGTGGGGCAGGGGGGAATTTGGGAGAAAACAGATAACAAATAAGGACCTACTGTAGAGCACAGAGAACTCTACTCAATACTCTGTAATGACCTATATGGGAAAAAAATCTAAAAAAGACTAGATATATGTATAGTTACAACTGAATCACTTTGCTGTACACTTGGAACTAACAACATTGTAAATAAACTACAGTCCAATTAAAAATTTAAATAAAAAACAAAAATTAAATGAGGTCATAAAGGTGGGTCCTGATTCAAGTGGATTAGCGTCCTTATTTAAAAAAAAAAAAAAAAACAAAAAAAACAAAGAGCTTTCTGCTTTCTCACTTGCTGTCTTTCTGCCCTGTACAGAAAGGTCATGTCAGCACAGTGGGAAGGAGGCTGCCTACACTCCAAAGGGAAAGCCCTCACCAGACACCAAGCCTCCCTTCAGCACCTTTATCTTGGACTTACAGTCTCCAAAACTGTGAGAAAACAAATTGTTGGTGTTTAAACTACCTGGTCTAGGATATTTTGTTACAGCATGCTGAGCAGACTAATACAGTGATGACTTGGGACTGAGGTTGGAAGACGTTATATTTTAAAGGAAAGACATAGAGATCTTCTCTTAGATCACAATTGTATATTACTATTCTAGGACCTAAAGACACGTCTGTTAAGAGAATCTGACCTTACAATAGCTGTATAACAGCATTAACTATACAAACACTGGAATGATTTGCCTGATCTGTCCTCACATGTTAAACAGTAACACAGCCTCTATCGCTGAAGAATTTTTCAAAAAACATAAGACATGAAATAAAAGGATCTTATATCCTGTTTTATAGGATCCAGTAACAATTTTCATTTCTAAGAACCTATCATTTAAAAACTAATCTCTTATATTAAATATATTAAAATTCTTGAAATGTTAAACTCTTACCGTAACCCATTCCTTTGGTCAAAAGCAGGTATCATAGAGTTAGGATGTTCTGACATTAATGCAACAAGCAGCTGTAGCACATCCATTAGATTGTCATCCTAAAATTATTTTAGAATTTTTTTTAAATAAGGAAAACAACTTATTTGAACAATGACTACTTCTGTAATAATGAATTAGAATATCAAAAAAATAAGTAGGCTTCTGAACAAATACACTTGTTTAAAACACACTATTTAATATACATATTCATCTGTAGAATTCAAAATACACAACACTAAAGAGTCAATTTCATAATCAAAGATATAAAATGACTATTGTACTGTGTCAAGATTTCTTAAAACATATTCCACTGTTATAACAGGTATTGATTTACAGGTTTCTTTTTTTTTTTTAAGGAATGATTACATATCAAGAAATTGGCAGGGAAGGACAAACAGGCTGTTCTGTTTTATTACAACAAAGACAAACTGAAGCTTCAAAATGCTAAGAAGACGTTGGGAACATAGTAGTAGTGTTGGGGCAGCTAGGACCACGATGTGCACTAAGTCCCTCTAGAAACTAGTTCTGAAACCAGATCTTATGGGAAATGATAACTAGACAGTTCTCACAGCCTATCTGGGAAAAAGTGTTAGCAGATCAGTCGTGTCCAACTCTTTGCAACCCCATGGACTGTAGCTTCTGTCCATGGACTTCTCCATGCAAGAATATAGGACCGGACTGCCATTCCCTTCTCCAGGGGATTTTCACAACCCAGGGATAAAACTTGGGTCTCCTGCACTGCAGGCAGATTCTTTACCATCTTAGCCATCAGGGAAGCCCCATATCATCTGTGGTTAGTATTAAAGGTATCAGTACATATTAGTCCCTCAGTCGTGTCCAGCTCTTTGCAACCCTATGGACTGCAGCACACCAGGCTTCCCTGTCCATCACCAACTCCTGGAGCTTGCTCAAACTCATGTCCATCAAGTCGATGATGTCATCCAACCATTTCATCCTCTGTTGTCCCCTTCTCCTCCCACCTTCAATCTTTCCAAGCATCAGGAAAGTCTTTTCCAATGAGTCAGTTCTCCGCATCAGGTGACCCAAGTATTGGAGCTTTAGTCCTTCCAATGATTATTCAGGACTGATTTCCTTTAGGATTGACTGGTTGGATCTCCTTGCAGTCCAAGGGATTCTCAAGAGTCTTCTCCAAAACCACAGTTCAAAATCATCAATTCTTCGGCACTCAGCTTTCTTTATAGTCCAACTCTCACATCCATACATGACTACTGGAAAAATCATAGCTTTAACTAGATGGACCTTTGTCGGCAAAGTAATGTCTCTGCTCTTTAATATGCTAAGTCTGTCACCGCTTTCCTTCCAAGGAGTAAGCATCTTTTAATTTCATGGCTGCAGTCACCAACTGCACTGATTTTGGAGCCCAAGAAAATAAAGTCCGTCACTGTTTCCACTGTTTCCCCATCTATTTGCCATGAACTGATGGGACCAGATGCCATGATCTTCGTTTTTTGAATGTTGAGTTTCAAGCCAGCTTTTTCACTCTCCTCTTTCATTTTCATCAAGAGACTCTTTAGTTCTTCTTCATTTTCTGCCATAAGGGTGGTGTCACCTGCATATCTGAGGTTATTGATATTTTTCCTGGCAATCTTGATTCCAGCTTGTGCTTCATCCAGCCCGACATTTCACATGATGTACTCTGCATATAAGTTAAATAAGCAGGGTGACAACATACAGCCTTGATGTACTGCTTTCCCAATTTGGAACCAGTCCATTGTTCCATGTCCAATTGTTGCTTCTTGACCTGCACACAGGTTTCTCAGGAAGCAGGTCAGGTGGTCTGGTATTTCCATCTCTTAAAGAATTTTCCACAGTTTGTTGTGATCCACACAGTCAAAGGCTTTAGCATAGTCAATGAAGTAGAAATAGATGTCTTTCTGGAATTCTCTTGCTTTTTCTTTTTTTTTTTTGCTATTTTTTCTACGCCTTTTCTATGTTTCTTTCTAGAATTCTCTTACTTTTTCTCTATCTATATACGTGGTAATAATAAACTTTTCATTTTTTAATTTGTCCAAGGCAGACATGATGTGATAAACACCACTAGACTCACCACCTGGGCCACAGAAATATATACTGCAAGCCCATCTGCGTACAGACTGCCTCTTGACATTTTTTAAAATGGACATCGCAGTGGTGTTGGGGGTCTCATCACCCAAGTGGAGAACAGGGAAGCAAAATTTTTTCCCAAAACTTTAAGGTGGGTTTTTGTTTGGGGCGGCATATTTTTCTCCCCTCTCTGGATTTGTACTTTTAAATCTTAAATGATACACTGTTAGGCATGGCAGGTAGTATAAGAAGCAATGGAGAAGTGTTTAAAATGCCTGTGTTAGCTAACAGGTTTCTGAATTTATTGCTGTATCTCCAGAGAGAAGGCTGGAGAAGGTAACAAGAAGATTTCCTATCAGCTACTGCAGCCTTAAAACAAAGTTGGTATCTCTTTGGACTTTAAAATTGTTCCTATGCAGCTTCTTTTACTTTTGCTTAATCAGACACAAAGGGAAGCATGAGCAGGGAAAGATCAATAGATGTTTATTGGGTGAACACACTTCTGTATATGGCATAATTTGATAACATTTGCAGAACAGCACAAGAATAAGCACATAGGAGTTCTGAAATCTACAAATTTCAAGAAAACCCTTCACAGTCTTTGTTGACTATTTCATATCTCATGCGGGCCTTATTGGGCATTACTAACCCACAGATACAAAGGAAAGCAGCAGGCAGTCATCCCTATGGTGCCCTGAGTCCAGGTTCATTCACTGCTTTTTAATTCTCGCTGTGGCAGCTACTTCAATATTTAATTCTCAATATGCTAAATAAATCATCTAGAGGTAGGGCACTGGGGCTTTGGAAAAGTGTGATTTGAAAGACCCAAAAAATATCTGATTTAATAGTTTCGGGGTAACAGATCACTGTGACTTCCAGTTTCTCAGTTATGAAATATTTTGGTCCCAAATGGTCAAGAAAATCTAAAAAGAGACTACCCTACTCAAGAGGAAAAAGAAATCATAATTATTAATGTTTCGGTCAAACATGATGCTACCAAGAAATTTAACCCATTCTTTTCTGCCCCAATTAACAAAGACAGATCCAAACCACATCTCTTATCTACTAATGATTTTAAAAGCCACTATTCTCATGCTGTAACAAATATGTTAACTCTTAAAACATGAATTATACGCAGGAATATCAGTTATCATATAAACGCCACGCTTTATATGAAATTCACTTCCAGATTTAACTTATATAAAATACATTTAATTGTATTATTTATTTAGACTACATCGGGCATATATCAAATTTTCCCAACTCTCTAAAGGAAAAAACTCCAGACATTTCAACCTGTTTAACCTCCTTTACAACCACATAATTTTAAATCAACTATAAATGAGTGATTTAACAGCATCTGATTATGCAAAATCAGTGGGAAGAGTATGTTAAGAATTCAAAAGTCTAATCATTTGTAGTCATTTTTGTTATCTATTTTTCCATTTATTATACTGGTACCTGGAAATACACTGAAAGTATTTTTTGGTTATTAGGTTATTCTTTAGTCTTATTAGGTTAATGAGATCTAATTTTAATACTTTTTAAAGCCTCTCAAGCTTATTCACAGAGGCATGTTGTGGTAATAAAGAATATTTAAATATAAATTGCTAAGATTTAGTTCCTAGATACATTTACTCTCCATTCTGAGCACAGGTACAGGCATAGTTACATCATTAATGAGAGAGTTCTTTAACTCTTTTTTGTTTAAAAAAACCCATAATATAACTTCAAAAAATAAAATCCCAACATATAAAATTCACATTACCTCATGCATAGTGAGTAGATAATTAAGAATGGCCTGTAGTTCATCTTCCTTTACTCCATTATCCTTAAAAAACATAATACAAGTATTTTATACTTACATATAAAAAACTTTTTTGAAAAGGAAAATTACACACACAGATTTGCCAACTTGGTCAGTTGCTATAAACATAAAAAAATAATGTAATATAGAATCTAAACCAAAAAATAATAATAATAATAATCTAAACCTAAAATAAAAACTCAGGGAAGCACTAAAGACATGCAGTAGGCAACACAATGTAGAAAGTCAAAAGAGATTAGACGTCAGCACTGTTTTCAGCGCCTTATAATACGGATAGATGATAACCTATCTAGTAGAGCTTCAGAATTCTGAAGTAAGCAAAAACGATCACTGAGGTAAGTATAAGGGTATTACACCCATCACTCCTTTAAATACAGAAGATAACTTTTCTGTTTATCTTTTTCTATTAAATTTGGAGACTGAAATGAGCAGTTTCTAAAATTACCAAGTTAAAATGTCAGGTACTAAAAACTGAGTAGTAATTTCAGTGGGAAAAATACTGCACTTTTTAGTATGAATGCATTATGAAAATTTCCAAGGTACTGTACTATTGATCATAAAACAAACATGAAATTTCAAAAAAGAACAATAAGATAAGTAGAAACAAAACACACTAGGAAAGAACATAAAGAGACAATGTAAAGGATAAATTTTTAAATAAACGGAAATAAGATATCTGATTCTGAAAGATATACCAACAGTTAGGTCCATTTACCACAATATTATGTGGCAGCTAATAAAACATTAAACTATAAAGAATACAAAATAAAATGATATAGAAAAATACTGAATAAAATATTGAGAACAAATATATTTATATGTTGGCATCTTATAAAACCAAAACATCTTCCTGAAAAATAATATTAAATTTTACTTTACTGATAGTGGAAGGAAATGGAACAAAATGTAATCATTTCTATCCAGTGTGTTTTTATACAGGAAAATTATTTTTCAAAATCTGGATGTCAGATACAGGGAATCTCTAAAAATGAAACCTCCTCCTTTTGAGCAGCTCTGCTGACTGTTGTATCACCAGGTCTAAGACTAGTAGGAACTACTAGCAACTCAGTAAATACTTGCTGAATGAAAGTATGAATACACTTGAACTCCAATAGAAATTCATATATGTTACAATTATCAATCTCTAATTCTGCATTAATGTTTATCGATATATGCCTAAGAAACAATAAGAAAAAACAAACAGGGAAATAAATACCTTTCAAAGTATTTTCCACTCTGGAAACCCACTAACAGAGCAAAGAATAAATAAACCAACAGAGTGGTTTATGTGAAATTATGTTACAACAAACACATGCTATAGGATAAGAAATGTGAACTCACCTTCATTACTAATTGCTTAATAAACATCAACAAGAATGCTCGTAGAGAAAACATTTCTTTTAGATTAGGTCGCGGTCCATCTTTTAAAAAAAGACAAACACATATGCACACACATTGAGTATTTCAAAAACCTCGAAGCGAAGTATAAAATTCCCATTCCCAACAGTTTTCCCACTTACTTATAAGGAACATAAAGGTAACTTTCCTGAAGAGTTTAATGTCTCTAGAAAAAACAAGCATTCAATCTCAACGTGATTGCATATGTAGTGTTTCTAATGTACAAAATCAGTTACACAAAAACTGCAATGAAGACATTTGTTTTTGACTAAGGTCAAAGGAATCTCAAAACAGAAAGATAAGGTAACAAATTTACATTTAGCTTTAAAAGACTCTCTGGGAATCTTACTATGGTAACATAAGTTTACAAAGGAAAAAGAGCAAAAGAAAGTCTAAACTTTACATGTGAACTTAGTATGAAAAAACTTTTCCACTGTTACCACTGTATAAGCTAATATAAAACCCGCAAAAAGTACACGTCAACACAATATCACCCATGAAGGCGGGAAACATCGTGCTGACCACCTCTGACATCTCCTTCTCTTTTTGAAAAAGTCCTTGGTCACACATGGCTCACATTAAAGTCAATTTTCATGTCTGAAACATATAATTCCCAAACAGAAAGCTTTTGAAACCAAATACTCATTGTCCTAAGATCCTAACTCAGGTACTTGCTTGCCTCATATTTTCTGCAATTTTCCCCCCACTAATCATTATTTACAGCTAGTTCCTAGACCACCAAAGCACAGGACCAACACGACCCTGAACAGATCAATTAAACTAGGAAGAAAATTGTTTAAAATTTGTTCCACATGACGATTCCTAGACAAAGAAAAGGTTACAGAGCTACAACAGAATCATAAAGTTTGGCCAGCTTTCTCACTTAAGTATGAGACTTTCCCAAGATCGCTAATCAGTTAGAAAATCAAGGCCAGAATATAATGCAAACACCCAGGACAGTACATGACACACACCATCAGGAAATAATGATTTGGTTCTAGATCTGCTGCAACATGCCAGCTTAAACAAGATCATGGAACTTTCATGTGTCCTCATAGCTTTCTAAATGATAGCATACTGTCTGATAATAAATCTAGTTTATTTTGAAAGGGATTTAAAACAATATTGTACAAATATGAAACCTCATCTTTGTGAATAATTGAACAACCAAAGCATGTGAGTAAAAAATCAGAATGTATATTGTTTCACTCTCCTGCACCTATCTCCTGATTTAAAACAACAGCCCTCAATTCTTATAAAGGGACTGAACCCATCTTCACACTCAGATCATGTGTTCTGGGGGGTAAGAAGGGCCTCCTCTTCTGGGCAATCTGAAGAACACTGTCATGCAGATAGACACACGATGCAATCACAGCCAGTGAGCAACAAAGAGACTAAAAGGACTTTTGCTGGAAATGCTTGATACAGGCAGGTACTCCTGCTAGATTTAAAGCTGTGGGGATGTGAAGGTAGGGTGGCTGCTTGCTAATACAGAGAGAGAAACTACATGGAAAGAGCCAATACAGAAGAGCTGGGAAATGGAGAGAGACAAGCTGACAAAATAGCAGGGCCATACTCTGAGCCCCTGCACCAAATTCTACTGGAACTATCAGCCTATTAACCCTGGTTAACCCTCTTTTACAATATAAACCTGGAGTAACAGGCAAGTTTGACCTTGGAGTACAAAAGGAAGCAGGGCAAAGGCTAACACAGTTTTGTCAAGAGAACACACTGGTGATAGCAAACACCCTCTTCCAACTACACATGAGACGACTCTACACATAGATGTCACCATATGATCAATACCAACAACAGACTGATTATATTCTTCCCAGATGAAGATGGAGACACTCTAATAGTCAGCAAAAATAAGCCCTAAAGCTGAATTTAGAAAAGGCAGAGGAACCAGAGATCAAATTGCCAACACATGTTGGACTACAGAGAAAACAAGGGAATTCTAGAAAAACATCTACTTCTGCTTCACTGATTACCCTAAAGCCTTTGGCTGCGTGGATCCCAACAATCTGTGAAAAATTCTTAAAGAGACAAGAATACCATACCACCCTTACCTATCTCCTGAGAAGCCTGTAAGCAGGCCAAGAAATAACAGAACAGACATGGAGCAACTGACAGGTTCAAAACTGGGGAAGGAGTACAACAAGGCTGTGTATGGTCACCCTGCTTATTTAACTTACATGCAGAGTACATCAAGCAACATGCTAGACTGAAGGAATCACAAGGTGGAATCAAGATTGCTGAGAGAAATACCAACAATCTCAGATATGCAGATGATACCACTCTAAAATCACTATGGATGGCGACTGCAGCCATAAAATTAAAAGGCAGATGTTCCTTGGAAGAAAAGCTATGAAAAACCTAGACAGTGTATTAAAAACCAAAGACATCACTTTGTTGACAAAGGTCCATATGGTCAAAGCTACAGTTTTCCCAGTAGCCACATACAGATGTGAGAGTCAGACCATAAAGAAGGCAGAGAACCGAAGAAGTGATGCTTTCAAACTGTGGTACTGGAGAAGACTCTTGAGATTCCCTTAGACAGCAAGGAGATCAAACCAGTCAATCCTAAAGGAAATCAGTCTTGAATATTCATTGGAAAGACTGATATTGAACCTGAAGCTCCAATACTTTGGCCACCTTATGTGAAGAGCCAACTGACTGGAAAAGACCATGATGCTAGCAAAGATTGAGGGCAGGAGAAGGGGGCAAAAGAGGATGAGATGGTTGGATGGCATCATCGACTCAATGGACGTGAGTCTGAGCAAACTCCAGGAGATAGTGAAAGACTTCCGAGTCCTGGCATGCTGCAGTCCATGGGGTCACAAAGAATAGGACGCAACTTAGCGACTGAACAACAATGAGCAATAATGCAAACCAGTTTTAAGCAGGTTTGGCAATACTTTAAACAAGCCACTATTTGTCAAAATTTTTATTTTGACCCCTTCTATGAACTATTGACATAATAATGAATATTAGTCTTCCAATAAGTTAGTTCCAATTATACAGGAAAATAATTACTGAAATTCTGTAGTTTCCTTAAATTAGTTATTAGAAGCAGATACTCCCTACTCCTACAAAAAAATCTCCATTCTCTCAAAAAACACTGCTGTCAATGACTTTCAATGGAATAACTGAACTCAACATCAATACTAGTTGCTAATATAGAATTTTCTCTCATTCTCAATGCCTTAGAAATCATCCTAGTCATATTTGATCCCCAAAGAACTCATACTAGCAAAAGTAGCATTCTTCTATAAAAATAGTAAGCTGTTAATCTCTGTCAACCACAATTTAGGACAAACTATTAAAATTATCAGCAAGATTAAAATGAAATTTTGCCATGAAAAGATTTAGAAAAACTTTCAGAATAATGCATTGTTTTAGGAAAAAAAGAAATGCAAGAAAGAGGGAGGGAAAGAAGGAGGGAAGAGAAAATCCTGAATTTGCATATATATGTAACATAATATACAGATAGAGATGAAATACCTAATCCTTTTGGGGTAATCCCACTCCGATCTTGAGGGTTCACTGCCCAGTAGTAGTACTTCAGTGTATGCATTATGAGAAGCACTGTGCCAACTCTCCGAATGGCATTATATATGTTGACTGTACCAATGAATTCCGTGGACAGGTAAGTATAGAGTGTCAACTGCACCTAGAGGATCAAAATGAAGAGCTCAAATCAAAGAAACAGACCAGCATTTTACCGTTCTTTCCAGTAATACTCTCAGGTTGCTCTATTCGGACCACACTCGTTCTAAAAAGCAAGCTGCTTAATTAGCTTGATAGTAACCTCCATGTTAACAGACAACATATAGCCACGGACACATACCCAGAAGCACACACGCTCCTTACAAAACAAAAGCAGGCCAACGCTCCTGTTACAGCGGCGCTATGAAGTGAACACCCCCACATACTATGAAGTAAACATCCCACATACACCGCGCTTTTGCAGCACTGTTCCTACAGTGCTGAGAAAACTGATTCCTGTTTAGCAATCAGCAATTATTCATGAACTTACACACTTCTTTATAATAAACCTACTATTTATACTTTGCATAATTGTTCTCAAAAGCTAGAAATTGTCTTTGTTCTGGAGAAAACTAGTAGCTGGAATAACTCATAAGAAATTAAAAAAAAACAGCAGGAATAACTAAAAAACAGATCAAAAAAAGAAAATCATACAAAAATATGTAAAGCCTATCTTAAGAAATATTTATTAGAAAAAAAGAATTTTGTTATAGCAGCTCATTACTACAAAGATTGTAATTATAATCTTGGCACAAAATAAAAACCACTTTTGTCCTACTTTCATATCAAAATCAAGAATTTTTCACTGCATTACTAGTGGATATACTTTATTAACTAAAAAATATTAAGGAAGGCATGAAATTTGACCAAAACTGAAACTACTCCTGATCATTTACAATGAGTATTTATGTTTAAACATAATGGACATTCCCAGATGCTGAGGGCATTTTCCTTTTTAAGCCTGAAAGATAAAAATTAGGTGCCTATATTCCAGATGCCCTATAAACAAACAAGCCTAAATGAATAAGGGAGTCAATGAGTAACAGTACAAGGTCCAGAACAGCAGACTCTGAGCCCCTTAAAATCGAAGTCTGAAAGATGGCTGTAGTTTGCTGTTGTTGTTTAGTAGCTAAGTCATGTTTGAGTCTTTGCCAACCCATGGACTGTAACCTGCCAGGCTCCTCTGTCCATGGGCTTTCCCTGGCAAATACTGGAGTGGGTTGCCATTTTCTCCTCCTGGGGATCTTCCTGACCCAGGGATAGAACCCACATCTCCTGCATTGAGAAGTAGACTCTTTACTGCTGAACCACGAGAGAAACCCAACTGTGGTTTAGAAAATCATAAACATGCTATAATCCACAGAGTTGCTGAAAGATAACATCATTTTGATGTTGCTACTGCTGTTCAAATAGACAGCCCCAGCTTAGTTGTTATTGAGGATATACAGAACTTTCTATGACATGATTCAAATTCTTAAGTGTGATATTTCAATCAGAAAATATTTACCTTCACCTGTATTTGTAGCACTGTATTACTGAATATACAATGGTGCAGACACTGTCCCTCAGTAGCTAAAAATCTAATGGAGAAGATTAAACATACACACAATTTTAAGTGAAAAACCAAAGGTAATAAATACCCCTACTGAAACATAAGAAAGCTCATGTGGCAATATGTAATTAACTGCAAAACGAGTGCAATAGAGCTATGAAATACTATTAATTCAGAGGCCAGAGAAATTATTTTAGGATAAGCTAAAAGAGTCAAGAAAAGTTTCACTACTAGAGTAGATATTAAGGTAGGCTTTGAAGATGAATAGTTCTAACAATAAGAGGAAATTTCAAATAGAGAATATTGTAGATAACACAAAAAGCTTCCCTAGATCTGTAACAACCATCCTCAATCTTGCCTGCATTAAAATACCTGGAAAACATTTTTTAAAATACCTGTCTGGGTCTTGTCCCAGACCAATTAAATCAGAATCTAGGGAAGAGGGAGTGAGATTCTCTTTTCATTTAAAAAAAAAAAAAAAAAAAAACCCTTACCAACTAATTCTATAGACAGCCAAGATTAAGAACCACTGCTCTAGGATAACTTTTGGTACCCACTTACCCATTGAGGATAACTGATTTTTCATATAGAAAGCCTAGAAAGAACTGGCATGAAGACTTAATGTTTTATTCTGAAAACAAAGAGAAACCTTTACAAATTTGGGGGCTAAGAAATGTTCTGATGAGAGTGACTGTGATATGTTGAAAGCATGAACGAATTCTAACAAAAGTGAAAAACCAAGATATGGAAAACTGGAGAAAGTCAGTTTCCTGAGAATGATACTGCAGATAAAGACAAATTAATAGGATTGAACAGCAACATAGTGAGGTAAATAAGAACAGTGACCTCAGGATCATGCATATTCTGATTTTGAATAATTCTTCACTCTATATAATCTAATAGCCACACAAATACATGAAAATGTCTTTCCCATCACACCTAAATTCTGTGTATGAGAGCAGGAATCAGACCTGTCTTATTCACCACTGTATCCATAAGGCCGGCCACTCAACAAATGAAAGACTATTGTCTACAAGAAAACTCATCTCTCGTGTTAGGTCATTTAAAAGACTGTCTCTGAGCAAATCAAACTTAAATGCGTATTATAAATGACTAGGAGCAGCCTGTTCCAAAAGCAAAGATTGATTCATACGACCATACCCTCAACTTTGGTAACCAGAGGTGAATTTACCATGAAGCTAATGAAGCTTAAACTTTATGCCCACTCACCTATACATGTTCCTTGCAAAATCCTAAACCTAATTTTACATGTTGCATTCTTTTTGTTAAAGAGCTCCTTTCTCCCCCAAATTGTATGACCTTTAGGTCAAACAAACTTTATATCTGCTTTTTGTTATAACTACCTTTATGATAAAATTAGATATAACCCCTCAAGGATACACAAAGCATAAGGCTGAAACAAAACTGAAGTTTAATATTAACAAATCAACTGCAAATTCTAAAAAGGAAATTAAAGAAAATTATTAACAAGGAAAAGGTAAGAAATACAGTGCAATAATACTACGGACGTAAGGAAATGATATAATGAAATTTTTAAAATATTCCCCTACAACTAAGTATCTAATAAGAGGAGGTTTTTTGACCACATCAAAAGAGGCCCAAAGGCTTACAAATGTGCTGCTTAGTTAAGACAAAGAAGTGTTTAGTAAAAAGTTTAAGAAGTAACTTGAAACAATCCTTGAAAAGAAATAAGACTGAGGGTCATAGAAGAGAAAGAGGTCAAATTTGAACCCAGAGATAAAAAGCTACAACCTCCAGCTGCCTCCTTTGATTATTTCCAAATGGCAATCAGAGTCAGCAGCTGTTTTTCTCCTTAACATCTGAAAAGAGCAGCTGAAAATAAGATACTATGACTCCAGAAGAGCAAAAAAGTCTGCAGACATTTTTTTCTGACAACTAAAGTAAGTACGTGTTATTCCAACCTGAACAATGATAAACACTTGCAAGTGAACCAGAAAGGAGAGGGGAAGAGAGGAAATCCAATGTTTAGGATAACTTAATAGAACTTTAGGGTTTATGAAAAGTTTTATTTACATATTTTATCACAAATTCACTTGTTTACTTAATGCAATCGGTTTGATGTTATAGTACTAAACTACTGTATAAAATATAATTGTTTAATAATTTTAATTAATGTGAAATTAAAATAATTAAATGAGACCAGCACATCATGGAAGCCTTCAAGAAAGGGTGACATTTCAGCTGTTCCTGTAAGAATTAAACTCAGTAGCTCATGATTTTAGTGGAAGGAATATGTATGTATAACACAGAGAAAGGGAGCACAATGAGTATAATTTATATGTATGTATATACATTCATACATACATAAGGACGCATAGATATATATGCAATCCAACTATGGTTAAGGAAATGTAAATCAAAATCTCTCCCAAATAACATTTTATTTAACAAAGAAAATATATACTATTTCTGTATTTCAAAAAATGCTATTACTGCTTTAGGAAAGGAGGGACAGATGGAGGGAGGGAGGAAATACTGTCTTGCAAAAGTACATTTAGTCAGGTGGGAGGGAGGTTCAAGAGGGAGGGGACACATGTATTTTTGTGCTTTAGTTGCTAAGTCCTATCCAACTGTTTTGTGAGCCCATGGAGTATTTAGCCTGCCAGGTTCTTTGTCCATGGGATTTTCCAGGTAAGATTACTGGAGAGGGTTGCCATTTCCGTCTCCAGGGGATCTTTAGACTCAGGGATTGAACCCATGTCTCCTGCACTGGCAGGCAGGTTCTTCACCACTGACCCACCAGGAAAGCCCTGGATATATATGTATGTATGGCCGATTTACGTTGTTGTACGGCAGAAACCAACACAACACTGTAAAGCAATTATCCTCAATTATTAATTAAAAATAAAAGTACATTTAGTCAAAAAATGCATTCCACTGAAAGCTTACACAACAGCATGTAAAAGGATAAAAGAAAATCCTCTTCATTATCACTCTTCTCAAGTACAAAAATGTAGTGAACATACTAGCACACAATCAATGTATGAATTACCTTGGCTGGGGTATGAATCCATAGAGCTGGGTTAAGAAGAATGTGATCACACAATTGCTTGAGTAAGGGCATCCCGTTCGGCAGGTTACTCAGGTATTTTGAAAATACAAGGCAAAGTTCAAGTACTGCTCTGCTGACATGGGATTTGGAAGACTGCAGAGGAAGATATTTCAAAGGTCACTAGCAACACAAAGCAAGGGAAGTAAGTTAAACGTTGTCAATACCAGAAAAAGTTGGTCCACAAACCATGCTCAAAGTTAAAGATACTTTGAGATTCAATAAAACAGTGCGGGCAAGGTAGAACAGCAACAGGTTGTTTTAATTTAGGTAACTTTACATTAACCAAAGACACACTTGCAAACAGAATTTCTCAGCTTCTTAGGAGACCAAGTTTCATGGACTACAAATTAAGAATAAAAAATGTAAAGCATTTCATACTTTACCTTTTCAAGACTATATCCTATGACCAAGAAGCCCTTGCAGGCAAGCATCTGCTCCTGCATAGCAATTGAGTTCTTCAACAACTCCATGATAAAAGCCAGCAAAGTTGAACTGGAATAAGGGGAAAAAAAACAACAACAGTTTGAAAAACCATATTGTCTTAAAAAAAAAATGGGGGAGAGGTGGTTAGATAGATACAGCCTTTCAATTACCCTTAATAAAAAGTTTCTATTCCAAGGAAACTGATGCTTTACTAAAACTACCTCCAATATTATTTCAGGACTAAAATTGTAATGTAAGATTAGGATTTATTACTCAAATATTTAGTTCATATTCTTTATCACAAATATATTATTAAATGAATTACTTTTGAAACAATATGACAAACATGCACAAAATAGAGAAAACCCAGCAATGTCCAAAAACAAGTAGTAAGATGGCTAACAGAAGTTTATTACTTTGCCCTAAGAAATGGATGTAACTTAGATAAGTTGGATGTAACTTAGATAAGTTGGATGTAACTTAGATAAGTTAGAGAGTTAGAGGCCAAACAGATGGAAAAAATACGGAGCAAGCAGACTAGGACAGAAATCCTCAAACTGGCTTCATTTGAACAGAGGATAGAGTACGTAAAGGGGAAGATAAATAAAGATGTAAGCAAACTGAAGTATTCAAATAATAATTTAAGTATTTTCCTCATTATCCGAACAGAAAAATCTAAAGTAGTAAGACTACAGTCATGCTTCCAACCTCATAACTTTTATATACTCAGCATGGAATAGAATAAAGGTCAGCTGTTTTGTCCCTCTCAAAAGTTCTGAGAGATTCCCACTAGGAAAGGGAGCACAGCCAACCTCCTTCACAAAAGTACTTCTATTTTTCAACTGTCAGCAATTCTAATAAAGTTGAAAAGTTAAAAAAAAAAATCAAAAAATAAATAACTGAGCTGTTACAAAGGTTTCAGACTAGGATGCAAAAAAATTTTATGAAGGAGCAATAGGTCAAGGATAATTTTAATTATTTTAAATGTAGCCAATAAATACTAGCTTTGATACATAATTCCTTTTAAAAATAACTCATTTTCTTGCCTAAAAATAATCTGGAAAATTTATTAAAACACTAAACATATACATTGGTAGTAGACTTCAAGTTGCATATAAAAGTAGAAATTAGAGAATTTCAAAAAGGGAGAATACAAAAAACATTAAAATCACTCAATAATTAAACATAATTATTTTATTATAAATAGTTTCACTAGGATACATAGCCATAAAAAATTCATTTCTACATCCTCTCTGACATTTTAATAACTTGTCCTAGAATTCATGTCTCTTCCCTTTTTTACACTCAACACTAAAAGAGAGGAGACAAAGGTGCCAAATAAGCAATTTAGTTTTGAAAAAAATAAATCACTTATTATTATGTAACATAATCAAAAATTTTACATTTCAATATGTTACCTGCAACAATAATTAAATTCAATATGTTACCTGCAACAATAATTAAATAAGGAAAACTTACCATAAGAAATTACTGCCAAATAACCATTTTAAATATTTTTATTTTAGGCAAAAATACATACATTTCTGGTATTATTACCATGCCTAACTTTATTCAAAACATTATTTTTGAAGAGCTCCCTATTTCCTAGTGATAAAGAATTTAAATATTATTAGAATTGAATTTGTAGTAACAATTATAACTCACAAATTTCTTTATGTTCTTTATTAATCCTACAACAAATTTACAAGATTGAAAAAAAACATTGTGCAGCTCAGTGATGAGAATAATTCACATCAGTGAAAGAAAAAACAAAAGGACTCACCATATAGTCGAGTCAATCTCATCAGATAAATATTGCTTATAATCCAACTGTGCAAAAAGTGGGAACAGTACTTGTACTCCTCCAACTGAATGCATGGCACTTTGGATAGAATGTGTTAAAACCGCCTTCACGTCCTTGTAAAACAGAAGACACAGTAAAGATTCCAATGATTCTTTTCCAAAAACTAAATACATTTTATTAAAAATAAAACATAACAGGAACAATAAAATGTTACAGTTCATGTATCTGTAATAGAAGCTACCAAATACACCTCAATAATACATCAAAATTTACCATTAGAAATATTGTTAAATATCATTCCTAGTACCTGGAGCATGAGTGCGTGCGGTGAATGAACGAAAATCGAAGGGTTGTCCTTAGGGGATGATTCGAGACAGAGTTGGGCATCTGTGGCGCGTGGATTGTACGTGAACGCAATGGCACTAGAGAGTTTGCCATCATACAATAAAAGCTTGTGATGCTCAGCAAGGAACAGGTCACTTTCTGCTTTGAATTTAAATGTACCCTAAGAATAAAAAGTAGAACAGTTAAGATACTATGCCACAAAAAGAAAATCTAACTATAAAGCATCATAAATAAACAATTCAAGGAGAATATCGACCATTTTCTTAACAATATCAATTAAGAGAAGCCCTGCATGTTTTATTACTTCTAAAGTAGTCTGAATTCATTTTAAAGGTATAATGGAAATCAACCTGACATTAAAACTTTTCATTTTAAAAAAATGAAAAATTTAATGTCCTACAAAGCATGTTTTGTTTTTTCCTATTTTTGTCTTTTTTGATTCTCTTCTTTAATTTTGTTAAAAGGAACATTTAAAATAAAATTTACCATCTTAAATATTTTTCAAGTGTATAGTACAGTGTTGTTAACTACAGTACACTATTGTATAACACATCTTTAGAACTTTTACATCTTGCTAAATTGAAATTCCCATTGAACAGCAACTCACTTCCACTGCCTGCATCCCACTCCCAATCTCCTAGCAATCATATTCTACTTTCTGGTTCCATGAGCTTGATTACTTTACATAACTCAAACAAGGGAAGTCACAGAGTATTTGTCTTTTTGTGAATGGCATAACATCCTTAAGATTCACCTATGTTGTGGCATGTGTCAGATTTTTTTTTTTCTGTTTAAAGTTGAATAATATTCCATTGTAAATATATATATTTTCTTTATTCATTCATCCACAGACAGTTAGGTTGCTACAACCTCTTACCTATTGTGTAAATAATGCTGCAATGAACATGGGTGTGCAAACAGCTCTTTCATATCCCTTTAATTATCTCATATACATTTACAGAAGATTGCTCAGTCAGGGTCTCCCCTGGTGGCTCAATGGTAAAGAATCTGCCTGCCAGTGCAGAAGACTAGGGTTTGGATCCCACACGCTACAGAGCAACTAATGAGCCCATTTGCCACAACTACCGAGCCTGTGCCATAGAGCCCAGGAACCACAACTACGGAAGCCTGCTCACCCTAGAGCCCACGCTTTGCAAACAAGAGAAGTCAGCACACTGCAACCAGAGCGTAAGCCCAGCACTCCACAGCTAGTGAAGACCCAGCACAGTCAAAAATAAATAAATGAATAAAAATTTTTAAATGATTGCTCAATCATGTGGTAATTAACTGTTTTTAATTTCTTGAAGAATCACCATATAGCTTTCCACAGAGGTTGCACTATTTTACATTCCCATCAGTAGTGCGTAAGGAAACCAATTTCTCCACACTTATATTTGTTTAACAATTCTTATCCTAATGGGCATACGGTGATTGTCTATTATGGTTCTAATTTATATTTCTCTGATGATTAGTGATTTTGAGCTTCTTTTCATATGCCTGCTGCCCATTTATATATTTTCTTTGGAAAAAAATGTCTATTTGAGTCATTCGCCCACTTTAAATGAGTTGAGTTTGTTGCTATTGTTAAGTTGTGGGAGTTCATCAAATATTGTGGATATTATTAACCCTTTACCAGATGTATGGTTTGGAATATTTTCTTCCATTCTGTGGGTTGCCTTTTCACACTGCTTCTTGACGCACAAAAAATTTCAATGCACAAAAGATTGTAAGACACGGTTGTCTATTTTTGTCTTTCTTGTCTATTTCATTTTATTTTTTTTGGTGCTATATACAAAAAATTATTGCCAAACTCGATGTCATGAAGCTCTGTGTTGTTTTCATGCAGGAGTTTTATAGGTTAGGTCTTATGTTTACCTTTAATCTATTAATCCTATGGACAGAGAAGCCTGGCAGGCTATAGACCATGGGGTTGCAAGAGTCAGACTTTAGCGACTAAACCACCACCAATTTATTTTTAGTTAATTTTAATACATGGAAGGTAGGGATCCCACTACTTTTTAAAACACCGTATGTTTAAAAAAAGAAGTGTTTGAGATTAATCTTTCTCCATTTCAGGGTTTTGTATCCTTATAGATAATCATTTTACCATAAATGAAATTCATTTCTGGACTCTGTTCTGTTCCATTTGTCTATGTACCTCTCTTTATGCAAGTATCAAAATGTTTTGATTACTGTACCTTTATATTATGTTTTGAAATCCTGAATTGTAAGAACTCTTTAAATAACTTATTCTTTTGTAAGATTGCTTTAGCTATTTGGTAACTCTTGAGATTTCTGCAAAAAAATGCCATCTGGATTTCAATAGGAATTGGGCTAAATCTGTAGATCACTTTGGGCAGTATGCATCTTTAACAATATTAAGTCTTTCAATCCATGAACACAAGGTGTCTTGTCATTTAATTCATGTCTTAATACTTTCAGCTATGTTTTACACTTTTCACTGTACAAGTCTTATATCCTGTTGGTTAAGTTTATTCCCAAGTATTCTATTTTATGCTATTATAAATGGCATTACTGTCTTCTTGTCTTTTGGGATTGCTCATTATTAGTGTATAGAAATGCAACTAATTTTTGTTGTATATAATGTCAGCTGTGGGCTTTTCATATATGGCCTTATCATTTTGAGGAGTTTCCTTTTACTTGTGAGGCTTCCCTGGTGGCTCATTCAGTAAAGCGTCTGCCTGCAATGTGGGAGACCCAGGTTTGATCCCTGCGTCGGGAAGATCCTCTGGAGAAGTAAATGGCAACCCACTCCAGTAGCTTTGCCTGGAAAATCCCATAGACAGAGGAGCCTGGTATGCTACAGTCCATGGGGTCGCAAAGAGTCGGACACGACTGAGCGACTTCACTTTCACTTTTCACTTTCCTTTTACTTGTAATTTGTTGAGTGTTTTTATCATGAAACAGCATTGAATCTTCTCAAATGCCTTCTCTGCCATCTATTGAGATGATTATGTAGCTTTTGTCCCTGACTCTGTTAATGTGGTGTACGGCACTGATTTATTCTCACATGCTGAACCAGACTTACATTCCAGGAATAAATCCCCACTGGTCATAGGATATGATCCTTTTAATGTGGTTGAGGATTTCTGAATTAATATTAAATAAGGATATGGCTATTAATATGTAGCTTTCCTGCAGTGTTTTTTTTTGGTGGTTTCAGGGCAATGCTGGACTCTAAAAATGAGTTTGGAAGTATTTCCTCCTCTTTTTATTTTCTGGAAGAGTTGAGGAGAATTGGTGTTATGTCTTCTTTAATGTTTGATAGAATTCTCCAGTGAAGCCAGTTAGTCCTGTGCTTTTCTTTATTCAGAGGTTTTTGATTACTACCAATTTCCTTACTAGTTATAATCTATTCAAATTTCTATTTCTTCAGTCTTGGTAGGTTGTATGTTTCTAGGGAACAACTATTAGGTTGATAAAAAAAAGTAATTGCAGTTTCAGACCATGAATTTTAAATGATCATTACTAGGATCAAGTGTTACTTGCACAGTCGTGTCCAGTTCTTTGCAACCCCATGGGCTCCTCTGTCCACAAAATTCTCCAGGCAAAAATAATGGAGTGGGTAGGCATTTCCTTTTCCAGAGGATCTTCCCAAGTCAGGGATCAAACCTGGGTACCCTGCATTGCAGGCACATTCTTGACTGTCTGAGCCACCAGGAAGCCCTATCCTAGGCTCAAATACATCTTTATGAATCAAAATAGGAACAACTACAATCAACAATTTTCCAACAAGAAATATGTTTATTCCTGTAGCATAAAAATCCATGCTTTGGAATCCGATGAACTCTTGGAAAGCATTTTCTGCCTCCTGCTGGTTGGCAAGAGGTCAGCTGAACACGGCAGATGAGCCAAAACTTTGTAGCCCAATTTGTTCAATGTTTGAAGTGCTGGGTGTACAACATGCAGTTGGGCGTTGTCATGGAAAAGAACTGTGCCCATTCTGTTGACCAATGCTGACTGTAAGTGCTGACATTTTCGGTGCATCTCATTGACATGCTGAGCATACTTCTCAGATGTAATGGTTCCAGCAGGATTCAGAAAGCTGCAGCGGATCAGAGAGGCAGCAGACTATCCAACAATGACCATGACCTTTTTTTGTTGCAAGTTTAACTTTGGGAAATACTATGCAGTTTCTTCTCAATCCAACCACTGAGCTGGTCACTGCCAATTATCAGATAAAATTCACTTTTCATCGCACATCAAAATCCAAAAGAAAAATGGTTTGGGAAATTAAGGATCAATTTTCTAAAAACAAACACTGACACAATCTAAATAATTAACTGATTCCTTTGAGTTTACAAAATTAATTTGCAACATAGTACGGAGCAGAAAAAAAGTCCAATTAAAAACAGTAATTTACTCTTTGATCCTGTTCAAAGTATAGTGTGTTAACATAAGCAGTCAGAAGCCTTGAAAATAAACAACTAAACAAACATTTTACTTGATATTTTATGTGAAATTTGGGAGTAAATGATTCCTACTAACAAACCTAAACTAAACTAAATCTAAACAAAAGTAATTGTTTGACATATGTCAGGAATAGCTGTTAACTATATGGAAATAATATGCATAAGTAAATACTATTTGATTAATTAAAATAAAAACAATGCCCTTTCAAAGGACTTAAAGCAATATGGTGCTTCACCAAACAGTAAGAATATACAAAAAAAAGCACTCCATCTCTTTTTCCTTGGGAACCAACATTTTCCATCTATAACATATTTAACTGCAATCTTTTAAACATTTTTCTGTATCTCTGCTACTTTAAACAAGTTTTGAGAAATGTCTAAAACATGGTTACACAAAAAATAGATTTCAACAGTAATAAGTAAGTTCAGTTCAGTCGCTGCATCGTGTCCTACTCTTTGCGACCCCATGGACTGTAGCAGGCCAGGGTCTCAGGCCCCTCACCAGTTCCAAGAACTTGGACCAAATTCATGTCCCTTGAGTCAGTGATGCCATCCAACCATCTCATCCTCTGTCATCCCCTTCTCCTTCCTTCAATCTTTCCCAGCATCAGGGTCTTCTTTTCTAATGACTCAGTTCTTCCCATCGGGTGGCCAAATTACTAGAGCTTCAGCTTCAGCATCAGTCCTTCTAATGAATATTCAGGACTGATTTCCTTTTGGATTGACTGGTTGGATCTCCTTGCAGTCCAAGGGACTCTCAAGAGTCTTCAACAACAACACAGTTCAAAAGCATCGATTCTTTGGTGCTCAGCTTTCTTTATTTATACATCCATACATGACTACTGGAAAAACCATAGCCTTGACTAGACAGATCTTTGTTGGCAAAGTAATATCTCTGCTTTTTAATATGCTGTCTAGATTTGTTATATCTTTTCTTCAAAGGAGCAAGCGTCTTTTAATTTCATGGCTGCAGTCACCATCTGCAGTGATTTTGGAGACCAAAAAAACTAGTATATGCCACTGTTTCCCCATCTGTTTGCCATGAAGTGATGGGACCGGATGCCATGATCTTAGTTTTCTGAATGTTGACCTTTAAGCCATTTTTTTCACTTTCCTCTTTCACATTAATCAAGAGGCTACTCAGTTCCTCTTCACTTTCTGCCATAAGGGTGGTGTCATCTGCATATCTGAGGTTATTGATATTTCTCCTGGCAACCTTGATTCCAGCTTGTGCTTCATCCAGCCCAGCATTTCACATGATGTTCTCTGCATATAAGTTTAATAAGCAGGGTGACAATATACAGCCTTGATGTACTCCTTTCCCAAACTGGAACTAGTCTGTTGTTCCATGTCCTATTCAAACTGTTGCTTCTTGACCTGCATACAGATTTCTCAGGAGGCAGGTCAGGTGGTCTGGTATTCCCATCTCTTTCAGAATTTTCCATAGTTTGTTGTGATGCACACAGTCAAAGGCCTTGGGGTAGTCAATAAAGCAGAAGAAGATGTTTTTCTGGAACTCTCATGCTTTTTCAATGATCCAACAGATGCTCACAATTTTGTCTCTGGTTCCTCTGCTTTTTCTAAATCCAGCTTGAACGTGTGGAAGTTCTAGGTTTACGTACTGTTGAAGCCTGGCTTGGAAGATTTTGAACATTACTTTGCTAGCATGTGAGATGAGTACAACTGTGCAGTAGTTAGAACATTCTTTGACATTGCCTTTCTTTGGCATTGGAATGAAAACTGACCTTTTCCAGTTCTGTGGCCACTGCTGACTTTTCCAAATTTGACTGGCATACTGAGTGCTGGCATATTGAATGCAGCACTTTAACAGCATCATCTTTCAGGATTTGAAATAGCTCAACAGGAATTCCATCATCTCCATTAGCTTTGTTCACAGTGATGCTCCCTAAGGCCCACTTGACTTCACATTCCAGGATGTCTGGCTTTAGGTGAGTGATCACACCATCATGGCTATCTGAGTCATTCAGATCTTTTTTGTATAGTTAGTTCTGTGTATTCTTGCCACCTCTTCTTAATATCTCTGCTTCTGTTAGGTCTATACCGTTTCTGTCCTTTGTTGTACCCATCTTTGCATGAAATGTTCCCTTGGTATCTCTAATTTTCTTGAAGAGATCTCCACTCTTTCCCATTCTATTGTTTTCCTTGATTTCTTTGCACTGATCACTTAGGAAGGCTTATCTCTCCTTGCCATTCTTTGGAACTCTGTATTCAGATGGGTGTATCTTTCCTCTTCTCCTTTGCCTTTTGCTTCTCTTCTTTTCTCAGCTATTTGTAAAGCCTCCTCAGACAACCATTTTGCCTTTTTGCATTTCTTCTTCTTGAGGATGGTTTTGATCACCCCCTCCTGTATAACAGCACGAACCTCGGTCCATAGTTCTTCAGGCACTCTGTCTGTCAGATCTAATCCCTTGAATCTACTTGTCACTTCCACTGTATAATCGTAAGGGATTTGACTTAGGTCATACCTGAATGGTCTAGTGGTTTTCCCTATTTTCTTCAATTTAAGTCTGAGTTTTGCAAGAAGGAGATAGCAGATACAAGTTTTGAAAATAAACACCTAAACAAACATTTTATTCTATAAATTCCACATAAAATATAAAATAAGTAAAGCAAAGAGTAATTCTGTGATCATCAATTTCTCACTTTATATAATCTTTAAGTAGAGTTTTAACAGTATCTGATCATACCAATAAGGAAACAAATAAGCTGTTAACATAGGATATAACTCAATAAGAATCTGGCATAGGTTATTTAAAATAAGTAGTTATTTCTATACATTTACCACTTAAGGTTCTTTTCTGAGCCTTGGTATCCTGAATGAGAAAATAAACTATAACCAAGTAGGATTTTCCCAGAGATGCAAGGCTTGTTTAAACTTTGAACAAGCATTGCAATGAACTATATTCATAAAAATAAAGAGATTAAGGTTCCAAGCACCATTTATCTCCAATCCTTCCCTGTTACACTAAAATCATGAGGGTCATAGGCCTATAGGTAGAATAACGTCTTCCCCCAGTCTCACCAAAGATGTCCATGTCCTAATCCCTGGAATATGTGAATGGTGGTTCAGGCGGTGAAGAATCCGCCTTCAATGAGGGAGACCTGGGCTCAATCCCTGGGTCGGGAAGATCCCCTGGAGAAGGGAATGGCTATCTACTCCAGTATTCTTGCCTGGAGAATTCCATGGACAGAGGAGACTGGCAGGCTACAGTCCATGGGGTCTCAAAGAGTCGGACATGACTAAGCAAGTAATACTAACACATCTGGTGGGCTTAATGCAATTACAAGAGTCCTTTTTTAAAAAGAATACTTTTTTCCTTTTTTTCCTAATATTTATATATTTATTTGGCTGCTCTGAGTCATAGTTGAAGCATGCAGGGTCCTCAACCTTCACTGTGGCATGCAAGATCTTTAGGTTTAGCATGTAAACTCTTAGTTGTGGCATGTAGGATCTAGTTCCCCGACCAGAGATTGAACACCCAGGCCCCCTGCATTGGGAGCATGGAGTCTTGGCCACTGGACCATCAGAGAAGTCTCTACAAGGATCCTTATGAGAAGGAGGCGTGAGGGTCAGAGTCAAAGAAGGAGGTATGACAAAAGCAGAGGCTGCAGTGATGCCACTGCTGCAAAGGAACACACGCCAAGAAATGTGGATGGTGTCTAGAAGCTAGAAAAGGCAAGGAACAGACTGTCCCCAGAGGCTCCACAAGGAATGACGTCCTACTGACATCTTGGCGTTAGCCTCATGAGACCCATTTTCAGACTTTTGATCTCCAGAGCTATAAGGTAATAAATCTGTTATTTTAAGCCATTAAAATAAATAAATAAATAAAATAAAGGACAAAAATAACATGATCATCTCAATAAAAGCATAAAGAGCATTTAACAAAATCCAACAGCTCTTCATGATAAAACTCTTCATGATTTAACTTTCTTAAAGAAACAAAGACCATCTACAAAAAACTGACAGCTAACATAATTGATAATGAAAGACTGATTGCTTTCTCCCCTAAGATCAGTTAAAAAAAAAAAAGATGTCTGCTTTCACCACTTATTGTTCTTTTTTAATTTTATTGAGGATACTGAAAAGGAGATCTACCTTCTTAACAGATATTAAGTGGGCAATATGGTATTGTTATCTATAAACACAATGTTGTACAGCAGATCTCTAGAACTTACTCATCTTGCATAATTAAAATTTTAGAACACTGATAAGCAGTTCCTTTTTTTTCCTTTCCCCAGCCCTTGGTAACCACCATTCTACTCTTTGCTTCTATGAGTTAGTTTTTATCTCATATAATGAAATCATATAGTATTTGTCCTTCTGTGACTGGTTTATCTTATTGGGTATAATTTCCTCAAGATTCTGTACTGAGGTTCTAGCCAGGGCCATTAAGCAAAGAAAAGAAAGAAAAGATGTCCAGATTATAAAGAAAAAACTAAAATGATGGCAGTTTACAAACACATGATTATATATATATATAAAATGAAGCACAAATTCACTTAGATGAAGTTCAATTTGCTAAAAATGTAATACTTTTATATGAAAAATTAGAAGTAAATTGTGCTTCAAAATCATATTTATATAATCTTATATTAATACATAGAAAATGACAAGAAATATAAACACACACACACAAAATCAGAGCTAATAAACTACTACAGGGAGGCTGTCCTATAGAAGATAAATATATGAAAATCTATTTAGTTACCATACACAAGCAACAATCTGAAAACGAAATGAAGAAATAACTCCATTTGATATAGCACATAAAAAAAGAAAATACTCAGTAATGAATGTAACAAAATATACACAAGACATCTTCACAGAAAACTACAAAAAGAAACTGAAAAAGACCTACATCAATGGAATAAAATCCCATATTCATGGATTGGAAGACTTAATATCCTTAAGATGACAAACCTTTTCAAACTGATCTGTAGATCTGATGCAGTATCTATCAAAATCCCAGCTACAATTTTGTACAAACTGACAAGTGTATCTTAAATTCATACAGAAATATAAGATACCGAAAACAGCCAAAACAATCTTGAACAGGAGCAAAATTGGAGAACTCACACTTCCTAATTCTAAAAATGTATTATAAAACCACGGAATTCAAGACTGTGCTACTGCCCTAAGAATAAATATAGTTCGATGAAACAGAATTAAGAGTCCACAAATACTTACATTTATGATCAACTGATTTTTGATGAAGCTATCAAGAAATACAATAAGGAAAGAGTATTCTTTTCAGCAAATGATGCTGAGACATCTAGAAATGCAAATGCAAAGGAATGAAGTTGCTCCAAATACAAAAATTAACTCAAAATGAATCAAAAATTTAAATGTAAGAGCTAAAAATATAATACTTTTATATGAAAACTTAAGAGTAAATCTTCATGAACTTGAATTAGGAAATAGGTTTTCAGATATGACACCAAAGCACAAATAATAAGACAAAATACAGACACAGTGGACTTCATCAAAGTGAAATTGTGCTTCAGAGGAAAACAACGGGGAAGTGGCAAGACAAGCCACAGAATGGGAAACGATATTTGCAAGTCGCTAATCTGACAATGTATTTGTTTCTAGAATATATTTTTAAAACTCTTAAAACTGAGATTAAGGAAAAGAGGATTGTGGATTCTTGTCCAACGAGTACAGAGTTTCAGTTTACAGACTGAAGAGTTCTGCAGCTAGGTTGCACAATGTAAAAATACTTAACACTACTGCCTAAGACCGTTCAAGTGGTAAGTTTTATGTGTATTTTATCACAATTAAATGTTTTTTTAAAAACCTCTTAAAACTTGACAAATAAAAAGGCAGCTCAGTTTTTAAAAGGGCAAAGGATGTGAATAAACATTTCTCAAAATACGACATATAATAGCATATAAGCACACAAAAAATACATTCAACATCATTAGTCATGAGGAAAAGGCAAATCAAAACCAAACCACAATGGGATAGCATTTCAAACTCACTAAAATGGCTATAAAAGTCAGATAATAACAGTTATTGGAGAGAATATGAAGATATCAAAATCCTCATACATAGCTGAGAGAATGTAAAATTATGTGGCCATGTTGGAAAGCAATCTAAAAGTTTCTCAAACAGTTAAATGTAGAGTTACCATATCACTACCAATTTCACTCTAGGTCCAAACCCAAGAAAAATAAAAACACGTGTGCACATAAAAGCTCATACAGAAGGGTTCATTGCAGCATTATTCATAACAATCAAAAGATGGACGCAGCCCAATGTCCATCGACTGGCAAATGGATACACAAAATGTGATATACCCACACAATATTACTTACGGGAAAAAGGAATGAAATATTAATGCATCCTACAACATGGGTTGACCTCCCAGACCTGTCTCTTCTAGGTTTCTCTCCTCTTCTCTTTATTCCCCTCATGATATCTTTTATCTTTCACTCTCTTCCCTTCCTACTCTGCAGAGCAATTTAAGTATATCCAAGATGGGGAAAGAAAAAGACCAACATGTCACTGATATCTACCCTTATAAGAAGATGGAAAGACATAAAGGGATTTGTTTTTGATTAAAAAAAAATTTACTCACAAAGCCACTCATTGGGGGGGGAAAAAAAAGCAAAATATATAAAAATGGAAAGAACATTAAAAAAAAAAAAAAAAAAAAAACAGCCAATAAACAAATAGCAGAAAAAAGTAGTGAAACACTAAATCATAGACCGGACAAACATGGTCCACTGGAGAAGGGAATGGCAAACCACTTCAGTGTTCTTGCCTTGAGAACGCCAGGAACTGTATGAAAGGCAAAAAGATATGACACTGAAAGATGAACTCCCCAGGTCTGTTGGCACCCAATATGCTGCTGAAGAAGAGTGGAGAAATAACTCCAGAAAAAATGAAGGGATGGAGCCAAAGCGAAAACAATGCCCAGTTGTGGATGTGACTGGTGATGGAAGTAAAATCTGATACTGTAAAAAGCAGTATTGCATAGGAACCTGGAATATTAGGTCCATGAATCAAGGGAAATTGGAAGTGGTCAAACAGGAGATGGCAAGAGTGAACATTGACATTTTAGGAATCAGTGAACTAAAATGGACGGGAGTAGGCAAATTTAATTCAGATGACCGTTATATCTACTACTGTGGGCAAAAATCCCTTAGGAGAAATGAAGTAGCCCTCACAGTCAACAAGAGTTCAAAATGCAGTACTTCGGTGCAATCTCAAAAATGACAATGATCTCTGTTCATTTCCAAAGCAAGCCATTCATTATCACAGTAATCCAAGTCTATGCCCCAACCAGTAATGCTGAAGAAGCTGAAGTTGAACAGTTCTACAAGACCTACAAGACCTTCTAGAACTAACACCCAGAGAAGATGTCCTTTTCATCATAGAAGACTGGAATGCAAAAGTAGGAAGTCAAGAGATACCTGAAGTAACAGGCAAATTTGGCCTTGCTTTTTATCACAGCAACTATTAAAAATTTAGCTATTCAAAAATAAGGCAACAACAAAAGAAATGCAGCATAAGTTGAAACTGAGCTAGTAGTTTGCACAGTGCCCCATATATAGCAAGTATACTATGCTTCCCGTAAAACTTTAAAATGTGCTTTGGACTCCTGAGATTTCCTTAAGGCCCTTGGTTAGTCTCACATGCAGTTTGTTAACCGTAGTTATAAGCTGCCACATGCATCACCCATCTATAAATCAAGCTCAACTAACACTGATTAAGCAGTGAACATCAAGTAAAGTACCTTATATCCCAGGCCCAACTGATAAATAGCAAAAATCTGAGCGGCATTAAGAGCTTCACTGAAAAGGTAAACTGCAGTCATCTGACCACAGAATACTCTGTTAGCATCTGCTGTTTCTGATGAGCCCAGGAAACACTTGTCAAAGGTCTGTGAAAGAAAACAGAAAATTTTATTAGAGAAAAAAACAAAAAAAAAAGTCTCCTCCAGAATTAATAACAACCTATATTGGTATAAATATTTTGTCCTTTCTAAAACATAATCTGATTAGAGTAAAATTTCAATTAGCATTTCACTTCATTCACTCCCATTTGGTATAGAGATCAGGAAAGACATCACAGAAAAACATGCAAGTTCTCCAAAGTACAATAAACAGAACTTGATGACAAAATGGACGTAGGAAATGGAGTCAGAAAAATCATTATGGACTCTGTAGGTCCATACTTGGGCAACCAAAGAAGGAGACAGAAGAGCAGGCTTTGGAGCAACGAGCAAAATCATGAGTCAACTTCAAGCCATGTAATGAATGTGTCTTTTCATAAAGTGATACGGGTGAAGAAGGAACTACCAACAGGGTTCTCTATGGTTAGAAGCTAAGACTGTAAAGATGGTTTCTGTAGATATTAAGATACAAATAATAGGTTAAGTCATGGGAGTAGATGCAATCTCGCAAAAGGGATGTGTAAATTCAGAAAAACAGGTGTATGCTTTTCTTATTTACATAGAAAACCTCTTTTAGTAACACCCAGGTAGCAGAGATCACACATACATTTACACCTATACAGCAAGAAGGAAAAGAAATGCTTGATATCTATTTAAAAGTATTTTATACCATGGAACTATTAGGAAGGCTGCTGAAAAATGTGTATGTTGACATTAAGGAATATAAAAAATTTAAACACTTGGATTATGAAGACAAACCACCTAGGTCAAATAACTGATTCCCATGCTGCTGATTTTGGCAAACTCCTTAACCTCTCTGTGCTCAGTTTCACCTGTAAAGATTACAACAGTACTTATCCTGCAAGGTTACAGAAAGTAAAAGTATTTATTACAATGCCTGCAATGCTCAGCAAAGATTAATTTAAGAAAAAATAAAGGTTGAAAGGCAATATACATATTTGATCTCTAATTTTAAAAAAATTAACAGTTAACATTTACTGAGCACTTATTCTATATAAGTCACTCTTCTAATGGATTTCTGAGCAGTAGCTCATTTAATCAACATTCTGAGATAGGTACTATTTTACACCCTTTTAGGTGGAGCAAAGGGCTTCACAGAGCACAGCAATACAGAATCACCTGCAACACAGGAGTTGCGGGAGACATGGGTTCAATCCCTGGGTTGGGAAGATCCCCTAGAATAGGAAATGGCAACTGATTCCAATACTCTTGCCTGGAAAATTCCATGGACAGAGTAGCCTATGCAGGCAGGCTATAGTTCAGGGGGTCGCAAAAAATCAGACAGAACTGAATGACTGAGCACACTCACACAAGAGAGAAACCTTACGCCTAATAAATTAAGTAAGTCATATAGTCAGGAAGGGATTCAAACCTAAGTCTAACAATCAAAGCTCTTAAGGTTAGCATTTCAAAATATGTACATATGTATAGATTAGGATAATAGGAGTTAATAGTGAATGGGTGTTGCAGTTTGTATTCATTTTCCTAATCAATAATTTTTCAAGGTTTCTATTAAAAATGTAATGTGGGAGGGAGGGAGAACATTTTGAATATAATGCTAACTTACGGATCTCTTATTGAACCTTGAAAATATTATAAAAAATAGTTATATATAGCAGCTATGAATTATACGGAAAATTTACAAGCCTATTTCACCTAACTCATTCATAAAAATGATCAGAACCCTGCAGTAAAACTTTGTGGTTTAATTTGATCAATGGACCGATGACACAAACACTTTTAAGATACACTCACTGCTACCTATGAATCATTGTCTCTACCCTATCCAGAACAATTTTATAACAAGGACTGAGTAATATCTTATGTGACATATTAGCACATTTCTACTCTCTTAATATATTACATGTTAGCCAAACTACAATTATAAAAAATCCACCACTGTAGTGTTCTAAAATGTATATTCAATATAAAATATATTTTTCTTATTTCAATGTAACTTTCTCAGACTACTTACATCACTCGTGTTGACAAACCATGTTATCTCTCCATAGGAAGCAAGCTCACCATTCACATAACATCGAAGCTCACTGTTCTTCCATCGGTTATAAATATGCACTACAGTTACCATATACCACTGGATAAGCAAAACAGTTTAAAAAAAAAAAAAGATAATGATTTTTCCAATAATTCAACCACATTGATAAAAACAAGCAAAAATCAAATGCTAAATTACAGTGAAATCTAAAACTAAAATAATACTGCTTTTATTAAATTCAATATTCTACCCCTGGAACAATATTGATTCAAGGGAACTCTCTCAACAAATAATAGCTTACCCATGAAATTATTTTTCTAACTTTTCACTATGAAAAATTTTCAAAGGTAAAAAGCTTAATGGAAACTCTCTCACCATCCCACAACTGTCAACATTTTGTCATATCTGTTTTATCTATTTACTGATCTACATATAGATGTTCATTTTGTTAATAAACCATTCAGTAATTTCCAAAATTTAAGGCAGAAAAGCAAATACATATATTTTCACTTGTATTTCCCTTAAACTCTAGAAACAGCTAAATATTCACTCTTTTCATTGTCCAAATCAGAGAGGTTAACAACTGTCCAGCAATTTACACCTCATTTTCTGAACCAGCTTAAGAACAGAATTATGATTTGCCACAGCATTCTGAAGGTTAGAACAGTTTGCTAACATAACTATGACTTAGTAAGATCACATACCTTTTGTGGCTTGAAATCAAATTTCACACAGTGTTGAAAGCCTTTTCCTTTTGACTTTATTGATGTTATAATTAAACATCCCCCAACAAAGTGAGCAGAATAACCAAGACCTTTACTGGTTCTGAAACTATAAAAAATAAGTTTTCATTTCATCTCCAAATATTCTCATTTTTCAAAATAAAGTAACAACACTAAGTTACAGAAATACATACCAGTACAAATATGGTTTATCTTTATCCACATTGATGTTATTTACAGGATCCATTCTAAGCCAGGTATGAAATGTAAAGCCATTCTGGTATGGCCATTTGGCTACAGGAGGTAATGCAATAGCCTAAAGGGAAAAAATTCAAGTTACTAACTCACAATGAAAAATTCTGTTACTGAAATCATGAAAATGAGACCTTACATGCTACATATATTTCTACTATATATTAGTCTACATGCAAAAGTAGTCTCTTTATCTGAAAGATTTTCACTAACTTCTAAATTATTCAAAATACATATTAATGATGTTAATTTAGTTAAACAGAAACATTCCAATTGATCTTCTTGACACACTAATCTTACTGCTTCATTTCTTACAATGAACATATGCAAAGAGATTCCAATTAAAAGAGATAAGTAGTAATATCAAAGGAAATTTGTTGCTGAAATGTTAAATAAGGTAATAAAGAAAGATGGAGAAGGAAAGAAAACAGTTAAGAAAAAAGCCTAGAATGTAATTTTTTAACAGAAAATAAAACACTGAAGAGGATTCATTCATAACATTTTTTATAACATTTTAAAGTTATATTCATAAGTCATTCTATAGGTAATTTTACCACTTGGCTTAAATTTTTATTTAAAAATAAAATAATGCAAGGACCCTAACATCTCCAAAACAAACTTGAAAAAGAAAAGTTGGAGGATCCAGATTACCAATTTTTTTAAATTTTATTTATTTTTTTAATTGGTGGAAAACTGCCTTACAATATTGTGTTGGTTTCTGCTGTATAACAATGCTAATCAGGCATAACTATAAATATATGCTTCCCTCCTGAGCCTCCCTCCCCTCCCCTATTTCACCCTTCTAAGTCATCACAGAGTGCTAAGCTGGTCTCCCAGTGTTATTTAGCAACTTCCCACTAACTACAGTTGTACAATGGAATATTACTCAGCCATAAAGAGGAATGAATTTGAGTCAGTTGTACTGAGGTTAATGAATATAGAGCCTCTTAAACAGAATAAAGCAAATTAGAAAGAGGAAAACAAGTATAGTATATAACACATATACGTGGGATCTAGAAAACGGTACTGATGAACTTAGTACAGAAGGGACTTGTGAACACAGCGGGGGAAGATGAGGGTGGGACTAATTAAAACAGCACTGACGTATACACACTATCACGTGTAAAGTAAATAGTGGGAAGTTGCTAAATAACACAGACTACCAAATTTAAAACCTACAGTACAAAGATACAGTACTGAAAGCTGTGGGGTATTGGCATAAAAATAGAGATACAGATAAATGGAGTAGAAGGGAGAGCCATAAACAAGCCCTCATATTTGTGGTCCTGATTTTTAACAAGAGTATCAAGACAGTTAAATGAACAAATGCACTGAGAAAACTGGTATTTACAAGCAAGAGTATAAAGTTGACCACTTCTTTATATGATACACAAAAAATTAACCCCAAATCAATCATGTGAAATGTGAAAGCTAAAACTAGAAAACTTTTATAAGGAAAAATAAGACTAAATCTTCATGACCCTGAGATAAATTCTTCTTAATTATGTACAAGAGAAAAACATACATGAACTGGACTTCGTTAAAATTAAAAACTTTTGTGCTTTAAAGGATACTATCAAGAAAGTGACAGCCCAAAAGAACAGGAGAAAATATTTGAAAATTATTTATCTATTAAGAAGCTTATATCCAGAAGAATATATAAAGGATTGTTACAAATCCAATAATAAATAGACAAATACAGTTTTTAAGCGGGCAAAATATCTGAATGGACACACCTCCAAAGAACATATACAAATAGCCAGTAAGAACATGAAATGATGCTCAGCATCATCAGTCATTAAGGAAATGCAAATCAAAATCACAAGATGTTACTTAACACGACTAGGATGACTATAATCAAAAAGACAGACATTAACAAGTGTTGGTAAGCAAGTGGAGAAACTAGAAACCTCCTAAACTGATGATGAGATTATAAAATAAATATAGTCACTTTGGAAAAACAATATGGGAGTACATCAAATGGTGGAACATAAGCCAATATGGCTCAGCAGTTCTCCTGCTACGTTTCCAAGAGAAATGAAAACATATGTCCATATAAAAGCTTGCAAATAAACGCCCATAGAGCATTTCCAAAAAGTAGAATGCAAATATCCACTAATTAAAGAATAATTAGGTGGGATGGGGAGGGAGACGGGAGGGAGGTTCAAAAGGGAAGGGATATATGTATACCTATGGCTGACTGATGTTGAGGTTTGACAGAAACAAAAAAAAATTCTGAAAAGCAATTATCCTTCAACTAAAAAAGTAAATATAAAAAATAATTAAACAAAATGTGGTATATTCTTCTATTAGAATATTAGTCAACAAAAGGAATGAAGCACTGACACATACTACAACATTAATGGATCTTAAAAACAGTAGTGTTAAGTGCAAAAAGCCAATCACAAAATTCCAGACATCATGAATTGCCCAAAATAGACAAATTCAAAGAAACAAAAAGTACAACAGTAATTGCCTAGGCAAGGGAGTCTGGACTGAAACATGCAGTGACTGCTCATGAGAGCAGGGTTTCTTTTGACAGTAATGAACATGTTTTCCCAGTGGTCATGTATGGATGTGAGAGTTGGACTGTGAAGAAAGCTGAGCGCTGAAGAATTGATGCTTTTGAACTGCAGTGTTGGAGAAGACTCCTGAGAGTCCCTTGGACTGCAAGGAGATCCAACCAGTCCATCCTAAAGGACATCAGTCCTGGGTGTTCATTGGAAGGACTGATGATGAAGCTGAAACTACAATACTTTGGCCACCTCATGCGAAGAACTGACTCACTGGAAAAGACCCTGATACGGGGAGGGATTGGGGGCAGGAGGAGAAGGGGACGACAGAGGATGAGATGGTTGGATGGCATCACCGACTCGATGGACATGAGTTTGAGTGAATTCCGGGAGTTGGTGATGGACAGGGAGGCCTGGTATGCTGCAGTTCATGGGGTCACAAAGAGTCGGACACGACTGAGTGACTGAACTGAACTGAAAACTGATTGTAATAATGGCTGCACAAACTGATGAACACAACCATTCCCTGCATGTACACTTTAAATGACAGACATGTATGATATGGGAATTGTAACTCAATAAAGCTGTTAAAAAAAAGATCATACTAAAAGCTTTTCTTTTCTTGTTATAACACTTTACATATGCCTTTAGGTCAACATCATATATACACATTATTTTTTATAAGATATTTCATAAAACATGAAAAACATCATAGAGCCAAATTTATCTAATAACAGTATTGAGACTTCAAAAGGCTGATTTAAAATGAATGTTGTATTGAGGAAATAAAAATACATACTCTTTGTATAAATATGTTCTCTCTCAATCAAACATGAGAGTAGAGGATGCGAAAGCTTGGTAAAAATAATTTACCCATGAATAACTTCCCTTTAAAAGCTATGTTTAAGGGGAAAAAAATGAGTCAATGAATGTATTTAAAACATCTAGTCTCTGAAAGCTCCAAAGTTGTGTGGTTCAACTGGCTGAATTTCAAGATACATACAAGAAAATGGAATGGACATGTAACAATCTCAAAGAAATATAAATAATAAAGCTAAACATGCATAAAAAAAGGTTTCTCTAATAAGAATACTTTTATCTCCTAAGAATACTTTTTTATGCTGGGAGACAAATGATAAACTCAATGCCAAGTGAGCAAACTATTCTGGAAAGCTTCAAATCTAAAATAGTTATTAAGGATAAATTAGAAAGACAAAATAACATGAGCAATAAAACCTTCCAAAGAAAACTGTTCAATGTTTGTGAAACACTCAAATATCATAAATGTTCTTTTAAAACACTCTCTTCTTTCTGCAGATATTGCCTGGCTACATAGAGGCCATAAAAGGTAGGATATTATGAGAACAAAAATAAAAAATGAATAAAAGATAACTTCAAAACATTTGCTTATAACAGGCAGACCAATGTAATAAAGAGGATGCGAAAAAGCTTCCATAAATAATACATGTACATTATATAATGTAATCATATAATATTTTGAAACATTACAGATACTACTGCCATACATTAACTGTCTTATGTGTAAACTGACTAACAGTTTATAAGAATGCTGAGACTGATACAATATGGAAACTTACAAGTCAGAAAAACTTGCCTAGAAAGTTTCTCAGAGTTACTCTCAACTTACGTACCAGGTGCAAAAGAAACAGAACTAAGGAAATGTAACACCAAAGAAAGATAAAAGTGAAAATGCTATACATAAATTTCTATTTCAGAATGCAGAGATAAAAATTCATAAGAAAACATGGCTTATGTTGAAAAGAATTGGGTTCTTATTCCATTGAGACCCCAAGGGGTGAATGCGCAGCTTTCTTCATTTCTTAAAGCCTCTATTTCTTCCCCTCTAAAACAGTCAGGAAAAAGGAACAGGCAGTGCTGTTTTAAGGATTGAGTTAGGCTGTGCACAGAAGTTTTCACCCAACACAGAACCTGTCAAGAATGCTTACAGGGCCAGGCTTTCAGGAGGCAAAGGAAAGAGTTTCAGATGATTTCCTCATTAATATCTACTTACTGCAGCGCTCTTTCCTGGAAAGTTGAAAAAGGCATCAGGACCATACTTCTGTGGCATGTGCTTTAAAACAGACAGCAACTTTCCGGCATGTGGAGGCTATGAAAATAATCAGCAATTCATTAACCACATTATTCACCATAGAACAAAAATACATACTTTAAATATAGACATACTTGAATACACCCCAAAATAATAATTCCATAACCTAAAAAAGCATATATAATATCCAAAAACAGTTATTTTCAAATATCTTAAAGAAATAAACAACACACTCTATGCCACTGTTCCGTGGAAGGTGCTAGATAAATATGAGCCAACAGCATTTGAGACACAGCACTTCCACACTGCAGCAAAAACGACCTTTTAAAATTACAGACTAAAAAATAAATAAATAAATAAAATAAAATTACAGACTACATCATCCCACCACTGACCCCTTTTTAAAACACTTTTTAATCTCACCAAAAAATAATGCTTATCAAGTCCCATTGTTAAAGGCACTTTAAAAATATTTTTTAAAAAAACAGTAAAATATTTTATGCTTATAACCACGCTAGGGATTATTATCATCCCATTTTACAAAGGAGGAATTTGAGGCAGAGGAACATATCCAAGGTCATACAGGTAGTAAGTGGGATGAGAACTCAATCTGATTCCAGAGTCCAAGCTTTTAATCACTATACTTTCAACTTTATATAACTCTCTCTCCAGTAGCTTCTCACTGCCTTTAAAACAAAAGACCAGAATCCTTAACATGACCCAAAAGATCCTTAACTGCACTCCATCTATAAAGACTTTTTCCCATAACAGAGCCTGAACACAAACTATTCTCCTTAAAATGTTCTCACGAGGACTATTCCCTACTCCCAGCCCTCCCCTGCCTTAACTAAAGAAATCTTACCCATCGTTTAAGCTCATCTTAATGGTCACTTCCCAGGGCAGTCTTTCCTGACCTCTGAAAACAGATCAAATCTCCCTACCATATTTCATTCTACAACATGTTTCTACTATGGAACATGTATAAAAGTTGTAACATCACTTTTGTTTGATTAAATGTCATTAATTAATGATATGTTTGTCATCAGTCAATGTCTCCTCTAATACATTCAAAACCAAAAGCTAAAACAAAAAGGTGTACTACATTTATAAGGAGAAGCAAAGGACAACAAGATAATAATTTAAATCGGTTTGCAAGCAAATAGAATAATGTGTAGTGCATTCCTCTTAAAAGTTAAAGTTCAAAACAGTGTCAAACTACAAATGAAATCACAGTCTTGCCTTCATCATATTTGGTAGCTGGTCTAAATTATCATGAGTAACTATCTAGGGGCTTCCCTGGTGGCTCAGTGGTAAAGAATCTGCCTGCCAATGCAGAAGACATGGGTTTGATCCCTGGTCTGGGAAGATTCCACATGCCACAGACCGACTAAGCCCGTGCGCCACGACTACTGAGTCCTCGTACCACAACTACTGAAGCCCCAACACCAAGAGCCTGTGCTCCCCAACAAGAGAAACCACTACAACGAGAAGCCTGCTCGCCAGCACCAGAGAAAAGCCCGAGCAGCAACAAAGACCCACCCAGCACAGCCAAAAACAAAAAAAGCCTAACCAAAACAGTTTGGCAATCTTTCATCCGAAAGTTAAGTGAAAAGTGGCATTAATAAGCTTGATCAAGAAATTTTCAATTAACCACACTGTTCAACTATAAAAGTGTAATAAGTTACTATAATCACATTGTTTTAAGTAAATTCTAAAATGAAATTACCAAAAATAATCTACAGTCAAAAATAAAAATATAATATTGTAAAAGTTTCATCTACAGAAATCATTCCTCATTTTCCATCAACCAATTAAAAAGAACCCAAGAGCAGCACTTTACTCCACAGATGCTGCTAGGAGACTGTATACTAGGAAAGCCTCTCAGAAAATAATTTAGTATTCATACTTCAAGAATCTTTAAAAACTGATACACTGGTTCCATATGTAAACATCTATGCTAAATAATCAAAAGGCAGACACACACTTAAATACAGGGATTTTTCACTCCATTAATGTGATACCAAAGCTACATAATAACTGAGCAAAGCCCTGCTCTTGTTTTCTTAATAGTTCATTATTTTTTTCCCTCTATCCCCTATAACTATACCCTTAACCTCAACGCACTTAATCTGTTTTTTTAATATTTATTTATTAGGCTGCATCAGGCATCCTGCAGGATCTTTCAATGTGACACAGATTTTCTGTAACACCTGCAATGCACAGGACTAGTTGCTCTTCAGAATGTGGGATCCCAACATTGCAAGTAGATTCTAAACCACTGGATCGCCAGGGAAATCCTGCTTAATCTTTTTATGTCAACCTTCAAAAATGTGTATCTGTGCGATTATGCTTAAAATTTAAAAGATGTTGGGTTATATATATTAGATAATATATGTCTAACCCCACATCTTTTAAATTTTGAGTATAATCTGTACTTAAATTTTAAGTATAATTCTGAAACAGATGGGAATACCAGACCACCTGACCTGCCTTTTGAGAAATCTATATGCAGGTTAGGAAGCAACAGTTAGAACTGGACATGGAACAACAGACTTGTTCCAAATAGGAAAAGGAGTACGTCAAGGTTGTATATTGTCACTCTGCTTATTTAACTTATATTCAGAGTACATCATGAGAAACTCTGGGCAGGATGAAGCATAAGCTGGAATCAAGATGGCTGGGAGAAATGTCAATAACCTCAGATATGCAGATGACACCACCCTTACAGCAGAAAGTAAAGAAGATCTAAAGAGCCTCTTGATGAAAGTGAAAGAGGAGAGTGAAAAGTTGGCTTAAAGCTCAACGTTCATAAAACTAAGATCACGGCATCCAGTCCCATCACTTCATGGCAAATAGATGGGGAAACAGTGGAAACAGTGGCTGATTTTATTTTTTTGGCTCCAAAATCACTGCAGATGGTGACTGCAGCCATAATGTTAAAAGACGCTGACTCCTTGGAAGGAAAGTTATGACCAACCAAGACAGCACATTAAAAAGCACAGACATTACTTTGCCAACAAAAGTCCATCTAGTCAAAGCTATGGTTTTGCCAATAGTCATGTATGAATGTTAGAGTTGGCCCATAAAGAAAGCTGAGTGCCAAAAAAATGATGCTTTTGGACTGTGGTGCTGGAGAAGACTCTTGAGAGTCCATTGGACAGCAAGGAGATCCAACCAGTCCATCCTAAAGGAGATCAGTCCTGAGTGTTTACTGGAAGGACTGATGTTGAAGTTGAAACGCCAATACTCTGACCACCTGAAGCAAACAGTTGACTCATTGGAAAAGACCCTGATGATGGGAAAGATTGAAGGCAGGAGGAGAAGGGGACGATAGAGGATGAGATGGTTGGATGGCATCATCGACTCAATAGACATGAGTTTGGGTAAACTCTGGGAGTTGGTAATGGACAGGGAGCCCTGGAGTGCTGCGGTTCATGGGGTTACAAAGAGTCGGAGAAGACTGAGCATCTGAAATAAACTGAACTGAAATTATACTTTAATTTTAAATATAATCAATATATAGTCAAGACTGTATATTGTCACCTTACTTATTTAACTTCTATACAGATTACATCATGAGAAATGCCAGACTGGATGAAGTATAAGCTGGAATCAAGATTGCAGGGAGAAATATTAATAACCTCGGATACGCAGATGACAACATCATTATGGCAGAAAGCCAAGAGGAACTAAAGAGCTTCTTGATGAAAGTGAAAGAGGAGAGTGTAAAAGCTGGCTTAAAACTCAACATTCAAAAAATGAAGATCATGGCATCCGGTCCCATCACTTCATGGCAGATAGATGGGGAAACACTGACAGACTTTATTTTCCTGGGCACCAAAATCACTGCAGGTGGTGACTGCAGCCATGAAATTACTTGCTCCTTGGAAGAAAAGTTATGACCAACCTAGACAGCATATTAAACAACAGAGACATTACTTTGCCAACAAAGGTCCATCTAGTCAAACCTATGGTTTTTCCAGTAATCATGTATAGATGTCAGAGTTGGCCCATAAAGAAAGCTGAGTGACAAATAATTATTTATCACTAGAGCCACCTGGGAAGTTTATTTTACTGTATGCATTAATTCTACCTGCTATATAATAATCTATTCTATGCATCCAATACATTCACCTAGCTAATCTAAGATAAACATACATGTTGACAATTCACTGCCATCAAAAATAATGCTTCTGAACATCTTCACAGGTTAAAAATAACTCTGTCCCCCACTTATACTTGCTATTATCCAATTTATAATTCTTGATACTACTGATATCACATATCAATATTGTTTTAATCGGAACATCTCTAATTATTAGTGATTTAGCATATATATTTGATAATGGGGTTTCTATCTCTGTAAATAAATATCTGTTGGTATTACTTGCTGTTTTCTTATAGTTTTCTCTGTACACCAGTTTTAATTATATATTCCAAATAAATTATTTGAACATAAATCAAACCAGTATTCTTCTGGACATGACAGAGCAACAGGACCTACAATTACCAAGTCACCATAAACAACTAGAAAACTGGACAAAATGTATGAAACTAAAACTGTTTTGAGACATGGAAAAGAGGTAGCTCAAGACTGTGATCCTTGAGAAAGGGAAACAAAACAAGCCATGATATTCCCAGACTTTTTAGCTGGAGTCAATTTTCATATCACAGATCATTGCACAGGGGAGGGAAATCAAACAGAACTTAAAAATCTCACTGAGTCAATGAGGCAGAAACTGGAGAATGGGTAGTCTGAGGAGGACAGAACATCAGGGCAGAATACTACAGAGGAAGGACCAAGGCAAAGAAGAGACTCTAGAAATCTTCACTGACCCTTTGACATAATACCAAACTCTGCATTTCTACCTTAAAACTCAACAAGGTGAGATTTTAACAGCCGTAAGTCAAAGAACTCCCAGAGCTGATAGAGCCAGGAATCACTGGGACTCTCCCAGCACTGCGGAGAGACCTCAGGCTTATACTACACCTCTTGTCTCGTGTGTGAGATTCAGCGTCATGCACAGAAACTCTACAGAAGCGAGGCCAGAATAATAAGCTGACTTTGCCTGAGAGCAACAGCCAATCTAGACGTGACCCAAAACAATTTTAAAGTAGTCCTTTGGAAGGACTGATGCTAAAGCTGAAACTCCAGTACTTTGGCCACCTTATGTGAAGAGCTGACTCGTTGGAAAAGACCCTGATACTGGGAGGGATTGGGGGCAGGAGGAGAAGGGGACGACAGAGGATGAGATGGCTGGATGGCATCACCGACTCAATGGACGTGAGTCTGAGTGAACTCCGGGAGTTGGTGATGGACAGAGGGGCCTGGCGTGCTGTAGTTCATTGGGTCACAAAGAGTCAGACATGACTGAGCCCCTAGACTGACTGACTAAGGGCAAGGACCACAAGTAATTGATCTGCCTGCAAACAACAGTGTAACTATCTTAAAAGAACCATAACAAAATCCAGCAACAGGCACTTGGTCACCACGTGCTATGACTAACATCACTATGTCTAAACTCACTAACATAAGGAAACTAGAAAACAGGACCTATAAGTAAAAACACAGTGAGCAAGTAAAAAGCAGACCTAGAAAATACAAAGATGACAGAATTAGTGAATCAGAACATTAAGCAGCTATTAATATGTTATATATTTCCAAAGATTGAAAGAAAAAAACATGAATGAGGGGAAAAAATGAAGAAACAAATAGAATTTAGAGACATTAAAAGTATCTGAAATCTGAAAAGTTTAATGGATAGTAACAAAACTACAGAAGAAAAGATCTTAAAAACACAGCAATAAAAGCAATATAAAATGAAACACAAAGAGAAAAGACTTTAAAAAAAAAGTGAATAGATCTCAGTGACCTAAGGTACAATGCAGAGAAGATTAACCAACGTGTAATTAGAGTCCCAGAAGGAGTTGGAGAACACCTAGTAAGAATAAATACAAGGTAAACTTCACCAAGAAACATAATAAAATCACTTCAAATTAGTGATTAAAAAAAAAAATCTAAAAAAAAAAAAAAAATCTTAAAAAGAGCAGAGAACTGAAGTTTGATTCAAAGAAGCTAGAGAGTCTAATCATTTTAATATAATACAGTATAATGGTAGAGCACAAACTTAGATATACTCAAACAGAACTGGATTAAGGATCAACAGGCTGAGTAAACTGCTGTAGGCAACGATTTCTAAAGAGCTCTAAAATAAGCCTAGAAATGCAACAAAAAAGGAGAAAATATTTACTAGTATTTCTTTCCCTAGGGGTAAGTAACTAAAGGGTAAATAAACAGGTTGATGAGGCACCTGGAGTTCAAAATCAGTTGACCAATACCAAAATTCTCCAAGCCAGGCTTCAACAATACGTGAACCGAGATCTTCCAGATGTTCAAACTGGATTTAGAAAAGGCAGAGGAACCAGAGATCAAATTGCCAACATCCATTCGATCATCAAAAGAGCGAGAGAGTTCCAGAAAAACATCTACTTCTGTTTTATTGACTATGCCAAAGCCTTTGACTGTGTGGATCACAACAAACTGGAAAAATCTGAAAGAGATGGGAATACCAGACCACCTGACCTGCCTCCTGAGAAATCTGTATGCAGGTCAGGAAGCAAGAGTTAGAACTGGATATGGAACAACAGACTGGTTCCAAATAGGAAAAGGAGTACGTCTAGGCTATATATTGTCACCCTGTTTATTTAACTTCTATGCAGAGTACATCATGAGAAACGCTGGGCTGGATGAAGCACAAGCTGGAATCAAGATTGCCGGGAGAAATATCAATAACCTCAGATATGCAGATGACACAACCCTTATGGCAGAAAGCGAAGAAGATAAAGAGCCTCTGGATGAAAGTGAAAGAGGAGAGTGAAAAAGTTGGCTTAAAATTCAACATTCAGAAAACTAAGATCATGGCATCCAGTCCCACCACTTCATGACAAATAGATGGGGAAACAGTTGAAACAGTGACAGGCTTTATTTTTTTGGCTCCAAAATCACTGCAAATGGTGACTGCAGCCATGAAATTAAAAGACGCTTGCTCCTTGGAAGAAAAGTTATGACCAACATAGACAGTATATTAAAAAGTTGAGACATTACTTTGCCAACAGAGGTCCGTCTAGTCAAAGCTTTGGTTTTTCCAGTGGTCATGTACGGATGTGAGAGTTGGAATATAAAGAAAGCTGAGCGCCGAAAAATTGATGCTTTTGAACTGTGGTGTTGGAGAAGACTCTTGAGAGTCCCTTGGACTGCAAGGAGATCCAACCAGTCCATCCTGAAGGAGATCAGTCCTCAATATGCATTGGAAGGACGGATTCTGATGCTGAAACTCCAATACTTTGGCCACCTGATGCGAAGAACTGACTCATTGGAAAAGACCCTGATGCTGGGAAAGACTGAAGGTGGGAGGAGCAGGAGACAACAGAGGATGAGATGGTTGGATGACATCACCAACTCAATGGACATGAGTTTGAGCAAGCTCAGGAAGTTGGTGATGGACAGGGAAGCCTGGCGTGCTGCAGTCCATGGGGTCGCAGAGTCGGACACAACTGAGAGACTGAGCTGAACTGACCGATACCATCCCATGCAAAGGACCATGAAAATGCACCTAAGGAGAGTAGATCCAATAAACCACATGGCTTTTGCCCACTGAGTGGGTTGTTCAAGTTTAAGGGCCACACTTAAAACTACTCAGATTGATAGAGAAGCTAGGTGCTGCTACCCAACATTTTTATTTTCTCTGTCCTTTGCCTTTTCCGCTAGTAAATGCTGAATGTATATTTGAAATATTAATCATTCAAAGAAGGACCAAATTACCAACCTTCTTGGAACACTCAGTTTTCTTACTCCACAACTGTGTCACGTGATAGCAAAATCAGCCCTGTAAGTCTAAATGCTATTCTAATGATCTCGTCTACTCAATTTGACATTCAACCCCTGTGCAGCAATATCAATTGCTTAAAAGCCAATAAAATGTTTGGAGAGGGGAACATTCTCAAATATCAAAGAAAATTTAAGCTTACCCATTGCCCTTTATCTCCTTGAAGTTTACTGAAGAACAGCTTTAGTTCTCGAACTGTCAAGTTGTAGCTAGCCAGCACTCCCAACATGTCAACTAAAAGATCTGGAAACAAAGAAAGCAACAAATAAGATAATTAAGCTACTTCTATCTCTTGAAGAATTAAAATATACAGTGCTTAAGAGTTTAGACAATACAGTTCCAGATCCATGTCACATGCTCAGTATCTCTTAAATATTACTAAAGAAGAAAACTACTTAATAATCACACTTCATTTCCTCACAACCACTGTATTATAGAAAGTCATACCTGCAATCATACTGTCAACTTTTTCAATTTTCCCAAGCACTTTTTCAACAAGGCCTACTTCAGTGCAGATTTGAAGATTTCGTATACTTTTCTTCAGAATGGCTGTAAACATGCTCCAGACTTCTGCTTGGCAAGTAACATCGCATTTTTCCAGTAAGTCCACCATGCAGATGATACTCTCACCTTCTTGAATAATGAAATTCATTTCTAAATCAAACTGCCCTCCTACCAACTTCAGGGGGCGACAGGGAGGGTGGAAAGAAAAAATACATTAAAAGCATTAGCATTTCTTCAATGTAACTAGAGTACATTACAAAGCTTTAGTTTGCCAGTAACTACCCATATATATTCTTCTCTACCCCTTACAACAATAAAAAGATCTTTTTTTTTAATTTATTTATTTTAATTGGAGGCTAATTACTTTACAATATTGTAGTGGTTTTTGCCATACATTGACATGAATCTTTAAAAAGATCTTTAAAACACATACACACACAGCTCTAAAAAATAAAGCTTCGGAAGAAATCTTCATTTTAAGATAGCACAGTCAATCAAGACTTAGAATATAAAAATAAAAATATTTTCAACAAAAACAAATATAGGATGTCTTAGGTAAATCACTACCTACTGACACTGATGAAGATCTCAGTTGTATCCCACTCTTTGAGACCTCATGGATGTAACCCGCCAGTCTCCTCTGTCCATGCAATTCTCCAGACAAGATTACTAGAGTGGGTTGTCATTTTCTCCTCCAGGGGATCTTCCCGACCCATAGATTGAACCTGGGTCTTCTTCACTGCAGGCAGATTCTTTACCATCTGAGCCACCAGCAAAGCCTCAATGAAGATCTAACTTAGCTCTATAACTGCTTCTAATGCAATGTTTCCTCTATGAATTAGGTAATCTGTAAGCTACACACTATTCTTGCCTAGAGGATTCCATGGACAGTGGAGCTTGGCCAGCTACAGTCCATGGGTCTCAAAGAGTTGGACACGACTGAGCAATTAACATTGTAAGCTACTCATAGCAACCCAAAGATCCTTTGCTACCCGTACAAGGTATGAGCTCACAGCAAAAATGAAAAGCTGAAAAAGGCTCAAAGCGGACACAAAACTTGTAGTTTTACTTGTCAAATTCCTGGTTTATTATACATACCTATCCATTTTGATCCCTCCTATCAATAATGAGGATAACTTAAACATAAACTTCACACACACTCAAAGCCAGTAAGTAAAAAAATGTTATTTCATTAAGATTGCTATCAGAAAATCCATCCAGAGAGAACTGTACTGAGACCTATTCCTACCTTGCTATGTCACCCACAGCATTCTCCTACAGAGGCAAAGTTTTTTGTTTTTTTTTTTAATTTTAACAAACCCCAACTGTTTAAACGAAATAAAATACTTTTAGAATTACCTTTGCAGACTTTTTTTTTTTTTGGCCATGCCATGCAGCTCACGGGATCTTAGTTCCTCAACCAGAGATTAAACCCACGCCCTCAGCAGTGAAAACACAGTCCTTAGACTGCCAGGGAATTCCCAGGCCTATCTTTTTTTACTAGATTTTTTAAAGATCTCTATATTTTAAAGAATAGTTACATATATGATTCACCTACACTCCAGTCCTTCTGAACACTTCTTTATTATGCAGTTTTCATTATGTTTTACTAAACTCAAAAAGTAGGAAAGAATTACAAGAAAGTGAACTGTACAAAACAAAATCTCATACGAAGAATAACAGACGTGACCAAATACAGTTTACTTTGGAAAAGCAAAAAAGATTCAGAATTAGGGAATCAATTAAAACTCCATACAGCCAGGAATGAATACACATCCCGTGTTCTGTCAAAGATACACACTAGCATGAAAAAGAAAGAATGGAAAAATGAAAATCAAGAGGCAGTATCTGCATGCAAGCAGATAAGAATTCTTGGCAAGCACAGTGTTAAAGGCTTTTGGTCCTTCTAGGAAAGCTATGGCAGAGATTTTAGTGTACAATTCTTTGCGTCATCAGGAGCAACAGGTGACACAGGAGATGACAACTGTGTGCTAAGAGTCCCTCGGTGTCCCTGGGCCAATCCTCCTAGCAACATGGTCCTAGCTATAAACATGTTTGGTTCCCCAAGGTGATCCAAAAATTCTGTAAGCTGCATGAGAACTCCTAATAGGGATTTTTTTGGTTTTATGATTAATCGTCATTTTTTTTCACTTGATGTATCCTTAATTTTATTCTGAAATAATTTCAGACTTTCAAAAAATTGCAGAACAGTATACAGTTCCTGTATACCCTAATGTGAATATATTGTATCATAGTACAGTCATTAAAACCAGGCACAATACTACAGATCTTACTCAAATAGCAAGATTTGTCACACTAATATCCTTTTTCTGATCCAGCATCAGCATCTCCTTAGTCTTCTCCAAACTATGACAAGTTACACAGGCATTCTTTGACTTCCAGGATGTTGACACTTTTGAAGTGGATTTGCCAGCTATTTTCATGACTGTCTTATAATGTGAATGATTTTTCATGTTTAAATTCAAGCTGTGTATTTTTGGTAAAAAATACTCTATAGAGATGACATGTGTCCTTCTCAGTGTATTATTATTTCAAATGATACCTGATTGGTATATTATTCAGATGGTATCTGATGTCAGTATGTCCCACTATTGGTGAAGTTAGATTGATCTCATGCTCAAGGAGGTATCTGTCAGATTTTTTTCTGTTTTAAAGTTATTATCTTTCATTTTCATATTATTAAGCTTTCTTATAAGAATATTCTCAAAGAATACTTTGAGACTACACAAACATATTGTTTCTCATCATACTTTTAAGCATCCATTAACGGATCTTACCGGGAATTGTAAATACTGAGGCATAGATAAATTGTCATCTTCTATTTCCATCAAAATTTCTATGTTCATTAATTTTAAAGACTTTCTTTAATAATAAAATACACCTAAAATGTCAGCATTATGCCCCAAAAGGAAAATTGGGATGACTTTCACGAAAGTCACAAATAAGACTAAGAGGTACTATCACCACTACCAGTTGACATATTTCTGGAGATACAAAAGTCACATTTAGTGCGAAGGCAGCAACGTGTATCAGTATCAGAACAGGGGGGTTAAATTCCAATCATTTTCAGATGATAATGAGGAAAACTAAAAATGGCTGTAACTGAGATAAGTGTCTGGCAATGGAACCACTGATTAAAGTTAACAAAATGAATCCATCTCAGAAAGAATTATGCTACAGAGAAGCCAGGCACCAATGGTTACCTGAACAACTAGAAATTTATTCCACAGGTACATTTAAGTAGTGATGTTAGACATAAGAACTTCATTTAGCATGCAACAGAAAACAGAAGAAACGATACCCCTCAAAAAGACAAGATAGAGTTAGTAAAGTTGTGTTTATATAATGGAATATGATTCAGTCATTGGAAATAACGAGGCAGCTCTGACAGGAAAAAACATCTCTAAAATACACTGTGTAGCTGAGATAATCAAAGTGGAGAAAAGTGTGAATAGTGGGCTACAGTTTGAGAATAAAACATATACATATAAACACATACCTGAGAATGATACACGAGAAACGAAGTGGTGATTGCCTCTGCAAAGGCAGCTGAGCGCCCGGAGGGCGAGGGCGAGGGCAAGGGCAGAAACGGGCCAACGGACACCCGAGGACGTCCCCCACACGGCTCTCACAGGCCACAGGCCCAGCTGCACCCACTTCACCTTGGTGTTACTTACATCAACCTTTCATTTTGACCTGTGTTTATCACCAGCAACATGCACCCTTCCAAGAAGCTCAGAATTAATTTTTGAAAAGTAATTTCCAAAAAAAATCCAAATATTTCACCAGCTTTTAAATTGAGTTTATCCTGTAAGAGCAGTATCCAGACAGGTGTGTTAAGTATTTCTCCATTGCTTTAAATATTGTAAAATATGCCTTTCAAGGAGAAAATTGATGGCAGAAATTGGCACATACACATGTGGCATATTTGATATACTATATGTATGCATGTCTATTATACCTAAAAAGCACGCACAGGGTCTACAGTATGTCATGTTAACCCTTTTAATAGTTATCTGAAGCTGATCAACCTTCAAAACACAAATTTGTTTCCAAAGGCAGGGATCATAATCCAAGTCCAGGCACTGGCTAGTTATTATCTGAGCTGTAGTAATGGCTGTGCACTACAAAATGTAATCTTCCCAAATGTCACAGTAAGTTATGAATATCTGAGCAGCCTAATGCACTTTACTAGCCATGAAATGTGAAAATGTAATCTTATTACCTTTTTTATGGTTGTATTTTTTTGAATAATGTAGCCTGGAAACTGATGTATAGTCTTTTTCTGCATTTTAGCATGATTTGGTCTCCATTGCGTTATAGAACATTTTTCAAAACTCTCCATTTCAACATATTTTAGTCTTTGCCTGAACTTCATAAACAATTTTTATAGCCACCTTCAGGGTGGTATAACATTCTTTGTATAGGTTATGGTTTAAAGTACAAGATTATAGAAATTATAAAGTATATTAGTCAAAGAATCTAAATAAACCTTCACAAGTTTTGTATTAAAACTTTATTTAGGCACAAAGATTATTTTCTTCACAATGATTTTATTAACAAAAGGTTTTACGCTTTTTAGTGATTAAAGCTAAGTCACTTGTATTTTCAAACAGCCAAGAAACAAATATAGACCAAAACTAATTATTTTTCTCTTCAAAACTGGAAAGTCTATCATACAAGAAAATTCTAATACTTAAAAGTAAAGACATGTTTTCCCAGGAACCTTGCTAAATTTTCAAAGATGCAGCAGGTATAGCAGAAACTGGACAGAGCACATGCACAGTTTATGGCCCTAACCAGGTACTTCCTATCTCCTGTCTAAGCCATTCAATCTCTGGTACTATGCTACCGCAGCCCTGGCGAACTCTCACACCTCTGTACTCCCTAGGGTTATTTGTGATGCTTCCTACTAAATATTTCAGTAAAGGCAGATAGAAACTCTTTAAAAAGCCAGACCATGACCTAGAAACTCTTCAGCTTATCTCCTCTCAGCACTTTCATTTAATAGAGACAGACTGCACTTTTCCTTACAGAGATAGTTCTGTGATTGGTACTCAATCTGTCAAAATAAAACATGTATTGTTAAGGGCCTTTCTTGGAGGTCCAGTGATTAAGACTCAGTGCTCCCACTTCAGGAGGTACAGGTTCAATCCCTAGTCAGGGAACTAAGATCCCACATGCCACACAGCATGCCCCTCTCTCAAAAAAAACTGTTGAAAGATAAAAACACAGATGATAACTATTTTTTTAAAAAGGGCAGAGGAAGGAATGGCTCACACCAAAATTAGGATATAGATAATTTTTCTGATTTAGATAAAAAGATTCCAAGATGTTAATACTGTTCTATCACTAATCTGCTGTTAGGTATATGTATTTATATTTTATGTACATTTATATATTTTACACATACATCTTTGGTATGTTTGATACACTTCACAATAAAAAAAAATTTTTATGTGGTTCCGTGATGAAGGTTCTCCTAGAGCAGCTAGCATAAAGACACACAGATTTAACCTAGAAGGGCACAGGCTACACAACATTCTCTTAGAAAAAGCTGCATTCTCTCCAGTGAACTCACAAACCAAAATAAACTCACAAACCAAAATCAAAACACACAAGAGAAAACAACACAGCATAAAGATGAGTCAGTAGACATGCTATTAATAACATGAAGTGCTCAAGAACTTCAAACTATAAAATTATCAAATGTATGTGATTATAAATAATTACAAAATTATGTAATTGAGACTTTCCAAGAAAGAAAATAAGAAAAAAAAGGCACAAGATTAGGAAGGAAAAGTGGGAAGATATCCCAGCAGATTTGAAAAATAACAACAATAAACAGAACTTCTACAAAATAAGCAGTCATTAAAATTAAAAACTCAACAGGTTAAAAAATAGAAAGAGTTAGGCAAACTATCAAGGAACTAAAACAGCTGAGCAAAGTCCCAGAAGGCAGGAGAGTGAGAAAGAAGGAAATAGAAGACAAAAAGAGAGGCTGAGACACTGAGGACAGTATGAGAAGGACAATTACATGTTCAACAGAAAGTCCAAAAGTAAACACTGAAGGGAAAGAAAGATGGCATAAGCAGCTAGAATAACGGAGACCTTTCTCAGAGTCATCAGTAATGTGAGCAGAACACACAAAGTCCCAATCCTGACACAAAATTTAACACTACAGATACTATGGTAACATAATAAAACTTATTTTAATACTGTCAGGTCTACTTTCAGATAAAAAATTTCCTGTATAGTAATATTTCCCTCTCTTGGAATATTAATTTCTCTAAGTACAGACAGCAAGGTGTTTCTCTCACTATTACTGATGTAAGTAGAGACTATTGTGAACTAGATGCTATAAATGTTAAAAAAAAAAAAAAAGAGTAAGTTCATTATGAATTACAGTAATTACAACCCTTAAAATGTCATTTAGCATCCAAAGAATTTCACACAACATAAAAGTCTAAAACATATCCTCACTATTAGGTACTGGCAATGAAATTTGCTATTTTAAGATTCATTATGAATTATAAAACACTCAACAGTAAGGGTTGGGGGTTAAGAATTTTTTCGTTTCAGCAATTCACTGATTTTCCCTTGTCCCTTCTAAAACTGTAATTTAAAAAAATATATATTCAGGTCCTAGGAATTACAGAATATTTAGTCTAATACAAAAGAAATTTCTCATTTTAGAAAATTAGATTAACTTTGCTATTCTCTGCAATTGGCTTCCTACTTTCTTGTATCATTTAAAGAACCATACTTAACATTTTCTTAAGGCCCAATTTAAGCCCTATCTCTTCTAAGAACCATTCTGAGTTTTCTGCTGCTGCTGCTGCTGCTAACTCGCTTCAGTCATGTTCGACTCTGTGTGACCCCATAGACAGCAGCCCACCAGGCTCCCCCGTCCCTGGGATTCTCCAGGCAAGAATACTGGAGTGGGTTGCCATTTCCTTCTCCAATGCATGGAAGCGAAAAGTGAAAGTGAAGTCACTCAGTTGTGTCTGACCCTCAGCAACCCCATGGACTGCAGCCCACCAGGCTCCTCCATCCATGGGATTTTCCAGGCAAGAGTACTGGAGTGGGGTGCCATTGCCTTCTCCATCTGAGTTTTCTAGCCTACCATAAATCTGGGTGGCCCAGTCAAATGTTTCTGACTATAAGACAACAATTTCATATGATTTAACCTAATATTTTAATCATATCGTGTATAATTTTTTCATATCACAAGGTTTAATCATTTCTTCAACTAGTTTCCATCAATCTTTTCTATTCAAATAGCATAGATAATGATCCCAGAAAATAGGAACCATTTTAAAAAATATTTTTTATCTTTTTTAATCTTCATACTATGTTTGACATTTAATGAATGGATCCTTAGGATACACACCATTAGGTTTAAATATTACTCATTATTTACATAATTTAAAAATTAAGGAAATAAGCTTGAGTTTTTACTATATCCCAAGTGGAAAAAGCAAGAAATCTGAAGTCCCACTTGTAGTATCTTAATCTCTCTCCAAAAGATAAGGTAGGCACTCAACAATATAATAATGAAGTGTCAAGACCCCAGCAAAAGCTCAATCCATTTCGTAAAAGCATTTGTCCAAAAAAGATCCATACATGAAAATTTAGTTTTGTTCATAATCACCCAAAACTGGTGATTCAAATGTCCATCAACTAGTAAATGGATCAACAAGACATTGTACAACAATACAATAGAATATATACTGCATATATTTATATAATACAATATATATACATTCTATATAATAGAACAGTATATTGTATAGGGAATATATGGAATATATATTGTATAGAGAAGCCCTAAAATAGAATACTCATCAGCAATAATAAAGAACCAACAATCAATACCATTAACAATATGAATCAATCTCAAAAACATTATATTAAGGCAAAGAAGCTGGATATAGAAACTACATTTAATTCCATTTATATGACGCTCTAAAAAGGAAAGAAGTATAGGGAAAGACGTTAGATCAGTGGTTGCCAGGGGCTGAGAACAGAGGGACAATTCACCACACACACACACACACACACACACACACACACACACACACAAACACGAAGGGGTGTTTTGGGGGTGATAAAATTTTCAATATCTTGATTATTGTATTGGATACCCAAAATACATCCATCTATCAAATAATACATCTAAAAGGATGAATTTTACTGTATGTCTTTAGTAATCCTAAGGCTTAAAATAAATCTAAAAAAAAAAAGAAGCTCATTTCTATCGAAGGCAAGAGAGAAGGAAAGCCCACTGACTGGAGCGCTCCTCAGTGTTCTGTCACCGGGGACTGGTTCCGGGGAAGACCATTTTTCCACTAGACTAGGGGTGGGGCTGGGGGGCGACACAGTCTCAGGATGATTCAAGAGCATCACGTTTATTGTGCATTTTATTTCTATTATTTACATCAGTACCACCTCAGACCATCAGGCATTAGATCCCAGAGGTCAGGGACCCCTGGACTAGAGACAACAATGTAGAATCAAACGGAGAAGGCATGGGATACAAGGAAATAAGAAGATGTGAACAGAAATTTTTAATCCTTAGCATTCCGTAATGTATACTACAATCAGAAATACCCTGGGAAGACTAAAAATATTATACCATAATCTCACAGTGAGACTGGTCTGGGCTTAGAGATCTTACACTACTATATTAACAAAGACTATAAAGACTTTCCATAATCTTAAAATTCTAAACATGCAAATTAAAAGAGTTAAAGTAAACTCCATGAGGAAAAACTACAATTTCCAGGCAGCCATTTAATACTCTGAACTGAAAATTATTCCCTTTGAAGTTTTTGTCCTCCCCCTTCCACTTACTGTCTTTCAGATTTGTTGGAATGCCCAAAAGCATCAATAATTTCTATAAATATTAGGAATACACTTACAGAGATATAATATTTCCATTTCCATTATATAACTAATTCTTGGGACTTCCCTGGTGGCTGAGATGGTAAAGAATTCGCCTGCAATCCTTACAAGAACCAGGTATGTCACATGTATCAATTATTTTACACCTACTTATAGAGAAACAAAAGACAATTAATTCACAGCCAAAACCTCTAATCAGACTAATTCACTCCTAGCCTCATGCTTTCCTTCTATCTTCATTAATAATCTAACATTTAAGTTGGGTTTTCTAAAGTTTCTTTACATAGTGAGCTAAAGTATCTGAAAAATTTGTGAATTTCACCACAAAAAATTAGTCAAAATGCATGTCTTTCTGGTAATGAATTACCATCTTTACAGTTTTTTTAAATTCCCAAATATACTAGGAAGTAGCAAATAATCTCTCCTCTCTCACTGTTCATTGTACCTTTCGTTAAGAATTAGAAATTTTCACTCAACTATGGCACGTCTACAAAACCAGTATTAACCAAAAATCTTCTATGATTCAGGAAGTCTGAGAAACACCAGATTAAACAAGGCAAGAGACAATTACATGATAAAATTCCCAGAGCTTTAATATGTCACTGTGCATTATAAATATCAAAAAGATATATAACCAATGTATGGACTTCCCAAAACTTATTAAACAATGAAACGAATTTCTTTTTGCTTTCTCCATTAATAGCATTATTCAAAAGCTTTGAGAAACACTGGATAATCTATTTGTGTTCTTGAAGTTTACTGCTAGGAATAACATGACAGAATTAACTATGTTTATGCATACATTTAAAAGGCCTTTCAAATTTTCAGGTAAATGGTTTAAACAACCTATTTTTCAGAGGTTTCTTTTTACGATTTATAGAATATAATAATTAGACAAAGAGATATCTTAAGATTAATGTAAGTGAAAAGAAAATATAAGCTACCAACATCCATCAAAATGAACCCCTATCCCTTCATGAACAAATCAATCCAAAAGCCAAACAAGACAGATGATCTCCCACATTAAATTAAAGCTGCTCTGGGTTCCCGCAGAGTTGAGCAGAAATAACCCACATGAATTCCAAGCCTCGGTCAGTAAGCACTTTATGGCTTCCCTTGTATCACTCATCTGAAGAAAACCAGCCTCCATGTCATGAGGATCCTTAAGCAGCTCTGTGACAGACCCACCTGGAGAGGAACTGAGGCTTCCCGCCAATACTCAGCACCTGCTTGTCAGTCATCCAAGCAGCCCTGGAGCAGGGCCTCCAGCCCCAGTTAAGCCTTCAGACAACTGTAACCCCAGCCTATATCTTAAATGTAACCTCACGAGAGACCCTGACGCAGAACTGTCTAGTCAATCTGTTTCTAAATTCCTGACCCACAGGAACTTTATGACTCTTCTAAGCTGCAAGGTTTGGGGACCATTTGTTACACAGCAGTAAGTAATATAACTGCAAATCAATCAGTTAATAGTAGTTGGGGGAGACTTTTTACTCTATATATTTCTGTGCTATTTTTTTAATGCAATACAAAATAAACAATAATGATAAAAATACAGAACAATAATAACGTACATGTACTGAGTGACTGTGTTGTGCTATGCTAAGTCGCTCAGTCATGTCCGACTCTCTGCGACCCCGTGGACCGTAGCCCGCCAGGCTCCTCTGTCCGTGCGGATTTTCCAGGCAAGAATACTGGAGTGCGTTGCCATCCCCTGCTCCCAGAGATCTTCCCAACCCAGGGATCGAACCCAGGTGCCCCGCTTTGCAGGCGGATTCTTTACCGTCTGAGCCACCAGGGAAGCACTGAATGACTACTGTGAGCTAATCACATAAAAACACAAATATTAAAAGTACCAAGTTCCCTATAACAGTTCAAAATAATAACAGACAGGCACTGAGTGATTACTGTGAGTTATGTACTGTGCCAAGCGTTTTACATTAATTACCATTTTTAATTACCTCTCAAAAAATAAAAAACTAGCAATACCACCACAGAGTTAACACCTAATAGATTAGGCACTGAAACGTAAGTAACTCACATAAAGTCACAGGACACTGAGGTGGTGGAACCAGGGTTTCGCTTGATGAAAGGAAAACAGACACAGCTGGAGCAGGCTTTTCACGTCTACCTTCTTCCCTCTGAGAACACAGACATGACACCCAGAGGTACAGCAGCCACCCTGACACTGATAACCTACAGAGAATGATGTCGGATTCATGATCTCTGAAGAAAAAGATTTAGCTTCACGACCAGGGACCAGGCTTGATCACTCAAGAGCTTTTGAGTAGCAGAGTTTTATTAAAGTATAAAAAGCGACAGAGGAAGCTTCTGACACAGACATCAGAAGGGGGCGGAGAGTGCCCCCTGCTAGTCTTAGCAAGGGAGCCACCGCACAACTGCACTCATCTCACACGCGTGAACTTCCACATGTTCAAGCAGGATTTAGAAAAGGCAGAGGAACCAGAGATCAAATTGCCAACATCAGCTACATCATCGAAAAAGCAAGAGAATTCCTGAAAAACATCTATTTCTGCTTTATTGACTATGCCAAAGTCTTTGACTGTGTGGATCACAACAAACTGTGGAAGATTCTTAAAAGATGGGAATACCAGACCACATGACCTGCCTCCTGAGAAATGTGTATGTGGATCAAGAAGCAACAGTTAGAACTGGACATAGAACAACAGACTGGTTCCAAATCAAGAAAGGAATACATCAAGGCTGTATGTTGTCACCCTGCTTATTTAACTTATAGGCAGAATACATCATGAGAAACGCCAGGCTGGATGAAGCACAAGCTGGAATCAAGATGGCTGGGAGAAATATCATAACCTCAGATATGCAGATGACACCAGAAAGTGAAGAAGAACTAAACAGCCTCTTGATGAAAGTGAAAGAGAGAGTAAAAAAGTTGGCTCAAAACTCAACATTCAGAAACCTAAGATCATGGTATCCGGTCCCATCACTTCATGGCAAATAGGTGGGAAAACAATGGAAACAGTGACAGACTTTTTTAGAGGGGGGGTGCTCTAAAATCACTGCAGATGTGACTGCAGCCATGAAATTAAAAGACGCTTGCTCCTTGGAAGAAAAGTTATGGCCAACCTAGACAGCATATTAAAAAGCAGAGACATTACGTTGCCAACAAAGGTCCATCTAGTCAAAGCTATGGTTTTTCCAGTGGTCATGTATAGATGTGAGAGTTGGACTGTAAAGAAAGCTGAGTGCAGAAGAATTGATGCTTTTGAACTGTGGTGTTGGAGAAGACTCTTTGAGAGTCCCTTGGACTGCAAGGAGATCCAACCAGTCCATCCTAAAGGAGATCAGTCCTCAATATTCATTGGAAGGACTGATGTTGAAGCTGAAACTCCAATACTCTGGCCACCTGATGCGAAGAACTGACTCATTAGAAAAGACCCTGATGCTGGGGAAGATTGAGGACAGGAGGAGAAGGGGACAACAGAGGATGAGATGGTTGGATGGCATCACGGACTCAATGGACATGAGTTTGAGTAAACTCCAGGAGTTGGTGGACAGGGAGGCCTGGCGTGCTGCAGTCCATGGGGTTTCAAAGAGTTGGACACAACTGAGTGACTGAACTGAACTATTAATTGGTTATTAACAATAAATCAAAAGAATGTCTCGAAGTTGTAAAGGTCTTACCAGACTCACTCCCACAATATACATTTTAAAATAACAGGATTAGAACTAACAATAAATCAAAAGAATGTCTGAAGGTTGTAAAGATCTTACCAGACCCACTCCCATAATAGACACTTTAAGATGACAGGATTAGTCAGAAGGTTCTCAAGAAGGAGAAACATGTCCTCAAGCAGGATACATGGCTGTTATATAATCCTTGGTACAGAGTTTAAGGCAAAACATATCCTTGAGCAAGATGAGTTGTTTTGTTGTGTAATCATTAGCTCTGGGCTTCAAGGAAAAAAAAAAAAAACAGTTGTCCTTTTCTCCTCCTTGAGCACTCTAGACCCCTTTCTTCTCCCTGGGGACCCCAGACTTCTTATCAACCTACCTAAGAATTGACTCTCTCAAGATCAGGTGACTTACAAGCACAAAAAGACAAAAACCCAATACATTAAGAATGGCAAAGTGTGAGACTGGGAGAGGGAGGGGGGAGGAGAGGGCGGGCGGGCTGAGAGCGCAGCTGCTGTGCAGCACAGCCCAGTGCCCTGCCAGGATCTAGAGGGCGGGCGGGCTGGGGTGCAGGGAGGCTCAAGACTAATGTATACATAAAGCTATTAACGTTGTTTACATTTTTGTCCAAAAGATTAACATTTTTGTCCAAAAGAAATTTACATACTATAAGGCAATTATACTCCAATTAAAAAATTTTAATAAAAGAATGGTAAAAGGAAAGGCAGAAAGTATGTAACTCTTGAAGCATCATTAAGTAGAACCACCAGTGCCAGCAACTGCCTACTACCAAACTCACTGTTATGTAAGAAAACCTGTATTTCATGAAAATGAATGAATGCAGATTCTGTTACTTTAAGCAGAACCCAAACCTAACTAATATAAAGAGGTTCAACAAATGGTGCATAAACGAATGAGTGGGTTTTCAGAAAAAGCTACCTTGGACCACTCTTTGTTTTTAATATGATTCAAATGCATGCATTTTAACTTAAGGGACTAAAATTCATTTTGTATCTTTGAAAAATTCTTTTTATCACAAAATGATAACCAAACAAACTGAATACACATAAGAGAAGTAAAAAAGATGAACAGCAATTTCTGTTTTATGAAATATAATCTCTAGATAAACAGCAGTAGCATTTTACTGCATTTGTCTAAATAATAAAATATTTCAAGGTTAATTTTACTGAGATAAATTATATAATATCAAACTTTCACATACAAAGGTGTCAATGGATATTCTAGAATCAAAAGAGTAAAAACTTCAGGTATTAAATGCATTTAAACAAAACTGCAAGCTCTTATAAGTAAAAGGATATAGATGTGGAAGGAAGGGATTATTATAGGATTATATGAAATCATGTGTGAGAAACCTTTGAAAATTGTAAAGCACTCTAGAATTTAAAGAACCACTCAAAAAATTTTAGTAGTACATATTCAGCACAGTATACTAAATCTCTACTAACCAAAATGTTTGAAGAATAGCTTTTGTTAGTTTTATGATTGAGTGAGTGAAGTCGCTCAGTCGTGTCTGACTCTTTGTGACCCCATGGACTGTAGCCCACCAGGCTCCTCCATCCATGGAATTTTCTAGGCAAGAGTACTGGAGTGGGTTGCCATTTTCCTTCTCCAGGGGATCTTCCTAACCCGGGGATTGAACCCGGGTCTCCCACAGTGCAGGCAGACGCTTTACCGTCTGAGCCACCAGGGAAGCCCTAGTTTTATGATTATTTGAGAGTTAATCAGAAAATACTTCCTATCTCAAATATTCTAGGCTAAAATGTTTACGTATGTATTAACAGACGTGCAGTTAGGAAATACCTTACGTAAGATTTAAGATGATTTAGATGAGTGAATCTTGGCTTCAAAATTTAAGAAATGAGACTGACTAAAATTGGGAATATCTAGGGGAAAAAACTGAAAAGAAAGTATTAGTTTAAAAACGAGCTGGAATGGTGAGAGGACAGTATTGACAATGAGAAGAAAAAAAACGAAACTGAGAGAAAAGGATAGCAAGGCTTTAAATCTTACTCTGCATCTCTGGGTTGAGAAGAAGGCAGAGAAAAAAATTCAAAGTAAGAATGGCTAACAGTTTGCCAAGAAGTTATACTCTATAATTCTAGATAGTATAAAGTTCTTTTTTCATTAAAATAGCCAATCACTCTGAGAGGTGGGAGGCATTCAGAACTCAGAAAAGTCAGGATCCAGTGATTCAACTACTTATAAAAATATCATCTGTAAGATTACACACAGGGGCTTCCCTGGCAGTGCAGCAATTACGACTATATTCCAACGTAGTGGGTACAAGTTTGACACCTGACCAGGGATGTAAGACTCCACATGCCTTGTGGCAAAAAAAAAACAAAACATAAAGCAGAAGCAATACTGCCACAAATTCATTAAAGACTTGAAAAAGCAGGCCACATCAAAAACATCTTTAAAAATGAAAAAGACTGAACAGAAAAACTCAGAAAATAAGATATAAAAATAATTATTGCGACATTGATTGTAAAAATGAAACACTGGAAATAGCCAAAATAACCCCCAATACAGAAACAAATACATAAACTATGATACATCCATATAATGGAATATTATGTGGTCTTTAAAAAGAACATAAATCTACATGTGTTGGAATGTCAAGACATTGAAGACATATTACTAAATTATTTTACAAGTTAAGGAGGGACTTCCCTGGCAGCCCAATGGTTAAGACTTCACGCATTCGATGCAGGGGACGCAGGTTGAGCTCCTGGTCCGAGAACTGAGATTCCACATGCAGTACCACACAGCTGAAAGACAATTTTGTTGTTGCTGTTGGTTAGTCACTCAGTTGTGTCTGACTCTTTTGCAACCCCGTGGACTGTAGCCCACCAGGCTCTCAGTCCATGGGATTTCCCAGGCAAGAATACTAGAGTGGGTTGCCATTTCCTTCTCAGGGGATCTTCCCAACTCAGGGATCCAACCCACGTCTCCTGCGTTGGCAGGCAGATTCTTTACCACGGAGTCACCAGAGAAGCCAAAAGACAAGAAAAATTACAAAATAAAAGTCACAGGACAGTAGGCACAATATAATTGTATTTCTTTAAGCAATTATTAATATATTTAAACATAAGGGAAAATTCAGCCTCAGTGTAGATATTAGGCCTATGTTGCTTGGTTTCAGCTAGATGCCTACCTGTGTATCACTTCAGGCATACCTAAAGTGTAGATGACAAATGATTTCACTATCAAATATATTAACATCACAATCAATATGACAATATCAGTAATAAGAATAAGGCAAGTCATTTACGCAAAGCTATGGTTTATTCCAGTAGTCATGTACAGATGTGAGAGTTGGACCATAAAGAAGGCTGAGCGCTAAAGAAATGATGTTTTCAAACTGTGGTGCTGAAGAAGATTCTTGAGAGTCCCTTAAACTGCAAAGAGATCAAACCAGTCAATCCTACAGGAAATCAATCCTGAATATTCATTGGAAGGACTGATGCTGAAGCTCCAATACTCTGGCCACCTGATGCAAACAGCCAACTCATTGGAAAAGACTCTGATGCTGAGAAAGACTGAGGGGCAGGAGGAGGAGGAGAGACAGAGAAGGAGATGTTTCGATGGCATCACAGATTCAACGGACATGAGTCTGATCAAATTCTGGGAACTAGTGAAAGACAGGGAAGCCTGGCGTGCTGCAGTCCATGGGTTCGCAAAGAGTCGGACACAACTGAGCGACTGAACAACAAATATGTACTCTCAAATACAGTTTTGGAGTAAAAATCTCCTTATGTGCTTTATATGTTGTAAGTCTTCAGATAATTGAGGAATGAATAAATACAAAAATAATTAGCTATTATGAAAGCTGTTATTTTTATATACAAAAATAATTGATAAGTAAAATAGCTAAAGGAATAGGAAAATGGGCTGTCAGTAATATGAATTTTTTTTAAGTATTAGCTAGATACATTACTGTAGGAAGGATGTTACATTCTATTAAAAAAAAAAAAGGTTTACAAGTAGGATGATGGACTGTGATAATTGAATTCAAATAAATGACTGGTTATTGCCCTCTGCCCCATATTCTGCCACCAAAAAACCTCAAGGGACAGGATAAACTACAATGAACAAAGGAGAAGGTTATGAGAAAGTGCCTTCTAATCATTTAGAATCCTCTCAATTCAGCTGTGTAGAGTACTAAATATCACTCTTGTTTTACTTTAGTACTTTGTAAGACAAAATAGACTAAACATACTAAATGGTCAAATTCTCAAATTTTACATAAGTGAATTTTTCAGAGTCCACATATTTTATTAATAGTAGAGTTTCACTGTGTATAAACAATAGTCAAATAAAGAATAGTAAAAGATTGAGACTTCTCTGGTAGTCTAGTAGTTAAGAATCTGCCTTCCAACACAGCGGCCTCGGGTGCAGTGCCTGGTCAGGGAACCCAGATCCCACAGGCCACAAGACAACTAAGCCTGAGAGCCACAGCTACAACTCACACACTCTGGAGCCGAGCACCACCAGTTAGACAGAAGCCTGCGCACCACAAGAAGAGTCTCCACACCACAATGAAGGAGGAAGCTGAACAGTTCTATGAGGATCTGCAAGATCTAGAACTAATGCCAAAAAAAGATGTCCTTTTTGTCATAGGGGACTGGAATGCAGAAGTAGGAAGTCAAAGGATACCGGAGTAACAGGCAAGTTGGCCTTGGAGTACAGAATGAAGCAGGGCAAAGGCTAACAGAGTGTTGCCAGGAGAATGCACTGGTCACAGCAAACACCCTCTTCCAACAACACAGGAGATGACTCTACACATGGACATCACCAGATGGTTAATACCAAAATCAGACTATTTTCTTTGCAGCTACAGATGGAGAAGCACTATACTGTCAGTAAAAACAAGACCAGGAGCTGACTGTGGCTCAGACCATGAGCTGCTTATTGCAAGATCACAGGAAATAATATATAAAAGCCAATGTATTTTTTAATTTTAAAATTTAATATTTTGATTTTTAATATTAAATTTTTAATTTAATATTTTTAATTTTAATTGTATTTCTGTATACTAGCAATAAACATGGGCTTCCCTAGTGGCTCAGCAGTAAAGAATCCACATGAAATGTGTTTGACTGATGTGGATTTGATCCCTGGGTAGGGAAGATCCCCTGGAGAAGGAAATAGCAACCCACTCCAGTATTCTTGCCTGGGAAATCCCATGGTAGAGACGCCTGGCAGGTAACCATACAGGGAGTTGCTAGAGTTGGACACGACTTAGCAACTAAAACACCACCACCATACGAATAAACATGTAGACACGGAAATTAAAAATGTAATACTATTTACAATCATTCAAAAAACTGAAATATTTTTAGATGGAAATCAAACAAAACATGTACAAGACTTGGATGCCGACAACAATGAAGTGATAATGAGAGAAAAAAAAGAAGACCTAAATAAATTTAGAAACATACTGTGTTCACAGTATACAGGTCAATTCTCCCCACATTGATACACAGATTTAACACAATTCCTACCAGAATCTCAGCAAGATTTTTTGCATATATAGCAGGATTATTGAAAAGGAAAGGAACCAGAATAGCAAAAAAAAAAAAAAAAAATCTTGAAAAACAAAGATAACGTGGGAGGAATTCGTTCACTCAATTTCAATATTTACATTGCTGCACGATGAGGTACTACCAAAAGGACAGACATAAAAATCAATAGAATGGAAGAGAATCCAGAATTAGATCCACAAAAATATCCCAACTGAGTTTCAACAAAGATGCAAAAGAAATTCAATGGCGGAATTTCAACAAATAATGCTGAAGCAATTAGATATCCATAGACAAACAAATGAACCTTTACCTAAGTATTATACCTAACACAAAAGCTAACAATACAGATAACAGATTTAAATATAAAACATAAACCTTTTAGGAAAACACATAGGAGAAACTGTCAGGATACAGGACTATGCAGAGTTCTTAGATCTGACATCAAAAGCAAGACCCATAAAAGGAAAACTGATAAGCTGAGCTTTATCAAAATTAAAAACTTTTACACTCCAAAAGATCCTTTTAAGGGGATGAAATAATCTACAGACTAGAAGAAAATATTTACAAACCATTTATCTGATGAAGGAACAATATCTAAAAACCACTCAAGACTCAACAACAAAAAAACAAACAATCTAATTAGAATAGTAGAACCAAAAATCCAATTGTCAAAAGACAAGAAACAGAAATTTCACTAAAGAGGATATACAGATGAACACGAAAAGACGTTCATCATTAGCCATTCAGTTGAGTTCAGTCGCTCAGTCGTGTCCAACTCTTTGCAACCCCATGAATCACAGCACGCCAGGCCTCCCTGTCCATCACCAACCCCCGGAGTTCACTCAGACTCACGTCCATCGAGTCAGTGATGCCATCCAGCCATTTCATCCTCTGTCGTCCCCTTCTCCTCCTGCCCCCAATCCCTCCCAGCATCAGAGTCTTTTCCAATGAGTCAACTCTTTACATGAGGTGGACAAAGTACTGGAGTTTCAGCTTCAGCATCATTCCTTCCAAAGAAATCCCAGGGCTGATCTCCTTCAGAATGGACTGGTTGGATCTCCTTGCAGTCCAAGGGACTCTCAAGAGTCTTCTCCAACACCACAGTTCAAAAGCATCAATTCTTCGGCGCTCAGCCTTCTTCACAGTCCAACTGTCACATCCATACATGACCACTGGAAAAACCACAGCCTTGACTAGACGGACCTTTGTTGGCAAAGTAATGTCTCTGCTTTTCAATGCAAATTAAAACCACAATGAGACATCATTACATGTACACCATGATGGCTAAAATAAAAAATAGTGACATCATCAAACGCTGACAGGGATGTGGAGAGACTGGCTCACTCATACATACTCTGCTTACTCACATGTAAGATTACTCAGTCACTGTCAAAGAGTCCGGCACTTGCTTAAAGAGAAAAAAATAAATATGCAACAACCATATGATGTAGCAAATGCACTCCTGGCATATTTCCCAGAGAAATGAAAACTTATGTTCATAGAAAAATCTATACACAAATGTTTATAATAGCCTTATTCAACAGAGCCAAAAAAACAAGGAAACAAATTAGATGTTCTCCAACAGACAAATGGTTAAACAAACTAGTACAGTCATATAATGGACTACTATTCAACACTTAAAAAATACTAATACACAAAGCGGTCTATTACAGATGGATCTCCAGAGAACCCTTCTGACCAAAACAGAACAAAAGGTTACATAGTATATGAGTCCATTTATATAAAATTCTTAAACTGATAAACTGCGAGAACTAGAGAACAGATTGGCTGTTTGTAGGGGTTAAGGAGGGGTGCAGCAAGGATCAATGTAAATATAAAAGAGCAGTATCAGGGAGCCTTATGTGATGGAAATTTTCTGTATCTTGATTATATCAACGTCAAGGGTAAACTTGACATTTTTCAATGTCAGGGTTTTTCCAATCAGGGAAAACTGAATAAATGGTATAAGGAATCTCTCTGTATGTCAATCTATAATTATCTTGAAATAAAGTTTAATTGTAAAAAAATAAGCAACTATATGTGAGGTATATTAAAAAGCAGAGACATCAATTTGCTGACAAAGGTTGGTATAGTCAAAGCTATGGTTTTTCCAGTAGTCATGGATGGATGTGAGAGTTGGACCATAAAGAAGGCTGAAGGATAAAGAATTGATGCTTTTGAATTGTGATGCTGGAAAAGATTCTTGAGAGTCCCTTGAACTGCAAGGAGATCAAACCAGTCAATCCTAAAGGAAATCAACCCTGAATATTCATTGCAAGGACTGATGCTGAGGCTGAAGCTCCAATACTTTGGCCACCTGATGTGGAGAACTGACTCTTTGGAAAGGACCCTGATGCTGGGAAAGACTGAACAAAATGGGGGGCGGGGGGCAGAGGATGAGACAGATAGCATCACTGACTCAATGGACATGAATCTGAGCAAGTTTTTGGAGACAGTAGAGGACAGAAGAGTCTGCTGTGCTGCAGTCCATGGGGTTGCAAAGAGTCAGACATGACTTAGTGACTTAACAATAAACAACGGCAAATGTGAGGTGTCACTTTGTCAGAGATTAACTGTCTGATTATTTACCAGTGAAAAGAAAAACGTATTAACTTAGAGGAACCCCTCATTGAAACAAATGAGAGCCAAATTAAAGGGCATTCAAGAAAGTCCTGTAAGTACAAACTCCAAAGTCACCTAAAGATACACAGTGCCAATTTCTTTAACTCTCCCTACTTCCTCACTCCAGTCAAAGAAAAAAAAATGTTGATATAATATTTAATTACTTGTACTATAACTAAAAAAGGCCTGCCATATAATATACCAAAAAATGATTAATCATATATTGATATCACACATTTGATTTGTCCATATCCTACAGACTTAGATCAAATACTTGCATTATAGAATAAATATGCAAATTCAAACCTTCAAACAGGAAATGAAATTTTCTTAATCCATTACATAACTTCAGATTCATATGTGCACTGAAGGCTAATAAATCATTTAAACCTTCATACACAGAACCTTTTTAAATTTGCATTTATCTACAGTAAATATTGCCATGTCCTTTAACAGCTTGCTAGTTCAATCTAGCAAACTAGTGATTTACAGCAATGACATATTTTAAAAATCAGAAATATGTCACTGTGTGACAACCAGTCACAAGTTCACTAGACTTACATTACTTAGAGTCAAAACATTATAGGATATAAAAATGACAGCAAAATGTCATACAGTCTATAATCAAATCAATTACTTTAGTATCTGAGTTTGATTTTATGTTTACAACTATTTAAAACTACAGCATCACAGACATTTTAAGATTTCTTATAACTTAACAAGACTAGTTCTATTACCACTGTCTCAATGTTTTCAAACTCTTTTAAAATATGCTGTTAAGTTACATAGTTCATAATTTGAAGACTCCACAAATACTATTTCGAGGAACAGCAAAATTTACAATACATAGAAGAAACCTCTGTATTACTAACTTTTATCCACAAAAGATGGATTTTTACAATCTTTTAATAATTTGACACTAACATTCTTAAGTAGGAAGATTTATCACTTGTGAAAAAAGCTTTAACAATAGAGGAATAAACTGGAAACAACCTGAATAAATGTCCACTGTAATAGACATCTGTTGTTTCTCTCTGTACTGCACTCACTCCATTTAATTTCCTTCCCTTCACAGCATTCTCCAGGCAATACAGTCACAATACCTCACACCAGGCCATAGAGAAGACACCAAGCTCTGGCCCGGCACATATAGTTCCCCTTCTTCCAGTCACAATGATTAATCCAGAGGCAAGTATGTGGCCTAAGTCAAACCAATCAAAATAATCACGATTTTTTCTTTCTTCTTAATTAGGAGCTGAAAAGAAGGTTTTGGCCTTTTGGGTATACATTTAGAAAGATAGGAATATTAGCAGCTTCTAGCAGACATCTTCCCTGCAAGGTGTACAGAGAAATCCTTTGCTCAGCACAATGAACAGAGAAAGAATGTCCTGGTGGCATCAACTTCCTAGTTCCAGCACCTGGTTCCAGAACTCTCCCGGTTCTCACAGCTTCATTCAATGATCTATTCTGGTCCTACAGACCAATCAATCCCCCTTAAGCTGCTTTGATACAAGTTTCTATCTCTACAACCAAAAAATGTCCATGCTAATTTCAAAAAGAATTAGTTGAACTATGTATGAACTATGACGAATGAGCCAGCCCATCCACACATGGTATATAATGCAGCCATTTTTTTTAATCAAGTATTTTCATTTAAATTTTCCTACTGACAGACTATCTAATAGAGTTAGATATTAATGCCTTTTTATTTTAAACAAATCACTTTGTTAAACCCCTATTCTATCTAAAATAAATTTCACATACAGGATTTCATCATTTCTTTAAAAAAGAAACTTAAAAATCAAAATGCGTCTTACAATCAATGACATCATAAATTATAACTGCCAGGTTTTTACCTTAATGTTGAATAAAATAACGGGAAATGTTTCAACTGATGGCATCTCAGATTTGATAAAATACAATAGGTAATAAGACTGAGCAAGAAACAACAATAAAAACTACACAGTAACCTTAGCAAAATAAAGAAGAAACAAAAATAATTTAAAATATATTTTTAATATACAAACCTTTGTTAATGACCACCTAAATAAAGAATCTATATAAATGTGTATGACAAAACCAAAGCACACAGATTAAAAAGTGCACTGGATACTCATACCCTGTTTGTACTCCAACTACACATGATTTTAAATTCTTGATAAACTTCCAAACAAAACAAACCATGAACATAAAATCAGTAAGGAAACACTGGACCTGAATTACACTTACAAACAAAACAGACCTAACAAATAAATACACGACACTGCGACCCACAGTAGCAGAGGAAGTATTCTCAAGGGCACATGGAATGTTCTCCAGGACGGATCATGTGTCAGGCCACAAAACAAGTCTTAACAAATTTAAGAGGTCTTAAACCATATAAAGTATATTTTCCAACCACAATGGTATGAAACTATGAACCAAGAATGGGTATAAAATTGCAAAATTCAAAAATATGTAGAGACAGCACTACACTACTGAACAACCAATGGGTCAAAGAAGAAATCAAAAGAGAAACCAAAAAATAAGACAAACAAAAATGGAAATACAACAAACTAAAACTTATGTGATGTAGCAAAAGCAGTCCTTAGAAGGAAATTTATAGCAATAAAATGTATTTAAGAAAATAGAAATATCTCAAATGAAAAAATCTAATTTAATACCTCAAAGAGCTTGGGGAAAAAAGCCCAAAATTAGTAGAAAAAAGGAAAAAGTAAAGATCAGAGCAGAAAAGAAATAAAATATACACTAGAAAGATAACAGAAAAGATCAACAAAACTAACAGCTGGTATTCTGAAAATGTAAAATCGACAAAACTTTAGCTTGACTTAGAAAAAAAGTTAAAACGGAAATAAATAAAATCAGAACTGAAAGAAGAGAGACACTGCGACTGGTTACACAGAAATAAAGGATCATAAGAACCACTATGTAACTAAAAAAATACAGAAGAACTACTATGACTTACTGTATGTCCACAAATTGTAAAACCTGGAAGAAAGGGATAATTCTTAGAAACCTACAACCTACCAAGACTGAACCATGAAGAAAGAGAAAATTTAAACATACTCATAATGAATAAAGAGATCAAAACAGTATCAAAATCTCCCAACAAACAAAAACCCAGGACCAGATGGCCTCATTGATGAATTCTACCAAATATTAAAGAATCAGTACCAGTATTTCTCAAACTCATCCCCCAAACTGAAAAGGTATGAACACTTCCAAATCTAGTTTATACAGCCACCACTACCCTGATACCAAAGACAGACACGGACACTACATAAAAAGAAAATTTCTGGTCAGTATTCCTCTTGAAAAGACCCTGATGCTGGGAAAGATTGAGGGCAGGAAGAGAAGGGGACAACAGAGGATGAGATGGTTGGATGGCATCACCAACTCAATAGGCATGGGTTTGGGTGGACTCTGGGAGTTGGTGATGGACAGGGAGGCCTGGCATGCCTCCTGGTGTGCCCCGCGGTTCATGGGGTCGCAAAGAGTCAGACAGGACTGAGCGACTGAACTTAACTGATTCCTCAGGAACATAGATAGGAAAATCCCTAACAAGACTAGCAATCTGAAGTCAACAGTATTTTAAAAGGATTATACAACATGATTACATCAGATTTATACCTGGGATGCAAACCATTAAACACCAAATTTACAAAATGAAGGAAAAAAAACTATGATCATCTCAACAGATGCAGGAAAAAGTATCTGACAAAATTCTACATCCTTTCATGATAAAAACTCAAAAAATTAGATATAAAAGGAATGTACTTCAACATAACAAAAGTCATACATGACAAACCCATTTAGCTAAGATCATACTCAATGGTGAAAAGCTGAAAACTTTTTAAGATCAGGAAGAAGGGAAGGGTGTCTCCTCACCACCACAGTCAACACAATTACTAGAGGCTTAGGCTAGGATAATTAGGCAAGGAAAAGAAAGAAAAAGCATCCAAATGGGAAAGGATGAAATAAAATTCTCTCTCTCCGTAAATGACGTGATCCTGTAGAAGATGTGAAAACCACCACCACAAAACAGCTAAACTAAATGAATTCAATAAAGTTGCAGTACAAAAGCGATATTAAAAAAATTCAACTGCATGTCTATACACTAACAAGTACCTTAAAAAGACATTAAGAAAACAATCCTATTTATAATAGCAAATGAAAGAAAAAAATATTTAGGAATAAACTGGATCCAAAAGATGAAAGATTGGTGTCGGGAGCCGCGTTAGGCATTACTGACAAAATGGAGGCACGGCCCTAAACCCCCTCCCTTTGTTCCGCAGGCACGGACCCGGAATGAAGGACTTGGGCTTTGTGATTCTGACTTGTTTTTTCCTTTCCTTGGCTGAGTCGACTGAAGAGAATATTAAGGTGCTTATTGTTTTTGAGAGGAGCATGAGAAGGCATAAAGCCTTCTGCAGCCGTGCTCAAAGAATAATTCATAAAGTTAATCGCTGACATTTGCTCAAGCACTTTTACAAAAAAGTGTTCCAGGGTGAGCACAGAGGCCGCAGCCTGAGGCCATGGGAGGGACTGCAATCTGAAGAAGCCCATTTGTGAGAAAAGTGTTAATGGCAAAGGAGTTTGCTGAATTTAGGGCTTATAGATCAGTCTTATGGACTCTGTGGGAGAGGGAGAAGGTGGGGAGATTTGGGAGAACAGCACTGAAACATGTATAATATCATGTATGAAACGAGTCGCCAGTCCAGTTTCGATGCAAGATACTGGACGCTTGGGGCTGGTGCAATGGGACGACCCAGAGGGATGGTATGGGGAGGGAGGAGGGAGGAGGGTTCAGGATGGGGAACACAGGTATACCTGTGGCGGATTCATTTTGATATTTGGCAAAACTAATACAATATTGTAAAGTTTAAAAATAAAATTAAAAAAATATTTAAAAAATAAATAAATAAAATAAAATAGAAGCTAAAGATTTAAGGATTGCTGTAGAGTTAGTATATTCTACTACAGCTTATAGAAATTAGGGATATTATTAGCTAGAAGCCCTTTCTAAGAAATAGTGAGCTTAGGATACTAGGGGCAAACAGGACTTAAAAAGATAAGAAATAAACTGAGGAATGTGGTATGCAGCCCAGACATTAGCATGAGTTACAGTGTATTCACAAGGACACATGAGAAAAAATAGGTAAGAGAATCGCTGAGGAAGAAACTCCTTTTGAGGGGCAACAATGATTTTGGGAGAAAAATAAATCTGGGTCAATGGGAACTAAAAATATCAAACCTCTGACCTAATGCTTTTGTAAAAGTATAAAAGAGGATCATAAGCTTGAAATAAACAGGCAGTCCAAAAAAATCTGAGAGGCTGCCTCAGTTTCTTGCCAACACTGCTCATCCCTTCAGGTTGAATCCCTGGCTGCTGGAGCTGGACTCCAGCAGATTGGTACATTGAAAACTGTAAGACCAAGGTCATACTGATGACAAAAATTGCAGAAGATGCAAATAAATGGAAAGATAGTCCATGTTCATAGACTGGAAGAATATTGTTAAAATGTCCAGTCTACTCAAACCAAAGTATAGATGCAATGCAATTCCTGTCAATGGCATTTTTCATAGAAATAGAAAAACATAATCTTAAAACTCAAACGGAACCACAAAAATAGCCAAAGCAATCTTGACAAAGAAGAACCAAGTTTGAGGCATGACACTTACTGACTTCAAACTACATCTCAAAGCTACAGTAATCAAAACCATATGGTATGTTTTAAAAGTCACATAAACCAATGGAACAAAATAGCCCACAAATAAATCCATGCAGATGTGATCAACTGATGTTCAACAAAGACACAAGACAGGACAATGTCTTCGACAAATAGTGCTGGGAGAACTGGACATCCACATGCTGAAACCAGACACTAAGTTTACACCAAACACAAAAACCAATTCAAAGTGGATTTAAGACTCAAATCTTAAGATCTGAAACCAATAAACTCCTAGAAGAAACCTAGGGTAAAGCTCTGGATCTCAACAATGGTATTTTGGACTTGACACCAAAAGCACAGACAACAAAAGCAAAAATAAACAAGAAGGACTATATCGACTAAAATATTTCCAGACGGAGACAGTAACAATGAACAAAATAAAAAGATATCTACAGAATGGGAGAAAATATTTGCAAAGTATAAAGCAGACAAGAGATTGATTTCCAAGATACATAAGGAACACCTGCAACACAACAGTAAAAACTAATAATCCAATTAAGAAATCTGCTAAACACTTGAGAGACATTTCCACAAGGAAGACATACAAATGACCAACAGTTTTAGGAAAAGATGCTCAACCTCACTAACCATCAGGGAATTTGAATCAAAACTACAAAGAGGGACTTCCCTGGTGGTCCAGTGGGACTTCCCTGGTGATCCAGGGGCTAAGACTCCACGCTTCCACTGCAGGAGGCACAGGTTCGATTCCTGTTCAGGGAACTAACATCGAACACACAGTGCAATGCAGTCAAAAATAAAAAAAAATTTTAACTACAAAGAGACATCACCTTATGTGTAAAAGGACAGCTATTACCCAAAAAAACAAGGACTGTCAAGGATGTAGACAAACTGGAATCCTTGCACACTGCGGACAGAAATGAAAAATGATGGAGCAACTATGGAAAACAATAAGGAAATTCTTCAAAAAATTTAAATGGAATTACATATGACCTTGCAATCTCACTTCTAAGTATTTATTCAAAAGAACTGAAATCAGGAGCTAGAAGAGATACTAGCACTCCAATGTTCAATACAGCACTATTCAAATAGCCATGATATGGAAAGAATCTAAATGTCCATATATAGATGACTGGATAAAGAAAATACAGTATATAAACACAATGGAGTATTATTCAGTCTTATAAAAAGGAAATCCTGCAACATGAATGAATCTTGAGGACATTATGATAAGCGAAATAAGGTAGTCAGAGAAAGACAAATACTTCCTGATTTCACTTATGTGAAGTATCTAAAATAGTACAAGTAAGAATCAGAGAGTAGAATGGTGGTTGTCAGGGGCTAGGGAAAAGAGGAAACGGGCAGTCACTAGTGAATGAGAATAAAGTCTCAATTACCAGCACGAATAAGTTCCAGTGATCTGCTGTACAACTTCATGTCTATAGTTAATATTACTATATTTGACACTTAAAAAAGGCTAGATCTCATGTTAAGTGTTCTAACCATAATGAAAAAAACAAGTAAGACATTAAAACAAAGAAATAACTACACTTAAAATATTCCTGTAAGACCACCACTTTTTTCAATTCTGCATGTATATAACTTGTAAATATACATTTCAAAAGATATTAAACATAAAAATATTTTATATTTGTTTATAAAGGCCTATTGAAAATTTGGAAGGAGATTTAAGATTATAATAATAGTTATTTTTCAGGTTTTCTTTAGCAGTGACTGACTTAATTTTGAGGGAGAGAGGATTTGGCAGGGATAAGCTGTTGAAAACATGTGGCACAGACATGGGAGTGAAATAAGCCATTATACTGACTTTTTTGTACTGTTAATGTATTACCTACATAAAGTATTAAACAAACACAAAAAAGTTATGTATTTGATAGCCAATAAAATCCCAGAAAAATACCACTCCACAGATCACTAAGCCTAGATTAGACACTACAACCAACTAACATCTTACTATCAAATAAGATGGTCTTTAATACATGACCCATCTTCATTTTCTTTTTCGTCTTGGTATCATGTGGGATGTTTTACCCTCAAAGAACAGAAAATGCAAACTGGAGGTTGTAGAGGAAGGTGGATAGGGAAGCAGAATTTAATGAATCAGCTATTTAAAAATAAATGCATTAAAAGCAAAATATCCAAATGGTATTTCTGTATCTTATTCTCAAAAGCGCTAACTAAGCCTTGGACTTCCCTGGTGGTACAGTGTTTAAGAATCCACCTGCCAATGCAGGGGACACGGCTTTGCTCCCTGGTCCGAGAAGATTCCACATACCTCGGGGCAACTAAGCCCATGCACCACAACTCCTAAAGCCTGTGCATTCCAGAGCCCGTGCGCTAGAGCTGCCACAAGAGCCACCAAAGAGGAGCCACTGCAGTGAGAAGACCAGGGGACACGGCACAGGGTAGCCCCTGCTCACTGCAGCCAGAGAAAGCCCGCGCAGCAAAGCCAAGACCCAGCACAGCTCCTTCTTGCTCGTATGTCAATGTTTCATTCTTAATTGTACAAACTGGCTAAACACTAAATCAGGAGTCTCCTACAGCTTAACACGTTACAAAACCAGAAAGGTAAGCAGTGCTAAAAGTTGAAATATAATAGAATTAACAGATACTCCCAAACAAAAGCACATTAAAGTCAATGAACCAGTTATTTCCCAAAATATCTATTACCGTACATTTTATATCAGTATAAACAAACATGTACAAAGACCAAGGTTAAAATTAGACAGCTTTGGCAAGAATTAATATTTAAATGACTTCCGCAGCATTCTGCCATCAGAAATCTCAGGCTGAAGCTAGAGACAAGCTCATAGCCTTGAAATCCAAACAAGACAGAACATAAGCCTTCATCTAGCTCCTATTAGCTATATTTGAGATCTACTATTCACTTAGTAAACGAAAATAACAACTAAACCCTGATTTTCAATGAAAGCCTAATCTAATTTGTATAAACAGAAATTAAAATCAGTAAAATACTAACTACATGAGAAAAAGTCTCACTGAAAAATAATGCAATTCAGAAATTCTAATAACATTATGTCATTACCATGGTATCAAGCATTTTAATCATGTAATAATTCCTGCATAAAAGTCATTGTGGCTCATTACAGACAGAATGAATTTCCTATCACCTGGCCTACCCCAAAAAAATCTAAAAAAGCCTCAGCGTCCATTCTGTCTGCACATAATCTTAGTGATCCAGCCAGTCCAGACTACATTTATAACAAGAACAAGCTTTAAAATTCTACTTCCTTATCCTTGTTCACCCTTCAAAGCTCAATTCTCACTTCTGCAAAGGTATATTCAGATGAAACCAAAAAGGAAGTAATGATTCCCCACTCTAACCCCACTCAGGTTAGAACCTGACTATTGCAAAGCATGCACAGTTCACACTTACTGCTTTGGATTATTAGTTATCTTAACATGAGTCCTATGACCACCAAGACCGTAAACTGAGAAGGAAAATGTGGAAAGAATCACATGTCAGGCATTATTCCCAGATTCTAACAACAACCCTATACAAATGGTAGTATTATTCTCATTTCACAGGTACAGAAACTAGATCAGAAAGAGTATATGGCTTGCCCAACATCACAAACCTAAGAAGTGACAGAGTTAGGAATCACACTGAAATCCATTTGATTCCATCCAGGATACTGTCTCTCAAAAAGAAAAAAAAAATTCAAAACTGTTATAAAACTCTACAATATACAGCATATCTTTAAGTGTGCTCACTTATTCACTTATTTTATTTTTGCAGCAACCCTTAAAAGTGATGTGCTGCTACTGCTGCTAAGTCGCTTCAGTCGTGTCCGACTCTGTGTGACCCCATAGATGGCAGCCCACCAGGCCCCGCCATCCCTGGGATGCTCCAGGCAAGAACACTGGAGTGGGCTGCCATTTCCTTCTCCAATGCATGGAAGTGAAAAGTGAAAGTGAAGTCGCTCAGTCGTGTCTGACCCTCAGCGACCCCATGGACTGCAGCCCACCAGGCTCCTCCGTCCATGGGATTTTCCAGGCAAGAGTACTGGAGTGGGGTGCCATTGCCTTCTCCGAAAGGTGACGTATTTATCCACAATTACTAACACCTTTCTCTGGCAAACATGCTTTCACATCCCCCTTCCTCTGGGTCTTCGGGGGAACTCTTTCCTGACTTCACATAGGGCTGAGAGGGATGTCAGTCATGGCGCCGTTTCACACTGCGGTCTGGAACACAGGTCAGGCAATCAAAATGTCACATGCTATCATACACAGGGATTGTGTCAGTGGTAGGGCTGTGATGTAAGTCAGGCCAGACTCTTTCAGGGCTTTGATCCTCTTCATGACGTTATCTCTATGCAGTTCTTCTTTCTACCTCATGCAGACCACGTTTACTTTCTCCAACTCAATACAACACAAATTTAATAAAAGTTCAATAATCAAAAGGGATAGTTGGGACAAGGGTAAAAATGTAGAAATACACTCTGTTCCTCAGGTCTTCCTAAAACATATATTCAAAAAATAAAGGCCAGGGCTTCCCTAGTGGTACAGTGGATAGGCATCCACCTGCCAATGCAGGGGACACAGGTTCAATCCCTAGTCCAGGGAGATTCCACACGCTGCAGGACAACCAAGACTGCACACCACAACTACTGAGCCTGTGCTTCAGAGCTAGGAACCACAACTCCTGAGCCCACACACCGCAACCACTGAAGCCTGCGCCCTAAAGGAGAAGCTCCCCCAGGAGAAGACTGCAAGCTGCAACAGAGAAGCCCCTGCTCACCACAGCTGTGCTACCTACACACGGCAATATAGGCCCAGCACCGCCAACAAAGCCAACAAGTAAATAAAGTATTAAAAGTTAAAAAAAAAACAGAGGTCAAAAAACTAGTAGAATGCTTTCGGTTTAGAGAACCTAGATCACAAAACATCCTCTCTTTCTAATCATAATATATACTGAAATTTACTTAGCAAACAGCTGGAGCAAGTGGAAAAAGTAAGAGCTCTAAATCTCATCTATGTTTTACAAGAATTACCACTGGTTTAGCCTAAAGATGAACGGGAAAAGAATTTACAAGTTACAGACACACAAACTTAAACTTATGGTTACCAGGGCGGAAGGGTGGGGGCAGTTTCAGACTGACATGTACACACAGCTATTTTTATTAAAAAAACAGATAACCAACAAGGGCCTACTGTATACCACAGGGACTTCTACTCCACATTCGGTAATAACCTAAATGGGAAAAGCATTTTAAAAGAATAGATACTTGTATATGTATAACTGAACCACTTTGCTGTAACCTGAAACTAACACACTGACAATCAACTATGCTCCAATATAAAATAAATATATTTTTTAAATGGAGATGCATCAAAGCTATCATTCATTTGAATACTTTTAGCAAACCAACATATAATATTAGCCAACCAACAGACCAAGGAAGAAACATATAAATATGATTAGACTAAGATGAATAACATATTTATACCATAGTGGCATAATGTGTCTCCATACCATAATAATTAAGAAAGTTAGAAGTTTATAGAACAATATATTTATAAATTCTCTTATAAACATCTTACAAAACATCAATACTATCAAACGAGAAAAATGAGCACCATCTCATGGGCATTTGAAGTAATATAAAATCAGCCCTTGCAATGGCTTTCAAAAGTCAGGCTACTTAGTAAAAGCCTGACAGTAAATCTTCGAAAATGTCAAATTTTGAACATATATGTCAAAAAGCCAATGGTTTAAATAAACAGGAATAATAGTTAAGTCAGTATTCAAATAGCTTCAACAAATAAGAACTAAAAAATGATTCTCAATGACAAATACAAAACAAACGTTATAGAAAAGTTGAATAGAAGCAAACTGGTGGGGGGGGGGGGGGGGCGGGGAAAGAAAACTACATCAGGATTAAATAAGACAAACCAGGTGTTTGGACAGGTTTAGCCAACTCTGTAGGGTTTCCCTGATGGCTCAGTGTAAAGAACCCGCCTGCCAAGCAGGAGACCCAAGTTTGATCCCTGGCTGGGGAAGATCCCTGAAGGAAGGAAATGGCAGCCCAGTCCAGTGTTATTTTTTGCCTGGGAAATCCCAGAGAAGCCTGGCAGGCTACAGTCCATGCGGTCGCGAAAGAGTCAGACGTGACTTAGTGACTGAACAGCAACACCAACTCTGTGAAGTAATATAAACTGACCCTTCCTTGTAGCCACTAACAAATTTTCTATTTAAAAAACGGTCAGAAGGGATGCTTTTTCAAAAAATGTGAAACTTCCTTTTCTTTTTAAATATGAAACTTCTTGAAGAAGTTTCACAGTTCTAATGTTGTGCATTTAATATATAGGAATTTCCTGAAGAAAAAGAAGCACTTTAAGGCAATTTTTGCTAATGTTTCTCCAACCCACTTATGTAAAATAAAAGCTCATTTTCCAAAAGCAATCAAATAGAATATACTAACTTGACCGCCTGACACTAAACAATGTAATTATTTCCGACCTGAAATTTCATCCAATAGCAATATACATTCACTGAAGCGCTTCGGTATCAAATTCTCTCTCAGTTCAGATTACATGGACTCACTTTCTGTAAGTTAATAGCCTGATCACATATCTTCTTATACTGTTAATAGGGCTGACAAACTTACAGGACAAATTGCAATTTTAAAAAATGTATCAATAATTGGTCTTACCAACTTTAATCTTTTTGTTCTACATTACGATTTCAAAAGAAGCAAAATGTATAAATCAATACTTTTTATAACAGAAAAAGAACCTGTAATAATTCTGTTCTCACAACTATGTGATGATACTTAGGATGAAAAGATGTCTGAATGAAAACTTTCCTGTGAATTTTTGCCAAATAAAAGCTATTAATCAATTCCCTTTACAGAAACCAACACATTATTCTGAAATATGTAAAACAAAGGGAAAGAATCAAGCATTTACCCTGTTTTTGTTTTCTTTCCTTTTGGAACAGAAATTCATTACAAAAAATTCCAGCTAATGAATGTGGAAATGACAAACTGAGATCACCAACATTTGGAACCACTGATGAAATAATGGATTTAAATAATAGTTACTAACGACTACTAAAGCCATTCAGTTAAAAAAGTAAGAAGTTCAAGGGAACTTGAAAATAGAGTTCAATTCACTTCAGTCATTCATTGGTGTCCGACTCTTTGCAACCCCATGAATCGCAGCACGCCAGGCCTCCCTGTCCATCACCAACTCCCGGAGTTCACTCATACTCATGTCCATCGAGTCAGTGATGCCATCCAGCCATCTCATCCTCTGTCGTCCGCTTCTCCTCCTGCCCCCAATCCCTCCCAGCATCAGGGTCTTTACCAATGTGTCAACTCTTCGCATGAGGTGGCCAAACTACTGGAGTTTCAGCTTCAGCATCAGTGCTTCCAATGAACACCCAGGACTGGTCCAAGGGACTCTCAAGAGTCTTCTCCAACACCACAGTTCAAAAGCATCAATTCTTCGGCACTCAGCCTTCTTCACAGTCCAACTCTCACATCCATACATGACCACTGGAAAAACCATAGCCTTGACTGGACGGACCTTTGTTGGCAAAGTAATGTCTCTGCTTTTTAATATGCTATCTAGGTCATAACTTTCCTTCCAAGGAGTAAGCGTCTTTTAATTTCATGGCTGCAGTCACCATCTGCAGTGATTTTGGAGCCCCAAAAAATAGTCTGACACTGTTTCCCCATCTATTTCCCATGAAGTGATGGGACCAGAAAACAGAGTTAACAATATCTAAACCCACTGGATTCGCAACCCCACACTCACCAATCTTAACATCACAGAAACGGACACGTTAGATTTTAAGCACTTCCTGATGCGATGCTTCTATAAATAATTCTCATTACAAAAACAAAACTGAATCTAATCAAGCCTTGACCAATTTACAGAAAATAATCCCAACTGTGGAAAATTCTATAGAAGAAGAAAAAAAAAAAAAAAAACCAATTCTATTGAAAAAAGAAAAATAGCAAGGCAACAGGAAGGTGAGGGCAACCAATAGATTGAAAAATATTTAAGAGACACATACACCAAATGAAGTACACACATTATTTGGTTCGTGATTCAAATAAACCAACGATATTTAAAACAAAACAAAATACTAATAAAACATGAAGAAATTTTGAATTCAGAATACTTGGTGAAGTGATCTAAGAATGATAATGATGCTGTGGTATGACTCACTTTTTTAAAGTCTTCATCTTTTAAAGAAACACACTTAAGGATTTACAAATTAAAAAAGGAAGGTGAAACTCACATTACTCAGATTGTACATTATATGCCCTTATATTTTCTAAGATTTTTAAGTTAACTTATATAAAGAATATTGTGCTTAAAAATATTAACATTAATGGAAGTTATCTTTACATCTACCTCATACAATCCTCCAAAAGAGAAGGGAAAACTTCATTATCCAAAATGAGAGCACTGACTGCATTTACCCTGCCCACACTGAAATACAACCGCTTCAATCAATCTTCAATAGCTCTAAAATAAAAATTAACCAGAAATGCTTTTAAATATCAGCAATGAAGAAAAGTTTAGAAGAGCAGAAGGCAAGTATGTATCACTGCAAATGAATCTATTAACCAGCAAAAATCAAGCAGCAACCAAGCACAAGATCAAATATTAATACAAGAGGCATACATTGATTTGGGATCATATTCATGTTTCATGAGCAGAATTAACAATGAGATAAATACAAGTACTTAAAAAAAAAACTCATAAAACCAAAAACATATCATTCATGGGGGAAAAAAAGGCATAAAAATGTCTTAAATACCAAACAAAAAAAAAAACTGAAAACAGACCATTCTTTAATCACTTCTGGTCTTTGCATCTACCTGAATGGAGTGGATAATACAAAAAAGACATATGAATATAAGCATACTGTATATATGCACACAATGACACAGTAAAGCCAATATACCATCATGAGATTATATATTAATACAAGCATTCTGGAATGAAAGTCTGGGCTTCCCTGGTGGCTCAGACAGTAAAGAATCTACCTACAATGCAGGAAACCCAGGTTTGATCCCTGGGTCAGGAAAATCCCCTGGAAAAGGGAATGGCAACCCACTCCAGTATTCGTGCCTGGAGAATACCATAGACAGAGGAGCCTGGTGGGCTACAGTCCAAGGGGTCGCAAACAGTCAGACACAACTGAGTGACTAATATTCACAAACATTCTGGAATGAAATGTATTTATAAAAGTCTCAAAAGCCTTAAAGTAAAATTTATATCACTTTATCTGGCAACTGAACTTAAAGAAATCTATCCCAATAAACCAAAATAATTAAATTACTTTATACATACTAGTTAAGTTACAGTATTATTTATACAAATAGCAACAAACAACTTACATATCTAACCGGTGGTTTAGTCATTAAGTCATGTCCAACTCTTGCAACCCCATGGACTGTAGCCTGGCCAGCTCCTCTGTCCGTGGGATTCTCCAGGCAAGAGTACTGGAGTGGGTCGCCATCCCCTTCTCCAATCTAACTGGTCGTGGCACTGTAATGTGTCAACTTGGCTAGGCCGAGCTACACTCCCCACAACTACATGACCAGATGTACATGTCAGGCTTCATGGCAAAGAAATCCAAATTCTGCAAGACACTCACACCAACAAGCTCAGAGGCAACAAGCCAGACCTGACACGGGCCTCAGTCTATCCTTAAGGGCTCCAACTTGCACGTGCGGGCTCCAGCTTACCCCTGGTCTCCTCTACTTTACTTTCATCTTCTCTTCCTGACCACTTGCCTCATGAACTTCAAACTCCAGAGTCAGACACAAAGACAAGAGCCTTACTTAAACTAGAGAGTTTAACTGACTCCTACAATTAGGTACAGTCAAATCTCCTTAACAAATCCACATCTAAAATCTAGAAAATATTTATAGGTAAGGCTTTCTCCAATGGAATGAACCCCAAGAAAATTCACAGGAAACTCACAAAGTTCTTAAAAGAGGTATATCTGCAGGAACACTGCCAGCTTGGACTGAGGAAACTAGACACAGAGCAGTGTGAGAGCAGAGAGGTCTTTGGACTCCCAGAATTTTACTGGTAGGAAGCAAGCTGAGGCTTCTGCTCAGCTATAAAGAGGGGAACATGATTCAGGTGGGAGAACAAAGAACCTAGAGAGCAAATCAAGAGCCCTGGAAAATCATTCCCAGTTTGAGACTCAACCAAGGAACTTTCCACACTTGTCTGAATTTCAATACTACGGACTAGCGGCTCCCTTGTGCATTCCCCTCTGCTTTTTAAACGTGACTGTATGACACAGTTATTCAGAATAGTTCACCATCATATGTTACAGTGGGAGCAGATAACTTGTCTCCAGTTTTACAAGTCTACAAAGCGAGAGGAACTGTCCACAGAAAGTGTTACTTGAGAAACTGCTCCTAAGGAGCCTTACCCATACTTGGGATAGATGCTGAGATTCTGGAACTTGCTGAGGCACTGTAATGGTATGAAATTTCGTGTATTTTTGTTAAGCATCAATATTTGGGCTTAATTTGATATGCAGCACAAATTTATTTAATAAGTTGTTACAGTAAAAAAGAAAATTTGAAAACACAAATCCCATTGGTTATGACAGAGTAACCAATACTGGATTTAACCTCTCACCAAAAACAACAGAAAACTAAACAAAGTATAGTTAAGCAACTATTTCCAGACACTGGACAGGCAGAATCAGCCTGTAATCCCTGAGAGAAGTGAACAAAGATTCCTGCCAACCCTGTGCCTAGAGGCACTTTTTAAACTATTAAATGGGGAAAGAGAACCCAAGCAGAGCACAGATTTCAGAGAGTTGAAAAATGATGACACCTTTTTTTTTTTTTTTTAACTGAGCTAAGGAGACCATCTCAAGAGCTGAAGACACATAAATCAGAATTCAGGTAGACTGAGGCAGCCAGAATCCAAGGAGTGGGGCACCAGAGGAGAAGACTACCTGAGAAATCGCTCCAGAAATCTAAGCAGTGGTCCCTGGGAGCTTACAGATGAATACTGAGCTGCACAAGCGCAGTGGGAGACTGAGAACACCGCCAGGAGAACCACTCCTGTGGACTGTAAACAATTCTAACAGATCACACAGGGCTGGGGGAGTCTGAATTCTGATCAGAGCAGAAAGATCTTGAAGAGCCACGATTTTGAGAAATATCCCAAAAGGATCAAGCCTCGGCATATGGCTGAATTATTCTTAGAGTAAAGGCTACTTTATATATACCACAGCAACATATGTTGACAAAGGTTCATCTAGTCAAAGCTATGGTTTTCCAGTAGTCATGTATGGATGTGAGAGTTGGACTATAAAGAAAGCTGAGTGCCAAAGAATTGATGCTTTTGAACCATGATACTGGAGAAGACTCTTGAGAGTCCCTTGGACTGCAAGGAGATCCAACCAGTCAATCCTAAAGGAAATCAACCCTGAATATTCATTGGAAGGACTGATGCTAAAGTGAAAACTCCAACACTTTGGCCACCTGATGCAAAGAACTGACTCATTGGAAAAGACCCTGACGCTGGGAAAGATTGAAGGCAGGAGGAAAAGGGAATGACAGAGGATGGGTTGGGTGGCATCACCGACAGGATGGACAGGAGTTTGAGTAAGCTCTGGGAGTTGGTGATGGACAGGGAAGCCTGGCGTGGTTCAGTCCCTGGGGTCACAAAGAGTCGGACATGACTGAGCGACTGAACTGAACTGAATATTTAAAAAATTAAGTCTTAGGAATGCCCTCACAGTCCAGTGCTTGGGACTACAAGCTTTCACTGTCCAGGCCTGAGTTCGATCCCTGATTGGGGAACTAGGATCCCACCAAAAAATATATTTTAATTAATTAAATATAATAAAAATTAAAAGCAAGCCTTGACCCTACCCTGAGGGAGCTGCACAGCAGAGTAATGGAAGGTGTAGCTAAAATACTGATAGAAACCATGTGTTTTAAAAGCCAGACAAACCGGGACAGGCTGCAGACGGTACAGGAGGCACAGAGAGGAGAAAGCCTGTTATGAATCCACACAGGTCTCAGACTCACCCCTGAGCTATGCACAAGACAGACTGAAGCCAGCAAAGCAAAAGCTCTGAGAATTTAACTGATCAAGTCTCAGGCTAACCCCTGAGTGGCACATGTACACAAGAGACAGACCCAAAGAAGAAAGGCAAAAGTCCTGAAAACTGAACCGATACTGAAATCATCATACACAGAAAGCAAAACAAAACCCATGGTCTGATGCGAACCAGGTTGATTACGTGTTAAAATTAAAAAAAAAAAAAAAAAAACTTTCTCCAAGGAATACAACAGAACTCATGATCTACCAACAGAACGTTCACAAAATTTAAGACCAATTCAAAATTACTTAACAAACAAGAACCAGGCAAATGTGATGAAATAAAATGACAATAAACAGATGCCCACAAGATGACTCAGATGTCGGAATTCTCAAAGATTTTAAAGCAGCTGTCATAAATAATCTTCCCGAAGTAAAGACAAAGGTAACGAAGTGAGAAATGAATGGCAAGACAAAGGTTCTCAACAGAGAAATCTCAGAAGTGAAAGATCTATTGAAAAACATGTTGAACTTGGACAGGTTCATTTGTAGAACGGAGATGACAGAGGAAATAATCAGTAAATATGCAAGTTGTTTTGCTGTTTAGCAGCTAAGTCATGTTAGATTCTTCAGCGTCTCCACAGACTGTGGAATCTCCCAGGCAAGAACACTGAAGTGAATTGCCATTTACTACTCCAGGGGATCTTCCTGACCAGGGATCAAACCTGTGTCTCCGCATCTCCTGCACTGGCAGGCAGACTCTTTCCCACTGTGCCACCTGGGAAGCCCAAATATGTAGGTACATCAATATAAATTATCCAATCTGAAGAACAGGGAGAATAAAAATTAAATTAAATGAACAGGCTCCAGGACGCATGTGACAGTATCAAAAAGTCTAATGAACATGTCACTGGAGGCTCAGAAGAGAACAGAAAGAGACTGAAGCAGAAAAATGTTTGACTAAACTTTACAATCTTGGTGAAATACAAATTACTTTGAATACAGAGTCATCGTGAGCTCAAACTTCACACAGCTAAAAGAACAGGGGCCCTCCAGGCAAAACCACTTAATTAATGATGCAGAGTTCAAATTTCTCCCCTGTAATAGCAGACAATAATCTGGATTAATGATCTCCAAACCTCAGATTACACATTCCTATCAATAAAAAAGTAAGTAGTCAGGTCATAGACATGTTAATGCATAAATTATATATGGACTACTGATACTAATCTAATCTGTTAAAAAAATAAGAAAAGGAGGTAAAAAATAATTTTTAAAATTTTTATACTGATACAAAAAACCTTTTGTATTATTCCCTTCTTTGTGTGTGTATGTCCACTCAGTCACGCCCAACTCTGAGATCGCATGGACTGTAGCCCACCAGACTCTTCTGTCCATGGGATTTTCCAGGCAAGGATACTGGAGTGGGTTGCCATTTCCTACTCCAGGGAATCTTCCCAAGCCAGGGATCAAACCCGCACTGTGCCTGCCTCCTGCATTGGCAGGCAGATTCTTTACCACTGAGCTACCAAAGAAGCCCACTCTGTTCTTGATTGCTTTTTTTCTTACTTGAAAGGAACGTGAATGAATGTGCATTTTTTTAATCCTGGCTTAAGAACTCTGTGAAACAGAAATCAGAAGGTCTAAGTTCAGTTTTAATGTCACAATGGATTAGAAAGAGGAATATACAAACATATAAATTCAACTGTAAGATGAAATATGCTGGCTTTGCTGAAATTCAGGTATAATTTTCCAGTTTTTCTTACAAACTTTATTATAAAATGCTGCTTTGTTTTTAAAATATAAATTCAAAATTCAATATAATTCCTTGAAAAAAATAACGGACTAGAAAATTCTGTCCCTCTTTTTTTCAAAGTATAAGCACTTTTTTTAAGTGACATGTCCTCTCCAGAAACAAAGAAAATAATGTAAATACTTCCAAATATCCATCTTCATAGGACAAATTTCATTCAAAATGAAGTTACTTTTTTCTCACTCATAGCTAACTGTTGAGGGGCACATTATGTTTATATTCATAAAAATTACAGACAATTACTTAGAAAAGATAAATTTAGAAAACCCTTGTTTCTGTAATAGGAAAATGCCTAACTCATTTTTAAATTTTAAGTTTAGATATACTACCACGCTTAACTAGTGAAACTCTGGTATTAAAAGATTTTTACAATCCTTTCTCATCACTGCTAAAAGCCCATTATTAAAAAAGTATCTTTAATTTCATTCACCCAGGCACAAGTAAACGTTCTACAATAAACTGAAAGGAAACACTTAGGTGAGGTTTCTATTATCAGCCCTCCAGGCTTCCTCAGGATGCCATGGAAGCTATAAATCTCACTTGACCATCAGACAGAATGAGGGTTACCACCGTAGAGCTATTTTTTATTATTTTATTATTATTCAGTAAGAAAATGAACATACACCTAATACTTTGTTAATGTACTTTAGTGAGTCATCTTAAGCATCCCACTTTGGAGACTACATTTGTTCCCATATTTTATTAAGAAATGATTATTTCTAAGTTTAAAGTTAAAATCCAAGTTCTACCAAGTCTTAACCTTCCAAAGGTAAAATATATGGGTGGTCTGGATATCTTTCTCATAAAACAAAGAAATATAGGTATGTATCTGTATCTGAAAGTAGGACAAAATTTATATGAAATTTTTTAAAGAACAACTAACAACATACATCCATTACTGACAGGATGTATGCTAATGTTAACAGCCTAACAGACATTAAAATCTACTGTTTTCATTTTAGAGACAGAAATAAGCACCCCTTCTAATTTGACTCGCCCCTATCATTTTTGGTATTTCCCCCATTAACTTTTTAACAAGAAATGCAGGACTCCCTTGGTGGTCCAGTGGTTAAGGTTTGCCAGTGAAGGGGACACGGGTCCAATCCCTAGTTCGGGATGATTCTACGTGCTGCGGAGCAATTAAGCCCACGCTTCGCAACAGGAGGAGCCCCCGCAGTGAGGAGCCAGGGGAGCACTGCAACCAAGAGTAGTCCTCACTCGCTGAGACCAGAGAAAGCACATGTGCAGCAACAAAAACCCAGGGTGGTCATAAATAAATACATTTACTTTTTTTAACTTTTTTAAAGTTTAAAATTTAAATGCAGTATTCCCTGGCTTCTTAAAAAGAGAACTAAATATAACTTTTTCCTGATGACACAGATTCATTCACTAGTCATTCATTACTATTCTTTGAATAATAAAGCACTGTATTTGCTTTTTAATTCTGGATTCTCCACAGTTACATTTTCAGCTGTCACCTATCAGTCTAGAGCACGCTCCAGATCCCTCTAGTGCATTATTTCAAATATGCTAAGAAAGAAAATCAGACAAGTTTAAAAATTAAATGTTAAATATGAGTGATAATAGAGACGAAGAGATTGGTGGTTGCCAGGAGCTGGAGGGAAGGAGGAACAGGGTGTGACTGTTAATGCGTACAGGACCACTCTGCAGGAACAAAATATTCTGGAATTATTTGGATATTGTACTGGTCTTACAACCTTCTGAATACACTAAAAGTACCTGAACTGCAGGCTTTCAAATGGTTGGTTTTAAGATGTGTGGACTGCATCTCAATAAAAGCAATAGAAATTTAAAATTTTGAGTCAGTAAGTCCACATATTATGTAATGCATTGTTAACTACAACCCTATGCTAACTATCCGAATGCTCTTACATTCCAGTCTGGGGCAGCTGCACACAGTGGCTAGACCTTCAACAGTGGGGAGAGGGGCTCCTAGAGAAGAAGGTGGCGGGATAGCCCTCTCTTCTGTAGTTTCAGAGACTCTCTACATGATCTCCCCGCAGGGGCTAATTTGAGCTTCTTCACAGCTACATGGTCTCAAACAGTTGAATTTGCATGGCAGCTCAGGGCCCCAAGCACAAGCATTTCAGTTAGCCTCAAAAGTCACATCATGTCACTTCTATCATACTCAATAAGCTGAAAACCACAAAAACCCTTCCAGTTTCAAAGAGAGGGGACAGAGACCTCATGTGTGAGAACATGTGAGACAGAGACACTGCTGCTGTCATGTTTGGAAAACACCATCTGCCTCAGGGCTGTTTGCCAGTAAGCCAAGTTTGCCCAAAGTCTGACTTCTACATCTGTGGGATAGAGCATATACTATTTTACTAATGCAGTATGTTCATTTAAGCACAGGCACTAAAACTGAAATTTAAAAGGATATGATTTTTAAAAATTAGAAGTCCGTATTTCTTTCCTTCACTCCACGTTGGGGATCAGATCTATCAAAAATGAAATTTCATTCTTAGTAAGAAAAATTTCAGTCAAACCATGGTTTTGAAGAAAAAAATGTTAACTGAAAATATGAATAGACAAGAAAACACAAGAGTAAACACCACATTTCATCAATTCTAAGGCTCTTTTAATTTTCATATTTCAGTGTCTCTGAAATAATGTGCATATTATATTCAGTGGTTATCTTTTTTTGGTCAGGCAGCAGTCCTACGAAATTTGGTGGTTATTTCTGTTGACTAAGTGTAACCATTCATGTCAAGAAACCACTAAGTATCATCTGAATATTAGGTTTATCTTTAAAACCTTCCGTTAACACCTTCTGATAAAAATCAAGTAAACACCAGAATCAAAATTTGCAAAACGGGTGACAGTGGCTTGGAAAAAAATCTAAGATGATAATGAAGCACTTTAAAAATGTTACATCATCAATATTTTTAATGGCCAAGAGAATAATACTGGTTAGTTAACACAGATGTCAAGAACTCCTTATCAAAAAGTGATGCAGAAGATTTCAACTGAATATCAAACAGTTTTAGGTATACCTTATATAATTTGTTTATATTTTCCTTTATACACATACACACGAAAGAGAAACAATAAAAATTCTCATGTTCAAATAAGTCTAAAAGAGTCCTTTCAATAAGTATTGAATAAAATATCTCACTGGTGACAAATAATAACCAGTTAGAAGATATAATGAGTGAGATGACACCATTTACAAGTGAAACATAAAAGAAAATAAGAATAAACTTAAGAAGAAATCTAGAATATATAAAGCAAATAACTAACTTTCTTGAAAACTATAAAAGTAGGCTTGAACATACAGAAAGACATCCCATGTTCTAGGTGAAAATGCCTCAAAGTAATTAAGATGTCAGTTCCACCTAAGATATTAATAAATGTAATGTGTTACCAATGAAAATTTCAATGAGCTCTATAATGGAATTAGACAAGTAGATACTAAAATATAGCAAAATAAATTAGCCTGATGTGAAGAACTGACTGCCCATTGTAGTTCTGATTTGTACTATGGTTTTTCCAGTGGTCATGTATGGATGAGAGAGTTGAACTGTAAAAAGGCTGAGTGCCGAAGAATCGATGCTTTTGAACTGTGGTGTTGGAGAAGACTCTTGAGAGTCCCTTGGACTGCAAGGAGATCCAACCAGTCCATTCTGAAGGAGATCAGCCCTGGGTGTTCTTTGGAAGGAATGATGCTAAAGCTGAAACTCCAGTACTTTGGCCACCTCATGCGAAGAGTTGACTCATTGGAAAAGACTCTGATGCTGGAAGGGACTGGGGGCAGGAGGAGAAGGGGACGACAGAGGATGAGATGGCTGGATGGCATCACCGACTCGATGTCTGAGTGAACTCCGGGAGATGGTGATGGACAGGGAGGCCTGGCGTGCTGCGATTCATGGGGTCACAAAGAGTTGGACAAAACTGAGCGACTGAACTGAACTGAATGATTAATGATGTTGGGCATGTTTTCACGTGTTTATCGGCCATTTGTATTTTCTTTTTTGAAGAGATGCTAAAAGACAAACTGGGAGAAACTACTTGCAGCATACAAGAAAGATAGAAGGCTAATAACCCTCTCATGCCACATCAGGTGGCCAAAGTATTGAAGCTCCAGCTTCCATGTCAGTCCTTCCAGTGAATATTCAGGATTAACTGGTTTGATCTCCTTGAAGTCCAAGGGACTCTCAAGAGTCCTCTCCAACACCACAGTTCAAAAGCATCAATTCTCTAGCACTCAACTTAGAGCATCAAGAGACAGTTTCAGAGTAAAATGGCAACCCACAGAATGGGAGAACATGTTTACAAATCATATGTCTGACAAGAGATTATCAGCTAGAATCTACGGAGAACTCCTAAAATGCTACAACAAACAACCTTATTCAAGAATTAACAGGGACTTCCATGTAAATCCAGTGGTCAAGACTCTACGCTTCCAACACACGGCATTCAATCCCTGATCCAGGAACTAAGATCCCACATGCCACTTGACACAGCCAAAAAATATTTTTTTAAAGAAAGCAAAGGACTTAAGCATCTCTTCAAAACTATAATGGGGACTCCCCTGGTGGTTTAGTGATTAAGAATCCCCCTGCCAATGCAGGCGACACAAGCCCAGGAAGATCCCACATGTCACTCAACAACTAAGCCCACGCCACACAGCCACTAAGCCAGAGCTCCAGAGCCAGGAGTCGCAACTACTGAGCTCACGAGAGTGTGCTCATAACTTAGAAGAAAATAAACAAACGAAAGCCAAACCAGAAAACAAGCTGACTGCCTGCAAGAAAGAAAAAAAAGATGTTCCACTTATACAACAAAAATTTTAATTAAATCAAGAAAGATGGAAAGAAGGGAAAACAAAAATCAAAACCAAGAATTCAACTGCAGTTCAAAATAACACCACAGTCATACAAAGGGAGAGAAAGAGATAAGTTGAGTAACTTAGGAACACAATATTTGACTGTCACACACACACAGAGTTTTAGACGGAGTAGGAAGCTTAACTGCAAACAAATTCTCAATCTTTTTCGTAGGTGAACTTTTTGTACATAACACTGGTAAAAGCACAGCAATTATAAAACTATGTAAGAAGTACTCGAAGTAAATGGGATATGTAGATACTTTTGGAAGGTGGGGTTCTCAGTATGGAGGAGACATACATTTATAGACTGAGGGGAGATAAGCAAGAATCCTATAGGAATGGACTTGATTTGGGGAGGGCAGTGTAAACTCATAAATTGTACTATATATATATGTGTGTGTATGTGTATGTGTACATGCATACATGTAAGCCTGTAATTAAATATGAATGTATGCATACAAGTACATATACTCATATTTGCATATATAAATACATGCATTTTTTCTTCCTCTATCAACTGAAAAAAATCCATAAGCAAAGATGCCTCAGGGATAACAAGAACACCTAACATCCAAATCTTGGTCTCTATAAGACCATTCTTCACAAAGGAACCTAAGTTCCTCATAAAAGGGGCTCATTCCAGAAAAGGTATAAGATTAGCCTGGACCAGGGACAGATCAAGATGCTGGAACAGAAGGGCATGGGGTTCACCTTCTCCCACAAATACTGGGTTGGCCAAAAGGTTCATTCAGGTTTTTCCTTAACATCTTATGGAAAACCCCAAATGAACCTTTTGGCCAACCCAATATATCAAAAATACATCTACATGTGGTACAGTTGTCACAGAATACCTGCTGAATGCTGGCAGATAATCTCATAAAACCAAAATTGCAAGAAAGATAACCACATAGCCAGGTAGGATGAAAGAAACAAAAAAAAAAGCAATGGGGACAGGACCTGCATCCCTGGGAGGGAGCTGCGAAAGAAGAAAGCTTCCCTCACCCTGGCCAGCCCCTTCTCCAGGGGGAGACCTGCGGGACCGAAAGGGAGCTTCAGAGGCTCAGAGGAGAGTGCAGCAGCTGGCTGGCAGCAGCCAGGACAGACAGACCTGTGTAGAAGGTCCTGGCTACCTTGCTGAGTTCTCAGCCCAAGATGAGAGTCTGCTGGAGCTTCGTGGGGGCTTGGGGTGGAAGGATGCTGGGTGCTTAAACTCAGGCTTCAGAGGACAGACTCGGGGAGAGGATTGGGGTTGGCTGTGTGGAGACAGACTGAAGGGGCGGGAGTAAGGTGTGCACCCAGGGATGTACAGGGGAAGGAACCCACGTCCACCATTAAAGCCCGAATGCTAACATGCACGCACAAAGGGAGGGCAGAGCCCACCGCAGAGGCCTCCCTCTTGGTGTGCTCCCAGTGGGTGTGGCCATGCAGTTCTGGACCAGTGCACCAGCGCCAGCAGGCTGCCCACAAGTGGAGGCAAGGCTGGAATCCAAGCCAGCCCCAGAGGCCATGCAGCTTTGGACACAGGCTGAACCCGGGTGCGCGGCAGCTGTGGGGTCTGTGGATTCCAGTGCCGCGGGCAGCTTCTTAAACTCAGCGCCTTCAGGCGTCCGAGCAGACAACTGGTGTGGCTGCAGGTTCGTGGTGAGTGTGCACTCCGAGGCGCAGCCAGCGTCCGGGCTGACTCACAGCTTCCACGGAGAGTCCAGATGTGCAACTACCGCAGTCCTGGCTCCAGATCTGTGCCTGCGGACCTGCACCAGTAGCTTTGTGAGAACAGTGCCTGAGGGACACCTGGTCCAACTGCCTGAATTTCCACGGCTGAGGCCGGGCCGAGCACAGTGCTAAAAGCAGCGTCCCTGGTGAGCCCGCACACAGGTAACAAGTGACGTCACAGAGCTCACTTTATGGTGGACAGCTCCTACGGAGGAAAACCCAGTGTCTCCTCTCCCAAAGGGAGTGCTCTGGTCCCATCTACCTCACACGGCAGCTCAGAAACGGTTCTGGGGTATCTACTCCAACAGCTGGGGAGCAGACTCTGCCCCTGACAGGGCTATGACAACCACAGATCAAGGAGAAGGTCCCACTCAACATCCAGCAGGGCTGCGATCACCACACGCCGGTACACCTGGGTCAGTGCCAGTAGAGGTGGATGAAAGACAGAGCAGGCATCCGTGCTAAAAACAGCCTTCGCACCAAAACACTAGACTCATACAGGCTGCACAAAGGACATTCCCACATAGCAACAGCCCTTTGAGACCACAGTAGATAACTGCTTCTCCTAAACTCAGAGTCTGAGAAACACAAATAAAATGAAGAAGCAGAGGAGCCACTCCCAACTAAAAGATCAAGAGAATTCCCTTGAAAGAACAAACAATAAAAGAGACATCTTCCAGTCTACCAGATCCCAGTTCAAAAGGGAGGTTATAAGAATACTGAAGGACTCTACTGGTGGCCCAGTGGTAAAGAACTCACCTGCCAATACAGGCGGCACAGGTCCAATCCCTGGTCCAGGAAGATTCCACGGGCCGCAGGGCAACTGAGCCTGGGCGCCACGACAAGAGAAGCCACCTCAGTGCGAAGCCCACACTACAACTGGGGAACAGCCCCCAACTGCTGCAACGAGAGAGAGCCCTCAGACAGCCACGAAGACCCAGCCCAGCACCAACAAATAAAACACTGAATGAAGAAAGCCAACCAACAGAAAGGCAGATTACTGTAAAAGGGACCTAAAAACTATAAAGAGGATTAAAATGAGAAAACCCACTAGTCAAGACAAAAGCTGAGATAAAGGCAATAAACAGCAAGCTGGACAATGCAGAAGAAATAACTGATCTGGAAGACAGACTAAAGAAAATCAACAATCAGAACAGCAGACAGAAAGACAAATGAAAACAATGAAAGCAATATATAAGACTCCTGAGTAACACAAAACATCCCAATCCACACCTAACAGGGAATCCCAGAAAGACACGACAGAGAAATGAAATGTATCTGAAGAAATTACAGGAATTCCCTGGCAGTCCAGTGGTTGGGAATCCATGCTTTCACTGCTGCAGGTCCAAGTCCAATCACTGGTCAGGGAACTAATAGCCCACAAGCTACAAGGTGTAGCCAAAAAAAAAGGCGGGGGGGAGAGAGAAGAAATTAAGGTTGAAAGCTTTCCAAGCCTAAAAAAGGAAACAGACATCCACGCACAGGAAGGAAAGAGTCCCAAACAAGATGAATCCAAACAGACTGACATCAAGACATATAATTAAAATAGGAAAAGTTAAAGTGAGGATTCTAAAGGCAGCAAGAGAAAAACAAAGAGTTAATTACAAGGGAATCCTCATAAGGTTATCAGTTGATTTCTCCACAGAAACACAAAACGGAGCGTGGCAAGATACAGTCAGAGACCTGGAAGGGAAAAACCTGCAATCTAGATACTCTATATGGCAAGACTATCATTTAGAATAGAAGGGAAAAAAAAAGAATTTCTCAAATAAGCAAAAACTAAAAGAATAAAGCAAGGCTAACCTTATCCTAAAAGAAATAGTCAAAGACCATCTCTAAATAGGAAAAAAGCAAGAATCTATAGCAAAAGAAAAATGACAGTTGAAAAGTACATCATTTAAATAAGTCAGTGCATGCAAGCCCACTCAGCTGTGTCCAGCTCTTAGCCATTTCCTTCTCCAGGGCATCATACCAACCCAGGGATCAAATCTGCCTCTCTAGCAGTGGCAGACGGATTCCATACCACTGAAACCATCTGCGAAGCCCCCAAGTACAAAGATTTTTTTTTTTAATAGCCTGGAACATATTACAATGTCAGAATATATGGCAGTACATCAAAAGCTGAGCATCAAAATAATTAAGGACAGTAATGAATTACAAATAGGAAAAAAATGGGAATCTAAGAGTTTATATCAATAATAGGTAAATGTATAAATGGGGGAAAACAGGATTCTTGCTTAAGCTAGAATGTCAAAAGCTGACTGGTAAACATGAAGGAATGCTGGAGTCGAAATCATTTTGCAATTATGATTATAAAGGTTTGTTTAGGCAAGAATCATCCATGGATGTTAAATCTAGGGAAATTTTTTGATTTTTTGATGAGCAAGAAATGCTACATGAAACACAAGCTGGAATCAAGACTGCTGGGAAAAATATCAACACCCTCAGATATGCAGATGGCATACCACTCTAATGGCAAAAAGCAAAGAGGAACTAAAGAGCCTCTTGAGGAGGGTGAAAGAGGAGAGTGAAAAAGCTGGCCTAAAACTCAACATTCAAAAAACTACAATCATGGCATCTGGTCCCATCACTTTATGGCATACAAATAGGGGAAAAAAATGGAAACAGTGGCAGATTTTATTCTCCTGGGCTCCAAAATCACTGCGGAAAGTGACTACAACCACAAAATTTAAAGACACTTGCTGCTTGGAAGAAAAGCTGTAACAAACCTAGATAGCATATTAAAAAGCAGAGACATCACTTTACCAAGGTCCGCCTAGTCAAAGCCATGGTTTTTCCAGTAATCATGTTGGACCATAAACAAGGCTGAGCAGCAAAGAACTGATGCTTTTGAACTGTGGTGTTGGAGAAGACTCTTGAGAGTCCCTTGAACTGCAAAGCGATCAAACCAGTCAATCTCAAAGGAAATCATTCCTGAATATTCATTAGAAGGACTGATGCTGAAGCTGAAGTTCCAATACTCTGGCTATCTGATGCAAAAAGCCGACTCAATGGAAAAGACCCTGATGCTGGGAAAGATTGAAGGCAGGAGAAGAAGGGGGCAACAGAGGATGAGATGGTTGGATGGCACCACTGACTCAATGGACATGAGTTTGAGCCGCTCCGGGAGATGGTGAAGGACAGGGAAGCCTGGCATGCTGAAGTCCATGCGGTCGCAAAGAATCAGATGTGACTTAGGGACTGAACAACAAACAAAAGATAAGTGCATAGTTTTAAAGTGTCTCCTCACAGACTGCTTATTAATTGCAAGGGCAAAAATAATGGTTATGCAGTGGAGAAATCAGACAAGCAAGTAATAAAATTAACATCACCAATGAAGACCAAATAAACATTGTGGGACTCTAGATTTCATGGCTTAAGAAAACTACAACATAACTTATGTAGAATTAGTATCAGGAATGCATAACCTGAATCTAATCATAAGCAAATATCAGAAAAACTCAAGGAACACTCTAACTTTAAAAAAAAAAAAAAAGGTTATTCTATTTACCAACATCATAAAAGACAAAGGAAGAAGGTAGAAATATTCTAGACCTAAAAAAACTAAAGAGGGCTTCCCTGGTGGCTCAGAAGTAAAGAATCCGCCTGCCAAAGCTGGAGACACGGGTTCAAGGCCTGGCTGGGAAGATTCCACATGCCACACGGCAACTAAGCCCTGGTGCCGCAGCTACCAAGCCTGTGCTCCAGAACCCGGGAGCCGCGAACACTGAAGCCTGCGTGCCCAGCGCCCGTGCTCCACAACAGAAGCCAGCGCAACTGGAAGCCCGAGCACCGTAACTAGAGAGCAGCACCCACTTGCTACAGCTAGAGAAAAGCCCGAGCAGCAACAAACACCCCGCACAGCCACATAAATAATAAAATAAAATAAATAAAAAAACTAAAGAAATAGCACAAGTAAATTCAATAGCTGACCCTAGACTGGAACCTGATAAGAGAGGTAAAAGTATAAGATAGTATCAAGTCAACTGACAAAAATGAAGTGTAGACAGTGTATTAAAAATATTTTATCAAAGTTAAATTTGTTGAAGTTGATAACTATATTTTGGTTATGTAAGACATATCCTTCTTCACCATGGCATTAGGACTGAACTGCCAATATGTTCAACTTATCTTCAAATGTCAGAAATAAACTGTGTATACACATATAGAGAAGCAAGCAATAGTAAGACAAATGAGATGGACTGTTAATAATCAGTGAATCTAGAAAAAGGATGCGTGGGTGTTCCTGCAACTTTTAAGTTTGAAATTATTAACAAATACTGTTTTAAAAGTTAGTGATAAGAAAGCATTGTTTCACAGTTCAATATTTTTTTCTCTTTCTTGATGGTACATAAAATAATGATGCATCTAGCAATTAATATCCAGAGAAGGCAATGGCACCCCACTCCAGTACTCTTGCCTGGAAAATCCCATGGACGGAGGAGCCTGGAAGGCTGCAGTCCATGGGGTCGCTGAGGGTTGGACACGACTGAGCGACTTCACTTTCACTTTTCACTTTCCTGCATTGGAGAAGGAAATGGCACCCCACTCCAGTACTCTTGCCTGGAAAATCCCATGGACGGAGGAGCCTGGTGGGCTGCCGTCTATGGGGTCGCACAGAGTCGGATGACTGAAGTGACTTAGCAGCAGCAGCAGCAATTAATATCATCTTAGAGTTAGAAAAAAAACTAGCGAATGGGCAAAGAAAAAAACAAACCTTTGGTAAGTTTTCTTTTCAACTAACCAGCTCTTAGGGAAAAAGAAGACCCACCACTTACACTAAATTAAGACTATTTGAGGTACAAAAGACAGTATTATCAACCTGGCCTTCAAGCAACTGGGACTTTTTCATCTTTTCTTATTTTGTTCTCTAATATGTGCACTTACTTAACAATCAGGAAAGTACCTACATATACTGTAAGGAAATCAATGCATAGCTATTTTAAATATGTAATGTTTTAAATGGGCTGTAAATGATTAAAAAATAAAACGCCCTTTGAAAACTAGGCTTAGAGGTCACTGGAAACTGTTTTAGATTGCTTAATTAACAGGTGACCATCCAAAATTAAATGTTAACAAAGGACAAACTAAAAACAAGGGAAAGAATGTAAGATTACAGTACATCTAGGATTCAAATATAGTGTGTGGTAAAAACATAATTCAACTGCCAGGAAAAAAAAAAAAAAACATAAAAAAGATAAATGCCAAGATTACCAGAGATTTTTTGCTTTCATCTGCATGCTAGAGCGTATTTGTCAAAAAGAAAAGCCCACAAAGTTAAAAGTACAGGTTACTTTTGAAATTCACTTGATTTTTACCTCTGTATTTCTACTTCTAGAAGGAGACAGAAACCGCTAAGATAGTCAAATGAACGCTGCAGAGGACAGGTAGCAAATTTAAAAGGTACAGAATGTAGGGCAATGCTTATCAGTATAACAAAGTGGCATCAGGAGACTATGAAAGTAATGTTAGAAATTTAGGCAACTCACTGAGCCGGGAAAACACTCTGAAAAACCCACACTGTGACCTGTGTATTTATGCAAATGACAGGTGCAAAACTGAGCAGTGGGAGGAATAAACTGTGCTAAATAACTTCCTAGGAATTGTCCAGTCTGAGGATTCTTCCACTTTAAAATGCCCCACTCCAGCTAGAAGCTACTGAATGTGCATTCAGTAAACGTGCTATTTATTTTTTTAATGCTTTTATGCTGAAGTATCAAATGTAGGAACTGAACTAACAGGGTCACAACTGGTCCCTCCGAGTCAGTCACAGACCATCCACCACCAGCTGCTCCGGCACTGCCACGTTTCCTCTGTACGTTTTTCTTTTCTGCTGTTCGCCCCACCGAGAGGCCTGCAAGATCCTGGTGCCCCACAAGGGGCGAAAGCAAGTCCTCAGCAGCGAAAGCACGGAGGCCTGTCCACTGGACCACCAAGGAATTCCCTGGTTCCTTTACATTTCTTCTCTAAGATACCAAAAATCAAAATCTGCAGTAACGTGAAATACATTTCTCCACTTTGTTTCTGCTATTATTAAAAAATGTTTACTTGATTAAAAGAAAATGATACACAAAGACAGAAAGTAGAATGGTAGTTGCCTGACGCGAGATGTAGAGATTTCACTTGTACAAGATAAAGAGTTCTGGAGATGGATGATGATGAAAGATGTGTATAACAAACAGTTTGAATGTACTTAATACCACTGAACTGTATCCTTTAAAAACGGTTAAGATGGTAAACTTTGTTATATACATTTTAACACAATTTTTTAAATTAGAGGAAAAAAGAAAATAATAATTGATAACCCAAATATCAAGAAGTTAAAAAAAATCCTATAAAAATCAGACTAATGATCGCAAAATCTACTGATCTCCAGATATTAAAGGGTAAGTTATACGACCTAATTTAATAGCTCTCAAGAGCATCATTATGTTATTAAAACCATATAACCATTATTCAGGCTTATAAGTGAAATTCTTTTCAATATGTTTACATTATTTGTAAATGAGAAGATTAAGAGTGATTAAGTGATTAGGGAAATCAGCAGTTAAGAATCCGCCTTGCAATACTGGGGACACAGGTTCCACCCCTGGTCAAGGTACTAAGACCCCACATGCTCCGGAGCAGCCAAGCCCGCATGCCACAACTACTGAGCCCAAACACAACCAGACAGTCCGAACGCACAGCAAAAGATCCCACATGCCACAGCTAAGACCCAAAACCCAATTAATTAATTAAAAAGTGATTAAATGATTAGGATGAAGTCATATCTAACTTAGAAGTGGAAGAATTAGGTTTAAAACCAGTTCTCTCTCAGTTCTCTCTCCATTGCATAACGTCTGTTCAAAATAAAATGTATCAGTGTATCAAGCATACTTCAGTTTAAAAATGTAATAAAATGTGTGTGTGTGTGTTATTCAGTCAGTCATGTCTGACTCTTTGCAACCCCATGGACTATAGCTTGCCAGGTTCCTGTTCATGGAATTTTCCAGGTAAGAATACTGGAGTGGGTAGTCATTCCCTTCTCCAGGGTATTTTCCCAACCCAGGGATCAAACCTGGGTCTCCTCATTGCATGCAGATTTTTACTATCTGAGCCACCAGGGAAGCCCAATAAATAAATAAAATACAACGTACTAGAATCAAGTATCTGACATTACTTACCTGAGGTGATACAAAATATTCCATTAAACAAAAGTTCCTGATTATTTACTGCAAACTGCAAGTGTGTAGGAATTTTTTCCCCAGGAGCCTCGTCCAGAGGATGGTTCTTCGTACTCTTGGCAGATGATGGGTAAGAATTAGAGACTAGTCTAATGTCAGACTTGAGTCATAAGACTCAAGATATTTACTAGAAAAAGAAATGGTGTGTGGCTTCTCTCTACTTCTGAGATGTCTTCATTCAGGCATGCATTCAGTATTTATTCATGTATTTAACAGATATTTAACTCCTATTCTGCCACGCTCTTTCCAGCCTCTGGAAAAGACACCTTAATGCAAGTCGTAAGGCTCATTTCCTACACTACTCCCTTCAACAAGCTCAAGTGAAGTGAAGTCACTCAGTCGTGTCCGACTCTTTGCAACCCCATGGACTGTAGCCTGCCAGGCTCCTCCACCCATGGGATTTTCCAGGCAAGAATACTGGAGTAGGTTGCCATTTCCTTCTCCAGGGGATCGTCCCAACCCAGGGATCAAACCTGGGTCCCTCGCACTGCAAGCAGACTCTTTACCATCTGAGCCACCAGGGATCGAACCCACATCTGCCGAATGACAGGCGGATTCTTTACCAGCTGAGCCACAAAGGAAGCCTTCCACAGCTCAAAGGCAGCTCAAATTTTTCTGAACCATAAAATGAGGAAAGTGAACCACAAAAAAACTGCTAATAAAACTAGCTGATTACATACCTGTTAACATCCAATAAGAGTGAGATACATGCTATACAAAAGAAAATTTTGTAATCTAAATGACTTCATAGTTAAGATTTGCTATTTTATCCAGTATTTCAAAATAAATATGCAATTTCTTAACTGACATGCCATCTTTCATGAAAAAATTTAAATGGTAGTCCGTTATAAATCTTTACCCTAAACACTCATCTTCCTTCATATTCTAATATACACATTTCCTTCTTTATTGTGCTTCGATTTACCAAAGAAATTTCAAATTTTGTGTGTGTGTAATAAACAAAAGGAGAGGCTTTGACTTTTATTTTATTATACTCACACTTTAATGCGGAAGAAAGAAGTAGAGACAATGAAATCATAAAAGCGGTAGCATAACTACAATATACAAATTACAAAACCATTCTTGCTAGAAGCAAATTCTCTAACATTCATTTGTGTACCTAGCTGTCTTACTCGTCAGAGTATAATCTTATGTTTACTAAGTATAAAAAAAGTTAAATTTTAAGCCAAAGGATTTTCTTCCCACAAACTTACTTCCAACATAAATCCTGAGAGATAAGCTCCACTGTGGAACTAGTAAAATCAAAGTAACTGCTGTATGTTAGTTAGGTCTATGTCAATCATACTTGTTTTCTTTCTTTTTTTTTTTTAATTTTATTTTATTTTTAAACTTTACAATATTGTATTGGTTTTGCCAAATATCGAAATGAATCCGCCACAGGTATACATGTGTTCCCCATCCTGAACCCTCCTCCCGCCTCCCTCCCCATACCATCCCTCTGGGTCATCCCAGTGCACTAGCCCCAAGCATCCAGTATCGTGCATCGAACCTGGACTGGCGACTCGTTCCATATATGATATTATACGTATTTCAACGGCACTGACTGATTGATTTCTATTCGGCTGTGCTGGGTCTTTGCTGCTGCTTGTGGCCTTAACTCTCTAGTGTGGTGCCCAGGCTTCTCACTGTGTTGGCCTCTCCTGCTGCAAAGCACAGGCTCTGGGCACACGGGCTTAACCGCTCTGCAGCAGTGGGACCTTCACACATCGCAAGTGAAGGGGACAGAGGACTCACGTCCCCTGCGTTGGCAGGTGATTCTTAACCACTGGATCACCAGGGAAGTCTCAGTGTTAATCACACTTTAAAGTGTTTTTATTCAGCATTTTAGCCAAGACAAAAATTTAATGTATATACGTTGAAATCTAGAACTCATATGAATTTAATGACATATTTTTATATCCTCCTGTTGGGGAGAAAATGGTATTCAAGAATGACAGCCAGAAGTCCAAATAACTCTTCATTAATCCAATTACTAAACTAACATCAACATTCTTCCAGTATGCTTAACACATAAATTTTATAACTAAGTACATATTAAATGTATAAAAGCATACTCTTCACAGTCACACAGGCATACTTATCTATTTGTAACACAAAACCAGTCTATTAATAGTGCTTCCAGGTAGCCCGAATCGAAAAGTTATATATTAAAAAGAACCAAAATAGGTTAAGGGCTTCCCCAGTGGCTCAGACAACTTCACTCACCTTCTGAACACTGTCCCTATGATACCAAACCCAGAGCAGTATCTGTTATCAGAAATTAGATTAGTAAGCTTCTATCTCAAATACAGAAGAAAAAAATAAAGTCAAACCCCATGTATAGACACATGTTGACCCTAGACAATTTTAAATATAAAACCATTTCAAGGGAAAAAGAAGCAAAACACCACTGCTCTCAAAACACAAGAGCACAGCACACACTGGACCCTGTTACTGAGCACAGGGCTACCACATTCAACACACCATCTCAGCAATGTTTTATAAACTCTGGCAGCAGACTTTAGGTTCCTAGAAAACTGTTCTCCAAAGTTTAGTAATCTTAAAGCCTTAAAATTCCAAGGAACAAATTATGAGAACTAAGGAAAACAAAAATATAGAAGCCATATAGCATTAATTAAAACAACATATGAATAAATGAAAGAATGTTGATCATGATTGAAGTTGGCTGACAGGTACATAGGCGTTCTCTCACATTTCTGAATATGTTTGAAATTTTCCATGATAAACTTCTTATTTTTATTGATTAAGGCTTACCTGGTGGCCAGATAGTAAAGAATCTACCTGCAAGGTGGGAGACCTGGGTTCAATCACTGAGTTTGGGAAGATCCCTGGAGAAGGGAACGAGCACCCACTCCAGTCTTCTTGCCCGGAGGATTCCATGGACAGAGGAGCCTGGCGGACTAGAGTCCATGGGGTTGCTAAGAGTCAGACACAACTCAACAGCTAATACTTTCACTCACTTTTCACATTAAGAGAAAAATAACATCGGAAGGATAAATTTTCTTGCCCAAGATCACAAATGAGCTTAACTGAGAATCACAACCAATCAAGGAGGGAGAAAGAGAGAAGACATGAGGGACAAAAAGGAGGGAGGCAACAGGCTGGCTAAAGGAAAAGAAGCCGCCACTGCACTCACACAGAAGACAAAAGCAGAGACACAGGATCCAGGAAAATCCACAAGCTCAAAGAGTCTTACATTACGCAATGATAACTACTCAAGGAAAAAAAACAAAAAGACAACTCAATTTTAAAACTGTAATTATGCTGTTAATGTAAATATTTGTGCACTTTCCTTTAGCTCCAACACATTAAATCCTGAAAAAAATTCTATTTCTGCCCCCACTAATAACCACAAAAAGATACAGAAGGCCTCCCTGCTGGCCCAGTGGTAAAGAACACGCCTGTCAACGTATGAGAAAATGGGTTCCAACCCTGATCTGGGAGGATCCCACACGCCTTGGGGCAGCGAAGCCTGTGTGGCACCACGACGGAAAGTGCGCTCCAGAGCCCGAGGGCCACAACTGCTGAGCCCATGCGCCACCTCCAGGGAGCCCTCACGCCCGAGAGCCCACGCTCCACCACGAGAGAAGCCACCCCAGAGTGAAGCCCCCCACCGCAACTGCAGAGGAGCCCCTGCTCGCCACAACCACGAGAAGGGCCCCTGCGGCAACGAAGACCCAGCAGAGCCAAAAATGAAGACACGCACGTAGATATCAAAACTACCCGTGAGTGAATCTGAAGAAAGAGAAAATACGAAAATTTTGCCTTGGTAAAATGAAATGATAACACTTGATTCATTAAACTGGAAGCCATTAACATCTAAATATAAAGAGAGAAATGTGTTGCAGTTTACAGACTTGCGCACCAGAGCCAGTTCTGGCCCTAACCAGCTGGCCTACCTGGGACACACCACTGATCCTCAATTTCCCCACCTAAAACTTGAGAGAATTAGTGTCTTATTTCTAAGGTTCCTCTCATGCTCTGACATGCTATCAAGGTTCTGTAACATGCTAAGAAATGCAAATACAGGCATATCTTACTTTCCTGCATGCACTTCATTGAGCTGTGTAGATGCTGAATCTTTTATAAATCATTATAAAGATTTAAGACAACCTGCAAGCTCCAAAATCACTGCAGATGGTGACTACAGCCATGAAATTAAAAGACGCCTGCTCCTTGGAAGAAAAGCTATGACCAACCTAGACAGCTTATTAAAAAGCAGAGACATTACTTTACTGACAAAGGTCCATCTATTCAAAGCTATGGTTTTTCTAGTAGTCATGTATAGATGTGAGAGTTGGACTATAAAGAAAGCTGAAGGCCAAAGAATTGATTCTTTTGAACTGTGGTGTTGGAGAAGACTCTTGAGAGTCCCCTGGAATGCAAGGACATCCAACCAGTCCATCCTAAAGGAGATCAGTCCTGGGTGTTCATTGGAAGGATGATTTTGAACCTGAAATTCCAATACTTTGGCCACCTGATGTGAAGAACTGCCTCACTGGAAAAGACCCTGATGCTGGGAAACATTGAGGGCAGGAGGAGAAAGGAACAACAGAGGATGAGATGGTTGGATGCCATCACCGACTGGGTGGACATGAGTTTGACCAAGCTCCAGGAGATGGTGATGGATAGGGAAGCCTGGTGTGCTGCAGTCCAAGGGGTCACAAAGAGTTGGACACAACTGAGCAACTGAACTTCGTCAAGCAAGCCTATCCATGCCATGTTTCCAACAGTGTTTGCTCATGTCTCCGTGCCACGTTTTGGTAAATTCTCACAATACTGAAAATTTCTTATTACTTTTTTTTTTTGCAATGGTCTAATGAACAAAAAAGTTTATTTCTCTTGCCTCTAACAATGTAAAAGGTAAAGTTAGCAATGCAACTCTCTCTTCATGATCACTCAGGAACTTAAATTCCTTCCAAATAACTGCTCCTCAATCTCTGCTTCTGGGCGCCATTTCCAAAAATGGAGCTGTCCTGTTTGATGCTGCTGCCATCGCTGGTGCCCAGCAGGAATCACCCTCACAGCAGCCATTCACCCAAGTCAAAGTTCAGAAAATTCTTCTCAGGAAAATTCCCCTGTGGTCAGATGGCTGGGACTCCGTGCCACCACTGCGGGGCACATGGGCCAGATCCCTGGTCAGAGAACTAAGATCCCATACGCTGTGGGGCACAGACAGAAGAAAAACCAACACTCTGCTAGGGTCAGAAACTCTTCTAGGTATTTCATTATCATCATATTTACTACAGGGATCTGTGATAAGTGATCGCTGGTGTGACTACTGTAATTGTTTGGGCATGTTTTAGCAATAAAGCATTTTTAAATTAAGGTATGTCCATTTTAATTTTAGGCATAATAGTACGCACATCTAACAGAATACAATATAACTTTCTTATGTACTGGAAAACCAAACAATTTCTGTGACTCACTTTACTATGAAGTCTAGAACTGCACCTGCAATCTCTCTTAAGCATGCCTCTGTTGTTGCTGCCTCTAGTTCAGAACAAAACAATACATTAAAGGTGATTAAGAAGAGGAGAGGCTCGAGAGAATGGGTACGTGTGTGTGTCGCTGAGCCCTCCCTGCTCACCTGACACTACTGCAGTACTGGCAGTCAGCTGTGCCCCAGCACAAAATAAAAGGTTAAAAAAAGGAAAGATGGGAGAGGGACTTCCCTGGTGGTTCGGTGTTCAGGACTTTGCCTTCCAATGCAGCAGGTACAGGTCTGATCCCTGGGAGTTAAGATCCCACATGTCTTGCGGCCAAAAAACAAAATATTGTAACAAACTCAACAAAAGACTTTAAAAATCATCCACATCAAAAAAAAAAAAAAAACTTGAAAAGAAAAACGGAGAGAACTTGTCAGCAAACAGAAATGAGAAATCAAAAGACAATCATCTCAAGGATAGTGGGTAAAAGGGAAAAATCAGTCTATTTTAAGCAATTAACTGACTAAATTCACACCCCACAAGAGTTGACTAAACAGTATTACCAATGAATTTTGGTGGTTTTTAATTATTTTTGATTACATATGTTAAAACTGGCAGGGAACAATTCAACCACAGAAATAGTTGAAGTATGATTCTTATGCTTATGCCTTAATTCAAATCACAGACTAGTTACAAACTGGGAAAGGAGTACATCAAGGCTGTACATTCTCACCCTGCTTATTTAACTTATATGCAGAGTACATCACACGAAATGCTGAGGTGGCTGAAGCACAAGCTGGAATCAAGATTGCCAGGAGAAATATCAGTAACCTCAGATACACAGATGACACCACCCTTAAGGTAGAAAGTAAAGAGGAACTGAAGGCCCTCTTGATTACAGTGAAAGAAAGAGGAGAGTGAAAAAGTTGGCTTAAAACTCATCATTCAAAAAACTAAGATCATGGCAACTGGTCCCATCACCTCGTGGCAAATAGATGCAGAAACATGGAAACAGTGACAGACTTTATTTTTTAGGCTCCAAAATCAGTGCAGATGGTGACTGCAGCCATGAAATTAAAAGACCCTTGCTCCTTGGAAGAAAAGCTATGACCAACCTAGACAGTATATTAAAAAGCAGAGACATTATTTTGCCAACAAAGTTCTGATTTTTCCAGATGTTACATATGGATGTGAGAGCTGGACTATAAAGAAAGCTGAGCGCTGAAGAATTGATGCTTTTGAACTGTGGTGTTGGAGAAGACTCTTGAGAATCCCTTGGACTGCAAGGATATCAAGCCAGTCAATCCTAAAGGAAATCAGTCCTGCATATTCATTGGAAGGACTGAAGCTGAAGCTCCAATACTCTGGCCATCTGATGCAAAGAGCTGACTCATTGGAAAAGACCCTGATGCTGGGAAAGATTGAAGGCAGGAGGAGAAGGGGAGGACAGAGGATGAGATGTTTGGATGGCATCACAGACTCGATGGACAGGAGTTTGAGCAAGCTCTGGGAGCTGTTGATGGACAGGGAAGCCTGGCATGCTGCAGTCCAAGGAGTTGCAAAGAGTCAACATGACTGAGCAACTGAAATGAACTGAGGTCAAATCACTTTATCTTTAAAATGATTTGGTAAACTTACAGTGATGCAGCTTAAGATGAACAGTAGCATAAACTGTAATGCATTTGCCTGATCAAAGAAAGTATTTTGTTATCCCATCTTGAATATGCCAGAAGCTATGTTATTAAGTATTACAAGTTTTAAAAAATGAACCACAACAAAACATCACAACAAACTTACCAGAATGACTAAAAGTAAAAACACTGACAAAACCAAGTATTGTCAAGAATGGAAAACTAAAATTCAATGTTACTGATAAGAAGGCAAAATAATACGGCTACTTTAGAAAACCGTTTGGCAATTTCTTATCAATTTATAACGCATTTATTCTATGAGCTAGCAAGCGTACTCTTAGTTATTTATCCAGGAAAAAGGAAAACAAGTCCACACAGCCTTATACAAAAATGTCTGGCGGCAGCTTTAGTCCTAATGGCCAATGGAAACCACGTGGCAACCCCGTAAACAAACTGTGGCGCATGCATACAAACAAATACAACTCAGCAATAAAGGGAACAGGCAGAAGCATGAAAGGCTCAGATGCAGCTCGCTCAGTATGAGAGGGCTTCCCTGAGGCTACGCGGTAAAGAATCTGCCCACCAATGCAGGAGATGTGGGTTCAATCCCTGGGTTGCGAAGATCTCCTGGAGAAGAAAATGGCAACCAACTTCTGTATTCTTGCCTGGAGAATTCCATGGACAGAGGAGCCTCGTGGGTTATGGTCCATGGGGTCACAAAGTCAGACATGACTTAGCGACTCAACAACAAGCATGGAAAGCTGTCACAAAAGGCTACCTACTGCATGATTTTATTTTAATTTGACATTCTGGAAAAGACAAAATGACAGGGACAGAAATTAGGTCAGTGTTTGTTGGACTGAGAATGGGCAGAATGGCGTGCTGCAGTCAGGGGCATAAGAGACCTTTCTGGGGAGACAGAAATAATCTCAACTATGATGATGGTTACAGAACAACAAACATCAAACCCTACATCTAAAAGCAACAAATTTTATTATATATATATCTTAATAAACGTGACTAAAAAAGAAGATATTAAGATTATAATCTCCACCTTCAAGCTCATGGTCTACTGGCAGAACTATGTAAACATTTCTTGCCTGGAGAATCCCAGGGACGGGGGAGCCTGGCGGGCTGCCGTCTATGGCGTCACACAGAGTCGGACACGACTGAAGCGACTTAGCAGCATAATGGAATTAAGGAAATGGTGTAAGTTATAAAAAATATTCTGTGGTGGAATGGAAGGAGAACAGTATCTGTCTCAGAGTTGGGCAGAGATTCTTAGAAAGATTGTATCTAAGTTATGTCTTAAGGTATAATAAGCATGACTATGAGAGGCAGATAAGGAAGAAAAGATGGAAGTGGAGAGAAGAGCTGAAAAAGCAGCACAAGGATGTAAAGGCAAGACCTATTAGAAGAATAAGAAAAAGCTCAGTGCAGCCTGAGTATGGTCTATGGAGTGAACATGAGGAAAGAGGAAAGAGGAGCTGGGGCCTTAGACCACGCTGTGGGACGGCACAGCAGAGGGGAAGGACAGCTTTGAAAGGCTTCACGATGATCCCAGCAAGAGATGCCTGAACTTGGAATTAAGAGAGATTTGGCGTCAGACCAGTTGCAGGAATAATGAAGGAAGGAAAGGCAAGGTTAAGGTCAAGTTTCTGGTACAGCAAAAACGACAGCATTAAAGAGGACTGCAAAAGGAAATGCAGGTTTGTTTGATAATCTTAGGAGGGAACCATCAGGCTTCTGTTTTCCTATCTACTAACTAGTTTACTTGCATGCCTTCTCTAAATAATATTGATTATTACAAATTATATGTTTAACAACTTTATAAAATAACTGTAGGAAATAAAGGCAACACAGCATAACCTCCCCAGAATCTTCACAAGGAGTTAAGAGACAGCAGACTAACAATTATTTTAAAACTAAAAAAAAAAAAAAATTGTATTCATTGAAAGAAATGAAAGTAGAAAATCTTATCAGATTTAAATACAGTAGTTCCCCTTTGTCCATGGTTTCACTTTCCACAGTTTCCGTTACCTTAGGTCAACCGTGGTCCAAAAATATTAAATGGAAAATTCCAGAAATAAACAATTCATAAGCTACATACCATTCTGAATAGAGTGATGAAATCTCAAGCCCTCTCACTCCATCCCACCCAGGACACGAATCATGTCTGTGTCCAGCATATCCCACCATTTAGTCTCTTAGCAGCCAGCAAGGTTACCAGATCAACTGTGATGTAACAGTGCTTGGGTTCAAGCGACCTTTATTTCACTTAATAATGGCCCCAAGTGCAAGATCAGTGATCCTGGCAATCTGGATTTTCCAAAGAGAAGCCATAAAGTGCTTATTTTAAGCAAAAAGTTGAAAATCCTCAACTTATTACTTATTAAGTTGACTTAATAAGGAAAGAAAAAAATCATATGCTGAGGTTGTTAAGAACGAATCTTCTATCCATGATATTGCAAAGAAGGAAGAGAAAGCTATGCTTCTGTTCCAATCAAACCTCAAACTGCGGAAGTTATGATCACACAGTACATTATTAGTGTTTCATTAAGATGGAAACGGTCAGTTTCCATTCCAATCCCAAAGAAAGGCAATGCCAAAGAATGCTCAAACTACCACACAATTGCACTCATCTCACATGCTAGTAAAGTAATGCTCAAAATTCTCCAGGCCAGGCTTCAGCAATACGTGAACCGTGAACTTCCAGATGTTCAAGCTGGTTTTAGAAAAGCCAGAGGAACCAGAGATCAAATTGCCAACATCCACTGGATCAATGCAAAAGCAAGAGAGTTCCAGAAAAACATCTATTTCTGCTTTATTGACAATGCCAAAGCCTTTGACTGTGTGGATCACAATAAACTGTGGAAAATTCTGAAAGAGATGGGAATACCAGATCACCTGACCTGCCTCTTGAGAAACCTATATGCAGGTCAGGAAGCAACAGTTAGAACTGGACATGGAACAACAGACTGGTTCCAAATAGGAAAAGGAGTACATCAAGGCTGTATATTGTCACCTGCTTATTTAACTTCTATGCAGAGTACATCATGAGAAACGCTGGGCTAGAAGAAGCACAAGCTGGAATCAAGATTGCCAGGAGAAATATCAATAACCTCAGATATACAGATGACACCACCCTTATGGCAGAAAGTAAAGAGGAACTAAAAAGCCTCTTGATGAAAGTGAAAGAGGAGAGTGAAAAAGTTGGCTTAAAGCTCAACATTCAGAAAACGAAGATCATGGCATCTGGTCCCATCACTTCATGGGAAATAGATGGGGAAACAGTGGAAACAGTGTCACACTTTATTTTGTGGGGCTCCAAAATCACTGCAGATGGTGACTGCAGCCATGAAATTAAAAGACGCTTACTCCTTTGAAGGAAAGTTATGACCAACCTAGACAGCATATTCAAAAGCAGAGACATTACTTTGCCAACAAAGGTCCGTCTAGTCAAGGCTATGGTTTTTCCAGTGGTCATGTATGGATGTGAGAGTTGGACTGTGAAGAAAGCTGAGAGCGGAAGAATTGATGCTTTTGAACTGTGGTGTTGGAGAAGACTCTTGAGAGTCCCTTGGACTGCAAGAAGATCCAACCAGTCCATTCTAAAGGAGATCAGTCCTGGATGTTCATTGGAAGGACTGATGCTGAAGCTGAAACTCCAATACTTTGGCCACCTCTCACTGGAAAAGACTGATGCTGGGAGAGATTGGGGGCAGAAGGAGAAGGGGACGACAGAGGATGAGATGGCTGGATGGCATCACCGACTCGATGGACATGAGTTTGAGTGAACTCCGGGAGTTGGTGATTGTCAGGGAGGCCTGGCGTGCTGTGATTCATGAGGGCACAAAGAGTCAGACACAACTGAGCGACTGAACTGAACTGAAGATGGAAAAGGCTTCAAACTCATACAAGCAAAACTGGGAGATAGTGTAGACTCAGTTCCAGACCATCACAATAGAGTGAAAATTTCAATAAAGTGAGTCACAAGAAATTTTTGTTTTCTGTGGATATAGAAGTTCTGTTTCTGTTGTTGCTGTTCAGTCGCTCAGTCATGTCTGATTCTCTGCAACCCCCTCAGTCATATCCGACTCTGCAACTGTAGCCCATCAGGCTCCTCCGTCCATTAAAAGTTATGTTTACAATACACCATAGTTTAAGTGCGCAACAGCATTATGTCTAAAAAAAAGAAATGTACACACCTTAATTTAAAAATACTTGGTTGCTAAACCATGCCAAAACAACTTCAGTGGTAACATAGATGATTATTAGTCACAGATCACCATAAAAATGATGAAAAAGTTTGCAATACTGTGAAAGTTACCAAAATATGACACAAAGACATGAACAGAGCAAATGCTATTTGAAAAATGGCACTGACAGACTTGCTCAATGAAAGGTTGCCACAAACCTTCAATTTCTAAACAATGCAGTACCTATGAAGTGCAGCAGAAGGAGATCTGCCCGTGACAGGATATTCTGAGCGGGCGAGAGAGAACACATTCACGTAACACTGATCACAGTGCACTGCTGCAACTGCTCTACCTTATTATGCCACTGCTGATGATCTCCTACTGCGTCTCATTTATAAACTAAAGCATAGGTATGCATGTGTAGAAGAAAAAAAAGTGTATACAGGATTTGGTACTATCTACGGCTTCAGGTATCCATTGGGGTCTTAGAAAGTAATCCTCAAAGTAAGGGGAGACCACTGCACTGCACAAGCTTTTCAAGTTACCTATTAAGGTCCAAACTTGTATCTAAAAATCAATTATTTGAAATAGAGAATGTATTTTCCCAAAGAAACAATGGGACACAAAGCAGAGCTGAACTCTAGAATTATACCAGTGTCATACAAACCATCTAAAGAAGCAACATCACTACCACCACCAAAGTACAGCGGTTAGAACAGGTTAATCTGAAGCCAAACTGCCTGGGGTTCAACTTCAGCTTCCTCTGCCACTTACTGTGCGACCCTGGACAACTTACTTAACTCTGCAAAGCTAAGACGCCTCACATCTTTAAAATGGAGATGGTAATATCACCTACCTCACAGGGTTAAAATGAGGATTAAAAGAGAGAATCCATTTACAGCATTAAGCACACTTATTCCATGGAATTCTCTAGGCAAGAATACTGGAGCGGGTTGCCATTTCTATCTCCAAAGGACCTTCCTGACACAGAGATCAAACCCCGGTCTCCTGCATTGCAAGCAGATTCTTTACCACCTGAGCCCACCAGCAAAGCCCCTGTTTATTAATACTAAGCACCAAATATGTATCAGGCGTTATTTTAAGCAATGACGATAACATGGTAAACTTACAAACGGAGCTTATTTTCTAATATAAGCAAACACAAAATAAACAAATATCTAATGGAGATAAATGCTATAAAGATAAAGCAGGATACAGCAGGTAGAGTGACGATGACGGTACTCAACTGGCAAAAGGTAAAGTGAAAGTGAAAGTGAAGTCACTCAGTCGTGTCCGACTCTGCGACCCCATGGACTGTAGCCTTGTAGCCTATCAGGCTCCTCCATCCATGGGATTTTCCAGGCAAGAGTGCTGGAGTGGACTGCCATTGCCTTCTCCAGGGGATCTTCCCGACCCAGGGATCGAACCCAGGTCTCCCGCATTGCAGGCAGACGCTTTACCATCTCGGAGAAGGCAATGGCACCCCACTCCAGTACTCTTGCCTGGAAAATCCCATGGATGAAGGAGCCTGGTAGGCTGCAGTCCATGGGGTCGCTGAGGGTCGGACACGACTGAGCAACTTCACTTTCACTTTTCACTTTCATGCACATTGGAGAAGGAAATGGCAAGCCACTCCAGTGTTCTTGCCTGGAGAATCCCAGGGACGGGGGAGCCTGGTGGGCTGCCGTCTATGGGGTCGCACAGAGTCGGACACGACTGAAGCGACTTAGCAGCAGCAGCAGCAGCTTTACCATCTGAACCACCAGGGAAGCCCGGCAATAGGTAAAGGATCTCTAATAAAGTAACGTCTAAACAGAGACCTTAAGGGAATGAAGGAGAGGCTCATATAGATAACTGGAGGAAGAAATAAGATCCATTTCTGGCAATCCAGATGTCTTAGATGTCCAGAAACACACTCGTTCAGAATTCCTTAAAATGCTGAAATGTTAAACAAAAAAAATAAAATTTTTTTTTCATGAATGGTTGAGCTAGAAAGGAACCAAGGAAAATATCTGGAGGGAAAAAACAACTAAGTCTCAGTGAGCACTGAGGCCAGTATCTAGCCTGGGAGCACCCACCAACCTTCTAGCGGTGGAGAAACTGGGTCTACAGGGACTGCTAAGAGGGAAAAGGACAAAGAGCGTGGGGCCTAAACAAGATGGGGAATCTGAAAAGCAACACTGTCAACTCATCACAGGAACAGTGGACTCTGCCTGTCTCAACCTGGGTAGAAGAAAAAAAAAAGAAGGCTCCCTCCTCTCACTCCAAACTCATACTAGCTGTGAGATCTAACAAAACTCACACTAAAAATTTAGTTTCAAGATATTCTGAGTTGAAGACACTGGAGCATGACAGAAGCAAACACCAATGCTACCAGTAGGAGCACACTGCAAACCATACCTCAAACTATGCACACAAATAAAAGTCCATAAAACAAACTCATTGTTATTTTAATTAATGAAGAAGACAAACTCCCAAGAAACACTGAAAAAAATAAAAATGATTAGATATACAATATTAAAATATTAATGTTTAAGAAAATAAAAGATATAAGACATATGACTAAGGAAAAGAAACTATCAAAAATGAATATAAAAAAACACAAGTTCAATATACAAAAATTATAATTTATATTTATATTATATTGTTTGTTGATACATATAATTAGATAACTGAAAGGAGATCATTCTAGGCAGAGAGAAAAACAAGAGGAAAGGGACCAGAATGGACTAAACAGGACTAAACAGAATGGACTAAACTACTCTACTAGAACAGTAGAATCTACTAGGAGATCTCTGCTAACTTCTAAGCCACTTCAGTCGTGTCCGACTCTGTGCGACCCCATAGACGGCAGCCCATCAGGCTCCCCTGTCCCTGGGATTCTCCAGGCAAGAACACTGGAGAGGGTTGCCATTTCCTTCTCCAATGCATGAAAGTGAAAAGTGAAACTGAAGTTGCTCAGTCCTGTCCAACTCTTCGCGACTCCATGGACTGCAGCCTACCAGGCTCCTCCGTCCGTGGAATTTTCCAGGCAAGAATACTGGAGTGGGGTGCCATCGCCTTCTCCGAGTAGATCCCAAACCCACTCAATAAATACTAACTATTATCTCATAGATGTAGATAATGGAAATAGTCATTTTGTCTTTCCCATTTTAGCATCACATATAGCAGCCAGAGCAGAGCTCCAGAAAACTCTACCTAAGTCCAGAAGGGAATAAGAAAACACTGTTTTTTATGAAATGGGAAGTCTCTTAAGCAGTCTCAGTGGTTTAAAAAAAAAAAGAAGAAATCTAAGTCTGGTGTAAGCAAGGTAGAGAAGAAGGAAAATGCAAAAGTATCCAAGTGATTCAGAAGATAAGTATCAGAGACAATAAGGATCAACAGATAAAAAAAAAAAAAAAACAACTATTAAAATTGTCATTTCAAAGTAGGAGACTTTTCAAACTCAAGTATTAATAAAAATTATTAATTAGGACATCCTCTAAGTATTCAAAAATTTTGTAAGTCAACATTACATTCCATAGTAATGAGAATTTAGAATAAATGAAACTCCCAAACATATGCCAAAGTTTTTCATTTTAACTATCTGATTTAATGCTAAACTTTTTCAAAATCTTTTCAAGATAATAACAAGTAAAAAAATTACTATTTAATTTTTCTTTTCTTTCATACTACTGCCCTCAGACTAAGGTACTAATTAAAAAAGTCATGAACAAAACACAATACAAATTAAGAATATTTATTAATCACAAATTAGATGTATTATTCCCTAAATATTAAAGAACCGGTCATTTCATTTTTCTCCTGGTTATGAGAAAGAATAGAAAGAAAACTGATTGGTGGATATCTTAAACAAATACAAGTTACTATATACCATTTGACACACAGGGAAACTAATGATCAAAATCAAATGAAGTATGCACTGTTAAATGAAGGATAAAGTTTTAAGATGCTTCATTTTCTCAAAGCTTATCATTCTTTCCAATGTTTCTGATTATCATGAGCTAGTTTTTCAATAAACACAATTCTTGAGAAATTTAATTAACGGGCCATTTTCTACGACTTTAGTATGAACACCCAACTTAAATTAATAGTCACACAGAATAATAGAGTAAACAGGATTCAGGTTCAAACCACCTGTGTCCAAAAGAGAATGAAAAAACTACAGAATGATTTCGGAAGGAAAACCAAAGGTCAGATTTCCCCTCTAGATGAACACACCAGCAGTTGTGGAGAGTTTTTGAAAGGAGAAAACAATAGAGAAACAGAACAGACAATTTTTTAACTATGCGGGCAAAAAATGATGAGCACCTGGACTAGGGTAGTGCCAGAGATGCAGAAGAGGGAAAGGATTATAGATACCCAGTATCCCAAGGACAAGCATTCATATTAATGATGCAAGGTTATTAAAGTTCCAATAACAGTCAATATACTCTGTTCAAACAGAAAAAATTTGAAAAAACATTTCAAATTTAGTCCTAGTGGAAAATATCAAAACAGAAATGTATTGGTAAAAGTATATTAATAATTCATCCACATGACACTTCATTCCAGATAAGGTGATAATATAGTAAAAGAAGCAAATATCACATTGTATTTCACTTGCCTCCTGGCATTAGATTATCCTTCTAGGTGGCTTAGATAGGTAAGATAAAAGAATTCCCTGTGAAAAATATAGGACAGACATCATCATCCTCTCTTATTAATGTGATCAATATGGTTAATATATAAAAATCACAAAGATAATTAACGTGCTCAGAGAATCAACACACAGGAATAAGAGCAGACTGTACTTGTGAAATATCAGAAAATAAATCGAAACGAAGTGAAGGATATAAGAACAGTTGAAGAAATGGGGTACGTAGAGGATAAAGAACTTAGACTTCAAGCTCCACAAAGACGAGGTCTATATTTGTCTTGTTCATTTTCTGTTCCCAATACCACACCTGGCACACCATTTCTGCCCTATAAATATTCACTCAATGAATGAATGGATCAGTCCCACTGGAAATAGATATTTACTTGTTTCACAAGAGCAGTGTCATATTATGAAATCATAAGTTTAGTCAAAATAGCAATAAGTCTAGTCAAAATAGCAATATGTAAAAATGTTTCACATTAAAATCTTATTCAAGCTGATTCTTTGATATCTTACTTGAAAATTTAAATCTAAACTCCAGTTAAATTCACACTCTAATCTGTAAAAAAAATAAATAAATAACCTGCCCTATAAATTTGGTAACTTTATTCAGTAAATATACCAGGGAAGCAAATCAACTTCCAGTAAAGATTATTTGAATACTGCTGCTGCTGCTGCTAAGTCGCTTCAGTCATGTCCGACTCTGTGCGACCCCATAGACGGCAGGCCACCAGGCTCCCCCGTCACTGGGTACAGGACCATTAATACATCTTCACAATAGGAAAGACAATAATTGGTATTCTCTCCTGTAACCAATTAATAGGGCTTTCCAGGTGGCACAGTGGTAAAAAAAAAAAAAAAAAAAAAACCCTGGCCAACACAGGAGACTCCAGAAGTGGGATTCAATCGCTCAGTTGGGAAGATCCCCTGGAGTAGGAAATGGCAACCTACTCCAGTATTTGCCTGAAAAATTCCATGGAGAGAGGAGCCTGACAGGCTTCAGTCCATGGAGTCACAAAGAGTCAGACACAACAGAGCACATGGAGCGCACACACACATAACTGACTAACAAGCATCATCCTTGCACAGATGGGCACAATAAAGGACAGAAATGGTATGGACCTAAAAGAAGCAGAGATATTAAGAAGAGGTGGCAAGAACACACAGAACAACTATAGAAAAAGGATCTGCTGACCCAGATAACCACGATGGTGTGATCACTCACCTAGAGCCAGACATCCTGGAATACAAAGTCAAGTGGGCCTTAGGAAGCATCACTACGAACAAAGCTAGTGGAGGTGATGGAATTCCAGTTGAGCTATTTCAAATCCTCAAAATGATGCTGTGAAAGTGCTGCACTCAATATGCCAGCTAATTTGGAAAACTCAGCAATGGCTACAGGGCTGGAAAAGGTCAGTTTTCATTCCAATCCCAAAGAAAGGCAATACCAAAGAATGCTCAAACACTGCACAATTGCACTCATCTCACACGCTAGCAAAGTAATGCTCAAAATTCTCCAAGCCAGGCTTCAACAGTACGTGAACTGAGATGTTCCAGATGTTCAAGTGGATTTAGAAAAGACAGAGGAACCAGAGATCAAATTGCCAACATCCGTTGGATCATGGAAAAAGCAAGAGAGTTCCAGAAAAACATCTACTTCTGCTTTATTGACTATGCCAAAGCCTTTGACTGTGTGGATCACAATAAACTGGGGGAAATTCTTATAAAAGATGGGAATACCAGACCACCTGACCTGCCTCCTGAGAAATCTGTATGCAGGTCAGGAAGCAACAGTCAGAACTGGATATGGAACAACAGACTGGTTCCAAATAGGAAAAGGAGTACGTCAAGTCTGTATATTGTCACCCTGCTTATTTAACTTATATGCAGAGTACATCATGCAAAATGCCAGGCTGGATGAAGCACAAGCTGGAATCAGGATTGCTCGCAAAACTATTAATAACCTCAGATACACAGATGACACCATCCTTATGGCAGAAAGTGAAGAAGGACTAAAAAGCCTCTTGATGAAGGTCAAAGAGGAAAGTAAAAAAGTTGGCTTAAAATTCAACATTCATGGAGAAGGCAATGGCACCCCACTCCAGTACTCTTGCCTGGAAAATCCCATGGATGGAGGAGCCTGGTAGGCTGCCGTCCATGGGGTCGCTAGGGTCAGACACGACTGAGCGACTTCACTTTCACTTTTCACTTTCCTGCATTGGAGAAGGAAATGGCAACCCACTCCAGTGTTCTTGCCTGGAGAATGCCAGGGACGGGGGAGCCTGGTGGGCTGCCGTCTATGGGGTCACACAGAGTTGGACATAACTGAAGTGACTTAGCAGCAGCAGTTACCCTCTCCACTGAGTCTGTGGTGATGCCCTCTGCTTCCCCCACCCCTTCAAGAGCAGGCTGGGTGGGAGTAGATCCAAGGAGAGTTCCTCCCCCCGGAAAAGGCTCACTGTGAGTGTGTGTATGTCTGTCAGGGTGTGTGTGTGTGCGCGTGTGCATTGTGGGGGGAGAAGACAGCTGTTAGAGCCAACTGTGGGCAAGGCCAACCAGTCTCACCCTGGAGTGATTTCTCCTCTAGAGTCCACCACTAACCCCTGTGTTCAGTACAATACCCTCCAGCATATTTGGCTGTTTAATTAAAATTGAATAAAACTTAAAATCCCAGGTGTTAGATTAAAAAAAAAAAAACTCAACATTCAGAAAACTAAGATCATGGCATCCAGTCCCATCACTTCATGGCAAACAGATGGGGAAGCAATGGAAACAGTGACAGACTTTATTTTGGGGGGCTTCAAAATCACTGCAGATCATGACTGCAGCCATGAAATTAAAAGATGCTTGCTCCATGGAAGAAAAGCTATGACCAACCTAGACAGCATCTTAAAAAACAGACACATAACTTTGCCAACAAAGGTCTGTCTAGTCAAAGCTATGGTTTTTCCAGTAGTCATGTATAGATCTGAGAGTTAGACTATAAAGAAAGCTGAGCGCCGAAGAATTGATGCTTTTGAACTGTGGTGTTGGAGAAGACTCTTGAGAGTCCCTTGCACAGCAAGGAGATCCAACCAGTCCATTCTAAAGGAAATCAGTCCTGAATATTCATTGGAAGGACTGATGCTGAAGCTGAAACTCCAATACTTTGGCCACCTGGTGCAAAGAATTGACTCACTGGAAAAGACCCTGATGCTGGGAAAGATAGAAGGCAGGAGGAGAAGGGGATGACAGAGGATGAGATGGTTGGATGGCATCACCGACTCGAAGGACATGAGTCTGAGTAAACTCCAGGAGTTGGTGATGGACAGGGAAGCCTGGCGTGCTGCAGTCCATGGGGTCACAAAGCGTCAGACATGACTGAGCAACTGAACTGAACTGAACTGAACTTATTACGTGCTCAATGTGGTCAGTATATAAGACAAAAAAGATGATTAAAAAACGTCACTTTTTTATAGATCAGTATTCAAGGTCATTTCAATTTGCAGGCTTACCTAGCTACATATGGACTGTGAGAGTAAGACTCCAGTATTTTGCATCGTTGTTGTTTACTCACTAAGTCGTGTCCTGCTCTTTTGTGACACCGTGGACTGTAGCCCACTAGTCTCCTCTATCCGTGGGATTTCCCAGGCAAGAATACTGCACTGGGTTGCCGTTTCCTTCTCCAGGAGATCTTTCTGACCCTGGGATCAAACCCGCATCTCCTACATCTCCTGTATTGCAGGGGGATTCTTTACTGCTAAGCCACCGTGAAGGCGCCTAACTATGAAGTCACTCAGTCGTGTCTGATTCTTTGCGACCCCCATGGACTGTAGCCCACCAGGCTCCTCCGTTCATGGGATTTTTCTAGGCAAGTGTACTAGAGTGGGTTGCCATTTCCTTCTCCAGGGGATGTTCCCGAACCAGGGATCAAACCCAGGTCTCCCACACTGTGAGAAGATTCTTTCCATCTGAGCCACCAGGGAAGCAAACTCTGTCATTAATTCCATTCAATTTTAATATCACATTCCTTAAAAACTCCCCTTTCCTAATACACATTTTAGATTTAAAGGGGAAAAACAAACAAACCCTAAATGCCACAAGCTAAATCTTGACTATGTTAGGCATGTTTTAAACAATCTGATTAAACAGATACTATTCAATTACTTGATTGAAAGATGCCTATTGACAGATGAAAGTCACTATTTCACATTTAAGGTTCTTTGCAGCTATACACTATACACAGTTACTGTTTAGAGCTCAGGTTGTAGATTCCCTGAGTTTGAATCTCAGCAATATTACTTGCCCAGTGATGTAAGCAAGCTACTTATCCTCTGTTTCATCATTTATAAAGTGAGTATTACAACAGCACAGTCCAATCTGCTATAACTTATATCTTCGCCTTGAATCACCTCCTACAGGATCATTAAACAGTAGAACATGCAGCTATAGTGTGGATGTGATGTTGGTTCATACGTAATTTCTTCCAAAAGAAAGAGAAATCCTTTCCAATACAATAAAAATCTTAAGAAAACATGAAAATTTACAGAACTACTTTCCTCTAATGCAAATAGTGCTTGGTTTAATGATTACAAGAACTACAGTTGACCCTTGAACAATGCGAGGACTGGGGGGGCCAACCCTCCATGCAGCTCAAAATTCACATATAACGTGAAGTCAGCCCTTCCTATATGAGGTTCCTCTACATCCTTGGATCAACCAGCGTGGATCATGAAGTACTATAGTACTTACTATTGAAAAAAGCCCACATGTAAGTGGATCCACACAGTTCAAACCCATGCTGTACCAACACTTTTCCCACAATATTAAGTATCTGAACATCTGTAAGTACAGATGAAGATTCCCAAAGACATTCCCCCCTGATGAGTTTCAGTAATGATAAAAAACGATATCTATTAATTTCACAATTTTATTATCTAAGAAAACAGGTTGATGATAATGTTAATAATAACTTTCTAATATCTTTATATAATTTTTTTTAATAGTTAATATTTTCTCCATTTTAGATACCAGAGAGCCTCACTGGTGCCTACTCTGTTTCTAGAAAAGATATGATATCCCATTTGAAATTAATTATCATATTACTATCAGGACTGACTTAAGTTTCATGTACTAACATCAAATCCACACTTTCAAAAAAAATGTGCTGTGTAAAAAGTTTTACGTATGTATGTGTGTATTTATAAGCTCTAAGATATAATTATTATTTTTATTCAAGATATTAAAGCCCAAATATGATAAAGACTGGATTCAATTAGGTACTATATATAGAACTTGAGATAATATATTTATATTACTTTATGAGAAAAATATTTTCATTAGAAACAACAAAGCTAAATACTTCATCAGAAGCCATAGCTTTAAAAGATTTAGTGTAGTTTATAAATAAAAGTACTACACTAAAGTCATTATTCATGAACAAAGATCTTATTAGGCAGGGAGAAAATCTTTCTCAGTTCTCAAGCAATAGATTTATCTCTAACAAAACGCAGTTAATTGAGACCTCAGTTCTTCATCTTTCTGTAAGAATCTATAGGGAAAATGCAGCCCCTTTCCTCTAAAACTAATTTTTATAGAACACAAATTACTTAGTCTGGGCAAGAGAAATCTAAGAAGTAAATGCAAAAACCCAGGTGTTAACAGAGACAACAAAACTCAGAGCAAGAACACGAAATAGTCACATAACGTGGTGTCTAATCTCTTAACCAAAGTAAGAATCTACTCTGTAATATCCCCAATATGCAATCTTCTAAAACCTCCAACAACAAGAAATTCTGTACTTCACAAAGCACATCTCAATCACATATTATTCTGGGACAAATCCAATTAGATCTTTTGAAGAATCAAAACAGATTTATACACATCAAAAAAAAGTTTTAAAATCTAAAACTCAAAGCATTTTATGAAATTAGTCAATTAAAAAGAATTTGTGTACTCTCAGCAGTGTTTTTCTTTGTACCATTTCCTTTTGTTTTTTATTTCATATCTTTTCCCAATAGCTTTTAAGCCAAAGACTCACTGGAAATTTACTCAGAGGTAGGTGTCTGACTACACATTCTGTTAGGTGAAATCTAATGAAATAATACTCGAGTAAAAGGAAAAAACTACTTTAAGAGCAAGTTATAATAGACTATTTTGAAAATAATGAAATTCTTCTTCTTAGGGGTAAAACAGATACTGAGGTAACTCAAAATTATATAATGAAAAATGCAAGCTTCTTGACAAGTATCATCATAAGAAATAGTCAGAAAATAATAAAAGAAATCAATCCTAAAGGAAATCAGTCCTGAATATTCACTGGCAGGACTGATGCTGAAGCTGAAGCTTCAATACTACGGCCACCTGATGCGAAGGGCTGACTTACTGGAAAAGACCCTGATGCTGGGAAAGAGGGCAGGAGAAGAAGGGGATGACAGAGGATAAGATGGTTGGATGGCATCACCGATTCAATGGACATGAGTTTGATCAAACTCAGGGAAATTGTGAGGGACAGGGAAGCCTGGCGTGCTGCAATCTGTGGGGTCACAAAGAGTCGGACATGACTGAGCGACTGAACAACAACAACAAAAGAAATATGCATTAAGGTTTTACCTGTTGCAGAAAAGAATAATAAAGACTAGACTTCCTAATGATTGCAACTTATTTAATAATGAGATTAAGACACTTTCATTTAACACACACTTTCAAAGTACCAAGAAACACTGTGAGAAGTTCTGGAGGTACAAAGATAATTTATTCTATATCTAAAATAAGTCCTATAAAACAAAATGTATTCTGGACATTCTTCAAACATAAAAAACCATTATAAATATTTTAATGAAGCTATATATAAAAAGAGGTAATATAATATAAAAATTAAATGTATTTGATTAGTTCAGCTAAATCAGTGTGTGAAACAAAAAGCTTACTCAGTTTCCCTTTCTATGAAACAACAAAAAAACACTGACTTTTTCAGTTCCCAAATGATTTCCCAGTTCAAACTGGACCTATTCAAAACAGAAACAAGACTGTATATCTGCAGGGGCCTAAGTTATAAATTTTATCATTTCTAAAAATCCATGTTATTAAAATGCGCTGCTGCTGCTAAGTCACTTCAGTCGTGTCTGACTCTGTGTGACCCCATAGACGGCAGCCCACCAGGCTCCCCCATCCCTGGGATTCTCCAGGCAAGAACACTGGAGTGGGTTGCCATTTCCTTCTCCAATGCATGAAAGTGAAAAGTGAAACTGAAGTCGTTCAGTCGTGCCAGACTCCTAGTGACCCCATGGACGGCAGCCTACCAGGCTCCTCCGTCCATGGGATTTTCCAGGCAATAGTACTGGAGTGGGGTGCCATTGCCTTCTCCAATTAAAATGCACAAATGCACCCATCTCTCTCTTAATTTTTAACATTAATAGACAAGCTAAAAATATCTACTCGTGAGCTACATAAATGTTCATATACTTTCAACTATTTATTCCTCTGCTGGAAATTTCAATGCACAAAGATACCTAAAGGAGCATTTTAATAGCAGCACCAAAATATATATATATATTCAAAAATAATTCACCTCCTCATATACAAAACATTGATGAAAGAAATGAAGACCTAAATAAATCAAAATACATTCCTTTTTTTAACAGAAATTGATTGAGTTCATCCTACAACTTATATGGAAATACAAAGGGCCCAGAATAGCCAACAATCTCAGAAAAGAAAAACAAAAAGGACATACAGCCCTATTTTTGAAAACTTACTACGAGCTATAGTAATCAAGATGGTTTGGTACTAATGTAAAAACTGACCTTTAGAAAATGGAAAAAAATTAAGAGTTCAGATAAATCTTTACAGTTATGATCAACTGATTTTTGACAAAGATGCCAAGGCAATTTAATGGGAAAGGATCAACATTTTGATTCCACTTGTTCGACTTAGTATGAATAGAATGCAAGATTTCTAACTTTAAAAAATAGATATGCAACAAGCAACAAAGGTTTACCATACAGCACAGGGAACTAGTCAGTATTGTGTAAAAACCTACAATGGAAATAATTTCAAAAATATATGTGCATATGTATAACTGAATCACACACAAAATAAAAGAATTCTACTTTTTGAAAATTAGTAATGTTTATCTTTCAGCCAGTTTTTCTAAATGTCCTATAGACATCTAATAAGAATGCATGAAAAAAAAATTTTTTTTTTAAATGCATGAGATAGAAAATTTTAACTGTATCTGTGTAGGATATAAGATTAATATAAATTATTAAAAAAAAAAAAAAAAACAAGAACAGCCTTTTCACCAAATAGCAGTGAGACAAAAAAATGAATTTAGACCCTTATCTTACGTTTCTTTCACATCATACAAAAATTAACTCAAAATAGATCATAGGGCTAATATAAGAGCTAAAACTATAAAATGTCGTGAACACAGGATGTAAATACTCTAAAATTAGATTGTGGTAATGCTTGTACGACTCTGGAAACCTACTAAAAATCACTGAACTATATAACTTTAAACAAGTGAATTGTATGGTATGTAAATTATGCTTCAATAAAGATGTTTAAAATCAAGTCACCTCTAAAAAAAAAAAAAAATCAAGTCACCTCTAAAGAAACTGCCTGCCAATGCAGGAGATGTAAAAGACACAGGTCCAATCCCTGGTTGGGAAGATCTCCTGGAGAAGGTCATGGCAACCCACTCCAGTATTCTTGCCTGAAGAATCCCACGGACAAAGGGGCCTGGTGGGCTGCAGTACATAGGGTCACAAAGAGTCAGACACAACGGAAGCAACTTAGCATGCACGCAATCACACACACCTCTACAAGTAGCGATGACAAAACTGTAAGGTAAGGGTGGATATGATGATTAACTATCCAAAATTACAAACACTGTACTTGTGCCACACACTATTTTAAGTGTTTTATAAGGGTTTCCCTGGCAGCTCAGTCAGAAAAGAAATCTACCTGCAGTGCAGGAGATTCAGGTTCAATCCCTGGGTCGGAAAGATCCCCTGGAGAAGGAAATGGGAAACCACTCCACTCTCCTTGCCTGGAAAATCCCATGGGCAGAGGAGCCTGGGGGGCTACAGTTCACGGGGTCACAAACAGTCGAGCACAACGGAGAGAGTATTTACTCATTTAACTCTTGCTATAATATAGCTTCCCCATTGCAGAGCTGCGGAACAAGGCACAAAGGTTAAAACAACTTGCTCAAGAGCACGACAGGGGGTTAAGATAGCATTTTTTTTTTCTCTTTACACAAATATCATTAATATTACTATTCAGTTGCTCGGTCATGTACCATTCTTTGATACCCCATGGACTTCAGCCCGCCTGGCTTCTCTGTGCATGGAATTCTCCAGGCAAGAATACTGCAGTGGGTAGCCATTCCCTTCTCCATGGGATCTTCCCAACCCAGGGAGCAAAACTGAGTCTCCTGCATTATAACCAGATTCTTTAGGTCTGAGCCACCAGGGAAACCCTGTTCTATTATTATGCATTTGTAAAGGAGAGTAACAGACATTGCTGCTGCTGCTAAGTCGCTTCAGCCGTGTCCGATTCTGTGCGACCCCATAGACGGCAGCCCAACAGGATTCCCAGTCCCCGGGATTCTCCAGGCAAGAACACTGGAGTGGGTTGCCATTTCCTTCTCCAAAACGGACATTACGCGTTGCCTATCCAGAATCCATTCACACTTTGAATGTTTTACCCAGATCTTTATTTGTGTATCCATCCCTCCCCAAACAGCCCAAATACTTTAGAGGAAACTGACTGGATCCTTAGGTAAAGCAGTTGGCCATGGTTTGCTTAAGCCAATCAGCACATTCCAAAGGCCACTGGCACTGCTTCAGTAGTCCAATCAGGACTCTTGTTTGGAATGTTAGGACAGGTGCTCTCTCCCAAGTGACCTGAACAAGAATACATACGGCCCCAAGGACCACCGGCAACCATTCTACCAGCATGAGGGGAACAGCAACAGATTAAACCTGACATCACAGAAAGGGCAAGGGCAACAGAAAGAAACTGGTCTTTACTAACGCATATATATGGAATTTAGAAAGATGGTAACAATAACCCTGTGTATGAGACAGCAAAAGAGACACTGATGTATAGATCAGTCTTATGGACTCTGTGGGAGAGGGAGAGGGTGAGGAGATTTGGGAGAATAGCAGTGAAACATGTATAATGTCATGTATGAAACGAGTCGCCAGTCCAGGTTCGAGGCACGATGCTGGATGCTTGGGGCTGGTGCACTGGGATGACCCAGGGGGAGGGTGTGGGGAGGGAGGAGGGTTCAGGTTGGGGAACACAGGTATACCTGTGGCGGATTCATTTCGATATCTGGCAAAACTAATACAATATTGTAAAGTTTAAAAATAAAATAAAATTAAAAAAATAAAAAAGAAAGAAACTGGTCTTCAATATTACTGTTACTATATAACTTCCCCTACTTTTAGACTCCAGATAAATGAGCCTATAAATCCTTTTTATTGTACTTAAACCACTTTGAGTCTTCTATTACAACATGAAGTACAAACTAATATGGAGGAGAAGCCCATTAACCATGTTTCTATTAGAATAGATTACTCTTAACCCTTAAATTATGTCAGGTTTTAGGTATTAAGAAGGAAATAATTCTAGATATGCACATCAAAATAGAAACACAATGCATTAGAACCTTTCTAATAAAGGTTCAGATAAAAGCTTGAAAAGAAACTGCCTGCCATTTCATGTGTCCCACAAAGTATTTTTTAATATTTTAATTTGATATTTTAAATGTTTCTTAATCTAGATCTCCAGTTCTTGAAAAATCAAAAGGTTCATATATCACTGGGCTCATGTTACTGCAGGACAACAACCAGCTAAAATGGAACAGTAGCTGCCCCACAAGTATACTCTTCGCACAGAGTCAATACAAATGAAGCCTCTGTAGGATCTGCCCAGCTACTGTATGTATCAAGAGTTTGCAGCATTAATATTTTGCAGAACCTGTATCAAATGCCACATAATGAGTAATAAAGAACTATATTCCACCTTCTAAGCTTTACTTTTTTTTTTTTGGCCACACTCACCACACAGTTTCCAGGACCTTAGTTCCCTAACCAGTGATTGAACCCAAGTCATAGCAAGAAAGTGCAAGTCCTAACCACTGAACTGCCTAGGAAATCCTGAAGCTTTAACATCTAAATATAATGGTACAGTTAATTGTCAAGAAAAAAAAAATTCATGAAAATGTGTACTTGTCAGCAGCCCATGGAAAACATCATTCTTGAATTAAATAGCATTGACTACCTATAAACACTTGGTGGAAGCCTTAAATTCAGCTGCAAGTTCCAGGAAAATGCCAAAACTTTAATTATTCTGGGTCCAAAAGTTTGACAAATTACTTTAGCATACATATGGAGACAATATAAAATGTTTTTAAATTGTGACAAGAAAAATGTAAAACCACAAGTCTGAAACACTTCAATACACAGGTGTGCTGCTGCTGCTGCTAAGTCGCTTCAGTCGTGTCCGACTCTGGGCAACCCCATAGACGGCAGCCCACCAGGCTCCCCCGTCCCTGGGATTCTCCAGGCAAGAACACTGGAGTGGGTTGCCATTTCCTTCTCCGGTGAATGAAAGTGAAAAGTGAAAGTGAAGTCGCTCAGTTGTGTTCAACTCTTCGAGACCCCATGGACTGCAGCCCACCAGGCTCTTTCGTCCGTGGGATTTCCCAGGCAAGAGTACTGGAGTGGGTTGCCATTGCCTTCTCCATTAAAGTAACTAACATGTAATTAATTAGAAAGAATGGGTAGAGTATAACCTATTTTTAATAAAATGTCTGAAAAATAGGAAAAAGTTACAAAAGCTATATAAGCTTACTAACAAAAACTCCAGTGAAGGAATGATAAAGGAGACTCTTGCATAAGGATTCAGTGATACTGGCAACATGCTGATTCTTTAAGTTAAATGGAAGTTTAATGGGGCTGATACTGTTATAATATCTTATTACTTATACATTTTAGACATTCTTTTGTCTGTATGCTATTTTTCACAATTAAAAAATTTTTAATCCAACATACTGTGTACAAAAAAAAAAAAGCTAATCATCAACCTTCTACATCTACATTCTGATTGAAAAAACTGAACCTGAAATTTTCTTTTTTACTTCTTAGGTCTTTTCTAAGCAGTTTTTTGAAAGCTATTTGAATAAGAAGAAGAAATGAAATGTGAACAAAGTTTCACTATTCACCTTTAGCACGACCAATGATTTTTCTGTCCTTAGCTTGGGGAAAGCTATGCCTATGCTATAAATATCTGTTCAGGAAAGCAAACAACTCTACATCAACTCAAGAAACAGGTGTATTCCTAGAAGGGTCGTCATTCTAAGAATCACCAATCTGCTTGACCTGCCAGGCTCTCAGTTTCCTCATCTATAAAATAAGCTCCATGTGTTAAAGACTTGATGAGCAAAGGATTTAAAAACACTTGTAAAGCACCTGGCCCATTGCCTAGCTGGTGCTAAACTGCACTAACTTTTTTTTTAATCACACCTATTATTAGTTAATACAATTTCCTTCTTCGAGTAGAATTGAGACAAAGGCTGATAACTATCAATTAGAAAATATTAAGTGCAGCAATCCTAACAACACTGAAACGGACTAGCTTACGAGATTCCTAACATTTTCAGTTTCCAAGACTTTAAAAGACTGGCCAAGACCCCTGATACCTGGGTAGGAGCATGAGAAGTCTTGTAAGGAAGAACAGAAGAAAACAACTAATCTAATCCTCTCAGCAGCTTTCTCTGCTGTACACGAGAAGAGAATGCTGGTGAAGAGGAGGTGTAATTGACCAGATTTTCCCCTCTCCTTTTACTCAGACACCTGTTGCCCCACAGACAGCTATCAAAGACTTAACCAATCACCTTAAAATCCATACCCAGGTCTAGAACTCTAGGCAGCAAATAAACTATCACTACAGAATTTGGATTTTCCTTAATGGTAAAATGCAAGTTACTCATGTTTGGTCATCCACCTCCACAGAGGACATTCAAACAGAGGAGTTGGAATCCTCCTCTGCCAGAGGAATGTGGTGTTACACACACAATTAATGATGGACTATATCACTACCACAGATTTTTCTTTAACATCCAAGAAACATGAGGTTTAGAAAAAGAAAAATCGAGAAGCAAAGTTTTCAAGTCTATCTTGAGATAAAGGAATACATCAATTTGCCATTTATCTTCCTCAGATTCACAAACTGTGAAAGTCCACATACACGCAAGATTCCCAAAATGTTTTTAACTACTGAAACTGGATAACAGACACCAGACCTTATTACACTGTTCTATTTTGTGTACATCTCAATATCTCCACAATATACCTACTTTAAAGTGTGTATGTCTTTGCATATAAACTCCCAATACAACAAACTGCTAGAGAAATACTCTATTGTTCAAAATTTTCATATTCCATAGGTAAGTGAATTTCATCTAGCTACTTTCTCATTCTAGTAATTGTACCACAGGTAACCAGTCTATTAGTAAAGGTCTAGTGAAGGAAATAATTAACTGCCCTGAATAAAACAAGCCTAACCTTGAAAAAACAGAAGCAAAGGGGAAAGGGGCTAAACAGTTATTCAACTACTGCACATTCATACTTCTTCCCTTCTATTATCTTGTAACACAGGTGAGTAGGTGGAAGAATGGGAAATATCAAAGCCAAATTTATTGTACATTGACAGGCAACAGCTTGAAATAAAGAAATCTAAAAAGTCCCCATTAGAAATGAAAACTATTTCTGTGACTACAGGAAAAGGGAAGTATGGCATATCCACCTTTTAAAAATAACATTCGTAGCTCATAGTATAACCAGCAACTTCCAATGTCCAAATATGCTTTGCTGATAGAACATGAATTCACAAGAGAAATAAAAACCATACTACTTCTGCTGCAATCCTCTTTTTAAACTGCCATTCAATTTTCAAAAGATGTAACCCTAAATTTCATTCCAAAATTTGACTTTTGTTCCTTACGTCTAAAAATAAAACTAATCGAAATTAAATATAAATGCTAACTTTGCAGCAAATTAATCTTTCATCAGCTCTGTGAACAAGAATTTTCTGTTCAAAATTTATGGCAAAACATAACTTACTCACAAAGGAGTAGGTAGAACTACCCTTTACATTATTTCTCAACTCCAAAAAAAGGGCACAAGAACTTATTTAAAATGTCAAAGAGAAATGCACACTTAGATATATATCACAATGGGAGAAAAAAAAATTATAGAATAAAACTTCTCCATAGGAGTCCTCCATATAATACTTCCATGGTAACAATTATTTTCTTAGGACCAAAGGATCTGCTCACTTTCACAAAACCTGGAGGGTGTAAGTTTACATAATTCCCCTTAAGCTGAAAAATATCACAAAGTGATTAACTTAGGTCAGCAGAATTTTGTTTCTATCACCAGCCGGAGTGAAGCACGTGGCTTCAGGTCTTGTTCTCCAACCCACTGAGAAGATACGCTGGTAAAATAGAGATCTACTTACCAGGTTAAAGATAGTTTCTACAATATCCCTATTGGATACTTCTCCAACTTCAACCAAGCCCGTCAGCACGGCAAATTTCATTCTGATACCCCTGATGGGGAGTCCTGGTGTCAGGGACAAGGCACCCCCTTCGGCAGGGGCTTCTTCTCCTTTCCCTCCACCTCCTCCGTCATCACCTGTTGGTGGCGGGGATGGGACATTATTGTCTTCACTGGCCATGGCGAGTTCAAGGGAAAGGACAACTCAGAGTCACGCCGGGACCCAGTCGCCGCGCTAGTAATAAGCACACGGACGCCACGCAAAACGGAAAGGGTCACTCTTCCCAGCTGTGGAGAAACCCCAAGAGCAGTTGGTGTGGAAAGTCCTTGGCGTCGCCCTGCTGATTCTGGAGAATGTTTGTCCAATCTCTCTCCCGGAGGCTGACAATAACGCCAAACCCTATTGGAAGATCAGATCAATGTTAAAGGGGCTCGGTTTTGTTGTAGGGTTTTCGGGGAGCGAGGGGAGTAGTTGCTGTCCGTCAAGTCAGTTCCTACGAGCACCCCGCTTCCAGCCACCCGCTTCCCCGCGGCTCGAGGCGCGGGGTTCCGAGCGCAGGCGGGAGCCGGAGGCCCCGTACCAGGTTCCCTCCTCCCCCACACCCGCGCAGGTTCCAGGCGCAGGGCAACCTCTCCTCACAGGTGCACGGAAGAACTGTCGCCGGGAAAAGGGGGGGGCTGGAGGAAAGCAGGGGTCCCAAAGCTACCCTCGAGGTGGGAAGTTCCCCCTCACCCAGACACTCGGGGCTCGTCCTCGCCCCCCGCCCGGCAGCCGCGAGACGGAGGTGGCGGCGGAGATCCAGGGCAGGAAAGGGCGGGGGAAGGGGGCGGTGATGACTCTCAACGCTCGGCCCAGGGGGAGGAGTGGAGCACCTCGCGGGCACCTGAGGTTCTTCGGGGAGAGGCGGGAAGGTGTGTAGTGGCCAGGAGGGAGGGGGAGGCCCGGCGGCTACGGCGAGGACAGGAGGGAGGAGAGAGAGGTCAGCGCACCTGGTCGCAGCCTCCAAGTTTCCCTAGTCCGCTCCCCGGGAGTCCGAGGCTGCACAGAACTCCATGGCTTCCTGGCCCGCCCCACCCCTGCGCTCAGCCTTTGCAAAAACAGCCGCTGCCGGCGCTACGGGCGCGGCTGCGGAGGCCGCCGCGGGCGGTGAGGATGCTACTGACACAGCTCGCCCCGCCACCGCTAGCGCGGCCGTCTCTGAGCCCGCTGAAGCTGCTCCCCGCCGCCATGACAGCGCCGAGGGCGGCCGGGCGCGGCGTGCGCGTGCGCGAGCGCGCGGGGCGGTGGGGCGGGCGCGACGGCGGAGGCGACCGCGCGGCGGGGTGGGGAAACGAGGGCGGCCCCCGGGGGCCGGCGGGGCGGGGGGGGGGGGGGCGGGAGCGGGCGCGGGCTGGCTCCAGGACCGCCTGTGCGGACTGGCGGGCGCGCCACGCAGGTAGCTCCAGGTGTCTCCTTAGCCCGGCCAGAAAAGACCTTTCTTTTCAGGAGCCCACTCTTCCCCTCCTTCCACTCCCCGATCTGGGAAGGTGCTTTGGCGAGTGCCCAGGCGGCGATTCCTGGCTCCTTCAGTTGTTAAGTTACCGTAGGATCTCCGGGCGCGGAGGGAACACTACCCTCGTTGCCAAGGTGTCTTCTTGGACTCGAAGAAGGACACCTGAGGGACCGCTACGAGCCAGAGAGGTGGCAGCGCTGCAGCCAGCAAAGCTGCTGTCCTTGTCTACGGGGAGCACAGAGTCCCCACCTCTGACAGCTTTCAGCTGCTGCCCGCCCGCCGCGCTCCGCAAAGACTCGGGAAGAGCTTACCACTGGGATGCCCTGACAGCTGCCACCTTCCCCTCGGAAGGGAGTGTAGGGCGGGAAGATCATTTGCACGAGGAACGGGGAAGATTCCTTGCAGCTGCCGCCCCACGGAACCTCTCCCACATTCTAAGGAAGGGAGGGTTCCTGAGACAGCTGCTCTAAACAGTGTGGAGGCGGGTTCATTCTGCCTGTAGATCTCTGAAGAGTGTTTTCTTCTCGGGATTTTCCAATGTGAAAGTTAGTTTCGCCTCATTCTCAGATTAGTTTAAGAGATCAAGTATATTAGGATTAGAAACAACTCGGATCATCATCTGTGTCCTTCCCCCCTGCTCCCCATCAACAGTGAAGTGTTCTTCCTGGCGCATTAGTGAAAAACAAACACACATTAGGGAAGAAAGTGGCTTTTCACCCTTACGGTACTTACTATTAGAAGCCTTAAGTCCTTAAATATATATGTAATGTTTAAAACACTAGCAGTCAAAAGTGAAACAAAAGTGATGTCAAAGTTAGGAAGTACTACAGAGGAATCAGGAGAAAAATTATATTGGTTTTAGAGAGGAAATAGTTTCCTACAGAAAGGGTTATTTGAGATGGGCTTGAAAAATGAACTTGACTTCAACTATCATGGAAATTTAGAAAGGAGGGGAGCAACATGAGAAAAGACCAGAAGCACAGGAGTGTCTTTAGAAAAGTTTTAAAGGTTTACACCTTTTTAAAATACTAAAGTGAATTCAGCTGTTCCACAGCTCATGGTTGCAAAGATCTTTTTTCTATAAGTGGGTTTAATGTTCCAAAAATGAGGCAGACAGTTTTCTCATAATCTGAAATGATGACTTGTGCATGACCAGGTTAAGAGACAGTATCAAGAACTTGCTATTCCTGAAAACTTCTAACACCTCGGGTTTGCGTTTTAAATCCTTAAGTGAATAAGTCTGGAGGAGAAGTGGGTGTGCCAGCGGACAAGGAGACAACTCCACTTCACTGTCAACACCTGTGGAAGGAGACAAGGCGGCATTAAACCCTGAAAGTCTTCTCATAGCGTTTGCCCCCTCGGATTTGGGCAGAGTCTAATCTTGAGTACCTTAATATATCTGGCCTATAAGTGCTAGTAGAGTATTTGTAAGAATAAATGCCTTCATTGAGAAGAAGCTGCTGCTGCTGCTACTAAGTCGCTTCAGTCGTGTCCGACTCTGTGCTACCCCATGGACTGCAGCCTACCAGGCTTCTCTGTCCATGGGATTCTCCAGGCAAGAACACTGGAGTGGGATGCCATTTACTTCTCCAGTGTATGAAAGTGGAATGTGAAAGTGAAGTCACTCAGTCGTGTCTGACTCTTAGCGACTCCATGGACTGCAGCCTACCAGGCTCCTCCATCCATGGGATTTTCCAGGCAAGAGTACTGGAGTGGGGTGCCATTGCCTTCTCCCTGAGAAGAAGCAGATGATGCTAAATGCCCTAAACACAGTGTGGTTGTTTCAACAGAAAACTAAAACGATTATTTGAATTTATATATCACATCATCATCAGTGTTAGTTGCTCAGTCATGTCCAACTCTTTGTGACTCCAGGGACTGTAGCCCACCAGGCTCCTCTGTCCATGGGATTTCCCAGGCAAAATACTGGAGTGGGTTGCCATTTCCTTCTTCGGGGGATCTCCTTGACCCAGGGATTGAACCCAGGGTAATCTCCTGCACTACAGGCAGATTATTTACTGTCTGAGCCACCAGGGAAGCCCACATATATCACATAAAGAAAGATAAAAGCATGTTTTAAGATGAAAGAGAAAACAGAACATCACAAGTCTTGTTTAGCAGAGAGGAAAAAAGGTATTGAAATTCTGAGGGGCAAATACACCCAAATTTGGAGAATAAAGATGAAAAAATTTGCTTTTAAAATAAAAGGGAAAGGAAGGAATGGAAAAAAAAAAAAGATTACCTTATATAAAGCCAGACTTAATTTTTCATGACCATCTATCATATATCTCTGACATCACCACCTTCACAGAATTAAGGGCTAAGGGCTTTCATAATTTTACTTGCCTTCAAGCGTACGTCGAAGTCATAGCAGAGAAGAAAAAAAGCAGTGGATTTAGAACAAGAAGCCTTGTGCATAACTCAAAGGAATTAAAGCAAAGAGAATGTAATTCCAAGGTGAAATTAAAAAGACTTGATCTATAAGCCTTCACCTATATGCAAGGGAAAGAAAATTTTGATAATAAAAATAGGATGGAATTTTTCTGTTTCTACGAGAAAGTACGCCCAGTCCACCCAATTGTAACTTCTTGGCATTTTGCTAGAGTATAATTAGATTATAATTTAGGGAAAAGGTACCATCTACATAACTTACTACGCACCAAAATCTGTATTGCTGTTGGAGTTCTCTTCAAATTGTTATTCAGCGTAACTTATATCACAGGCTGGAAATTCATGGCCTTGGCTTGCAGCACCCTCCTCACGAGAAATGCACACATTGCTTTTACTATTCATTAAATCTTACAAACGTTAAGGAAAACTTCGAATGACATATTTATTGGGCTTTTAGAGCCTGGGAACAATTGCAATGTAAGAGAAAAAGACATTTTCCTACCCTTATAGTTGGAAATTCAAACATTTAAAAGTTTATGTGATTATTCAACATCTAGAAGTTCAAAGTGATCCACATCAAGTTAATTACGTTTGGACCATTTTTAAATTCTTGTTTTTCTTGTGTATGTCAGACAGGGATAGAGACTTTGAAAAGAGCAAGCCGAGATGTACATTTTAAGGCATAAAATATTAATGAAGTATTTAGTGTAGTTGACATAGACATACACCAGATTGGTTGATTTGTCTCTTTTATTTTCCCATGTCAATTTCTTTCTTAAGTAGTATATAAATAGATTGCCTGTTTACAGTGTTCTCTTACAATGAGAGCTAATGTAGCTCTCAAAATGTATCTCTCTTACAATGAGGGATAATTACAAGATGGTACTTGTCATGAGACTGCAATGAAATGTACCACCACCCTACTCCCCGCTCCCTTTGCAATCCATGTAAGTGCATATCCCTGGAGTGACTATTGGCACTGTTCCCTCAATTCTGAATTGCTTATCTAAGCGAGGTCTCTGAGAAGCAGTGTGTCCCCTGAAAGTGGTAGGTTACCATTTCAGCCACCAAGATATAAGTGGTGGTTCATATAGGTAATGAGACCAACAGGAGATTGTTTCCAAGCAGACAAGAGAGGAAATTCCTTTTTCCAGCCCTCATTCTCTGGGGTTTGAACTTTGAAATGCTTGCTAATATTCGATCCCCTGGAGAAGGGAATGGCTACCCACTCCTGTATTCTTGCCTGGAGAATTCCATGGACAAAGGAACCTGGCGGGCTACAGTCCATGGTATCACAAAGAATTGGATGCGACTGAGTGGCTAACACTTTCACTTTTCACTTTCACTCCATAAGGTGACTTCTGCCATACAGAGGCACACTTGGAAACCAAGCCACATGGAGAAACTGTGTGGAGAATAATCAAAGGCCTTCAATCAGTAGCCCCAGCTGAGTTCCCAGCCATCAAACAACGTCTGTCCTCCATGAGAATGAGCCATTGTGGATATTCTGGCCAGGTTGAGCCTTCAGAGGACTGCAGGCCTACCACATGATATAAATTGCACTGTTGGGTCCAGTTAACCCACATAGAAATTGTAAGAGGCTATAAATACTTGTTGATTAAAGCCACTGAATTTTGGAATTTTTTGTTATATGGCAATAGATAGAAAACTAAAATATCATAAAACAGATTATTTAACTTTGGATTCCTCCCCCTAACCATGTTACTTTTGTTGGTCCAGTGTATAAACTTTAAAAAATATTCCAGCCTGGTTATAGCTATGCTATAACCAAGAGGGCCTGTATGTTAAAGAAGGTGGTAGCAACATATTTAGCTAGAGAGCCACAGGGGACAGGGGGATTTTGTGTTATAATCACATTTGGGGTTATAAAATTCACGAGAAATTTTCCAGGGAGTTTTTCTCTTTGTTGCTAACTGAGAAGACTTAGGTTTAATTTGATTTTAAAAAGTACCCATTTCCTTACAGACACCACCCCAAATTATTTCTCTGATGAGAAATGTTACAACCACCATTCGTACGCATACCTGTATTAAAAATACAGAAAGGGGGAAAAAAATACAAGAGAGACTTCCACGGTGGTCCAGTGGTTAAAACTCTGCACTTCCACTACACGAGGCTCTGGTTGGATCCCTGGTCAGGGATACCACATGCCTCAAAGTGTGGCCAAAAAAATAAATAAAAACACAGGAATAAAATGTTCAATTCTACTACTAATCAAAGAAACATGAATTAAAATAATATTGAGATAACACATTTTATCTTTCTCATTGCAAATATTTATAGTACTCAGTGTTGGCACAGGAAAAATGTGTACTCTTATTTACTGCAAATACATAACATCACTGAGAAAGAGTCTTGTAGTATACTGCTCTTCGACTCTTAAGAATGTATCCTAAGCATAATCAAGTAGTTCAGAGGTAGAGTTAAAACCATGTTTATGTCAGTATTATTTATAATTTCAAACATTTAGAATCAATGTACGTATCTAACACACACCAAAAAAAGGCTGGTTAGATAAACTGTGATTCTTCGACACTGTGGGATTCTTTGAAGCCATTAAAAATGGCATTGAAGATACTAAATGGACATACAAAATTTTCATTGTATAGTAAATCAAGGGACTGTGCCTTTTTGAGTCATGTACCACTGATAATGTGGTACCAAACAGAAACAAAAAATATTTAAAGCAGGAGGGACTTCACTTACTAATTCAAATCTTTCCAAAAATATTTCCTGAGTATTAAGCAGTACACCAGACATTAAAATTATACATTAGACATTTAGGTTAAAAGAGAAAAATCTAGCCCGTCTTGAGAACTCACAGTCTAATCACAATGCAATATATTAACCCTATAAAAACCTTAATAGGGAGACTTCCAAGAAAAGATTAAAAAATAAATAGTATTAAAAAATAAATAGAACAGGCCAGATGAAAAAGTCAGGGAAGGTAATTCCATGATATGAAAAATCTCCAGGGTTAGGAGAAAAGGGAGCCTTCCTACACTGTTGATGGAATGTAAATTGGTGTAGCCAGTATGGAAAACAGTATGGAGCCTCCTTAGAAAACTAAAAATACAGTTATTTATGAGCCAGAAGTCCTACTCTTGGGAATATATCTGGAAAATATGAACTCTAATTCAGAAAGATATATGCTCCCCAGTATTCATAGCAGCACTATTTACAATAGCCAGGATATGAAAGCAACTGAAGTAGCAATCAACAGATAAATGGATAAAGAAGATGTGCTATATACACACAATGGAATATTACCCGACCATAAAAAAATGAAATATTGCCATTTGCAGCAACATTTGCGACCCTAGAAATTATACTGAGTAAAGTCAGACAGAGAAAGACAAATATTATATATCACTTATATGTGGAATCTAAAAAAATATAAATGAACTTATTTATGAAACAGAAACAGACTCACTTACATAGAAAACAAACTTATGATTACCAAGAAGGGAAGATGGGGGAAGGAGGGATAAATTAAAGGTATGGGAGTAACAGATATATACTACTATATATATGTAAACAGCAAAGTCCTGCTATGACTACATTCAATATCTTGCAATAACCCATAGTGGAAAAAATAACAAAAATATAGACATGTATAACTGAGTCACTTTGCTGTATACCTGAAAGTAACACAATATTGTAAATCAACTATACTTCAATTTTTAAAAAGTCTCCAGAATGGTTGGACATTTTAACTCTTAGGAGACAACTGAATCAAATTGTCATTCTTAAATAATTATTTATTTATTATGGATAGAGCTATATAGAGCAGTAAAATATATATATATATATATATATATATATATATATATACTGTTAACACATATATTGAAAAGCAGATCCTATCACCCCCATTTGGATCACACCCTCTTTACAGATACTGTTTATTTATGAGGAACCTAAGTGTGGGAAATTCTCATCCCATGAAGTTAAATGGTATTTTGATTGTTTAAAATGTCATTATAGCTTTTATTATCCCTGCACAAAGAGGGAAATGGAATTGAATCTGTGTTTATAAAATAGGCTGCAGAAGGGAAAACACTGAGTAGATTAAGCTCCATTCTTGACTTTATTATGGGCGAAAACTATGTTAGCATAATCAAGAACCCATGGCTAAATTATAATTGTTATATAAAAATGATGAGTATGGGATGGCAGGCTGATTGTTAATAGCAAGTTGATGGAAGAGGAAGCTACAGAGGCTGAGGGGACCACAGCAAACCAGGCTAATGCCTGGACTGAAGGCAACCTGCTGCCTTTAGGGAATGTCAAACCCTATCTAGTGATAGGATTTCACTAGACTCCTAAAATTACTAGCAACTGCTGCTGCTAAGTCGCTTCAGTCATGTCCCATTCTGTGCGACCCCATAGACGGCAGCCCACCAGGCTCCCCTGTCCCTGGGGTTCTCCAGGCAAGAGCACGAGTAGGTTGCCATTTCCTTCTCCAATGCATGAAAGTGAAAAGTGAAAGTGAAATCGCTCAGTCGTGTCCGACTCTTAGCAACCCCATGGACTGCAGCCTACTAGGCTCCTCTGTCCCTGGGATTCTCCAGGCGAGAACATTGGAGTGGGTTGCCATTTCCTTCTCCAATGCAGGCATGCATGCTAAGCCACTTCAGTCGTGTCTGACTCTGTGCAATCCTATGAACAGCAGCCCACCAGGCTCCTCTGTCCACAGGATTCTCTAGGCAAGAATACTGGAGTCAGTTGCCATTTCCTTCTCCAGGGGCTTCCCTAGCAGTCCAATAGTTGGTACTCCAAGCTTTCAATTCAGGGGGTGCAGGTTCAATACCTGGTCAGGGAACTAGGATCTCGAATGCCTCACAACTCAGCTGAAAAAAAAAGGCTTATCTCCCCATTGGTAGATATGGCACTATCTTTACCGAGGGGCTCAGAAGTTTATAAATATTATTTACCTGTCAATCATCAGGAAAATGCAAACCAAAACCACACTGGGGTATCACCTCACACTTATTAAAATGGCTATCACCAAGAAGACAATAGGGGGCTTCCCTGGTGGCTTAGTGGTAAAAAAAATCTGCCTGCCAGTGCAGGGAACACCGGTCTGGGAAGATCCCACATTGCCTCAGAGCAACTAACATGCACCACAACTATTGAGCCTGTGCTCTAGAGCCTAGCAACCACAACTACTGAGCCTACATACTGCACTTCCTGAAGCCTGCACGCCCTAGAGCCCAGGCTCGGTAACAAGGGAAGCCAGCTCAATGAGAAGCCCGGAGAGTGGCCCCACTGCTCATCACAACTAGAGAAAAGCCTAAGAAGCAACGAAGACCCGGCACAGCCAAAAATAAATAAATATTTTTTTAAAAAGAAGAAAAGAGATGAAAAGCATTGGAAATTATGTGCAGAAAACGGAACCCTTGTACATTGTTGGTGGGAATGTAAATTTGTTCAGCCACTATGGAAAACGGTATGGCGGTTCCTCAAAAATTAAAGAACTACCATATGATCCAACCATTCTATTTCTGAGTATATATCCAAAGGAAATGAAAGTAGGATATTGAAATTATAAATGTATCTGCACTCCCATATTTATGGCCTCATTATTCACAAGGGCCAAGATACAGAAATAACATTTTTGTTGCTGTTCAGCCTCTACATCATGGCCAACTCTTTGTGACCCTATGGACTGCAGTGTGCCAGGTTTCCCTGTTCTCCACTGTCTCCTGGAATTTGCTCAAACCCATGTCCATCGAGTCGGTGATGCCATCCAACCATCAGATCCTCTGTCGCCCCCTTGTCCTCTTGCCCTCACTCTTTCCCAGCATCAGGGTCTTTTCCAATCAGTCACCTCTTCGCATCAAGTGGCCAGAGTATGGGACCTTCAGCTTCAGCATCAGTCCTTCCAATGAATATTCAAGTTTGATTTCCTTTAGAATGGACTGGTTTGATTTCCTTTCAGTCCGAGGGACTCTCAAGAGTCTTCTCCAGCACCACAATATGGAAACAACTTAGGTGTTCATAAGTGGATGAATGGATAAAGAAGATGGGGTATGTACACTGGACTATTACTCAGCCAACAGAAAGAAGAAAAATAGTGCCATTTGTGATCATATGGATAAACCATAAGAGGATTATGCTAAGTGAGATAAATCAGACAAAGAAAGGCTAATACTAGATATCACTTATATGTGGAATCTAAAAAAAAGGCAAAACTCATAAAAACAGAGTAGAATGGTGATAACCAGAGGCTGGGGGGAAGGGTGGGAGAATTGGGGAGATGTTGTTTGAGAACAAGAACAACTAAGAGAAAAATAAGTCCTGTAGATCTAATGCACAGCATAGTAATTATAGTCAACAATGCTATATTGTGAACTTCAGAATTGCTAAGAGTCTAGATCTTAATTGTCCCCACCACAAAAAAGAAAGTGATGTGGTAGAGGTGTTAGGAAACCAATGGTGGCAATCATATTACAATATTGACAGTATGTCAGATCAACAGCCTGTACACCTTAAACTTCAGTTCAGTCACTCCGTTGTGTCCGACTCTTTGCGACCCCATGGACTGCTGCACGCCAGGCCTCCCTGTCCTTCACCAACTCCAGGAGCTTGCTCAAACCGTCCATCGAGTTGGTGATGCCATCCAAACATCTCATCCTCTGTCATCCCTTCTCACATCTTAAACTTACATGATGTTATATATCAATTATATCTCAATTAAAAAAAAAAAACTTCCTGGAGAACGAAATGCCTTGAGTCTAGAAGAACAAAGAAGATAGTATGACTTGAAAGAAGGCAATTTTTCTGAAGTGTTCAAACCAAGATAGCAAAGATTGTCAAGACCTAAAGGTTAGGAAAAGCATAGGTTCTAGGGCCTACAGAACCACACAGGGGCTATATCCAATGGATAGTTGCAGGTGGAGTTGGAGAGAGAAGTGTAAGATTATCTACTTAGATGAGAAAGATCATCAGAGAGAGTGTTAAATGAAGAGGAACACAGCTACAGAGTATGGGGCTTGTGACAGGTAACAGAATGTCCCATAAGGATATCCACATTCTATTAAGTTGGTGCAAACCTAATTGCAGTTTTGGACTGTGAATTTTAAATCATTATAACAATGCTCAAACATATCTTTATTAATAAAAATAGAAACGATTAAAATCAACACATTTTTTGCCAGTGAGAAAAAAGTTTGTTTATTCCTATAGCATAAAAATCCATGTTTAGGTTTGGACGAACTCTTGGAAAGCATTTTCTGCCTCCTGTTGGCTGTGGAGGCATTTTCCCTGCAAAAAGTTCTCGAGATGCTTGAAGAAGTGGTAGTCAGTTGGCAAGAGGTCGTGTGAATATGGCTGGTGAGCCAAAAGGTCGTAGTCCAATTCATTCAACTTTTGAAGTGTTGGTTGTGTGACATGCAGTCCGTAGTTGTCATGCAGAAGAATTGGACCCTTTCTGTTGATAGATGCTGCTGCTGCTGCTAAGTCGTATCAGTCATGTTCGACTCTGTGCGACCCCACAGACGGCAGCCTACCAGGCTCCGCTGTCCCTGGAATTCTCCAGGCAAGAGTATTGGAGTGGGTTGCCATTGCCTTCTCCAGTGCATGAAAGTAAAAGTGAAAATGAAGCTGCTCAGTCGTGTCTGACTCTTCGCAACCCCATGGACTGCAGCCTACCAGGCTCCTCTGTCCATGAGGTTTTCCAGACAAGAGTACTGGAGTGGGTTGCCATTGACAGATGCTAACTGCAGGCATTGCAAGTTTTGGTGCCTCTCATCAATTTGCTGAGCATACTTCTCAGATGTAATGGTTTTGCTGGGATTCAGAAGCCATAGTGGATCAGACGGGTAGCAGACCAACAAACAGTGAGGGACCATGATCTCTTTTTGGTGCAAGTTTGGCTTTGGGAAGTGCTCTGGAGCTTCTGGGTCCAACCACTGAGCTGGTCGTTGCCAGTTGTTGTATAAAATCCACTTTTTGTTGCATGTCACCATCCGATCAAGAAATGGTTCACTGTAGTTGTAAGAGAAGACACTTCAAAATGACTATTTTTTTGATTTGCCATCAGCCCATGTTGTTGTTCACTCGCTCAGTCGTATATAACTTTTGTGACCCCATAGACTGCACCACACAAGGCTTCTCTGTCCTTCACTGTCTCCCAGAATTCAGCTTCAGTTCTTCCAATAAATATTCAGGGTTGATTTCCTTTAGGATTGACTGGTTTGATGTTCTTGCTGTCCAAGGGACTCTCAAGAATCTTCTCCAACACCACAGTTCAAAAACATCAATTCTTTGGTGCTCAGCCTTCTTCATGGTCCAGCTCTCACATCCATACATAACTACCGGAAAAAAACATAGCTTTGACTTTTACAGACCTTTATTGGCCAAGTAATGTCTTTGCTTTTTAATATGCTGTTTAGGTTTGTCATAGCTTTTCTTCCAAGGAGCAAGCGTCTTTTAATTTCATGGTTGCAGTCACCATCTGCACTGAGTTTGGAGCCCAAGAAAATAAAGTCTGTCACTGTTTCCATTGTTTCCCCATCTATTAACCATGACATGATGGGACCAGATGCCATGATCTTAGTTTTTGAATGTTGAGTTTTAAGCCAGCTTTTTCACTCTCCTCTTTCACCTTCATTAAGAGGCTCTTTAGTTCCTCTTTGCTTTCTGCCATTAGGGTGGTGTGAGCTCATGAGCATCCACTGATCAAGATTTTCCCCCTTTCCAATTTGCTTCAGATGCCAAATGACTATAGAATGGCTGACACTGAGTTCTTCAGCAACTTCTTGTGTAGTTGTAGGAGGATCATCTTCGATGAGCCTCTCAGTTGGTGGTTGTCAACTTCCAACAGTCGGCCACTGCACCCTTCATCTTCAAGGCCCTCTTCTCCTTTGCAAAACTCCTTGAAGCTCTGCTGCACTATGCATTTGGTAGCAGTTCCTGGACCAAATGCGTTGTTGATGTTGCAAGTTGTCTCCACTGCTTTACGACCCATTTTGAACTTGAATAAGAAAATCACTCGAATTTGCTTTTTGTTTAACATCACTTCCCTAGTCTAAAATAACTATAAAATAAACAGCAAGTAATAAGTCATTAGAAATATATATATATAAAGAATGCAAGAAATTAAATTAAAATGAGGTATAACATAACCACATTTATTTAAGAATATATTCCAATATCAAATGGCAGAGAGCAACAATAGAAAACCTCAATTACTTTTGCACCAACCTAACAATCCCTGGAACCATGTGAATATATTAATTCATATGGAAAAAGGACTTTACAGATGATTATATTAAAAGATCTTGAGATGGGATATCCTGCATTAAATATTTCAGCCCAGTATAATAACAAATATCCCCATATGCAAAAAAGAAAGGCCGAAAGTATAGAGTCAGTGAGAGATTTGAAGACGCCACCCTGATGGCTTTGAAGATGGAGGAAGAGGCCACAGGCCAAGGAATTCAGGAAGTGTCTAGAAGCTGAAAAAACAAAAGAGATTTTCACCTGCAATCTCCAAAAGGAACACGGCCCCACCAATGCCTTTATTTTAGCCTAGTGAAACGCATTTTGGAATTCTGACCTCTAAAAATGTAAATGAATTTGTATTGTTTTAAGCCATATTTTTTTGTATAAAAAGGTAAGTATATTGCCACCTTCTTCATATATGCAGCTAGGCTCAAATATAGAAAATGACATTTTGAAGCCATAACTGCCTAATTCTGTTGTTCTTACCATTGGCCATTCTCAAGAATCACCTTTTATAAATCCCAGTGCCCCCGCCAATTAAATCAGAATCTTGAATAAGACCCAAGCATCAATAGTTTTTACAGCTTCCCAGGTAATTACAATATAAGGCCTAGTTTAAAACCACTGAACTTTTTTTTTTTTCCGGCCTTGCAGGATCTTAATTCCCTGACCAGGAATCAAACCTGCACCCTTGACAGTGGGAGCATAAGAGTCCTAACCACTGAACTAATTTTTATTTGATTAGCATATGATTGTGCTTACTCATGACTTCTGTGATGATATATGTGTATATATGTATAATGAAATAGGTTTATGTTAATTAAAAATAAGCTGTATTAATATAAAGATTTTAGTGTCACTCAGATTATTAGAAACCACCTGGAAAGTCTCTAAATCTGGACAATCTGGATCATGTATTTCTAGCCCAAAAACAACAGTCTTCTAAATCAGAGGGAGAACAACTGAGAGCTCTGTGTAAATAGAGAATGACAGAGAGTTGCTAGATTTCATATTAAAAGCAAGACAGAAACAGTGTCGACTTCAAAATAATTTATTTCTAAAGCAAAATGTAGTAAGAAATTAGCGTTTAGGAAAATGCAGTTTCCAAGATCTAAACATGAGATTACTAAAAGTCTGTGATCAACAACGATGGAAGAAATAGCTGAGGGAAATTATTTTATGTTGTAAAGTAAAATGAAAAAGTCTTTATTCCTCTGCTAAATTCAGTTTCTTTTCATGGGAAGTTACAGAAGTTAACAAATGATAGTTTAACGTTTGTGCCTTTAAGCTTTAGAAAAACAAAATGTATTTTGCTTATGTCATTTTAACCACTTGAGAAAAATCTCATACAGAAAGTAACACAAACCAGTACTGAGACAGGGCTAGTTCCGTGAGTCATACTTGTAGAAGCTTAAAAGGCAAAGAAAAAAACTATTGAGGTCCTGGAAAAATGAGGTAAGATGAACTTCAGTGGAAACAAGTGTGGTAAGCCACCCCCGACTATAATACATTTGTGTCAGCCTTCTGTTTTGTTCTTTACAGATGGATGAGAATTAAGAATAGAAAATAAATTTTTTTTTTTTTAATTCTCTCTCAACCATTGTTAAATGAGGCGGTAGAGTACAAAACGAGCAGAACAACTGAGCAAACAAATTTTGTGGGTTTTTTCCCTCAGGTTCCTAAATATTTGACTGCTAAAAAACCAAAGTGAATTCACTATTTTTTGTACTATTAGTTAATTCTGAATTGTGATAACTCAGTCAAGGTAGGTAAATCTTACCTTTTCAATAGGAAGAATAAAAGAAGACCAGAGACATCTTCTGAGTTTTTTATCCCAAATCCAGAGATTGTTAGTACATCTGGGTGTGTGTGAAGAACTTTCGGTGGCCATGAGTAAAAGCAAAGAGACTATTTAGGATAACACTTACGTAGCCTACACAAGATGGAGGCAGAAAGCAGAAAGGAAAGAATTTAAGATATATTTCTAAAATAGAACTAACAGGATTTGCTGATGCCCTGTACTCAGGCTCCTCTCTTAGGAACCGCATGGACCATAGCCTGCCAGGCTCCTCTGTCCACGGGATTCACCAGGCAAGAACACTAGAATAAGATGCCATTTCCTTCTCTGGTGTATTGGATATTTGTAGGCAAAGATGAAAGAAAGGGAGCAATGAAAAGCAGCTTCTACTTCTTGACTTGAGCTCTTGACTTGACTTCTTGATTTGTGGATATGCATTTGCCTGAGGTGGGGGCAACTGGAGTTGGGTTGGGAGAAAAGTTGGCAGTGAAATCAAGGACTTGCTTCACTCACTCGTTACTACCATAGCTCCCGAAGGCATTTTAATTTATTTTTTTCTCCCCCTCTAGGTGGATGGTGAAGAGGAAACCCCAGATCAAGCCTGGAGCTCTCTGAAATATAAAGGCAGGTGAGAAGAGAAGGAACTAACGAAGGAGATTGAGAAAGGGAAGGCCAACAAGGTAGATGAAAAACAGGAGTGGGGAGCCACAGAAGCCAGGAGAGGGAAGCAAGTCAGCAAGGAGGAAAATGATCAGGGCATGATTGTGCTTACTCATGACCCTGGTTAATATGGTATTGGCTCATGGAAAATTCTGAGACATCTCTGTACCGGTGGCTGCACCTGTGAAAGAATGGGCTTTTGTGTCACAGCTACATTCACATGTTCAGTTCACCCCACCCTTGCTCCCCACAGAATGTCGTTATCTGTGCCAAAATTGATGATGGTACATTTATTATTCCTCTTATGGTATTTTTCTCTTCTACTTTATTTTTTTTTTTCTCTTCTACTTTAAACAACAATGAAGGGCCTTACATTAAAAAGTAATGCACATGCCAAAAAGAAGAAAAAACAAGAAGACAAAAATAATGCATGTTAGTTGAAGAAAGTTTGGGAAAATGTAGGAAAAAAAAAGTCTAAAAAAAAAAAAGAACTACACCCATACATCTTTGACCCTTGGTGTACAAATGTAGCCCCATAAATAAATGATTATTATAAAATTGGAATCAGGTGAAACATACTGCTTGTAGCCTTCTTTTTTTCACTTAGAAGTATATCACTAAGATTTTCTGTGTCACTAATCTTTTAAACGTGACCTTAAAAATAGCTGTATATTACTACTTTATTCGACTTTTCAGGTGACTCAGTGGTTAAAAAAAAAGAATAGGCCTACCAATGCAGGAGACTCAGGTTCCATTCCGGAGTTTCGAAGTTCCCCTGCAAGAGAGGAAACGGCAACCCACTCCCGTATTCTTGCCTGAGAAAGCCCATGGCAGAGGAGCCTGGTGGGCTACAATCACAAGAGTGGCACGACTGAGTGCAAAAGAAGAAGGGGGCAGCAGAGGATGAAAAGGTTAGATAGTGTCACCAACTCATTAGACATGAATTTGAGCAAACTCCTGGAGACAGGGAAGGACAGGGAAGCCTGGCGTGCTGCAGCTCATAGGGTTGCAAAGAGTCAGACATGACTAAGTAACTGAATAACAACAAATGGTACCCTAAAAGCAATTAGTGCTCAGTAAATGTAAGCCGTTATAACAATAATTAAAGCGCATGTTGTTAATTGACTGTACTTTTAATTTTTTGAAAAAATTATAAACACTTTCTGATCAATAAAGCTATCTACTGTTCTGTTTACCAGCTATTCTGGCATTCGGACCCTGCATATAATTTTTGATTCGATCACAAATTTCATTAGTTTCTTGGATCCAAAGAGGTAACTGTTGACAATGGGTTTTTCTTTGTTCACTTAGGCCATTAGGCATCCATAAAGCCAAACTGTTTAACTGATCTTTTTCAGAAAATTTCAAATCACAAATGAACAGTGCTTAACAGTGCTAAGCACATGAACAGTGCTTATCTGATAAAATACATCAACAAGAATCTAGGACTAAACATGACAAAGGAGTAGAGACTCCTGCCCTGCCTGCTAGGCTGTCAAAGCTGCCTGCTTCCTCTAGGCCGCTCTCTGTAGGGAATGAGAGGCAAGAAGGCTGAGCAAAGTTCACCCGCACCGAGAATCTCCTGAATTCTGTTCTGCCTGAAACAGCAGCTGCACTCGCCTCCGGCACGTCCCCAGCAGCTCACAGACTATGCCCTGCAGCAGGTTTCCAATCTCACCAGATCCTTTTGCTCCTCCATCAAGAAAGAATTATTCCGAATTCTTTTGGAGTAAGCTGAGTTCTCACTCACCTCTTGGTCCCTTTTTTAATCACTGAAAATGCTTCAGAGTTCCTACTCATGAAGTATTTAAATCAAAAGTTTTAGATAGTTTTTTTTTTTTTGAAAAATGCAGGAGCAACCAGACAGCCTTCCTACTCCACCTCCACCTCCTTGAATAAAACTCTTATTTTGTGGACTGGGGGTTATCTACCGTGATCTCTTTCTCCTGCGTTCTTAGCGTGCCAACGAGAAAAATTACAGGTACTGTGTTTACACAGCCTGCATTTCTGTTTACAAAATCTCTCTGCAGAGTTTGCGAAGTTGGTTGTTTGTTTCGTTTCTTCCTCCCCACCCACCCCACCTTTTTTCCTGGCTGCACCTGTCAATCCGACTCTAACCATCAGCCAATGAGCACCAAGGTCTGAAGCCAGTTTCCGACAGGGGAAGTCAGGGGGTGAGGTACCCATCAAACTGGTTTGACTGCTTGAAGATGGCTGGTTACCCCAGTTTTAGCAAAAAAAAATGGAAACGACAAAATAACCTCACTGTTTGGATTTCTCAGTGCAGAAACTGAATTTGAGGCCTGTGAATGACCACTAATACGCTTTTATTTTTTAACCATTTTAGGACTGCCGTGTTGACAGAGCTCTAGAGAGTTGCATTGTTCTTACAAATAGTACAGACTCTATTATACCCTCTCAGAATTAAAGAGTTAGGTTTCCAAGAACCTAACCAATTGCTGGGCCACTTTGACAATGAAGAAAATGAGTCCCCTGGGTTAAATAAAAGGTATTGAATCTAAGGACCCCTGAATCCATTCCATTTCAATGCTGGCATTTAGCTTCCTGATTTAGTAGAAATGAAAGGGAAGAATATACTTAAATAAATATTCTCATTCTAGTTGCCTAAAGAATTCATTTCAAATAATGAGAAAGAGTTTAATTCTATTTGGAGTCCATTTTGTATATTCTTATTTAATTTCTCTGAGTCTCATTTTCTTCATCTATAAAACAGGACTAATAAAACCTATGAAATGGATTGTTCCAAGGATCAAGCAAGGAAACAATTACCACTAGATATGGTAACCACTTTTAAAAGAAAGTTTTTATATATATAACATAATGAGCAAATGGGCTTCCCTGCTGGCTCAGAGGGTAAAGCGTCTGCCTGCACTGTGGGAGACCTGGGTTCGATCCCTGGGTCAGGAAGACCCCCTGGAGAAGGAAATGGCAACCCACTCCAGTATTCTTGCCTGGAGAATTCCATGGACGGAGGAGCCTGGTGGGCTACAGTCCACGGGGTCGCAAAGAGTTGGACACGACTGAGCGATTTCACTTTCACTTTCTGTGGAAAGATATGAACAATTCTTATCTTCAAGGTCACCTTTAGTTACCTCTCCTTTTCACATCCACAAAATACTGCTTATGCTTCTTATCAACACTCACCTTATTCTGCTTTGAGTTTAATTACTTGCTTATCCTGGTGGCTCAGAAAGTAAAGAATCTGCCTGCAATGCAGCAGACCGGGGTTCAATTCCTGGGTGGGAAAGATACCCTAGAGAGGGGAACGGCAACCCACTCCAGTATTCTTGCCCGGAAAATCCCATGGACAGAGGAGACTGGCAGTCTATAGTCCCTGAGAGTTGGACAGGACTGAGAGTCTAACACTTTCACTTTCGCTTGCTTACCAATCTCTTTCCTCCACGAGACTGAATTCTTTGAGTCTTTCCCCCCTGACAACCTCTGGCATGATGTCTTGGATGTAGTACATTTTCCATAAAAGCCTGCATTGAAATGATAGAAGCTGAACATAGAACCTGTTGTAGGATCTCGCTGTTTCCCATTGGTAGTCATGTCCTGACTGGAGCCGTTTTTTTATTCTCTGTCAGTGGAAAACGGACCAGAGGAGGGAGTGCTGCTGCTGCCGCTGCTCAGTCACTTCAGTCGCGTCCGACTCTGTGCGACCCCATAGACGGCAGCCCATCAGGCTCCCCCGTCCCTGGGATTCTCCAGGCAAGAGCACTGGAGTGGGTTGCCATTTCCTTCTCCAATGCATGAAAGTGGAAAGTGAAAGTGAAGTCGCTCAGTCGTGTCCGACTCTTAGGGACCCCATGGACTGCAGCCCACCAGGCTCCTTGGCCCATGGGATTTCCCAGGCAAGAGTACTGGAGTGGGGTGCCATTGCCTTTTCCGAGGAGGGAGTACAGCTACCATCAAAATGAGTTGGTAAGGACAGCCTTTTAAGAAAGACAGAAGATTAAATTGTTAAATGCAGAGAGCTAGGGAAGGATGAGGGCTCCGTTAAGTGATAAGCAAAAGCCAGCTTACTGTAGGCTTGAAAGTGAGTGGTGGTGGTTTAGTTGCTAAGTCGTGTCTGACTCTTGCAACCCCATGGACTTTGGCCTGCCAGGCTCCTCTGTGCATGGGATTCTCTAGGCAAGAATACTGGAGTGGGTTGCCATTTCCTTCTCCAGGAGATCTTCCTGACCCAGGAATCGAACCCAGGTCTCCTGCATTGCAGGCAGAGTCTTTACCAACTGAGCTACAAGGGAAGCCTCAAAAGCCTTAAAAGTGAGTGGGTGGTGATAATTGGCTGGAAGACAGTACAGGTTATTAACTTTCTGCTTCAGGGTTGAGCTCAGGTCCAGGATGACGCATCCTTGCTCTCCACAAGTCTACTCTCCAGCCACGCCAGCTGTATCACAGCTGCTTTTTTATACATAGTGATTTCCCATCTGCGGGATTTCCTTCTTGGTCACCCCAAATGACCTGAGGCTCCCATGTCAAGTACCCTGAAACTCAGAAGTCTTTTCTCAATTGCTCCAGCTTAATATGTTCTGTTTTGCCCTGAAATTGATAACATGCAAGCTTTATTTTTTAACAAATTATTATTTAATTGGCTGCACCAGGTCTTAATTGTAGCACATGGTTTGATTTCCTCCTCCCCCCCCCCGCCCACCACAGGCTCTAGGCACACGAGCCTCAGTAGTTTAGCACCTAGGCTTAACTGCCCTGCAGCATGTGAAATTTTTCCCAACAAGGGACTGACCGGTGTCCCCACATTGGCAGGTATTTTCTTAAGCACTGGAACGCCAGGGAAGCCCAGCACGTGGGTCTCCAGTTGCAGCATGTGGGATCTAGCTCCCTGCCAAGGATCAGGCCCAGGCCCCCTGCATTGCTGCTGTTGTTGTTCAGTTACTAAGTTGTGTCCGACTCTTTGTGACCCTACGGACTGCAGCACACCAGCCTTCCTTGTCCTTCGCTATCTCCCAGAGTTTGCTCAAACTCATGTCCATTGAGTCAGTGATGCCATCCAACCATCTCATCCTCTCCTGTCCCCTTCTTTTGCCTTCAACCTTCCCCAGCATCAGGGTTTTCTCTGTTTAGTCAGCTCTTCGCATCAGGTAGCCAAAGTAATGGAGCTTCAGTTTCAGCATTAATCCTTCCAACGAATATTCAGGGTTGATTTCCCTTAGGATTGACTGGTTCAATCTCCTTTCAGTCCAAGGGACTCTCAAGAGCCTTCTCTAGCACCACAATTCAAAAGCTCCCCTTGCATTGGGAGTGGTCTAAGCCCTGGACCACCAGAGAAGTCTCAGTTACATGTAAGATTTTTGATGGCACTAAATACATTCAGCCTAGTGTTAGAGTTAGGTAAATGTATCCCTTATCAGTCTGTAAGGGATAAACAGACTTTAACACATACTAAATCTTCTTTTCATCATATTAAGATACTACTTATTCATATGATGCTATATAATGAGTGTTATAATTGTCTTAAGTAGATTCAGACAAGGAATTATAAGTCAGAAAAATTAAATCAAGACTTTTATAATTTCATTTTAATCCAACAAACATGTACTGAATATCTTTTGTGTGCAAAACATTGTACCATCAAGGAGTTTACGATCTAATGCATTAGTCTGCAAACTTTTTAAAATAAGTATTCAGTAAATATCTCAGACTTTACAGACCATATGATCTCTGTCCCAACTATTTAACCCTGTCACTGCAATGAGAAAGCAACAATAGATACTGTTTAAACCAATGAGAGTGGCTGTATTCCAATAAAATTTTATTTATGAACCCTGAAATTTGAATGTCATAAAATTTTCATATGTTATGATACATTATACTTCTTTTGATGTTTTAAAAAACAGGCCCCTACCCAAGTAGAGGATGGTATTTCCATGCCCAGATGGGTCAGAACCAGAGGGTTGATGATTAAGATTCCACTACCCCGTTAGCTCACAACCAACCGATCAGAAGAAAGTCAGGCACCCTGTAGCCCTCATCCCATATAGTAGCCTTTATAATCATCATGGAGTTCAAGTGTTTTGAGCACAAGTCATCTGTTCTTGCCTGGCCGTGGCATAAAACTTCCTCTCCTCCAAATTCCAATATTTTAGTTTGTTTGGCCTCACTGTGCATCAGCATACAAAATTAGGTTCAACAACAGAAGTAACTTTGAAGTTCTATTCTTGATACTAAAACAATCTATTATTTTGCTGCTGTTTTGACAGGATTTGTGACTGACCTGTGGCTTCCCCAGGTGGCTCAGTGGTAAAATCTGCCTACCAGTGCAGGAGTAGAGGAGACGCAGGTTTGAGCCCTGGGTCAGGAAGATCCCCTGGAGGAGGAAACAGCAACCCACTCCAATATACTTGCCTGGAGAACCCCATGGACAGAGCAGCCTGCCAGGCTACAGTCCATGGCGTCACAGGAAGTCGGACACAACTGAGTGACTGAGTACGCACGCATGTGACTTACGCTACTGACTTAGAGTTTGTACACTTATTCACAGAATATTTATTCAGTGCCTACCTCATTCTCAGCACTGTGCCAGAAACTGAGGACACAACTGTGAGGAGGTCAGAAGAGGACTGTTCTCAGGAAAAAAAAAAATCACTGTTTTTCAGCTACCATTGTAAAATAATTCAAGAATTATCAAAGGACGCTAAAACCATTGGGTGAAAGATTGTTAAAGAAATAAATATTCACACGTTTTCAAAATATCGATATTAACTATCAAGTGGTAAAGGTGTTTTTTTCAGATGGGACAGCTTTCTATTTAATGTTCATTTGATCCCTAATTTGTACATTATGTAGCACTTTAAAAGTCTAGATTTAGGGAGAAAAGACACAGTTCATGCCTTGGAGGAGTTTACAGTCTGATCAGAGCAGTTGTTTATTTTGCCTGTTGTTCAGTAAAGGCATTTTTAGAAGGAAGCAATCTGATAGACCCTGTCTTAACCAAATGGCCCAACAGCATCACCAACAAGAGCACAGACTAACATTAGGTCTCCTGATCTGATGCAGTAAGTACCTCGTCACTACATGGGCTTCCCAGGTGGCGCTGAGTGAGTGAGTCAAAGTCGCTCAGTCGTGTCCGACTCCTTGCGACCCCGTGGACTGTATAGTCCATGGAATTCTCCAGGCCAGAATACTGGAGTGGGTAGCCTTTCCCTTCTCCAGGGGATCTTCCCAACCCAGGGATCGAACCCAGGTCTCCCGCATTACAGGCAAATTCTTTCCCAGCTGAGCCACAAGGGAAGCCCAGGTTGTGCTAGTGGTAAAGAACCCGCTTGCCAGTGCAGGAGAGGCAAGAGAGGTGGATTTGATCCCTGAGTCAGGAAGATCCTCTGGAGAAAGGCATGCCAACCCACTGCAGTATTCTTACCTGGAGAATCCCACGGACAGAGGAGCCTGGCGGGCTACAGTCCATAGGGTCACAAAGAGTCAGACACAACTGAAGCTACTTAGCACATCACATTAATATTCTTGCCAAAAATAGATCAGTAAAGATTCTACAAGACAAGGAGCCTGAGCATTCCCTGGTGGTCCAGTGCTTAGGATTCGGCATTTTCACTGCCTCGCCCTAGGTTTGGTCCCGACATTTCAATTCTGCAAGCCATGCAGTGAGATGTAAAAAAAAAAAAAGAATAAAATGTCTTAGCATAAACTTAATCAAGGAGGTAAAAGACCTATACTCTGAAAACTATTAAGCACTGATGAAGGAAATTGAAAATGGAAAAATATCCCATGCTGTTGGATTAGAAGAATTAATATTGTTAAAATTTCCATACTACCCAAAACAATCTACAGATTTAATGAAATCCCTATCAAAATGCCCGTGATATTTTTCACTGAAAAATAATCCTAAAATTCATATAGAATCACAAAAGACCTCAAATTACTGGAGTAATCTTGAGGGGGGAAAAAAAGACTATACTACAAAGTCACAACAATCAAAACACATGCTACTTACCAGCACAAAAGCAGACACGTAGATCAATAGAACAGAACCAAGAGCCCAGAGTTAAACTCAGGCACCTATGGTCAATTAATCTATGACAAAGAAGGCAAGAATATACAAGGAATGGAAAAAAGACAGACTCTTCAACACATGGTATTGGGAAAACTTGACAGCTATTTGTAAAAAAAATGAGATTAGAACATTCCCTTGCACCATACACAAAAATAAACAAAGTAGTCTAAAGATATAAATGTGAGACCTGAAACCATAAAACTCTTAGAAGAGAACATAAGTGGAACACTTTTTGATGTAAATCATAACAATATTTTCTTGGACGAATCTCCTTAGGCAAATAAGTAAAATAAGAGCAAAAATTTAAAAATGAGACCTATTTTTAAATAAAACTTAAAAACTTTTGCACAGCAAAAGAAACCATTCACAAAATAAAAAGACAACCTATAGAATGAGAGAAAATATTTGCAAATGATGTAACTAACAAAGAGGCAATATTAAAATATATAAACAGCTCATACAACTCAATATCAATAAAACAAACAACTCAATCCAAAAATGGGTACAAAACCTGAAAAGATATTTCTCCAGAGAAAACATACAGATGACTAATAGGCACATGAAAAGATGCTCAACATCCCTGATAATTAGAAAAATGCAAATCAAAAGAAGAAAGAGACATCACATCTGCCAGAATGGTTATCATCAAAATGTCTACAAATAACAAATGTTGGAAAGGATGTGAAGAAAGGTGAACCCTTGTACATTGTTAGTGGGAATATAAATTGGTCCAGGCACCATGGCAAACAGCATGAAGTTGCCTCAAAAGAACTAAAAATAGAACTACCTCCTGCATGCGTGTAAGTCATTGCAGTTGTGTCCGACTCTTTGCAACCCTATGAACTATAGTCCACCAGGTCTGTGGGATTCTCCAGGCAAGAACACTGGAGTGGATTGCCATTTCCTTCTCCAGGGGATCTTCCTGACCAAGGGTTGAGCCTGCGTTTCCTGTGGCTCCTGTATTGCAGGCAGATTCTTTACTGCTGAGCCACATGGGAAGCCCAAGAACTAGCAATTTCACTCCTAGGTAAATATCCAGAGAAAACAAAAACATTAATTGGAAAATATATATATACCTCAATATTCATAGCAGCGCTATTTACGATAGCAAACACAGGGAAACAACCCAAGTGTCCATTACAGACAAATGGATAAAGAACACACACAATGGAATATTACTCAGCAGTAAAGAGGAATGAACTTTTGCCATTACAGCAATGTAGACGGACCTGGAGAATATTATGCCGAGTGAAACAAGTCAGGAAGAGAAAGAAAAATACTTTATGATATAGAAAATAATACAGGTGAATGTATATGCAAATCGGAAAAAGACTCAAATACAAAGAACAAGCTTGTGGTTAATAAAGAGAAGAGAGAGGTGGTGAGGGATAAAATAGGAGTATGAGATGTATAAATATAAACTGCTATGTAAAAAATACACAGGCAACAAGGATTTTTGTATAGAATAGGGAATGATAGCCATTATCTTGTGATAACTTATGATGAAGGGTAATCTGTGAAAATACGGAATCACTATGCCATACACCTGACACTAATATAATATTGTAAATCAACTATACTTAAATTTCAAAACAAGAAATAATTGGAAAAAATTGAACATAGATTATATACTAATAGTATTATGGCAACTTAAAATATTTTAGAGTGATAATGGTATTGTTATGCACGAAAGATTTCTTGTTCTTAGGAGCTTCAAGTTGAATTACTTAGGGGTGAAGTATGATATCTGCAACTTTCAAATAGTTCAGAAAAATATAAACATACAAATATAAAGACAGAAGTAGAGCAAATGTGATAGAATGCTAACAATTGAAGATCGGGTGAAAGGTATTTAGGTGTTCATTGTACTATTCTTTAGGTTTGAAATTTTTGAAGTAGAAATTTGGGAAATTTTTTTAAGAAAGAGAGCTAAAACAAACAAAAATCCCTGTTCCACGATAATTTACATCCTAACAAATAAGTAATATACAACCGTTTACAGATTATAAGAAAATTCAGTGAAGAAAATAAATGTGACATGACAATGAGTAGTTGGGTAGATGGGAGCCTATTTTGGAGATTGTGTTCAGAAAATACCTTCTCTGCAGAGGTGTTATTTCAGTTGAGACCCTCCAGGTCAGCCAGCTGAGTTAAATGCCAGTAGGAAAAGGATCCCAGGATTTTAAGTTAAGGAAACATTGATTGCAAATGTGTCATGAAATAAATCGGAGAGGTGCAGGCAACAGCCATATTACACAAGGCCATACGCCATTGTTAAAGGATTGGATTTTCTTTAAAAATTCAATGAGAGATGTCTGCACAACTCTGTGAGTTGTATACTTTAAAAAGTAATATTTTGTGGTATGTGAACTATATCTCAATAAGAAATTATTTAATAAAAATAAATTCAACAAGAATCCAGTGAAGATTTTAAGTAAGAACATGATACGACCTCGTGGTTTCCCTCGTAGCTCAGGATTCACCTGCAACGTGGGAGACCCAGGCTTGATCCTTGGCTCGGGAAGATCTCCTAGAGAAGGAAATGGGGTAGAATTCCGAGGATAGAGAAGCCTGGCAGGCTACAGTCCATGGGGTCGCAGAGTCAGACACAAGTGAGCGACTAACATTTTGACGTGATGTGACCTAATTTACCTTTAAAAGCTCACTGTGGCTGACTGCAGCTTTCCTAAGTCACACTGCCTTGTATTAAGGTTCCAAATGTGTCTGATTTCTCTAGCAATTTGTAAATGCTGGACTCCTGGGATCAGCACACAATATAACTTCAGAGTGTCAAGCCCAGCACCTTACTCATGTTTTACGTTCAGAAAATATATGCTAAATGAAATTATTAACAAAGAGAAAACTGCATCTCAGTGATAACCATATATTCTTTATGGTTTACATAATTTACACTTTTGGAATCAAGAAATCAGTGTCCAAATATATATTCAATATGGAAACAGTGAGAGATTTTATTTTCTTGGACTTCAAAATCACTACAGATGATGGCTGCAGCCATGAAATTGAAAGACACTTGCTCCTTGGAAGAAAAGCTATGACCAACCTGCTGCTGCTACTGCTGCTAAGTCGCTTCAGTCGTGTCCCACTCTGTGCGACCCCATAGACTGCAACCCACTAGGCTCCTCTGTCCCTGGGATTCTCCAGGCAAGAATATTGGAGTGCATTGCCATTTCCTTCTCCAATGCATGAAAGTGAAAAGTGAAAGTGAAGTCACTCAGTCGTGCCCAACTCTTAGCGACCCAGGGACTGGAACCTACCAGGCTCCTCCGTCCATGGGATTCTCCAGGCAAGAGCACTGGAGTGGGGTGCCATTGCCTCCTCCAACCAACTAGACAGCATACTAAAAAGCAGAGACATTACTTTGTCAACAAAGGTCCGTCTAGTCAAAGCTATGGTTTTTCTAGTAGTCATGTATGGATGTGAGGGAATTGATACTTTTGAACTGTGGTGTTGGAGAAAACTTTTGAGAGTCCCTTGGACTGCAGGGAGATCCAACCAATCCATCCTAAAGGAAATCATTCCCGAGTATTCATTGGAAGGACTGATGCTGAAGTTGAAACTCCAGTACTTTGGCCACCTGATGCGAAGAACTGACTCATTGGAAAAGACCCTGATGCTGGGAAAGATTGAAGACAGGAGGAGACGGAGATGACAGAGGATGAGATTGGATGGCATCACCGACTCGATGGACATGAGTTTGAGCAAGCTACGGGAGTTGGTGATGGACAGGGAAGCCTGGCGTGCTGCAGTCCTTGGGGTCGCAAATAGTAGGACACAACTAAGCAACTGAACTGATCTGATTGATGGTTTATAATCCATTTCAAATATCACTGATACAAAACACTCCAAGAAAGTTCCATCCAGTCATGATATTGTTTATAACATCTAACTTTATTTTTGCATATTTTGCCGCCTTTTTCAAGTTTCCTACAGATGAACTTGTAATACTTTTTTAATATTTATTTTTTATATTTTAAAAAATATTATTTGACTGCATGCATGCTAAGTTGCTTCAGTCCTGTCTGACTCATTGCGACCCTGTGGACTGTAGCCTGCCAGTCTCCTCTCCCATTCCTTTCTCCAGGGGATCTTATAGACCCACGGTTAGATCCCTTGTCTCCCGTGTCTCCTTCATTGCAAGTAGATTCTTTACTCTGGGTCACGGGGGAGTCTGCCGGGGTCCAGTCCCGGTGGATCCAGGGAATTCGAAGCGGGGACGGCGTCGGCGAGGATCAGGAAACAACTGCTTAATTAAACGTTAATTAAGGATATAAAGAGTAATAGAATAAGGATAGCTCAGTGAGGAAATTCAGTGGAGAAAAGAGGCTGAAATAAGGATAGCTCAGTGAGGAAATTCAGGGGAGAAAAGAGGCTGAATAATTCAGCCAGAAGGTGAGAGAAAGAACGACATGGGGAGACCAAGTTTCTGTGAACAAGGCCCACACTTTATTTTCCAAAGTAGTTTTTATACCTTAAATTATGCATAGAGGATAATGGGGGAAGGGGTAGAGTCACGCAGTAAGCCAGGCTTTCTTCCTGCAGACTTATCATATGCAAAAGTTTAGGTCATTTGCATCATCTTCTGGCCTGGAGGCCTGTTAACATTTTAAGACCCTTTCTTCAGAAAACTTATTTTTCTCTAAAGGTGATTGGTCAGGAGCCACCCTCCAAAAGCATTAGATAAAGTTGCATTCCTATAGGGCAAAGGTGTGGTGGGCTATAACAAGAAAAAGAATTAACTCAAGGGTCCCAGGTTACAAACATTAAAGCTACTACTTACACCAATTATATTAATCAATACACTGCCAGGGACACAGCAGGTAAGGGATATGGAGACTTAGCAGCAAACATTGGCCCAACAAGTGAAAATCCCTTCACCAATACAATTTCTAATCAATCTTTTAACAGCTCAAAGGAATCTGTACTTAGACAGTTTAGAACATTTCATGCCTCTCACAGTTGGGAGGCTCTGAGCAATCACATGTGGCTGGAAAAACCTATTCAGGCAGGCTAGAGGACTTCCAAAGGAGTTTGTAGGTTGAAACACTATCACACCCAGGAACTTTATTAACTGGAGCTGTAAGTTAACTCTTTTTTTCAGAGAGAGGTAGTGGGGGACAGCCCCCTGTAAAGTCAGAGGTGTAGGTGAGAGCACAAAGCAGAAAGTAGGCAGACTCTGGTTTAGGGGGTAGATGCTAGAGAATTTCCAGGAGGACTCCTGAGGCTCGATCCCGCCTTTGCGTATGCCTCCTTCCTCATGACCTTTGCCACGGGCGGAGTTCCTCACGCTGGCTCCTGGCAGTGATAGACTTCCAGTTGAGCTATTCCAGATCCTGAAAGATGATGCTGTGAAAGTGCTGCACTCAATATGCTATATGCAATATGCGCTCCATATGCAGTATGCCGGCTCCCAGCAGGAGTCCCTTACTTGGTTGCATGATCTTAGCTGCTGCACGCACCATCTTGGGTTTTCTCTGGGGCCTGCAGGGTCTTTTAGTTGTGGTGTGTGGGATCTAGTTCCCTGAAAGTGAAAGTGAAATGCGCTCGGTTGTGTCCAACTCTTTTCGACCCTGTGTACTGTAAAGTCCATGGAATTTTCCAGGCCAGAATACTGGAGTGGGTAGCCTTTTCCTTCTCCAGGGTATCTTCCCAACCCAGGGATCGAACAGGTTTCCCACATTGCAGCCGGATTCTTTACCAACTGAGCTATCAGGGACCAGGGATCAAACCAGCTGCCCCCTGCACTGGGAGCAGGGAGTTGTCACGGCCAGACCACCAGGGAAGTCCCTGTAATACTTTTGTAATCAGGACAAGCAGCTCTTCTAGACTATAATTAGAAGTGTATAAAAAATTTTAGATCATTAAAAATAACCAATTACATGTAGTCTAAGAATGAAGCTTGCCTGATTTTCAGTCTCTGCAGGACTCTTCCTCACTCAGCTGAGGCCACTCACACATTTGTTTATTCATCAATAAAATGCTATCAGACCAGGGCTGACAGACAGACACACAACTCCAGAAGGACCACTTCACACAGAGTACAGTGAATTGAACATTGTCAGTTGCGGACACTTAGGCACTAAGCAGGTGCTGCTTCGGGCAGTTTGTAAGCCTTGGAGGTAAAAGAGAAAACAAGGCATTGTGTTACAATTAGAAATGTAGTTATCTGGCTCCCCTGCTGCTGCTAAGTTGCTTCAGTCGTGTCCGACTCTTGTGCAACCCCATGGACTGCAGCCTACCAGGCTCCTCCGTCCATGGGATTTTTCAGGCAAGAGTACTAGAGTGGGGTGCCACTGCCTTGTCCAATCTGTCTCCCCTAGTATGATGTAAATCCTGTGAGGCCAGGAACCACACAGACTTAGATAAATGAGATTTAGGAAGGAGGTGATCACTAAGAAGTGTACCCAAGCAGAGAAGGGGTACAGTCAAGGAAGAAGATTCCCATCAGAGCAAAGAGTAAATAAGAAGGCAAGAGAGGATTGTGTTTGACCAGTTCTGTTTGTCTAGGAAAGAGAACAGGAGTAAGACAGTGGAGAGACACCCATCCTGGAGAGATTTATGAGTTTCAAGAAAGACTTTGGATTTAACCATAAAGGCCAGGAGAACAAAGGAAGAGTTTTAAGGAAAGAGTGGCTTTATGAGATTTGTGCATTCCTAAAGCAAACACTGGATAAGAGGCAGGATCTGACTGAAGGCAGGGGAATTTGTTTAGATAATACAGCCTAAAACTAGGGGCTCATTATCTGTGGTCAGTAGTAGGTTGAAGTTGGATAGGAAAATACATCTTTATTTTTACTTAGTGTTTACTGAAATTTAGGAATCCCTCACGCAAATCCATGAAGTGTTCCATATTTTGAGGGGCCTTCCCTGGTGGCTGAGTAGTAAAGAACCTGCCTGCAATGCAGGAGACCAGGTTATATCCCTGGTTTGGGAAGATGCCCCGGAGGAGGGCACGGCAACCCACTCCAGTATTCTTGCCTGGAGAATCCCCATAGACAGAGGAGCCTGGCGGGCTGCAGTCCACAGGGTCACAGAGTCAGACACGACTTTGTGACTGAACCACCATCAGTTATAAATGTGGGCAATAAACCACAGTACTATTAAATGCGTGTTTCTAAAACAGACAGAAATCAGATATTTTCACAATACATTCCTGTTACTGCAGCTATCGCAGACTTTATCCTCATTGCTACTGTGAAATTATAGTAGTTATTACACCCACAGCTACAACTTATTATTAATAGGTTAATAAAGAAATACATATGTTGCACTTTCATTTTTAAGTATTCTGATAACTGCACTGTAATTTAACAGTTTCCTTCTTTATACATTTACAATATTACTCTTGAGAAGGGTTCATTGGCTTTACCAGATGGACAAAGTGAGCTGTGGCACAAAAAAGGCTTAAAATCCCTGCTCAGGGTCTAGTTCTACCGAAACACCTTGGACTGAAGCACCAGCTCCTCTCCCTGACCTTGACCTACTTGCCCAATCTCTTCTGGTTTAAAAGCTGGTTCTTTTCTCCACCCTCAGACTAACTCCCTTCAGATTTTACCTCAGGACTCCCTGCACCTACCCTCCCTTCTCCAATCAAGTGTCCCTTCTATATACTTAAAAAAAAAACTTATTATTTATTCCTTGATAAGAAATCCTGTTGAATTCTGTGTTACTGGGATCACAAGAAAGCAATTTTTAAAAACGTACATTTGAGATTGTTGGGTCAACAAAAACCACAGTTAAAGGAATCCAGAATTTCTAGTTACCTTCCATTGGTACTCGAGATTAATATTTAAGATAAATGTGTTAACTGTTTCTAAGTAATTCTGTAATATTACCAAGGACCTTGGAAACTAAAGAAATCTTTCAAAAGTTCAAGAGCCTCTGAAAGGTTAGATTATTTTAGACCAAACATGATCTGGTCTTTCCTATCAAAGCACTTGTGAGCTAGTGGTTCCTGTCACATTTTAATATAAAGCAGCTTAGCATTCAGATGGGCTCTCCATATACTCTTCTGACAGCCTGTTTTTACCCCAAACATAGGACTTGCAGGTGGACGCAGCATCCCAAAATCTAACACTTGAGGTTTTAAATATCACAAGTGGCCGTGAATCTCCAGGACATGTAGTAATTTGTCAGTCTGCTGAGGCATGAAATAGGATTGGAGTCGCTGAGCCAGTCAGGGGCCTGGCTGCCCAGGGTCCACGCTGCCACATGATGTTTTTTTATGTGCACAGCAAATCTCTAAGTGAAGTCCTGTCATCCCCATTTTACAGATGAAGAGTTTGATGAAAAGTTCAAGTAAAATTAGAGGATCTGGAGATTTTCCAAGGTCTTTAGTCCTCTTTAAAGCTCCAGGAGTTGGTGATGGACAGGGAAGCCTAGCGTGCCGCAGTCCATGGGGACGCAAAGAGTCAGACACACTTGAGAGACTGAACTGACCGAACTGAGACTATATTGATTCTGACTCAAGGAGTGAGCTCCCTGAAGGCAAGGAATTTGTCTTTAATCTTGGCTCCTCAGGGCATATACTGGGTCTGACAACAGTAGGTGCTCAATAAATGGCTTCTAGATTAAATTCTAAAGAACTCTGCCTTCCCTCATAAAAAGGGAATTTCCTGGAGATTATGGCCTCCATCTTGATCCCGTGAATTCCCAGCTTCTAGGAAAGTACCTGTCTCATAAAACTTAAAGTATTTATCGAGCTTCCCTGGTGGCTCAGTGGTAAAGAATCCACCTACCAATGCAGGGACACAGGTTTGATCCCTGGTCCAGGAAGATCCCGCATGCTGCGCAACAACTAAGCCTGTGCACCACGGCTGCCAAGCAAGCACTCTAGAGTCGGTCAGCCACAACCACTGAGGTGCGCACACCTGGAGTCCCATAGTGGGAGAGACCGCTGCAGCGAGAGGGCTGTGCGCCACCGCGGAGAGCAGCCTCCACTCCGAGAGGGCTGTGCGCCACCGCGGAGAGCAGCCTCCACTCCGAGAGGGCTGTGCGCCACCGCGGAGAGCAGCCTCCACTCCGAGAGGGCTGTGCGCCACCGCGGAGAGCAGCCTCCCCTCTCGGAACTGAAGGCCCTCACACAGCAACACAGATCCAGCACAGCCAACAGTAAAATAAAATATTTTTTAACTAAAAATACTTATTAACTGATTAACTTTGTGTTTGGCACCTGACATACACTTTGTTTTAGAAGGTTTTCCGTAAATGTCTGAACATCCAAGTAAGGTATGAAAGTATAAATAAGCCCAATTTTTTGGATAATTAGCAATTCTTCTAAGTTTTCAGTGTTTCTATTCTTTGGAGTAACTTGACTATCAGCTCCCTTCATTATTATAGGGAGTTTTTACTTATAAAATATTAGGAGAGAAATCTGTATTTTGTTTTGGCTATTGATCATCAGTACACGTATGACTGGTACACACAAATAATGGTACTTTTTTTTTGTAAAATCAGGTGTTAGGGGCTTGCCTGGTGGCTCAGGCAGTAAAGAATCTGCCTGCAATGTAGGAGACGCAGGTTTGACCCCTGGGTCAGGAAGATCTCCTGGAAAAGGGAATGGCTACCCACTCCAGTATTCTTGCCTGGAGAATCCCATGGGCAGAGGAGTCTGAGCCTGGTGGGCTACAGTCCAAGGGGTCACAGAGAATCAGACACAACTGAGCAACTAACACAAGTGTACTTTTTTTTTTGTAAAATCAAAGTACTACTTTATTAAATGAGTTATTTTGCACAATATGAACATCAGTATAATTACAATTGTAAAAATTTTTTTATAACAAGGATGGACTGATTTTTAGATTTCCAAATCAGACCCAACTGTACATTTACACAGAATTGTCTTTGCTCGAAGCCCCACAAGGAATAGCATAAAAATGAGCGTTTCTGTAGCCCCCCTTATTTTTGCTGATCAACAGTTTGTTAGAAAAAAGCTGCAGGTTTGTTACCGAAGGTCTGCGATCATAGAAGAGTCGAAGGTGTCACAGATTCACCTATAAACAACTTTATGCCTGAACATCTAATGCAACATCTAGCAGCTGATTCTGGAGAAGTGGGGTCGGGATGCTTGCTCTCCAAGGGCTGCTTGAAGGCCTTAGGGTTTGGCATCTGTGTCCTACAGACAGTGCAGGCGTACACCAAGGTGGCTTTGGGCAGCCTTTTGCCCGTGTCCTTGTTTGTCTCCTTTGTCCAGATTGCCTTTTGGCAGTTTCCTGCCGAGACTGAATCTTCGGTTGTCCAGCAGCCATGTCTTCCCACCCTGGCCTCCTCCCTTCTGCCCCTACCCGCTTGTACACCAGACCCTCTTCCAGTCACGCCAAGGGTACTTTTACATAATCATATTTTCTTCAAGTTCAAATAGAGTAAAAATAATATTTGATTTATCAATTTCTTCAGATATACTTCATCTTACAGAATGAAAAAAAAAATTGAGGCCGAAATAAATATGGGGTGCTAGGTGGAGGGAAGTTTCAAGAGGAAGGGGACATATGGATGAAAATGTTGGGAATGGTACTGGCACAAAAACAGAAATATAGATCAATGGAACAAGATACAAAGCCCAGAGATAAAACCAGGCACCTATGGGCACCTTATCTTTGACAAAGAAAGCAAGAAAATACAATGGAGAAAACAGTCTCTTCAGTAAGTCGTGCTGGGAAAACTGAACAGCTACATGTAAAAGAATGAAACTAGAACACTTTCTGACACCATACACAAAAATAAATTCAAAATGGATTAAAGATCTAAATGTAAGACTAGAAACTATGAAACTCTTATAGGAAAGCATAGGCAGAACACTCTCTGACATAAATCACAGCAAGATCCTCTGTGACCCACCTCCTAGAGTAATGGAAATAAAAACAAAAATAAACAAGTTTGGCCTAGTTAAACTTAAAAGCTTTTGCACAACAAAGGAAAGTATAAACAAGATAACACTCAGAATGGGAGAAAATAATAGCAAATGAAACAATTGACAAAGGATTAATTTCCAAAATATACAAGCAGCTTATGCAACTGGATAAACAAACAATCCAATCAAAACATGAGCAAAAGACCTAAACACACATTTCCTCAAAGAAGACATACAAATGACTAATAAACACATGAAAAATGTTCAACATAGCTCACTGCTGCTGCTGCTGCTGCTAAGTCGCTTCAGTCATATCCGACTTTGTGCGACCCCATAGATGGCAGCCCACCAGGCTTCCCCGTTGCTGGGATTCTCCAGGCAAGAATACTGGAGTGGGTTGCCGTTTCCTTCTCCAAAATGCAAATCAAAACTACAATGAGATTATCACCTCACATCAGTCAGAATGCCCATCATCAAATAATCTATAAGCAATACATGCTGGAGAGGGTGTGGAGAAAAAGAGAACCCTCTTACACTGTTGGTAGGAATGTAAATTGAAACAGCCACCATGGAAGGTATTATGGAGATTCCTTAAAAAACTAGGAATAAAACTACCATATGATCCAACAATCCCAATGCTGGGCATACACGCTGAGAAAACCATAATTGAAAAAGAGCCAGTGTTCATTGCAGCACTGTTTGCAATAGCTAGGAGATGGAGCAACCGAGATGTCCATTGACAGATGAATGGATAAAGAAGCTGTGGTACATATGCTCAAGGGAATATGACTCAGCCATCAACAGGAATGCATTTGAGCCAGTGCTAATGAGGTGGATGAACCTGGGGCCTATTATATAGAGTGAAGGAAGTCAGGAAGAGAAAGCCAAATATGTCTGTGGAGATGCAGTAGAGATGCAGACATGGAGACCAGACTTACGGACACGGGCTGGGGGCGGTAAGAAGGAGAGGGTGGGACAAATGGAGGGAATAGCATGGAAACATATACACTAAAATATACAAAATGGATAGCCATTAAGAATTTGGTGTGTGACTCAGGGCATTCAAACTGGAGCCCTGTGATGACCTCGGGGGTGGGATGGGGTGGGAGGTGGGAGGGAGGCTCCAAAGGGAGAGGACATACATGCACCGTGGCTGATCCATGTTGATGTATGGCAGACCCCAACACAATATTGTAATTATCCTTCAATTAAAAATGAATAATTTTTTAAAAAAGTGTTGAGCTTCCCAAGGCTGATTCATGTTGATATATGGCAGAAACTAACACAATACTGTAAAGCAACTATCCTCCAGTTAAAAATAAAAAATGAAAAAAAAAAAAAAGAAATATAATGGGGAAACTCTTAATATAAACTTTATGATGTTAAACTGTAGCATTTACTTTAGGTTTAAGATTTGTTCTTCAGAGGGATGAAATTTTATGCTAATAGTAAGTCAAAGAAAAAAAAATACACATTTTTCAATATCTCAAATGTGTTAAGCACAAAAAGGGTCCTATCTCACAATGCTTCCTTCCTGAGGGATCCAGAAATAGACACGTAAAATCCAAATGTGAAATGTACAAATGTCTGCTTAGCTCCTGCCCTTTTCCCTCATTAGCTTCAGCTGGACTGAACTTGCTCAGTCACTAATGACTATGTGGCCCACGTATAAATTTAGAAGCCACCTTGCAGAAGCATTTGTCTTTGCCGCTAAGTGTGGGTTTCAGTAAGCACGTCAGTTACTGTTTCTTAAATATCACGAAAGCACCAGTTTGTAAAATTAATCACCTTCACTTTAAAAAAAACTAATGAATTTTCATGTGGTGAGAGATGACAAAAACATTGCTACTATTTTTTCATATGTCATATAATCAAAGTAAATTTACCAATGATTGTTTAAACAATTTATACATAATGTATGGATAAAATATAATGAAGGAAAAACAGTTCTCAGTTCATCTGTGTGAAATTTGGGGATATGTTGACAAATGAGAACATTTTACTGAGTCCTAATACGTCCTGAGTCTACACCTAAATGGTGTGACCAAAATCACCTCCCCATTAGTGGTCTTCCACATCTAAAAAGCCAACAGTGGGATCAGCCATTAAAGGTTTTCTTAGCAGGTTAACAGTTGAACTGTAAGTCACTCTGTTAATTTGCTCTGTAAATTCACTCCTCCTCATGTCATGTAGAGGAAACCATGGCTCTTAAAAATGGCACATGGAGTGCTAATTTTTCTTCCTCTCTTCCTCTCTGTTTTTGGCTGTGCTGTGTGGCATGCAGAATCTTTGCTTCCCGACAGGGATTGAATCCATGCCCCTTGCAGTGAAAGTGCAGAGCCCTAACCACTGGACTGCCAGGGAATTCCCATAACAGCTACTTTTTTAATTGAGAGCAAGTTCTGCTAGAGAAAAAACACCCACCTTCTGATATATCAAAGTATCCAGGAATGACCACTCCACCATCTTTCTCATTAGCTAGTTTCGATCCCAAGGAATAGCAACGTTGAGTTGGAAAAGAGGTAAAGAGATTAGGCAAATAGTGTCAGTCAAACCTCACACATATTTCTTGATAAGTGATGATGATGCTAAAAGACAAATCCCGAAGTTCACACCTAAAGCATGAAAGAGGCAAAAATTTAGCTCAGATCTAAGATATATTACAGTATTGTCTTATAAATAAGTTAAGAAGATATTTCCTAAATTTCTGAGTTAGGGTAGCAGATCAAAGGCATTTATTTCACTCTCCTCCCCAAATAACAGCACAGGTAAAGAAGTATAGAAAAAACAGACTGAAGCATCAAAATTTTGGAAGCTGACAACAAAATAGACCATTGGTACTGGCTTAGATCCAAGAACCCTGAGTCCCAGAACATCAGTTGAAAACCAACTCCATTTACTCTACAGGATCTTCAAAAGACATGGAAGTAGCAGCGTCAAGAGCCTCTGAAACTTGCAGACAGGAAGCTGAAGATAAGACCAGTTTGGGGCTTCCTTGCTGGTCCAGTGCTTGGGAATCCGCCTGCCAGTGCAGGGGACACGGGTTCCATCCCTGGGACAGGAAGATCTCACATGCTGTGGGGCAACGAAGCCTGCGCACCACAACTACCCAGCCAGGGCTCTGGAGTCCATGAACCACAGCTACTGAAGACCATGTGCCCCCGCAAGAGACGCCGCCGCAACCGGAAGCCTGCTCACGGCGATGAAAGAGCAGCCCTCCATTGGCCACAGCTGGAGACAGCCCGGGAGCAAACGGTGAAGGCACAGCGCGGCCATAAATAAATCTTTACAAAAGGAAGGAAAAAGGGCAGTCTGATTTTCCCTTTTCTGCTGGGGAACAACTGTTCCTCCTCAAGCCAGGTGATGGATCAGACATTTATTCTCTGAAGAAAGTACAAACGGAAGGTCTCTAGACTATGAGAGTGCCTGGTGCAGTTGAGGGGGTAGGTCTGATGCCCGACACGTGGACTTATCGTCTGTATGCAAACTGAATGCTGACTGCAGAGGCCCCCAGGCCTCTTCCCTCCCTTAGTGCCGAGAACGTTAGCAACCAGGCGCTCAGCCACTTGGCATGAGATTCCACCTCTCTTTCCAGGTGGATCGAACCTGAGTTAGACTCGCTCATAAGGTCACCCTACGGAAAACTGTAGTCACTAAGCCCAACATTCAGCATATGCAATGAGTTCTTTTAGCCCCTCATGCTTAATCATGGGGTTACAACGTCAAGGAATACCAGTCATTGAGGAAATCTAACGTGAAAGATACAGGCAAATACAAACAACAACAAATCCCCACAATCTGGGGGAATTAAAGACTATACAAGGAGAAGAAAACTTTAAAAAGAAAAAAAGTCATTAATATCTTTTAGAGTTAATTAAAAAAAAATATGTGCTGTGTGCTTAGTCGTGTCCCACTCTTTGTGACCCCATGGACTGCAGTCTGCCAGGGTCCTCTGTCCATGGGATTTCCCAGGCAAGAATACTGGAGTGGGTAGCCACATCCTCCTCCAGGGGAATCTTCCTGACCCAGGGATTGAACCTGCGTTTCCTGTGTCTCCTGCATTGGCAGGTGGATTCTGTACTGGCTGAGCATCCATGAAACAAGAGTAGGATGACATGTAACAGGAATTCTCAGAGAATAAAGAGTTCTTGGGAATTAAAGTTTGGCTTAGAGGATAAAGTTGAAGAAAGCATCTATAAAGGTAGAACAGAAGAAGGGGAGAGGATACAAAATAAGAGAAAAAAAAAAGATGATAAAACCACAGAAACAGAAAAAGTAGAACAAAGAAAATCATCAAAATTATTCAAGAAAAATTATGAGAATGTAAGGACTTACATTTCCAGATTTAAAGAACCCAATAAAAACAGTTGAAGATAGAATCTGTTGAGGATAGAATCTTGAATCAATCTTCATAACAAGTCACTTGTGAAATTTCAGAACACCTGGACAAAAAAACAATTCCAGTAGCTCTCAGGGAAAAAAATAAACAGGCTGATTACACACAAAGGATAAAGGAAAGCAACAGCTTTGGACTCCTTCACAGCAGCACTGAAAGCAAGAAGACAGGCTTTCTATAACCAAGAGAAATACATTCAAAACTCTTAGAAGCCAACACAATATTGTAAAGCAATAATCCTTCAATTAAAACCAAAAATTTTTTAAAGAAATACATTCAAAATTTTGTACAAAAAGATTTCCAACCTAAAATCCTATCCTCAGAAATTATCAATCAAGAGTGTGGATTGAAAATGGTATTTTCAGACATTCAAGATCTCAATTTATTTCCCATTTATCTTTCCTTAAGATGCTACTGGAAGATATGCTTCACCAATATGAGAGAATTAACCCAGAAAGAGAAAGACATGTAATACAGGGAGTCCCAGGTGATAGCTGTGTCCCACACACGGGGGCAACCAGTCCAGGCAGAGCGGTATGACCCAAGATCAGGCGCAGTCAGCACCACCAACATCCTCTGCCCTTACACCCTCTGTTAGCCTGAGGATGCCTGTGCGAGCCTGACCCAGGCTCTTATCTGTGTCTTATCTGGATGTCTCTTAAGTAGGCCATAGGAGTTACAAGTAGAAACTACAGAGAAACACTTCCTGTCAGGCCAAACTTTAGCTCTATGACCCCTATCTGGTCCACACCACATCCGTGTCAGATGGGTGAATTGTATCAAGCTATCTGTTTTCCAGAATTTTCTACAGACAGAGGAAGTCTCTTGTAAACCTTCAGAAGAGCTGAAGCTAGACTATGATACAGAGACTCTGTTCAATGTTTTTCTGATATTTTTCAACAAGTGATGACAATATTGCCTTTTCTTTATGCAATTAGGTTTGTGATTGCTACTCTGGTTTTCAACTTCCCTGGTGGCTCAGATGGTACAGCATCTGCCTGCAATGCAGCAGACCAGGGTTCAATCCCTCGGTTGGGAAGATTCCCTGGAGAAGGAAATGGCAGCCCACTCCAGTATTCTTGCCTGGAAAATTCCATGGACTAGGGAGGCTGGTACGCTGCAGTCCATGGGGTTGCAAAGAGTCGGACACGACTGAGCGACTTCACTTCACTCTGGTTTTCAAAACTAAATTTTGTGTGTGTATATATATATATATATATATATATATATATATATGGTAATTTTTATTTTTGCTGTGCCACACAGCTTGTGGGATCTTAATTCCCTGACCAGGGATTGCACCCGGGAACTTGGCAGTGAAAGCATGGAGTCCTAACCCTGGAGTGCCGGGGAATTCCCTAAATAATGTGTTCTTTAGGGATAGATATACAAATGATGGGGCTTTGGGGAAAGCAAAGGAATGGTGGAGACAAAATCAAAAGGATAGTTGTCTCTGAGGAGAAAGTGGGAGATGGGTGGGCAGCGGCACACAGAGGGCTGGTGCCGGCAATGCTCTTTCCTCACCCAGGCGGTGGGCCCACAAGTGTATCACGATTACTTAAAACTATGCATATATGAGGTTCATACAGTGTTCCAAATAAACAAAATAGGCATTTTAATAAAAATTATTTAACTGCATTTAATGCAAAGGTGCTTCTATTTTATTACCAACTTTGATTTCAGATCTAATCAAATTCAAAGTGTTTATAAAACTTCATCTCTTTCAGTGCAATTATTTGCTTCAAATAAAAACATTTAGAAAAAACAACCCTCATCTCTTCTATACTCATGGAATATTCTATTCAAAAGGAAGTCACATAAAATAATACTGGTGCTATGTAGAAAACAGAGAGCAATTTCCTTTCAAATAAGCATAATGCAACATGCTTTTGCACTGTGTGAATTTTCTTGGCCCCTGACGTCAATTTACTTGGTAATATTATAAATATAAAAAATTAGGAATATTTTCTCAATGTTTTTGCTAACTCTATAAGCAATTCAAATATAATACATATTTAATTAGATAATATATTTAAAGTATATTAAAAACCAGAAGATCTAATGTGGCCACTAGTTGACCAATCTCAAATACAATTTACCCGTCTTAAAATACAGTGTTCATAAATTATTTATTAAATAATTAAATCAATTTGGTAATCTTAAGTGAATTTGCTTACCTTTGGTTTTGAAACTAGCTGGTAAAGTACAGTGATATTTTGATGTCCCTGTTTTGGATTTTGGTTTATTTTCAATCTCTGAATATTGCTGAGGTCAGGTAAAGGAATTTTTACACAGGTTTATAAAACACAAATATGTTTCTAGTTTGGCTAAATATAAACTGCAGTTAAGAAGATTCTAATTTTCTTCTGGACCCACTGCCTCAGGCAAATATCTACTTTTACCTATGCCCAGAGGTTCTCATTGCTCATTAAAACTGCAATTAACCCTCTACCTGAAAATTGCTAATTATATATATTTTTTCTAAAATACACTACAATTGTAAGATAACGATGATCCTATATGCAAGGCAGCAAGAGACAGAGAAGTAAAGAACAGACCTTGGGACTCTGTGGGAGAAGGCGAGGGTGGGATGATTTGAGAGAATAGCACTGAAACATGTATATTACCATATGTGAAACAGATGACCAGTGCAAGTTCCATGCATGAAACAGGGCACTCAAAGCCGGTGCTCTGGGCCAACCCAGAGGGATGGGGTGAGGAGGGAGGTGGGAGGGGGTTCAGGATGGGGGGACACATGTGCACCTGTGCTGATTCATGTCAATGCATGGCAAAAACCATCACAATATTGTAAAGTAATTATCCTCCAAGTAAAACTAATTAATTAATTACAAAAATAAAATGTACTACAATTGTAATCAATTGTTAATCTAAAACTAAAGCTAAGTCATTTGCTCTAGTTATGAGTAGCCTCAGTACTATCCATATAAAAGTTCTTACTATAAAAAGTGAGGTCTCAAATTAAAAAAAAAAAAAAAAAGGGACTTCCCTGGTGGTCCAGTGGCTAAGACTCTGAGCTCCCAGTGCAGGGGGCCCAGGTTCGATCCCTGGTCAGGGAGCTAGATCCCACATGCTACAACTAAGACCCAGAGCAGCCAAATAAATAAATAAAATTAAAAAAAAAAAAAAAAAGTGAGGTCTTGCTAATTAAGCACTTAATTAAACAAAATTTTATTAGTACTTACTACGTGTGACACACTGTACTCGGTACATTAGAAGCAGTAAAACACTGTACTGGGTACAGCAGATAAAACAGAGAAAAATTTCTGACCATGGGAGCTTATATTCTAGTGCGGGGGGCTGATGATAAAAAGTATAGGTACACTATATGGCATAATATAGTAAGGCAAGAGGGAACGTAGAGGAAAATACAGTAGACAGGAAGTGTGTGTGTCATGACAACTGCAGTTTTTTACTGGTTTTTTTGGGGGGGTGCGCTGTGCTAGGTCTTTGAGCCATGGGCTCTCTCTATTTGCAGCGAGCAGGGTCTGTTCTCTGGACGTACATTCTCTTTTTGCAGAGCACAAGGTCCAAGGCACGCAGGCTTCAGCAGTGGCAGCTCACGGGCTTAGTTGCTCTGTGGCATGTGCAATCTTCCTGGACCAGGGGTTGAACCCGTGTCCCCTGAATTGCAAGGCAAGTTCTTAACCACTGGACGCCAGGGAAGCCCACGACTGCAGTTTTAAACAGCATGAAATGGCATGGTTAAGGAAGACGGGAAAGACTAGAGATCTCTTCAAGAAAATTAGAGATACCAAGGGAATATTTCATGCAAAGATGGGCTCGATAAAGGACAGAAATGGTATGGACCTAACAGAAGCAGAAGGTATTAAGAAGAGGTGGCAAGAATACACAGAAGGACCGTACAAAAAAGATCTTCAAGACCAAGATAATCACGATGGTGTGATCACTCACCTAGAGCCAGACATCCTGGAATGGGAAGTCAAGTGGCCCTTAGAAAGCATCACTACGAACAAAGCTAGTGGAGGTGATAGAATTCCAGTTGAGCTATTCCAAATCCTGAAAGATGATGCTGTGAAAGTGCTGCACTCAATATGCCAGCAAATTTGGAAAACTCAGCAGTGGCCACAGGACTGGAAAAGGTCAGTTTTCATTCCAATCCCAAAGAAAGGCAATGCCAAAGAATACTCAAATTACTGCACAATTGCACTCATCTCACATGCTAGTAAAGTAATGCTCAAAATTCTCCAAGCCAGGCTTCAACAATATGTGAACCGTGAACTTCCTGATGTTCAAGCTGGTTTTAGAAAAGGCAGGGGAACCAGAGACCAAACTGCCAACATCCGCTGGATCATCAAAAAAGCAAGAGAGTCCCAGAAAAACATCTATTTCTGCTTTATTGACTATGCCAAAGCCTTTGACTGTGTGGATCACAATAAACTGTAGAAAATTCTGAAAGAGATGGGAATACCAGAGCACCTGACCTGCCTCTTGAGAAATTTGTATGCAGGTCAGGAAGCAACAGTTAGAACTGGACATGGAACAACAGACTGGTTCCAAACAGGAAAAGGAGTATGTCAAGGCTGTATATTGTTACCCTGCTTATTTGACTTCTATGCAGAGTACATCATGAGAAATGCTGGGCTGGAAGAAGCACAAGCTGGAATTAAGATTGCCGGGAGAGATCTCAATAACCTCAGATATGTAGATGACACCACCCTTGTGGCAGAAAGTGAAGGGGAACTAAAAAGCCTCTTGATGAAAGTGAAAGAGGAGAGTGAAAAAAGTCGAAAAGTTGGCTTAAAGCTCAACATTCAGAAAACGAAGATCATGGCATCTAATCCCATCAATTCATGGGAAATAGATGGGGAAACAGTGGAAACAGTGTCAGACTTTATTTTGGGGGGCTCCAAAATCACTGCAGATGGTGATTGCAGCCATGAAATTAAAAGATGCTTACTCCTTAGAAGGAAAGTTATGACCAACCTAGATAGCATATTGAAAAGCAGAGACATTACTTGGCCGACAAAGGTCCATCTAGTCAAGGCTATGGTTTTTCCAGTAGTCATGTATGGATGTGAGAGTTGGACTGTGAAGAAGGCTGAGCGCCGAAGAATTGATGCTTTTGAACTGTGGTGTTGGAGAAGACTCTTGCGAGTCCCTTGGACTGCAAGGAGATCCAACCAGTCCATTCTGAAGGAGATCAGCCCTGGGTGTTCTTTGGAAGGAATGATGCTAAAGCTGAAACTCCAGTACTTTGGCCACCTCATGCGAAGAGTTGACTCATTGGAAAAGACTCTGATGCTGGGAGGGATTGGGGGCAGGAGGAAGAGGGGACGACAGAGGATGAGATGGCTGGATGGCATCACTGACTCGATGGACATGAGTCTGAGTGAACTCCGGGAGTTGGTGATGGACAGGGAGGCCTGGCGTGCTGCGATTCATGGGGTCGCAAAGAGTTGGATACGACTGAGCAACTTAACTGAACTAAAGGAAGACCTTACTGAAAAAGTGGTATTTGAGCAAAGTTAGGTGATAAAGACATGAGAGCTGAGATTATCTGGGAGAACAGCATTTTAGGCAGAGACAACAGCAAGGATAAAGCCCTGAGATGGGAGTATGTCCAGTATGTTTGTGGGAAAACAAGGTCAGTGCCCTGGAGTGGAATGAATGAAGACTGTTGTAGATGAGATCAGAAAAACAAGGGGCCAGATCATGTATGGCCTCGTAGGCCACTGTGAGGAGTGTGATGGAAAGCCATTGGAGGATGGATATGGTGGGCATCTTTGTTGTTGCTGTTGAGCACATGAATGAAAAAAATCATTACTTCAATTTCTTTTAGTTTTTATTTAAACTTTTTTTTCTTCCAGTTTTACTGAGATATAATTGACATATAGCACTTGTATAAGTTTAAGGTGCACGGCATAATGATTTGACTTATATTCATTATGAAATCACAATAAGTTTAGTGAACTTATTTCATCATCTGAAAGATACAAAACGGAAGAAATAGAAAAAACTTTTTCTTTGTGATGAGAAGTTGGCATTTATTTACTTATTTTTGGCTGTGCTGAGTCTGCATTGCTGGGCAGGCTTTTCTCTGGTCGTGGTTTGGAGATTTCTCATTGCGGTGGCTACTCTTTTTGGGGAGCAATGACTCTAGGGGGCCTAGGCTTCAGTAGTTGCTGCACGTGGGCTCTAGGGCGCAGGCTCAGAACATGTGGTATCTTCCCGAATTAGGGATTGAACCTGTGTCTCCTGCACTGGCAGGCGGACTCTACCACTGAGCCACCAGGAAAGCCCTGGCATTTATTTTTAAACAGTCCTTCTGGGGAGTTCCCTGGTGGTCTAGTAGTTAGGATTTACTGCTTTCACTGTATGGCTCAAGTTCATTCCCTACTCAGGGAACTGAGATCTTGAAAGCCACATGTTGTGACAAGAGTCCCTCTGGCTGTAGAATTCAGAATAGGCTGGCTGCTAAGCTGCTAAGTCACTTCAGTCGTGTCCAACTCTGCGTGACCCCATAGACAGCAGCCCACCAGGCTCCCCCGTCCCTGGGATTCTCCAGGCAAGAACACTGGAGTGGGTTGCCATTTCCTTCTCCAGTGCATGAAAGGGAAAAGTGAAAGTGAAGTCTCTCAGTCGTGTCCGACTCTTAGCATGGACTGCAGCCTACCAGGCTCCTCTGTCCATGGAATTTTCCAGGCAATAGTACTGGAGTGGGGTGCCATTGCCTTCTCCGAGGCAGGGCTAAAAGCCAAAGTACGAAAGCCAGGTAGGTAGAAGAATCCAGGCAAGATATGATGATGGCTTTGACCAACAGTGGAAATGGTAAGAAGTAGTCAGATTCTGAATTTATTTTGAAGATAGAGCTGATAGGTTTTAGATGTGCAATACATAAAAAAAAAAAAAAGAGCTGAAGCTAATTCTAAAGTGAACTACAGGAGGAATTTAGTTGCCATTACTGAGATGAGGAAGGTCACAGTCTATCATGAATATGCACATCTGAGTTTAGAAATCTTTTGAATTTATTTCTAAAAAACGTTTCATTAGTTATCAAAAAATAACTTGAATTAGAATGTGACTTTTTTTATTCCTGAGGATCTAGTAAATGAAAGAAACATTCACAATTGTTCTTTAAAAACAGCACTTCTTATATAATTGTTAAGTGCAACTTGCAATCTTTGCGCTAGTTAAGCTGCTTGAGTCTTTGTTGTCTCACTGTGGGTGTTGAAGTAAGTGCTGGTATTGACTCTATAGCACTTTAATTGTAGGAATTATCTCTTAGCCTATCCATCTCCTGATTTTTAATTATCTCTAAAGAAAATTATAGAATTTCCACAATGATTACCCACTGTCCTACGCTGGTAACTCCAAAAACTGTTCATTATGATGTAAATAGGATGAGAATATGTCCTCCACTGCACTTCATAGGGTCTATTTCACAGTGGTGTCCATTTTCATTTTGACAAAATAGTCCAAATCTAGAAATGTACACTCTTCTCTCCTATTTTTATTTCTTGAAAATAAAATTTTTTCTTTTCAGAGCATCACTCTTGACAATGACTACCATGCCCGAATTTTATTCTAGTATTCTTTAACGGATATGTATTGTTTATTTCTATAAAGTGAGTTTTGCTTTGCTTTTAAGATTCTAGAATTCTGATTTTACTGTCATGGTAAATACTGGCTTGTTTTACATTCTTTTTAACCTTAAAATTAATATAGAATCACATGTTAGCACTGATTGAAAATAATCTAATTTGACTTAATGTCTAATTAAGCAGGCACCTTGGCCATTTATTTTAACAATTTCCAGTATCAGAGAGCCCACTACACTACATAGCAGCCCATTGCCATTCTGAAGAGCTCTAATTGCCAAAAAACTCTTTTTCACAAGTAGTTAAAGTTGGCCTTCCTAAACCCTCTATTCATTAATCTCTGGAAGTACAAAAAGCACAAGGGACTTTTATTCTCAGGTCAGCCAGTAACCACCCATGTGAGGTTAGGACAGAATCATAATCACTCAGAGCTCATCACACCATCTGATCTATAAAATGAAGGGATGGATCTCTTCCAGCTCTTAAGTTCCTTCCAGTAGCTCTGCACAGGATCTTAGGATACCTCAGATAGCATTCCTCCCTAAATTTATGTTTATTCTACCCTAATGACTGGAGTTCACACCATGATTCCTTGTATGAAACAGTTTTTAGCTCCTTCACAATCCTTATCATCCTTCCTTGGATAAGCTCCAGAGTACCTAAAGGTAACACCCAGAACTGAAAAAAAGTGATATTCTGGACATGGTGTGGGTACTGAGTTCCACGTTACTAGTACGCCATTGTCCTTGTAGTGGTTACCTATCCCCACACAACCAGTTACCCCCAAATTGAACAGGTTTAAACAGCAAGAAGTAATGGGACCAGACGCCATGATCTTCGTTTTCTGAATGTTGAGCTTTAAGCCAACTTTTTCACTCTCCTCTTTCACCTTCATCAAGAGGCTTTTTAGTTCCTCTTCACTTTCTGCCATAAGGGTGGTGTCATCTGCATATCTGAGGTTATTGAGATCTTTCCCGGCAATCTTGATTCCAGCTTGTGCTTCTTCCAGCCCAGCATTTCTCATGATGTACTCTGCATAGAAGTTAAATAAGCAGGGTGACAATATACAGCCTTGACGTACTCCTTTTCCTATTTGGAACCAGTCTGTTGCTCCATGTCCAGTTCTAACTGTTGCTTCCTGATCTGCATATAGGTTTCTCAAGAGGCAGGTCAGGTGGTCTGGTATTCCCATCTCTTTCAGAATTTTCCACAGTTTATTGGGATCCACACAGTCAAAGGCTTTGGCATAGTCAATAAAGCAGAAATAGATGTTTTTCTGGAACTCTCTTGCTTTTTCCATGATCCAGCAGATATTGGCAATTTGATCTCTGGTTCCTCTGCCTTTTCTAAAACCAGCTTGAACATCTGGAAGTTCATAATTCACGTATTGCTGAAGCCTGGCTTGGAGAATTTTGAGCATTACTTTACTAGCATGATGAGTGCAATTGTGCGGTAGTTTGAGCATTCTTTGGCATTGCCTTTCTTTGGGATTGGAATGAAAACTGACCTTTTCCAGTCCTGTGGCCACTGCTGAATTTTCCAATTTGCTGGCATATTGAGTGCAGCACTTTCACAGCATCATCTTTCAGGATTTGACTGAAATTCCATCACCTCCACTAGCTTTGTTCGTAGTGATGCTTTCTAAGGCCCACTTGACTTCACATTCCAGGATGTCTGGCTCTATGTGAGTGATCACAACATTGTGCTTATCTTGGTCTTGAAGATCTTTTTTGTATGGTCCTTCTGTGTATTCTTGCCACCTCTTCTTAATATCTTCTGCTTCTGTTTGGTCCATACCATTTCTGTCCTTTATCGAGCCCATCTTTGCATGAAATGTTCCCTTGGTATCTCTGATTTTCTTGAAGAGATCTCTAGTCTTTCATGGCAAATGGATGGGGAAACAGTGGAAACAGTGTCAGACTTTATTTTTCTGGGCTCCAAAATCACTGCAGATGGTGATTGCAGCCATGAAATTAAAAGATGCATACTCCTTGGAAGGAAAGTTATGACCAACCTATATAGCATATTCAAAAGCTGAGACTTTACTTTGCCAACAAAGGTCCATCTAGTCAAGGCTATGGTTTTTCTGGTAGGTAGTCATGTATTGACGTGAGAGTTGGATTGTAAAGAAAGCTGAGCACTGAAGAATTGATGCTTTTGAATTGTGGTGTTGGAGTAGACTCTTGAGAGTCCCTTGGACTGCAAGGAGATCCAACCAGTCCATTCTATAGAAGATTAGTCCTGGGTGTTCTTTGGAAGGAATGATGCTAAAGCTGAAACTCCAGTACTTTGGCCACCTTATGTGAAGAGTTGACTCATTGGAAAAGACTCTCATGCTGGTAGGGATTGGGGGCAGGAGGAAGAGGGGACGACAGAGGATGAGATGGCTGGATGGCATCACTGACTCGATGGACATGAGTCTGAGTGAACTCCAGGAGTTGGTGATGGACAAGGAGGCCTGGCGTGCTGCAATTCATGGGGTCGCAAAGTGTCGGACACGACTGAGCGACTGAACTAAAACAGCAAGAAATATGACCTCACAGGTCAGGAATTCAGAAAGGGTTTAGCTGAGTGATTCTGGCTCAGGGTCTCTCGTGAAGTAAAAGTCATTGACCAGTGCTATAGTCATCTTAAGAGTCAACTAAAGGAAAAAAAGAAAGAGAGACTCACCTGAAGGATCTCTTTTAAACTCACTCATGTAGTTGGCAGGTTTAACTTTCTCACAGGATACTGAATAGAGAGCCTCAATTTCTCATTACATCATGTGGGGCTCTCCAAAGAACTGCTTACATCATGATGCGTCATGACAGTTCACTCATCCCAGAGCAAGTGACTGTAGGGAAGGGGAGAGAGAGAGACTGAGAGAGGAGGGGGGAAAGAGAGAGGGGCCACCCTTTCTTTCTTCTTATTTTTTTATTCAAAGATGTTTATTGGTTATTTGAAATGTATCAGACAGTTCTCTAGGCATGTGGGATATTAAATGAACAAAACTGACCAGTTCCTTGCCCTTCTTTATAAAATAATCTCAGAGGGAGTATTCCATCACTTCTGCCATATTCATTTGCTAGAATTCAGTCACCAGGGTGCAGCCCAGAGTCACGCACAGACATTGAGCATCAGGGGCAGGAGGTGCTGCGGCTCTCCTAGAGGCTGCCTGTTTCAGTTGTGAACACCATCTTTCTACAAATGCAGCCCAAGATCTCATGATGGTTTTGTGCCAAAGGTTCACGCTGATCTTCTCATCAATTGAAACTCAGGTTTCTCTTTGTTTGCTTTACAAAGCCATTGATTTTCTACTTAATCCTTTAAACCTAAGGGCAGGACTTATCGCTGATGTTTAATTTGTGTCTAATTCATATTTTTAAAAGTTACTTCCTATATATTATAATTTAAATCCCTATTAGAGGAGGAGGAGGCTGCTAAAACACATTTTTCCAGATGTCAACCAATGTACTTTCAGTCACTCTTATGGTGTCTCCTGAGGGTTAGGGGGGTTAAAGTAGTATTTTGAGTAAATGCAATATCTCATTAAGCCTCATATTTCTCTTATAAAAGTTGACAAACATTCTTTATTAAATTAATAGAAGATGACCATAAACTATTATATCTGTGTTGGTCTTCCAGGCCTTTTCAATCTTTGAATAACCAAGCTTTGCAGGAACTGATTAGGAATTCATGTCTGTTCTACTTTCTATTTCTTTGAGTTACTTAAAGTTACTATTATTTAAGATTAAAAAATATTATTTTTCTAATCCAGCTAAAATAAAATTAATATTAGATATAGTCCCCACTTAGAGATTTTCTTCGACTCTTCTGCTTTCTAAACAAAGAGTTTTAGTGTACAAAGTAAATACACAAATGTAAAATGGCACACTTAAGAATTGAGACATAGCACATTACATTTTAAGAATCTTTAGTATAAAAAACGTATTTAGTGTTATAAATCTTGCCTCCAGTTTCTCAATAATTACTTTTCCTTTTATAGAGTAAAAACCACCTAAAAATAAATATGAATAAAATGACATTTCTTAATGTTGTAGATGTGTCGTACTAGTTTTGCAAAATATGAAATAAGCATCTTTTGAATGGCTATTTTTAGTAGCATAGTACAGTTGTGTACTATAAACTAAGGAAGTGTATTTCGATTTAAAAATCGCTGACCTGATTCAGAAATCCCATCAAAGTAAAATCATATATGTTTTTGACTAGTGGAGAAAGTGAAAATTGCTTAGTTGTGTCTGACTCTTTGCTACTTACAGTCTATGGAATTCTCCAGGCCAGAATACTGGAGTAGGTAGCCTTTCCCTTCTCCAGGGGATCTTCCCAACCCAGGGATCGAACCCAGGTCTCCCTCATTGCAGCTGGATTCTTTACCAGCTGAGCCACTGGGGAAGCTCAAGAATACTGGAGTGGGTAGCCTATCCCTTCTCCAGCGGATCTTCCTGACCCAGGAATTGAACTGGGGTCTCCTACATTGCAGGTGGATTCTTTACCAAATGAGCTAGTGGAGAAAAAGAGGTTTCAAATTTGTTTATTTCCTTTCAACAGGAAGAACCATCTTATTAAGATCAGAAGATCCAGGCTGTGTATAGTACTGCCTCTGTGGTATGACCTTACATCAGTCATCAATTCCTCTACATCCTGGTTACTGGTCTGTGAAAGGAAGTGGTTGGATCAAGGTTTCTTTCAGCTTTCAAAGCTTCTGATTCTATGGATTTCCTACAGTTCCCAGTCTCTTCTCTGATAATTTCAATTTTAAATTGTAAGAAATTGTAGAGAAGAGGAGCACAGGCAAATTAAGTATGCATCTGGGTGCTTCAGTTCAGTTCAGCTCAGTCACTCAGTCGTGTCCAACTCTTTGCAACCCCATGGACTGCAGCACACCAGGCCTCCCTATCACCAACTCCCGGAGTTTACTCAAACCCATTTCCATTGAGTCAGTGATGCCATCCAACCATCTCATCCTCTGTCATCTCCTTCTCCTCCCACCTTCAATCTTCCCCAGCATCAGGGTCTTTTCAGTGAGTCAGTTCTTTGCACCAGGTGGCCAAAGTATTAGAGTTTCAACTTCAGCATCAGTCCTTCCAATCAATATTCAGGACTGATTTCCTTTAGGATGGACTGGTTGGATCTCCTGGCAGTCCAAGGGACTCTCAAGAGTCTTCTCCAACACCACTGTTCAAAAGCATCAATTCTTTGGTGCTCAGCTTTCTTTATAGTCTAACTCTTACATCCATACATGACTACTGGAAAAACCATAACTTTGACTGGATGGACCTTTGTTGGCAAAGTAATGTCTCTGCTTTTTAATATGCTGTCTAGGTTGGTCATAACTTTTATTCCAAGGAGCAAGTGTCTTTTAATTTCATGGCTGCAGTCACCATCTGCAGTGATTTTGGAGCCCCCAAAATAAAGTCTGTCACTATTTCTACTGTTTCCCCATTTTAATTCATCTTTTTTAAGAAAAAAAAATTTAAGCAGTTTTAGGTTTGCAGTAAAATTGAGAGGAAGATACAGAGATTTCCCATATGCCCTTTATCCCCATACCTGCATAGCCTCTCCTATTATCAGTGCCACTCAGTAGATGATATATTTTTTACTACAGATGAACCTACATTGACACATTGTAATCACCTAGAGTCTACAGTTTACCTGAGGGGTCAATCTTGGTTTTGAACAGTCTGTAAGTTTGGACAAAAGTATAATAACATATCTATCATTATAGTATCATGTAGAGTATTTTCATTGCCCTAAAATCATTAATATTTTAAAGATTAATTTTTTAATTTTAAATTTAAACTTAAAAGATTTTTAAATTAATCTTTTAAATTATAAAATGTATAATCTTTGTGGGAAATTCAAATATTTTAGAAATGTAAAATTTTTGAAATGAAAGTCAACCTAACCACTCTTAGAAGAAATCTCTGATAGTTTTTTACACAAACCTCTAGATTTTAAATGTGCATTTTAACTTATATATTAATTCTAACCTAACCTAAATATTTCATGAGCACCTATTATGTACTCAGATTGTTAAAAAAATATAAATATTAACTTAGAGAAATGCAATTGCATTACATCCAATACATACAATTCAAGCCACTGTCTTTTCTCACCTAACAAGGAATCTTGAAATACTACATGGTTTTCTATTGCCCCTTTAACGGATTACTGGGTTGTTTCCAATTTTCATTATTATGAATAAACTTTCAGTGACTATGTTCCTTTTCGAAATCTCTTTAAACAGTTTGAAAACAAATTGGCTGGAGCAGATTAAACATGAGAGCTAATTCTGACTCCACCCCCCAAAAGTGACAACAGGTATGTTATTACCTTAATTGTACCCTTAACCTCCTCAAGGACATTTGGAGAGATCTCTAGAGGTAGTTGTTATTTCAATGCAGAGAGCAGTAGTTCAGGAAAAACAAATGTGTGTGTAAATCACGAGGAAAATATTTGAAAGAGTAAAATGTGAATTTGGATATGATTCATCACTGTTGATTATATTTTTCTATATATTTCTTACGATGAGCCTAAATATATTTCTAGAATTAAAGTTTTGTTACAGTAACAGAACCTATTTCTATTTAGACAGAAAACTGAATTGCTTTTCTATTGAGATGTAATTCACATATCATACACTTCAGTAAATTTTAGTATATTCAGAGTTATGTACCATCACAATTACCTACTTAGAGAACATTTTGTGCTATGCTTAGTCATGTCAGACTCTTTGCAACCCTATGGACTCTAGCCCGCCAGGCTCCTCTGTCCATGGGGATTCTCCAGGCAAGAATACTGGAGTAGGTTGCCATGCTCTCCTCCAGGGGATCTTCCCAACCCAGGGATCAAACCCAGGTCTCCCACATTATGAGCAGATTCTTTACCATCAGAGCACCAGGGAAGCCCAAGAATACTGGGGTGGGTAACCTATCCCTTCTTCAGGGGAACTTCCCAACCCAGGAATTGAACTGGAGTCTCAATTAATCTGCCTGCATTGCAGGCGGATTCTTTACCAGCTGAGCTACCTGGTAAGCCCATTTGAGAACATTTTACCACCCTATTAAAAAGCCCCATATCCATTAGCAGTCACTCCTCATTCCTCTGTCTCACCACAACCCCTGGCAACCACTAAACTATTTGTCAACTCTATGAATTTGCCTATTCTGGAAATGCCATATAAATAGAATCATACAACTGGTTGCCTTTTGTGTCTGGTTTCTTTCACTTAACAAAATGCTTTCCAGGTTCATGTATGTGTCCCATATATCAGTTCATTTCATAGCCTGTCTTAGTCACTTCGGGTGCTTTAACAGAATACCATAGGCTTAAACAGCAGACACTTATTTTTTTCCGCACTGGAGAATGTGAAGTCCAAGAGCAAGGTACTGGAGGATCTGGGTCTTAGAGAGAACCCTCCGCTTGGCTAGCAGTCACCTTTACTAAAAAGAGGATGCGCTAGTGTCTGTTTCTTTGAAAGGGCATTAATCCCATCATGAGGGCTACATTCTCAAGACCTCATCTAAACCTAATTACCTCCCAAAGGCCCCACCTCCTAAAATCATCACACTGGGGTAAGAGCTTCACACATGACTTTGGGTGGGCAGGAGACAAAGTATTTAGTCCATAACATGACCCAGTAATATTCCATTGTATAGAATACCATTTTGTTTATCATTTCATTAGTTGACAGGCATTTAGGTGGTTTCCACTGTTTGGCTATTATGAGTAATGTTACTATGAACACTTGTATTCAAATTTTGTGTGAATGAATGCTTTCAGTTCTCTTGGGTATACACCTAGGCATGGAATTTCTAGCTCATATAATAACTCTGTTTAACCATTTAAGGAACTGCCAATCTGATTTCTCATTGGCTGTACCATTTTATATACATATAAATATATTATATATATATATATTTGTTGCTGTACCAGCAATATATTAGGACTCTGATTTTTCAGAGTCTGATTAGGACTCTACATTTTCACCAATGCTTATTATTGTCTGTCTTTTTATTATAACCATCCATCCCAGTGGGTGTGAAGTCATATCTCATTGAGGTTTTGATTTGTGTTTCCCTAATGACTAATGCTGAGTGTGTTTTCACATGCTTATTGTCATTTTTTTTTTTCTAGTGCTCTCACACATTTAAAAATTTTTTTTCTTGGAGTACAGTTGATCTATAATGTGTCATTTGTATATCTTCTTTAGAGAAATGTCAATATGAATCCTTTGTCCATTTTTAGTTGGTTTGTCTTTTTATTGTTAAATGTTAGAGCTCTTTATATATCCTGGATACAAATTCTTTATCAGATATATGATTTACAAATATTTCCTCCCATTTTTGGGTTGTCTTTTTACTTTCTTGATAGTGTCCTTTGAAGTACAAAATTTTTTTAATAAAAAGCAATGATAAATTACATTTTTAAAAGGCCTTTGGAGATCTGGATCCAGCATAATGTTTTCCTAACACATAATAAAAGTTTCATAGAATTATATAGCAGGTAGAAAAGTAATTCAAGAGTGTATTATAAGAAGAACAAGAGAAGCTAATTGATAATTAATTAAAAGATATTTTGATGGGTAGGAAATTAAACATCACATAGCTAATATATGAGAATAAAGACTCTAATATATTTAACTTCTTTTTCATATGTGTAAATGCACATAAAGAAGATTGCAATAAGTTATTTTACACACACAGTTCAGTTCAGTCACTCAGTCGCGTCCAACTCTTTGCTACCCCATGAATTGCAGCATGCCAGGCCTCCCTGTCCTTACACACACGCACAAGCCAGAGAAAAATCTGTGGTTAACCCTAAACCTACTAAGTGGAATTGAAGCAGAAACAGAGTTGATTACTCAGGTTAATGGGTTGGTGTTTATAAATGACAAATGACTATATTAAAGAAGTTACTAACTTTATATGCTGAACTATCGCTAACAATATTTTACAATAATTAACAAAAGCTGCTTTTGAAATAAACCTTTCTGGTTAATTTCTCCTCTTTCTTTGGAATCTTTGGTAATAAAAAACTATACTCAATATACATGTGAAACTTTTACAACAGTTAATATAGAGCATTCAAAGGTAACAGCTTATAAATTCTCCTTAAGGCAAGAAAAAAATAGTGGGTGTAAGAAACTATGAAACACTATTGTAGTCACTCTTGCCCAAAGACTTCTCCAATGTACTTTGGGCTATTTATTTCCTTCTTGTAAATACATTTTATTGTTCTTTAAAGAAACATGAAGATGCTGCAAGACACAGAAGGAATGAATAAGGAGTTCAGGTGGTCAGGTGAGATTTAAATAACAGGATTGGGTGAAGGGAAAGATGGAAGCAGTCTCTTCAACACGAGCCAATAACACAGGCAAGAAAGACAGCATGAAGTCGGAAACCCAATCAGCAGACTAGTCAAAAAGAGTCTGGAACTTAAGCAGACTTTAAATATTGGGTTGGTCAAAAAGTTCATTCGAGTTTGTTACAGTTTACAGAAAAACCCAAACAAACTTTTTGGGCACCTCAATAATAGATACAGGGACAAATAGCTCATGGCATCTTGACTCCTGGTAACTCTTATATGCTTTCAGTTAAGAAAGAATTACATTCTCAAACCTGGCTTGAGTCTGCAATGAAGGTCAGTGGAGTACTTGGCTGAAAGGAAGAGAATAGAAGTTTTTGACATAGACTAACCCTGACAAGACTGAGGTCTGCGTACCTGGAGAGTTTCTAAAAAATCTGGACCCATGTATATTCTCCAGAGCATTCTCTAACTATGCTGGAGAATGTGGGATGAGTTGAAGTGAGCATTTTACCAGCATTTGTGGAAAATCAGTGTTACCAAGTGGCACTTGGTGAACAGAATGTTTTAGCTGCTAATAATAAAACCCATTCACACTGTGACTAATACTGAAACAATTGGGAAATTTATTATATCATATAACAAGGAAGTTCATAGGGAGGGCAAGGTTGATAGATGCTGTTGCACAACAAGGTCATGAAGGATCCAAGGCTCCTCCAATCTTTACTCTCTCATCCTTCAGAGAACAGCTTCCTCCTTGGGCAAGAGACAGATGATAGCAAAAAACCTTGGCATCACAATCCAAACACGCCAGTATCCAGAGAAAGAAGACCACTCTTAGGGATGAGGAAGTGCTTCTAAGAACCCTGGCACAAGTGGTCACATTCCTAATTTGGAACCAACTGTGAAAAGAAAATAGAATTATAATAATTAGTTTAGACTGGTCATCTGAGGTGTATTAAACATCAGAGTCAACTATTTATACTAAGATTTTGCTTTTGTTGAGACTTCCTCAGTTTCCCCTTAAATTGTCTGTAAGTTATAATGTCATAATTATCGACTGATATCACAAAGGAGATACTGCATAATCTTTTTGCTCATCTGTTTCGGTAAAGAGCTTTTTTCCTTCTCCCATGCCATGAACCAGAACTGAGGTACTACTGTCCTTCTGTGATGACCTAGAAGGAAACAGGTATCTGAATACTTAGCTTGTAAATCAAACTTATAAAGTGATGAAAATGTCTGGGAGAGAAATAAATTCACACTACCTATGCCATGCACATGTGAACCAGTTTAATCACAGGTTAAGTCAGTATGATTAAGGTTTAGAATTAATGGGATAAGTACTTACTGTTGAACTCAAGGGAGTGGGGGTTGTGAGAGGAGACTGTGTGACCTGTCTTGATTCCAGAAAGACAGACAGTTCAATTATGCGATGACATTTATCTAGCATCACAATGAAGACTACAGGTTGAGGGGTGACGAGTAGCAATTGCAGGTTATGGGTTACAGTGTGCCTGTCCATCAGCAGGCCTGGGTTAACTGTGCCACGGACACAACAGGGGAGGGCCTATACCTTTCATTCTTAAAAGAAGTAAACAAGTTCAGGTCCTGCCAAAGATCACTATTTCCAGGCACCTAAACTCACTAGCAGATTTGTGTCTCCATTCCTGACAGGTCAGACAAAGGTGCTGACAGAGCTTGAACTATTAATTAGAGCAAAAATGCCTGGAAGCACCCAAAGAGTTTTTATTTGGGGAGGTTACTTTTTACATGTGTTAAACGGGAGAATCTTTGAAATTCTAAAGTGAAAAAAAAATACAATGAAATATATGGACCTTGTCCATCAACAGAGGAAGGGATAAAGATGTGCTACATATATGTACAATGGAATATTACTCAGCCATAAAAAAGAACAAAATAATGTCATTTGCAGTGATATGGATGGACCCAAAGATTGTCACACTGAGTGACATTAGACAGAGAAAGACAAATGATACATTATATTGCTTATATGTGGAATATAAGATGATGGTACAAATGAGAACTTATTTATAAAACAGAAATAGTCACATATGTAGAATACAAACTTATAGTTACCAAGGGGGAGATGTGGGAAGGCATAAATTGGGATTGACATATATATATATATATTGACATATATACTCTACTATTTATAAAATAGATGACTAATAAGAACTTACTGTATGGCACAAGGAACTCTATTCAGTACTCTCTAGTGAGCTGTATGGGAAAATAATCTAAAATAGAGCGAGTATGTGTACATATGTAACTGATTCACTCTGCTGTACAGCAAAACTAATCAACTACACGCCAATAAAACTGAATTAAGAATATATAAAGCCTCATTTTTCCCTTGGTAACTCTAATTGATTTCACTAGATACTTACAGCAGTGGTATTCAAACTTTTCTGATCATAATGCACAGTAAGAAATACATTTGATACGGTGACCCAACACCCACACATCACTTTATATTTTCTAAAACTGAAACAAAAACTCATAAAACAATAGTTAAACTTTCTAAGTCCATGCTAGTCCTACCCCATTTCATTTAAAAGCAAGTGCTGATTGACACTCACTAAATTGATTCCATGACCTACTAAAGGATCTGACTGGCAGTTTGACAAGCATTGTTCTAAGGTCAGTGGATAAGGAACCCCTGAGTCCCTTAACACAAATCACACCTCTGCTCCTCCATAACAGACAATGGTGGGAAGGAGATCACGGTGGGCAATGGTGAGAAGTGGCCGGCAGGGTGACTGAGTCCCCAGTTTCATTCTCCCTCTTAGCCTCTGGCCTAAGGAAGACAAAGCTCTTCTCTTAACTTCATGTGGCCTAGTTAATTTAAATAAGATTTTACCAGAGGCTGAGGGATGACAAGAGGAAAGTGAACAAGAATGAAATGAGCCTGGAAGATCTTTTGTTAAGATAAGACCCATTCATCTACAGCTTTGGTGGCTAGGCCTGGCTGCCTCCCAGTTGCAGAGGATATCCTCTTTTTCCCTTCCAGAAGGACCCTGAAATGAATTCTCAAGAAACAGAGTAACTCCCAGCCAAATACCTGAAGTTCCCCCTCCTGGCCCTCTAGGCTCTGGTTTCCTATTTCTCACCTCTTCTCTGACACTGAGCGCAGTAAAGACCCGCTCCTCAGCGGGGACCCGCACCCCTAATGTCAGCAGGATGACCTTGCCCTGTGACTTTATCCTTCTGAGTCAATAACGCAAAAGCTTAACATCCTTGGAAGAGATGTACATAAAGAAGTCTTTTGCGAGTTCTCGAAGGACTGATTAAAATAAATACATTAAAATTTCCAGAAAGCAGGCACATTTACTCTGGCCCTTCTGAAAGAATACTGTGATAAACTCAGGTGGGATAGACACATCATTAGAGCAGCAAACACATCATGCTTCCCAAATTTACCTTTTTTTTTTCCTTCCTGAGAATACAGTCTTGTGAAGTCCAACTCACTGTACCTTAAAGGACCAGTTTCTTGCTCTCTCTGAATCCCAGTTTATTCATCCATAAGATGGGACTAAATAATACTCACGTTTGTCAAAAAGGATTACATGAGCTAACTAGATGACATGTATGATTCCTTTAGCTAATCATCAGTACATGGCAGCTGCTGCTTATCTTAGGCTGGTTGGCTATAGACTAAGAAAGCAAACACTGTAAACTTCCTGTTTAACAAAAGAAATCTTAGGTTGCCTGATACTTCCTGGTCTGATGTTTCCTTTGGGAAGCTTTCAATTTGCCTGTTATCTAGAAGGATCGTGGTAGTGTTTAGTTGCTTCAGTTGTGTCCGACTCTTTGCGACCCCGTGGACTACAGCCCGCCAGGCTCCTCCGTCCATGGGATTCTTCAGGCAAGAATACTGGAGTGGGTTGCCTGCCTACCTCCACGGGATCTTCCTGATGGGATCGAACCCACGTCTCCTGTGTCTCAGGCATTGGCAGGTGGGTTCTTTACCACTGAGCCCCCTGGGAAGCCCCATCTAGAAGGATACCACTATCTATATTCTGGTCTGCTCTCTCCTGCTATAATAGAAGTCTAATTGTAAGTGCAGTGGGTGTAAAAGAAAACAAAAGGGTAAACACAGGATTTCATATGTTTCTTTCTAGGAATAGAAAGAAAAATGCCCAGTTTAGTGCGCCTAGGGGCTGAGACCACTGCAAGAGGCCTGTGCCTCCACTCCCCCTCCAGCCTACCAAATTTGTATGCCAGATGGATTTCCTAGAGTTCTGATTGTGTCACTTCATTGCTCAATAAATGACCTTAGGTCCCCACAACCTACCAAAGAAACTTGGAGCCATATTATTTTGGTATTGAGTATAACTATATGAAGGAAAAGAGCCTAACTTGCTTTTGTTTTGTGAAATTAAATTCATGTTTTATTTTATGCGCGACAGGAAAAATTTAAGCATAATACACTGTCTTTGCCCTTTGGCCTCCTCCCTCCCCTCTACTGTGCATTGTGTCTGCATCATGCATCAACCACGGCCTCCCAGGAGCGAAATACCTGCTCAATCATAAAGAGCAACATTCTCCTGGCATCAACAATGTGACTCCTCAAATAAGAGCATTCATCCCTTCTTGATCTTGTAAGGGGTCACAATGACCGACCACTTTGTACCTGCAGAGCTGGATTGTGTAAACTGCCAATAATACATCATTAAATGTACAGCCTTCTGTCCAAAATAACCTGCATCACTGGGTTTGGACGTCTAATGAGTAGCACATTTCTCAGAGCTTTCTGAGAGGTTGTTCACGGGCGATAGTCCTCAAACTGGCTCGAATACAATTTTCCATTTCTTTCTTAAATCAACTAATAATTCACAATGTTTTTTAAACAATAAAATGTTTATTTTTGTTGTTGGAGTCAGTTTGCTTTTTTATATTTAAAAAGTTTTATTTCTTAAACAATGGTAGGAAAAGTGCTTTGTTTTTATCATTATCCTTGTGGTGAACTATATACAAAAAAATAATTTACCATTAGTTACATTTAGTGTATTCACAGTTTGTGCAACCATCACCACTATCTAGTTCCTGAATATCGTCATCATCCCGAAGAGAAATTCTGTACCCATTAAACAATTATTTCTTGTTTCTCCCTCCCCCCATTCCCAATCTTAGGGAATCCGTAATCTGTTTTATGTTTTTAGGACTTTGCCAACTCTGGTTATTTCAATAAATGAATCATAAAATATTTGGCATTTTGTGTCTGGATTCTTTCACTCAGCATAATATTTACAAAATTCCTCTATGTTGTAGCATGCACCATTCTTTTTTTTTTTTTACCATATGGATATACCTTAGATTATGGTATATCCATATGGTAAAATGGATATGGATATACTATTATATCCATATATACCATATGGATATACTAGTCTAATGACTATTAGTCATCTCTAATGACTATTGACGTCATTTAGTTTTGCATGTTCTTGTTGGTCGTTTGTATGTCTTCTTTGGAGAACTGTCTTCACAGATCCTTTGCCCATTTTTAATTGGGTTATCAGTCTTTAATTATTGAGTTGATAGAGTTTTCTATATATTCCAGATACAATACTCTTAGCAAATATGTGATTTGTAAATGTTTTCTCTCGTCTTGTGGATCATCTTTTCACTTTATTTACAGTTTCATTTGAAGCAGAAAAAAATTTAATTTTGATGAGGTCCAACTTATCTATTTTTCTTTTTTGCTCGTGCTTTTAGTGTTGCATCTAAGAATCAATTGTCAAACTTGAAGTCAAGAAGATTTACCTCTATTTTTTCTAATGCTTAATAAATTTAGCTATTAAATTTAGGTCTTTGATCCATTTTGAGTTAATTTTCGTACACAGTGTGAGATAAGGATCCAACTTCATTCTTTCACATATGGCTATTCAGTTGTCCCAGCATCATTTGCTGAAAAGACTATTCTTTTTCCATTGAATGGTCTTGGTACTCATTTTAAAAATAGGCTGACCATAAACACATGGGTTTATTTCAATTTAATTTACCCCTAAGTATTTTATTCTTTTTGATGTTATTATAAATAGAATTGTACCTTAATTTCATTTTCTGACAATTCATTGTTAATGTATAAAAATACATTTGAATTTTGTATATCAATCCTTCATCCTGCAATTTTATTATACTAGTTTATAGTCTATATTTTTGGGTTTTTTTGGGGGGTGCTTTTCTTTTTTTATTTAATTCTTTGCATACAAGATCATGTCATCTGTGCATATGGTTTTACTTCTTCCTTTCCAATCTGAATTCCTTTCTTTTTCTTGCTTAATTCCTCTGTTAGAACCTCTAGATTAATGTTGACTAGAAGTAGCAAGAGTGGATATCCTTGTTTTATTTCTGATCTTAGAGGAAAATCATAGTCTTTCACCATTAAGTGTATTGTTGGCTGTAGGCTTTTCATAGGTGCTTTTTAATAGGTTGAAGAAGTTCCTTTTTATTTACTAGTTTGCTAAGTGTTTCTATCATGAAAGAATGTTGGATTTTGTTAATGCTCTTTCTGCTTCTACTGAGATGATCATGTGGTTTTTGCTTTTTTAAAAAACAAGTATAGATGATCCACTCCAGGATTCTTGCCTGGAAAATCCCATGGACAGACAAGTCTCGTAGGCTATGGTCCATGGGATTGCAAAGAGTCAGACAAGACTGACGTTACTTAGCATGCATGCACACAAAGTTGATTTACAATGTTAGTTTCAGGTGTACAGCAAAGTGATTCAGTTATAAACATATATGTAGATATCTACATTCTTTTAAAAATGCTTTTCTATTATAGTTTTTTCTACAAGATATTGAATATATTGTACTTCCTTGTGCTATACAGTAAATGCTTATATATTATATATTGTATATATTGTAGTGTACATGCTAACCCCCTACTCCCAATTTATCCCTTTCCCCTCCTTCAAGAAACTCAATCGTGAATATTCATTGGAAGGACTGATGATGAAGCTGAGGCTCCAATACTTTGGCCACCTGATGCGAAGAGCCGATTCATCAGAGAAGACCCTGATGCTGGGAAAGATTAAGGGCAGGAGGAGAAGGGGACGACAGAGGATGAGAGGGTTGGATGCCGTCACCAACTCCAGGAGATGGTGAAGGACAGGGAAGCCCGGTATGCTGCAGTCCATGGGGTCTCAGAGTTGGACACGACTGAGCGACTGAACAACAACCTCTTTCCCTTTGGTAACCATGTTTGTTTTCTACGCCTGTGAGTCTGCTTCTATTTTGTAAATAAGTTCATTTGTACTATTTTTTATTCCGCAGGTATGTGATATCGTGTTTGTCATTCTCTGTCTTATTGGCTTAGTACAGTAATCTCTAGGTCCATCCATGTTGCTGTAAGTGGTATTTCATTCTTTTCTATGGCTCAGTGACATGCCGTTGTATATATGCACCACGTTCTTTATCGACTCATCTGTTAATGGACACTTAGGTTGCTTCCATCTCTTGGCTATTTTAAGTAGTGCTACTATGAACACTGCGAGTTTTTTCTCCCAGTGCATAGGTTGTTTTTTTTGTTTTGATTTTTCCTTTTAATTTTATTGATATGGTATATTACATTTATTGATTTTGAGAATTAAGCCAATCTCACATTCCTGAAATATATCCCATTTGGTCATGGTATATAATTCTTTTTATATGTTATTGGATTCAATTCTAGTATTTTGTTGAGGATTTCATTCATAAGAGATACTGGGTTTTAGTTTTCTCTTTGTAATAGCTTGTTTAGTTTTAGAATAGCTCTGTCAAGTCTTTTAAATCATGGTAATACTGGACACGATAGTATCGAATGAGCCCTATAGAGTGAGCCTGCAAGTGCTCCCTCAACTTCTATGTTTTGCAAGTGTTTGTGATGAACTGGTACTAATTCTTCTTTAAATGTTTGGTAGAATTCATCAGTGAAGCCACCTGGGGTATGGCTTTTCTTTGTGGGTATAAACAGAGGGAAAGGGGGCAGGGCACAACCTTTAAAAGAATGACATAGTCACGCTGCTGCTGCTAAGTCGCTTCAGTCGTGTCCAACTTTGTGTGACCCCCATAGACGGCAGCCCACCAGGCTCCCCCGTCCCTGGGATTCTCCAGGCAAGAACACTGGAGTGGATTGACATTTCCTTCTCCAATGCGTGAAAGTGAAAAGTGAAAGGGAAGTCGCTCAGTCGTGTCTGACTCTTTGTGACCCCATGGACTGCAGCCCACCAGGCTCCTCCATCCGTGGGATTTTCCAGCAAGAGTACTGGAGTGGGGTGCCATCATAGGATATGACAAAAACTGGTCAGAACCATCTAGGTCCAAGATGACTGAAGATTCCACTTCTAGTGAAACTTGAGCCTCATTATACACTCATTGCATTATACTCATTTACATTAGCATCTAAATGACACAGCCACCAGTGCCACGACAGTTCTGAAGCTAACCATAAAACGTCAAAAAGTGGGTGGTGGCCCCTGAGGTAGAATCAGTCTCCCACTCATTAGCCCATGAAATTACTCAGCCCATAAAAATTAACCACACCAAGACAGGGCCTCTCGCCTTCTGAGATGGCCCATATTCTGTGGGTGTGTTTCTCTCTAAATAAATCCACTTTGTCTCTCGTTGAATTCTGAGATAAGACATCAAGAAACTGAGCTTCATTAAGTCCTGAGAACAAGTGTGTGATCTCAATTAAAAGATTGTGGGTTCAAGTCTCAGTCTGAATTGCAGTTTCAGGTACTTTTTATTACCAATTCAATATGCTTATTATATGTCTCTTAAGATTACCTATTTCTTCTTGAGTTAGTTTTGGTAGTGTCTTTATAATAATCTCTGCATTTCTCCTGTTATCTAATTTATTTATTGGCATATAATTGTTCATAGTATTCATTTATAATCCTTTTTATTTCTGTAAGTCCAGCAAGAATATCCCCTATTTCATTTCTGATTCTAGTAATTTGAGTCTTTAAAAATTTTTTTCTTGGCCAGTCTAGCTAAAGATTTGCCAGTTTTGTTGATCTAGTCAAAGAACAACCTTTTGTTTCCATTTATTTTTTCTATTGTTTTTCTATTCTCTACTTCATTAATTTCCTCTCTAAGCTTCATTATTTTCTTCCTTGTTTGCCTAAGATTTAATTTGCTCCTGCTTTTCCAGTGTTTTAAGATAGAAGGTTAAGTTATAGATTAAAGAACTTTCTTTTAATTCAGGCATTTTAGGCTATAAATTACATTCTAAGTGCTGCTTTAGCTATATCCCATAAGTTTTGGTATGCTGCTTCATTTTCATTCATCTCAAAGTATTTTCTAATTTCACTTTGGCTTTCTTCTTTGACCCTTTGGGTACTTAGGAGTCTGTTTTTTAATTTACTTATGAATTTCCCCAGATTCTTTTTGTTACTTATTTCTAATTTCATTCTTTTGTGAAACAAAATTCACATTTTATGGCAAGACAAAAAAAATTTAAATAAAATTTTCTTTTCCTTTTTTCTCCTCTTTCCCCCTACTGTACATTGTGTATCCGTATTTGAATCAACCAACCCTTCCCCACTGGCAGAAATTCCCACTCAAACACTAAGAGCAACATTCTCTTAAGACAACTCCTTAAAGATAACATTCTTTCTTGATATGGGGCCACACTCAGATCTGGATTATGTAAAATGTCAGTAATACATCTTTTGATGTATAGCCCTCTGTCTCAGAACAATTCCTCTATAACTGTGTATTGACTTCTGATGGGCAGAACAGTCCTCAGAGCTTTCTGAGATACTCTTTTCTAGGTTATGATCCTCAAATCATGCTCAAATAAAAATTTCCATTTCTTTTCTTAGACTGATTTTTCTCGACACTTTGTTTGAGAACATATTTTGTATTATTTCTATCCTCTTAAATGTATTGAAGTTTACCTTATGGCTCAGCATATGGTCTATCCTGGAGAATCTTCCATGTGTATTTGAGAGGACTGAATTCTGCTGCTGTTGGGTGGAGTGCTCTCTCTGTATCTATTAGGCCTAACTGGCTTATAGCATTGTTCAAGTCATCAATTTCTTTATTGGTCTTCTATCTAATTGTTCATTTTTGAAAATGGAGAAGTCTCCAATTATTATCGTAGAACTACTTTTCCCTTCATTTGTCAGTTTTTGCTTTATGTATTTTTGATGATCTGTTGCTGGATGCATGTATGTTTATAACTGTCATGGCTTCCTGATAGACTGACCCTTTTATCATTATGAAATATCCCTCTTCATCTCCAATAACATTTTAATAGACTTTGTCTATTTTGTCACATTAGTCATTTTAGTTTCTTTTGATGTTTGCATTACATATCCTTTTCTTTTCCTTTACTTTCTATTTATTTGTATTTTTGAATATAAAGTGTCTAGTTTTATAATAGCTTCTTCTGTAGACAATATATAGTTGAATCCCTTTTAAAAGTCCAGTTTGACAGTGTCTGCGTTTTGATTGGATCGGTTCATCCACTCACATGTCAGGTTACTGGACTGCATTTACATTTGTCATTTTTGTTTCCTATATGTCTCATGTGTTTTTTGTTCCTCTATTTTTTTAGTGCAAAAACACACAAAATGGACTGCATATGTTTCAAGTGGGGTAATCTTAGTTGTTCCCAGCTAGTATATGCTGGTTTTTTAACCCAATGTTCAATACAGTATTATTGATACTAGATGATGAATACAGTAGTCTGGCCCAGTGGTTCTTAAAATGCAGAGCAAGATCAGGATACGTAATTCCCAGCATCACATGGGAATTTGTTAGAGGGAAAAAGTTAATCTCTGTTATCAAACTTTGTTTTGAATCCCAGCTCTACATTTATAGCTGTGTGATTTGGGGGAACTCACTAAAGCATGTAGCCTTTTTTTCCTCATTAATAATCCTGTCTTACACTGTGGTCATGAAAGCTGTAAGAGACTAAGTGAGATAAGGACTGCTCCTGATTTTCTTTCTCACTGCAACAAAATAACAAAAGCTTCTACCTGTTTTCTCTGTATTTTCAGTGTAACTACCAGCAGTTTAAATTACTTAAACCAATTCTCATTTTAGCAATTATTGAGAGGGACAAATGCAGAAACAGGAATAGGAATAGAAAACATCAAGTTGTGTGGTAGGTTAGCAGAGAAAAAGAGAAATTCAGTCTGAACTCATCTCTCAAGTTGCCCAGAAAAATTAGGTGGCAGTTTAAATATCATTCTGGATGCTGATATATGCTCAAGGTCTGAAATTATAGCAATTAAAAAAACTCACTATTTCTCTGCATTTTTAATTTTACTGAGAGCACAGCAATAATTCTGTAAGGTAGACTAGGCAGGCATTATTATCTCCATTTTGCAGGGACCTAAATCTCAGAAGGATTAAGTGACTTTTGGTGGGAAAGCTGGGACTGAAGCCAAGTCGGTTAATTGCAAATTACACTTATCACAGTACTTGAGAAGCTCTCAAAATAAAGGTCATATGGAAAGGATAAAGGTCATGCTATGTATCTCAACAATACTAGTGAATGAATAAATATCTGATTTACAAGTAAAAATCTTGTTACGATGAACATCATCGTAGAGATCCTAGTTAAATGAATATCCATGTATTTGCAATACAGGAGTTGAGGGTAAGAAGTGTGTATGTGGATATTTGCTCTGATTAAAAGTTTGAACAAGAGGCATAATGTTTCTGCAGTCTTCATAATTTGCATTGACTATACACAGACTTTGTGGCGGTACATACATTGTTCACTACACTATTTGAAGGTGTCACTGAGTAGAATCCATGTACAGATGAGGCCATGTGTAAGTTTATCAGACCACATTGCTCAATCTCCTTAGCATGCTAGACCATAAGACTCTTGAGGGCAGAGCCCTGTTTTTGAATGAATCATCATTCAAAATGAATAAATTTTGAATATCACTAATAAATGAATCAATACATGAGTCTGTGAGTGAATGTATTTCCTTTAAAATCATTCTTTGTTTACTCTTGTCAAAAGCACCTTTCTCTATTTCTGACTCTTTAGAGGTTAGAAACAGACCTATTCTCTCCTGCTGGCTGAAAATATTTCCACCTAATCACCTCATACTTGTCAGAATGGCCATCATTAAAAAATCAACAAATAACAAATGCTGGAGTGGGTGTGGAAAAGAGAACCCTCCTGCACTGTCGGTAGGAATATAAGTTGATGCAGCCACTATGCAGAACAGTATGGAGATTCCTCAAAAAATTAAAATATAATTACCATGTGATCCAGCAATCCCACTCCTGGGCATATACCAGGACAAAACTCTAATTCAGAAAGATACATGCAACCCTTGTCCAAAGCAGCGCTATTCACAATAGCCAAGACACAGAAACAACCTAGATGCCCGTTGACAGCATAATGGATAAAGAAGATGTGGTACATACATATAACAGAGTATGCATCATGAAAAGAATGAAATAATGCCAACTGCAGAAATAGAGATGGACCTAGAGATTATCATACTAAGCAAAGTAAGGCAGAAAGAGAAAGACAAATACCATGTGGTATCACTTATATGTGGGGACTAAAGTATGACACAAACGAACCTACGTATGACACAGAAAGAGACTCACAGACAGGGCACAAAGTTGTGGTTGCCAAGGGGGAGGGGCGTGGGGGTGATGGACTGAGAGCACAGGATTAGTAAATGCTAACTATTACATGCAGAATTCGATAAACAACAAGGTCCTACTATATATACTGTTTATCAATAAACCATAATGGAAAATAATATGGAAAAAGAATACATAGACATATGTATAACTCAACCACTTTGTGTACAGCAGAAATCAACACAACATTGCAAATCAATACACCTCAATAAAATAAATTTAAAACAAACACCCAAAAACACTAACAAAATATTTCCACCTAAGCCCAGACTAAATTTCTTCCAGAGCCTCTTTTCCCTCTACCACTGGTTTATCCCCTAAGTGACAGTTCAAAATGACTCTCAGTCATTCGGACCCTGTGTTGGGACCCTGAACTGCTCACCTAAATTTGCTTACCACCACTTTCATTATCTTACTCAGTTCTTATGAACCAAGTTTCTGATCAAAATCAGCCCTTTCAAGGCTCTTTCTGGTGCTCCCTGTTCCCAAGCGTTTTATTTCTTCAACACCTTTCATGCATTCATTATAGTGCTGCATATTTAAATAGAGTTATTAGTTAATTAGTCAGTTAAGCAAAAAAAAATAGTATTCTTATTTATGTTTGTAAATGTATTGCTAATAAATGCTGTTGGAAATAATTTCCCTTTCAGGGTGAAAGAATGAGGGAAATGGGAAAAAAGAATGTTTTTTGAAAATCTACTTTGTGTCAGTTACTTTCCATGCATTTAATTTTCAAAAATAAATTCAAGTAAGGCAGACAGAGACTAATTGTTCCTAAATATCCATCCTTCTCTTCTTTGAAAAATAACAGGATTTTTGGTAGGCACATGACTATACAGATAAGGCCTCCATTTCCCAGCCTCTCTTACAGGTAAGCACATCACAGTGATATGCAGAGCAGATACACAGAACTTGCAGATGGGGGAAATTCCCAGGTGACCCAGTGGTTAGGACGCTGCGCTCTCACTGCTGAGGGTCTGCATGGAACTAAGATCCTGCAAGCGGCACAGCGTGGCCAAAAAATAAAAAAGGACTTGTAGATGGTATTCTGCAAGGAAAGAAATATGCCTTCCTGTTTGCTTTTTCCTCTCCCTGCTGAACTACATGTTAACTTTCACCTTGGGCCACGTGGATGAAAGCACCACATTATGGATGGCGGAATAATAAGATTAAGAAGGGAATGGCTACCCACTGCGGTATTCTTGCTGGGACACTTCTACGGACAGAGGAGCTTGGTGGGCTACAGTCCTCGGAGTCGCAAAGAATCAGATGTGGCTGAGTGACTAACACTAAAACCACAGAGCCTGTGCATCGGCCCTGGACTGTATACAATGGGACTGCCGCATGAGCAACAAATAACTTCTACATTGCTTATGCCTATCAGCGAAGTCTCATTATAGTTTCTGAGTCAAGTTTTCGCTTACCACCTTGTACAACCTATGTGAGTGGCACTCCCTGGAGTTGTGCGACTTGGCAGTTTTGAACTCACCTTCCGACTAACAGAGTAAGGTGAAGACAAGCTCAGAAAGATTAAAAACTTCTCTGAAGTCAAACTTTTAAGTGATAAAGTGAGACTGAACTCAGATATACATGAGGCCAAGTTGTGACAACACTAGATTCTACCTTAGATTGTCACTCTGTGAAATGTTATCCAGAAGAAAAGTTCCACTGCCTATAGTAGATATACTGTTATATCTACTACTGCGGGCAAGAATCCCTTAGAAGAAAATGGAGTAGCCCTCAGAGTCAACAAAAGAGTCTGAAATGCAGTACTTGGGTGCAATCTCAAAAACGACAGAATGATCTTCATTTGTTTCCAAGGCAAACCATTCACCATCAGAGTAATCCAAGTCTATGCCCCAACCAGTAATGCTGAAGTAACTGAAGTTGAATGGTTCCAATAAGACCTATAAGACCTTCTAGAACTAACACCAAAAAGAGATGTCCTTTTCATCATAGGGGACTAGAATGCAAAAGTAGGAAGTCAAGAGATACCTGGAGTAAGAGGCAAATTTGGCCTTGGAGTACAGAATGAAGCAGGGTAAAGGCTAACTCTCTTGGCAAAGAGTTTTGCCAAGAGAACGCATGGTCATAGCAAACACCCTCTTCCAACAACACAAGAGAAGACTCTACACATGGACATCATCACCATGGACATGGTCAACACTGAAATCAGATGATTATATTCTTTTCAGTCGAAGCTAGAGAAGCTCTATACAGTCAGCAAAAACAAGACCTGGAGCTGACTGTGGCTCAGATCATGAACTTCTTATTGCAAAATTCAGACTTAAACTGAAGAAAGCAGAGAACACCATTAGGCCATTCAGGTATGACCTAAATCAAATCCCTTATGATTATACAGTGGAAGTGAGAAATAGATTCAAGGGATTAGATCTGATAGAGTGCCTGATGAACTATGGACAGAGATTCATAACTGTACAGGAGGCAATGATCAAAACCATCCCCAAGAAAAAGAAATGCAAAAAGGTAAAATGTCCGTCTGAGGAGGCCTTACAAATAGCTGAGAAAAGAAGAGAAGCTAAAGACAAGGGAGAAAGGGAAAAATATACCCATTTGAATGCAGAGTTCCAAAGAGTAGCAAGGAGAGATAAGAAAGCCTTCCTCAGTGATCAATGCAAAGAAATAGAGGAAAACAATAGAATGGGAAAGACTAGAGATCTAGGAGATGGTGAAGGACAGGGAAGCCTGATGTGCTGCAGTCCATGGGGTTGCAGAGTCAGACACGACTAAGTGACTGAACAACAGCAACAAGTTATACTCTTACAGTGTAAGGGAAGTGGCTTCAATCCCCACTTAAAACCAGCAATAATGGCTGCACGGGTATCAGAAAAAAAGTGAGTGTGCCAAGGACGTGTGCTGTTTTTGTGACAGCAATGGTAATAAGGAATCCAATTTGATTGTACGGCTGCAGCTCTGTAATGACGCTGCATCACTGTGTGCAGACTTCATGTCAGCTTTCCTTCCTAATTCTCTTGCTTCCCTCCCTGGACAAGCTCCTTCTTCCCATCTGTTCCCAAGAAACCACATGGCTGAGTGCGCTCCGAGGAGAGCAACACTTGACCTTTAATAAGGTTAAGGACAGGGAGGGGCTCAGTGAGTGCGCAGCTGAGAAAAAGACAGTAACTCTGACATTCATTTTGGAGAGAGAGACAAAAGGAGAGTTAACAGGTACTGAGTGTCTACTATGTGCCTGTGCTAGGCTTCCAATGTATACTGTGTCATTTAAACTTTTCAGTAACCACAGGATACAGGTATTGTTCCCACTTAATCAGTGAGAAAACAGACTCTAATACAAAGTCCCGTACCACGTGACAAAGCAATGGTTTGAAACCAGGTCTGGCTTCAAAATCCATGTTCTTCCAGTTATACCCTGAGGCCTTTAAACTTGTTAAAACTGTCTTTTCTTGTTTTCAAATAAGAAAACAAGGAGTGACTCCTTTCCCTGTTTTCTTGTTTGTCTCCTCTATGTAACTCTGAAGAGCATCTGGTTACCTTAAGAAATTTTCCAGGCCTTAATGTGTTTGACATGACCAATAAAATATTCTGCAGCACTCGGGGATTCAGCTGGTCTTCTGTCACAGGGCAATGAAAGGTGCCAGTTGGCAACAAGATAAGGAGCTTAAGCCAGAATGCAAATTAGCACACTACTTCCTCAAGAGACAACGCTCTACCATGGAAAAACACCCTCACCTGAACAGGGTGTTCAGCCACAGGATTGATTTCATTCTCTTTGCCAACTGATCATAGTTTGTTGACCTGTACTGTTCTGATCACTGTGCTTTGGGAGAAAATAGAGTGCATTTTCACAATTCCATTTGGAACACCTCTACAATGAGAACGCGTTACTCCATTTTCACTTTGTAAATAGGAAAAGAAAGAGAAAAGCTAAGTTTCAAAAGAAAATGCGTAGTCTGATATAAAGTAAAAATATTAATCAGGATTCATCGATTGAGTCATTCATCCATTCATTCAAGACTAATATACAAAGAGAGATATTTAGGAGTCTCTGCCTTCTTCCCAGGAGGGAATGAGGTAGTGAAAGTGTTAGTTGCTCAGCCATGTCCGACTCTTTGCGACAACATGGCTTGCCAGGCTTCTCACTTCATGGAATTCTCCAGGCAAGAATTCTGGAGTGGTTAGAAAGCACCAATTAAAAAAAATAATAATAATTACAGTGAAATGTGATTATCGCTGATTTCCTCTTTTTCTTCCCACATCAATTAATCACCATATTCTTTAGGCTCTCATCTTCAAAGCATAACCAGAATTTTCACTTCATCCTTCTACCCAGGACAACTGCACTCACTTAAGTCCAGAGGATGCCGCCTGCGTTTCAGTCCCCTTGAACAGAGTCCTGCCACCACAGCTCTCCACCCCGCGCACTGCCTCCTCTGTCTCCCTGCGCAGAGCTCCTGTCGTCTCCTCGAACAGCTCCTTGTTTCTACTCCTGCTTGCCACACAGCGCTCTCCACACAGCAGCCAGTGTCACTCTGCTACTCACAGGCCTCCGATGGTTTCTCACCCAAAACACAGGAAAACATCAGGTCCTTACTGGGCCTGCAAGCCCCACCTTATCTGAAGCAGGCAATGAGGTCATTTTCTCAATATGACAGGGGATAGGCTGAGTTGGGGACAGGAACAGCATTGTGAGCGACTGTAATAGTCACACATTGAGAGGAAGGGGAAGGGTTGTTGACAGGGAAAAGGGTTGTCGGGGGCCCAAGACTCAACTGAGATCATTGATTTCTCATAGTTCTAGTCTGAAATGTGCAGTTTTCTCTAACCACACCATGAGGGTAGGGTCATTGTAAGGGTACGGAAAAATGCACAGTACTTTCTGTTGCAACCCAAACTCTTCCAACACTTAAAACAACAAACATTTATTATTTCTCACGATTCTACGAGTCAGCTGGGTGGGTCTTCTGTTCTGGGCGAGCTCACTTGGACTACATGGTCTAGGATGGCCTTTTTAAAAAATACCTAATGGTTGGTAGCCAGGTTGTTCTGGAGAGACCTCAGCTGGGCCTTGTTATTTCCCCTTCAAATCATGGCTCCTCTCCAGCAGGCTAGATCAGGCTTCTTCAGGAAGTGAGCTCAGTGTTCTGAAGAGCAGAGAGAGTGAGCCCATGTGTGCAAGCATCTTTTAAGTCACTGCCCAACTTGCTAATGTCCCTTGATGAAAGCAAGTCACACTATCAAGCCCAGAGTTAGTGTGAGAGGGGACAACGCATGGTCATAGATAAAGGCAGGTTGGAAAAATGGGGGCAAATACTACCATGAAGGGTAAATTGCACACTGAAGTAGGTTTAGGGTTTTCTGGGCAGGGTCAGAGAAGGCTAAGGCTTCGAGGAAGTACAGAGTTTTGGTGAAAAAGTATGTTGTTCACATGAAACAACCATGAGCTGTAGCTGAAAAGAAAAGGAAATGAGATAGGGGTGTTTACAGACTGGGAGAAAATGATGTTACAACAATTCTGGAGATGGTCGGGGGAGATGTTCCCACACCAACAAAAAACTCTTGGCCACCAGCTGGTTATCCTAAATTTAACTTGATTCACAATTGGAAAGTAATGCTCAAAATTCTCCAAGCCAGGCTTCAGCAATACATGAACCGTGAACTTCCTGATGTTCAAGCTGGTTTTAGAAAAGGCAGGGGAACCAGAGACCAAACTGCCAACATCCGCTGGATCATCAAAAAAGCAAGAGAGTTCCAGAAAAACATCTATTTCTGCTTTATTGACTATGCCAAAGCCTTTGACTGTGTGGACCACAATAAACTGTGGAAAATTCTTAGAGATGGGAATACCAGACCACCTGACCTGCCTCTTGAGAAACCTATATGCAGGTCAGGAAGCATCAGTTAGAACTGGACATGGAACAACAGACTGGTTCCAAATAGGAAAAGGAGTATGTCAAGGCTGTATATTGTCACCCTGCTTATTTAACTTCTATGCAGAGTACATCATGAGAAATGCTGGACTGGAAGAAACACAAACTGGAATCAAGATTGCTGGGAGAAATATCAATAATCTCAGATATGCAGATGACACCACCCTTACGGCAGAAAGTGAAGAGGAACTAAAAAGCCTCTTGATGAAAGTGAAAGAGGAGAGTGAAAAAGTTGGCTTAAAGCTCAACATTCAGAAAACGAAGATCATGGCATCCGGTCCCATCACTTCATGGTAAATAGATGGGGAAATAGTGGAAACAGTGTCAGACTTTATTTTTGGGGGCTCCAAAATCACTGCAGATGGTGACTGTAGCCATGAAATTAAAAGATGCTTACTCCTTGGAAGAAAAGTTATGACCAACCTAGATAGCATATTGAAAAGCAGAGACCTTACTTTGCCAACAAAGGTCCATCTAGTCAAGGCTATGGTTTTTCCTGTGGTCATGTATGGATGTGAGAGTTGGACTGTGAAGAAGGCTGAGCGCCGAAGAATTGATGCTTTTGAACTGTGGTGTTGGAGAAGACTCTTGAGAGTCCCTTGGACTGCAAGGAGATCCAACCAGTCCATTCTGAAGGAGATCAGCCCTGGGATTTCCTTGGAAGGAATGATGCTGAAGCTAAAACTCCAGTACTTTGGCCACCTCATGCGAAGAGTTGACTCACTGGAAAAGACTCTGATCCTGGGAGGGATTGGGGGCAGGAGGAGAAGGGGACGACAGAGGATGAGATGGCTGGATGGCATCACTGACTCGATGGACATGAGTCTGAGTGAACTCCGGGAGTTGGTGATGGACAGGGAGGCCTGGCGTGCTGCGATTCATGGGGTCGCAAAGAGTTGGACACGACTGAGAGACTGACCTGAACAACTGGAGAGGCTAACGGCTCAGTCTTACAAGACTCCCACCACCCTTCCGATGCCAATCACAATTACGTTCACTGGGTTTAAACCTGACATTCAAGATGTCCGAAAGAATAAGGAACAACAAAGTTATATAAATTAAACACATGAAGCACAATGTTATAAAGCAATGTAACCCCAATAAAAAATAGTTTAAAGAAGTGACATAGGGCTTCCCTGGTGCTCCAGAGGTTAAGAATCTGCCTTGCAATGCAAGGGACACCAGTGTGATCTCTGGCATGGGAAGATCCCACATGCCGCAGAGCAACTTATCCTGTGTACCACAACTACCGAGCCCGTGCCTAGGGCCTGTGCTCTGCAACAAGAGAAGCCACCTAAAGAGAAGCCTGCGCACCCTAAGGAAGAAGAGACCCCACTAACCACAACCAGAGAAAGTCCGGGGGCAGCAACAAAGACCCACCACAGCCGAAAAATAAAATAAATAAATAAATCTTTAAAATAAATGACATAAACTGAAAAAAGCACTTTTTATTTCAGAAATAAAGAACATAGCAATCAAACTTTAATCAAAATCACCGATGGATTTAACAGATTAGTCACAGACGGGAAGAGAGAAAAGCAGCAGTGATACCTTACTGTTGCGGTTCAGCCGCTAAGTCGTGTTCAACTCTTTGCAAACTCGTGGACTCCAGCCCAACAGTCTTCTGTCCTTCACTATCTCCCAGTTTGCTCAAACTCATATCTATTGAGTCAGTGATGCCATCCAACCATCTCGTCTTCTGTTGCCTTCTTCTCCTCCTGCCCTCAATCTTTCCCAGCACCAGGGTCTCTTTTCCAATGAGTCGGCTCTTTGCTTCTGGGGGCCAAAGTATTGGAGCTTCAGCACCAGTCCTTACAATGAAAATTCAGGATTTATTTCCTTTAGGATTGACTGATTTGAACTCCTTGCAGTCCAAAGGACTCTCAAGAGTCTTCTCCAGCACCAGAATTCAAAAATATCAATTCTTCAGTGCTCAGCCTTCTTTATGGCCCAATTCTTATATCCATACTAGTTGAGACTTTACTAGGTCTGCTATAGTGACAGCTTTTGTTCCATTTTATTCCATATGAATTTTGAAATTCCTATACAGTTGAGACCTAATAAACTGATTGACACCTCTCATGCTATCTTTTAATGGATATATTTTATTTAAAACTGATGATTGCACCATAAAAGACAACAGTGTTAGAGAAATACAATTTTTAAAAAGCTTTCATTACAAGGCAAAGTTGAGGACTGAAATTTGTACCTCTGACAAATCCCTCAGGTGCTGGTGTCTCCAGAATAAACTAGACGCAACTGACTTCATTAATGACTCCCCTGTGACTCTTGCACTCTTGGGCAGAAAGAGGAATCAGTCTAGGAAGAAAGCAAGTTCAATTTTTATTCTGACTTGGGGGTTGATAAAATTTTCCATTGGGAAATTTTTAAACCAGCAAAGTGCCACCTATGAAGTAAACTTAGTCAAGGCAACTGTCAAATATAGAATTAATGGTTTATTGGACTCAGTACCATATTTGGAAGGAATCACTGATTTCCACTGATCACTAGAAGTCTTGAATCTGTGATGAGACAAGAAAAATAAGGTCTGTAGAGTTTTTCATAAAGCTAATTTAGAATATGGGTTCTTTATGAATTTTTAGAGGGTTTTCTTTTTATTTGGAGGGTCAAAATATAATTTTCAAGTGAAATGAGGCTGATAGAAAAAGGCAGTTGTTTTTGGTTTTGTTTCATAGATTGGTGAAAATTTTAAATTGTTGTTATGTTGATTCCCCAAATTATTTTGAAAATCTAGATCGATCCTCAAAGTTCAAAAGACTGGGACCATCACCAATGTTGTCTATTATTATTTATTCATCCAACAAATATTATGAGGGCCCACTATGTGCTAAAAAATGGCCACAAATAAGAAAACGACTGCACTGCATGCCCTCCTGCTTACAGTAAGAAAGGGACACGTTTACCAGTAGTTACTAACAAGTTAAGTAGTGTTAGTTCTTCTGGGAACAGATGTGAGGGAAGACTTGTTGTCTGGGGAATTAATCTCTTAGTGAAAGAAGAAATGAACCTGAGCTGCTCGAAAATGAGGCTTCCCTGGTGGCTCAGGGGTAAAGAATCTACCTGCCACGAAGGAGAAGCGGGTCCCTGGGTTGGAAAGATCCCCTGGGGAAGGAAATGGCAACCCACTGCAGCATTCTTGCCATAGAGAGAGCATCCTGGCAGGCTACAGTGCATGGAGTCACAAAGAGCTGGACACGACTAAGTGACTGAGAACGTTCACATGCCTTGAAAATGCACAGGTATTTGATGAGGGAAAAGGAATGGAGGCAAGAGACACCTTACTACAAGGAAATTTAAAAAGTTCTAAATGTCCAGACCTGGGATATCCACTAAAGACTAAGGTGTGAGAATGAAAACAGAGGTAAGTCAAGATAAAAGAGGTTTTGTAGGTTCAGCTAAGGACATTTCTGGCCCTAACAATAAAGAACCCACTTGCCAATGCAGGAGACTTAAGAGATGTGGGTTTGATCCCTGGGTGGGGAAAAGCCCCTGGAGGAGGGCATAGCAACCCATTTCATTATTCTTGCCTGAAGAATCCCATGGACAGAGGAGCCTAGTGGGCTACAATCTACAGGGTCCTAAAGAGTCGGACACGACTGAATCGACTTAACACACCCACAAGGACTTTAAAAAAAATAACTGTGATAAAAACACAATGTAAAAGTTATCATTTTAACCATATTTAAATGTACAGTTCAGTAGTGTTAGGTATATTCATACTGTTGTGAACTAAGCCGGCTAGGATTGGAGATTTAGGAAGACTGTTTTAGAAAGTAAGGGTCACAGGAGGTAAAGGATGTAGGCTTTCAGAAGGGCTGAAAGGGATTAAAGGACTTGAAGGCTTGTGGGAGTGATGTGACTCCAGCCAGGTTTCTCGCTTGGTAGCAGAGATTTTTGCCAGAGGGGAACTCAGCATACCACTGGCTGAGTACCAAGTCTACATGGGCCAGTTTTTCAGGGACTCATTACACATTTGAAGCTAGTAGACCACATCTAGCCAGGAGGAATTTCCCTGCAACTGAAATAAACTTTTCCCGAAAAATCAAAGTATCTGGAAACAGTGCAACCATAGTCCCTCAGGAAAACAATGAGAAGTCACTCCACTGAAACAGAAACAAACAACTCCCCTCCCCCCCAAAAATAACCCATCGCCCCCAAAACACCTTTTTATCAATGTATTAGAAATTTACAGAAAAGTACACTAGTTAGTGTACAGCTTGATGGATGCTCACAAGGCGAACGTATTCCACTAACCAACCAGCAGCTTTCAACAACAAGCAAAACATAACCAGTATCTTCAATGTTACACTTATTTAATCTTAATCCTACGAGGTAGATCACACTATCGCCTCCATCTCAAATACAAGGAAGTACAGACAAGCCACAAGGCTAAATATTATTACTGAAACTAGCATAAGAACGTAGGACCTGCTGTCTAATCCCGAATCCCACAGGCTTGGGGTTTAAGAAGAAACAGGCTTGAAAGTGACACGGTGAGTTTAGCTTTGAACGACGCTGAGTGGGCGTCCGCTTCCAAGGAAACCTACTTCCGGACTTCAGAGCCTCGGGAACCATCATTACCAGGAGCCCGCACCTCAGATTACCAGCGCCGGCACTTCCGGAGCTCAGCCTCTCAACTAACGGCCGCGGCATTCTGCACAGCCTCCACACACATGAGGGCGCTGTCGCAGGCACAGTCGGACGCTTGCCTCTCTCTGTTGTCGCGATATTCTTGAGGCCGGAAGAGCGTAATGTCGAAGGTCACGTAGACAGCGCGTCCCGCCCCGCACGCCTAAGTTCTCGCGCGAATTGCATTTCCGCCCTTTTGGCTCTCTGAGCGGCACCATGGCGGTCGGCAAGAATAAGCGCCTTACGAAAGGAGGTAAAAAGGGAGCCAAGAAGAAAGTGTAAGTGGCAACTGTCGCGGCCTCCGCTTTAGGGGACCCCTACCGGAGTCGGCGAGCGGTCTGTGAGCCGCAGAGTAAGCCGGATGGCGAGGATTCTAGTTGGATTGCGATGGCCGTGCGGGGTTGGTAAACTGCGAACCGCGGCCCGGCGGAGGCCGGTGCTGCTTTGAGGCGGGCTGACTGTTTCCCCCCCTGGCCTTCTGGGCCTAATGCACGCCCCTTTTGAGTCAGATTTCTGTCGCGAGTCGGACAGGAGTTGTGGGGTCATGGGTTCGTAAATCCCACGGATAATACTGGAGATGTCAAAGACACTTCTGTGGTTCATTCAGGACCCCGCGTCTCTCCGCTGCTTGGGCCGGGTGGAAGCTGGAAGTTTCCTGTAAGCTAGCACGAGGTCCTAAAGTGTGCGGGTTACCAGGGTGTGTCTTCACGAAACAGTAAAAGTGAAGCGACATTGCTTGTCCGGAGGCAGTGTTGGTATGGTGGAAGGACCCATGATGTGGGCAGAGGGTATATGTTCGTGGCATAATTAATTGACTGGAATGTCAGGTCTGCACCAGGACCTGGTGAGAAGAGCTAGATTTACGTGTGCGTCCCTTACCTCGCTGAGAGGAATTTAGTTAGCTGTTTAAAGTAATTAGAATGAGGAAAGTTCAAAACAATTACGTGATTTTAAAACTTAAGCATGTTTTTAAATCCAGGGTTGACCCATTTTCTAAAAAAGATTGGTATGATGTGAAAGCACCAGCTATGTTCAACATAAGGAATATTGGGAAAACATTGGTCACGAGAACTCAAGGAACCAGTGAGTATCTTACTCTCCGTTTGTGTTTTTATTCCATTGAGACATGCGTGTATCTTGGTCTACTATCCGTTCTTTGGTGGGATACTTAAAGAAATGTCAGCTTTGGATTGCGACTTTGGCCCCACTGGGGACTGTTTGTCCTGGGGTGCTTGTGGAAGCAAGATGGTACTTTAAGAATTACCAGTAAAACGTGCATGGTTGGTTTTGAGCTTCCAGTAAGCACTGTCAATAAGTCATTGGTGACCATATGGATTTGGTTAACAAAAGGTCTTTATAATTTTCTTAGTGCTTGAACATTAACTTAGCTGGCTTGGCTTTGTTTATGTTGTTCCTAACATTAACAATTGATTCTTGTTTTATAGAAATCGCGTCTGATGGCCTCAAAGGTCGTGTTTTTGAAGTGAGTCTTGCTGATCTGCAGAATGATGAAGTAGCGTTTAGAAAATTCAAGCTAATTACTGAGGATGTTCAGGGCAAAAACTGCCTGACTAATTTTCATGGTATGGATCTTACCCGTGACAAAATGTGCTCCATGGTCAAAAAGTGGCAGGTGAGGAGAAAATGCATGGTGCTGCAGTGTGCATGACCAAAGATGTCATGATTTCATGTCGGGCAGGAGCATGCTGTGCAGTTGAGGTTTAGATTTCTTTTCAAGTCTGTGGTATTTTCTTGCTATTGAGTGTGGACTTTTGAACTTGAGCAACAGCAGTGGTGGTGGTGTTTAGTTACTCAGTTGTCCCCAAACTGTTTGTGTGACCCCATGGACTGTAGGTGGAAAAGCTCCTGTCCATGGGATTTCCCAGGCAAGAACGTTGAAATGGGAGCCATTTCTTTCTCCAGGGGATCCTCCCAACCAGAGATCCAACCTGTGTTTCCTGCATTGCAGGTGGATTCTTTACCAATAAGCCACCCAGGAAGCCCTTGAACTGAGTTCAGGATTTAATATTGGATTATCATCAAAATTTTTTTTGCTGCATGAATTAGCACAGGTTTGCAGTTTAGGCTTTGCCTGTCCTCAGAACACCTTTGAACTTCAGAATCTTGTGAGTTTTATCATGAAAGGGGCTATTGGGTTAGTTTTATCTATTGTACTATACAGTAAGAGAGGCAGAGCCTCTGGAGTCAGATTGGAATTTTGTTTCCTTTTCCCAGTTATAGTCTCTGAAAAGTAACTTTTTAGTTCAGTCCGTTCCAGTGGCTCAGTTCTGTCCAACTCTTTATGACCTGGTGGACTGCAGCACGCCAGGCTTCCCTGTCCATCACCAACTCCTGGAGCTTGCTCAAACTCCTGTCCATCGAGTCAATGATGCCATCCAACCATCTCATCCTCTGCTGTCCTCTTCTTTTCCAATGAGTCAGTTCTTCACATCAGGTGGCCAAAGTATTGGAGTTTCAGCTTCAACATCAGTCCTTCCAATGAATATTCAGGATTGATTTCCTTTAGGATGGACTGGTTGAATCTCCTTGCAGTCCAAGGGACTTAATAAGAGTCTTCTCCAACACCACAAGTTCAAAAGCATCAATTCTTTGGTATTCAGCCGCCTTTGTGGTCTCGCTTGCACATCCATACATGACTACTGGAAAAACCATAGATTTGACTAGACAGACTTTTATTGGTATAAAAAGTAACTTACAGCTTGCTAAGCCTTGGTTTTTTAAAAATCTAAAATGTAGGTAAGAACATTAGCTCATGGAATCAGGATAAAATAAAAGATCCATGTAAACATGCTTTGTACAGAACTTGTTAACAGAAAGCATTGCTACAAGTTAGTTTTAACTACAGGAAATAATGACATTGGTTGAGATACCATTTGGGAATGTTTTATGTGGGAATGAATGATGACAAAATGTTTCGGTCCCAAATGACATAATGATTATACCGTTACATTTCTGACATTCCCCTAAGGTTTTATAGTTGTATTTCTGGAAGTATTTTAAGGTTTTTCACTATGATTGCATTATATTCGTTTTTTAAGGCATAAAATTTAGAAAATGCAAACAGGGCAAATCTTCTGAATTTAGGTAGTGTTGACTATGGATTTTTAAAAATTATGTTTTAGCCATGAAATGGAATATTTAATCCTTATTGTGGCTTTGGTTTGGAACATAAAGGACATTTTAAAATATATGTGTTTCATGTTATTACATTAGATGTCAGTAGAGTCTCTTAGAACCCATTTTTTTGTTTCCTTGCAGAGTTAAAAAATGGATTGGGGGAGGAGCAGATTGTTAAAGGCTAGCATGTGTATGTAAAAGGCGGTTCTTTGCAGATAGTGACAGTGAGGCTAGAGAAGCTACCTGGAGGAAAGAGAGGGGGGAAGACAGCCAAGAGGACTCGTTTAAATTAGATATGGAGGATAGTAAGAATTCAAGATACCTGTTGGTAAGCTCACTTCAAGGACATTAACTCTGTAAATTAAATATTTACATTTAATTTATATTTGATTTAATACATATTTATATTATACTTGATATTGTAAAATGAATACTTGACCTTCCACTTTTTTAAAATTGGAATTTGAGGGATAAAAATGGATAACTTTAAGTCTTGTATAACTGACAGTGTCATTTTTTTCACTAGACCATGATCGAAGCTCACGTTGATGTCAAGACTACCGATGGTTACTTGCTTCGTCTGTTCTGTGTGGGTTTTACTAAAAAGCGCAACAATCAGATTCGGAAGACCTCTTACGCCCAGCACCAGCAGGTGCGCCAGATCCGCAAGAAGATGATGGAAATCATGACCCGAGAGGTGCAGACAAATGACTTGAAAGAGGTGGTCAATAAATTGTAAGTGTTTTCCTTACAATACAACCGTCAGATAAGGAAAAGCATGTGAGACAAGGTGCTGTCAAAACTTTGTTTAAATCCTCTGAAACTAGCTGCATCTCTTGAAATGAAAGCATGCTAAGTGTTCAGTAAATGGTACTTGGTTTCTCATTTGGGCATTTAGTGAGACTGGAATCTCAGGACTCATCTTTGCCTTAGAAAATACACTGAGTTGACAAACCTTTCGTAATTAAGTATGGGAATAAATGATGACAAATGTTTCGGTCCCATATGATGTCTGATGATAAAACTTAACATTTTTCTGATGTTCCCATGCAGTTGCTTAGACCTGTGTTTGGAAAAGGTATAACGCTTGGATTCAGAAGGCTCAAGTGCTGATTTTGCTACTAAGTAGCTGTATAATTTAAATTATTTAACCATCACTTATGAAGGGGCAATAACAGAATGAAGATAATTGTGGATTAAATGAAGTGTAGGTTTATTCTAACTTATCATTACTGGTTTGCAGGATTCCAGATAGCATTGGAAAAGACATAGAAAAGGCTTGCCAATCTATTTATCCACTCCATGATGTCTTCGTTAGAAAAGTAAAAATGCTGAAGAAGCCCAAATTTGAATGTAAGTGAAGTCACAGGATTTCTGAAAGAAAATTGTGTAGAAAAGTAGTTTGTGTAGAAAAAGTTGTTTTTTTGTGTGTGTAGAAAAGTGTTGTTATTGTTTTTTTGAGGCCAGATGTTGCTTTTTTTCCTCCTGTCTTCCCTGTATAGTATTATAGAGTACTAATAATATGTTTTAAGATATGGTAGGCTGTAACTAACAGTTTTTTCCTTCTTTTTAGTGGGAAAACTCATGGAGCTACATGGTGAAGGTAGTAGTTCTGGAAAAGCTACTGGGGATGAGACAGGTGCTAAAGTTGAACGAGCTGATGGATACGAGCCACCAGTCCAAGAATCGGTTTAAAATGCAGACTCTTAATGGTGACAAATAAAAGATCTTATTTGTGGTATTTTTTCCCTGATCATTCTTTTTAAATAACCTGACAGCTTGTTTAAAATGTTCTGATTTGTGGTGAAGTTTTCTTATCTTTTGTGTATAATTTTATTTAGTTACTAAGTAGCCAAGAAAGAGTAACATCTATTTTAAGCAGGAATGGTCTGGAAGTATTATAGATGGTGAATAAAAGGAAACCCTTTCTTTACATGGTTGAAGTTTTAAAAGCAAAAGTCAGTCAGTCGTATCTGACTCTTTGGCAAGAATACTGGAGTGGGTTGCCATAGCCTTTAGGGATAATCCCAACCCAGGGACTGAGCCCAGGTCTCCTGCACTGGAGGCAGTCTTTTCCATCTGAACCACCAGGGAAGCCAAGGTGGTTCTCAAATCTCTGAAAGGCTTATTAAAACATTGCATGGCCTTGCTCCCAGAATTTCTGATGTTGTTCTAGGATGAAGTCTGCAGGTTTGCAAATTTTCAGGTGACGCTGGTGACAAGGAACCATACTTTGTGAACCACTGTCCTAAACCACACAATGGAAAGAGCTTATTGCCGTTTAGGTTTTTGTGGGTTTGTCTTTTTAAAATATAAATGCTGTCTTCTGTTCTCTAGAGGTAAATCCCCCCCTGAAAACCGTAATGGTCAAGCTGAAGTTAGCTAGACAAGTAGAGAAGCAGGTTATCGGTCTCCTATTGAGTGGGCATTTGTCTGCCATCCAGTGTTTCCTGGTCACTCGCCCATTCTGTTCTATACCTTCTCCGCTCAAATCTCTAATTTTTCATTCTCAGTTCAGCTGATGGCCTTGCTTCTTGAGAGTAAGAACCTCAGAATTTCCTGTTATTTCCACCCTGCCTCATGTTGGGAAAGACTGAGGGCAAAAGGAGATGGGGTGGCAGCGGGTGAGATAGATACCATCACTGACTCAATGGACAGGAATCTGCAAACTCTGGAAGATAGTGAAGGACAGAGATGCTTGGTGTGCTGCAGTCCGTGGGGTTGCAGAGTCAGACACAGAAGCATCAGATTCTACCCTCTGTTCTTGGCTCCATCAGTTCTCGCCTTTTTCATTATTCCTCTGCCAGTCTCAGCATACAAGCAAGTCCTCTGCCTTTCCAGATCCCTATTCAAGCTCATAGCAAAGCTCGAAAGAGTTAGCCATATTTCTTGCACTTAATTTTACTTTCCTTGAATCTGTTGCAGTTGGGCTTTTTTCTCTTTCACACTTTTTTTTTACACCCCACTCTTAACGGAAGCTGTTGCTGTTAGAATTAACAGATGTCATTGTTAAGCCAGTGGTTCATCCTTAGCTTTCATTTTACTTCTGTAACAGTGATAATTGACAGTTGATTTTCTCCTGTGTTTCTTAACTGTATTCTGGAATTGGACCTCAAAAAAGTTTGCCTCCCATGTTGCTAGCTACTTACTATTTGCTAGTTTGTCTCAGGCCTCAGTGTTGGAGGGCCCTAGGCCTTTTATGTTTACCAATATTCTTTCTAAAAACAGTCTTACTCAATTTCTTGGTTTTAAATAAACTGACTCAGAATTTTACTTCTAGTCTGTACCTTTTTTGAACTCCAGGTTTGTCCCTCCAACTCCCAATTTAATGTCAATAGGCATTAACATGTCTAAAATTAGATTCCTGAACAACTTCACCCATCCTATTTTACTTTTTACAATTTATTTTCTAAGTAAAATACTTACTTGGCTGCATCAGGTCTATGGCATACAGGCTCAGTAATTGAGATGCATGGACTTAGTTGCTCCACGGCATGTGGGATCTTAGTTCCCCAACCAGGATCGAACCCAGGTTGCCTGCATTGCACAGAGGATTCTTAACCACTGAAATACCAGGGAAGTCCCCCCATCCTGTTTTAGACAGAAGTACGTCCTCTGGTCATCTTTGATGATTCACAGTTCATTCAAAAGGAATCTGGCAGTCCAGTGGTTAGGCCTCTGCTTTCAGTGCCAAGGATACAAGTTTTTAATAAAGAAGAAACTATGTGGAATCTAACCATTTCTTACTGCCTCCATTTCTGTCACTTTGGAGGAAGTCATTACCAGCCTGTGCTTGGAATTGGTTGTGTTCAGTCTCTCAGTCTTGTCCGACTCTTTTGCAACTCCACAGACTGCAGTACACCAGGCTTCTCTGTTTTTCACCATCTCCTGGAGCTTGCTCAAATTCATGTCCATTGAGTTGGTGATGCCATCCAACCATCTCCTCTGTCATCCCCTCCTGCCTTCAGTCTTGACTAGCATCAGGGTCTTATGAACTGGCTCTTAACATCAGGTGGCCAAAGTATTGGAGCTTCAGCATCAGTCCTAATGAATATTCAGGATTCATTTCCTTTGGGATTGACTGGTTTGATCTCCTTCCAGTCCAAGGGACTCTTAAAAAGAGTCTTCTGTAACACCAGTTTAAAAGCATCAATTCTTCAGTGTTAGCCTTCTTCATGGTCCAACTCTCAAATCCATACATAACTACGGGAAAAACCATAGCTTTGACTATATGGACCTTTTGTTGGTAAAGTAATGTCTTTGCTTTTTAATATGCTGTCTAGGTTTGTCATAGCTTTTGTTCCAAGGAGCAAGTGTCTGAATTTCGTGGCTGCAGTCACCATCTACAGTGATTTTGGAGCCCAAGAAAGTAAAGTCTTTGATTTTTTCCATTGTTTCCCCATCTGTTTGCCATGAAGTGATGGGACCAGTTGCCACGATCTTTTTTTGTTTTTTGAATGTTGAGTTTTAAGCTAGTATTTTCACTCTTCTCCACTCTTCTCTTTCACTTTCATCAGAGGCTCTTTAGTTCCTCTTTGCTTTTTGCCATTAGGGTGGTGTCATTTACATTTCTGAGGGTATTGATAATTGTCCCGGGAATGTTGATTCCAGCTTGTGCTTCATCCAGCCTGGGATGTCACATGATGTACTCTGCATAGAAGTTAAGTAAGCAGGGTGATGATATACAGCCTTGATGTACTCCTTTCCCATTTTGGAACCAGTTTGCTGTTTCATGTCTGTTTCTAACTTGACCTGCATACAGGTTTCCTAGGAGATAGGTAAGGTGGTCTGGTATTCCCATCTCTTGAAGAGTTTTCCAGTTTGTTGTGATCCATACAGTCAAAGGCTTTAGCATGGTCAGTGAAGCAGAAATTGTGATGTTTTTCTGGAATTGTCTTGCTTTTTCTATGATCCAATGGATGTTGGCAGTTTGATCGCCCTGGTTCCTCTTTTTCTAAATCCAGCTTGAACATCTTGAAGTTTACGGTTCACGTACTGTTGAAGCCTGGCTTGGAGAATTTTGAGCATTACTTTGCTAGCGTGTGAGATGAGTGCAATTGTGTGGTAGTTTGAGCATTCTTTGGCATTGCCTTTCTTTGGGATTGGAATGAAAACTGACCTTTTCCAGTCCTGTGGCCACTGCTGAGATTTTCATATTTGTTGGCATATTGAGTGCAGCACTTTCACAGCATCATCGTTTAGGATTTTAAATAGCTCAGCTGGAATTCCATTGCCTCCACTAGTTTTGTTCCTTGTGATGCTTCCTAAGGCCCACTTGATTTCTTCTCACTCCAGGATGTCTGGCTCTATGTGAGTGATCGCACCATCGTGGTTATCTGGGTCATTCAGATTTTTGTATAGTTCTGTGTATTCTTGCCACCTTGTTAATAACTTCTGCTTCTGTCAGGTCCATACCATTTCTGTCCTTTATTGTGCTCCTCTTTGCATGAAATGTTCCCTTGGTATCTGATTTTCTTGAAGAGATCTCTAGTCTTATATTGTTTTCCTCTGTTTCTTTGCATGTTCACTTAGGAAGACTGTTGAACCTAATCCCTTGAAAATATTTGTCACTTGCACTGTATTATCTAAGGGATTTGATTTAGGTCATACCTGAAGGGTCTAGTGGTTTTCCCTACTTTCTTCAATTTAAGTCTGAATTTTGCAGTAAGGAATTCATGATCTGAGTCAGTCAGTTCCTGGTTTTGCTCTGACTATAGAGCCATCTCCATCTTTGACTGCAAAGAATATAATCAATCTGATTTCAGTATTGACCATCTGGTGATGTCCATGTGTAGAGTCATCTCTTGTGTTGTTGGAAGAGGATGTTTGCTATGACTATGCATGCATTCTCTTGGCAAAACTCTTTGCCAAGAGAGTTAGCCCTTGCCCTGCTTCATTTTGTACTCTGAGGCCAAACTTGCCTGTCACTCCAGGTTATCTCTTGACTTCCTTCTTTTGCATTCTAGTCCCCTATGATGAAAAGGATAGGTTTTCAATGTTAGTTCTAGAAGGTGGTGTAGGCATAGAACCATTCAACTTCAGCTTCGTCAGCATTATTGGTTGGCGCATAGACTTGAATTACTGTGACATCGAATGGTTTGCCTTGGAAACAAAGATCATTCAGTTGCTTTTGAAATTGCACCAAAGTACTGCATTTCAGATTCCTCACTTTCTAAGTGGCCCCCAAACGTGTGCTTTTACCTGTTAATCAGTAGATCCTGCTGATACATTCATCCTATTTAAAACCCCTGTCCTTCAGTCCTTTCCCTGTTACTTTTCTATAGTTTTAACTTGTGGTTACTAGGAAAATTCCATGTGGACAGCTTTTTTGGGGGGAGGAGGGTGGAGTCTGGCTCACTGCTACACTTTGCAGTGCCTTGAATTGAAGTTCAGTATTATTTGAATAAAGGAATGAATGGCATTCCCTTACTGAAGAAGCACATGTTTTTAGTAGAAACCAGTTGTAGGTTTGGGTCTGAAGTGACAGGTGCTTCCTTTCCAAGGTAGAAGTTGGGACTTGAGTCTATGGAGTGATCATTCAAGGTGGGGACCGGGAATGGAGAAGTGGTGACTTGCTGCTTCATGCTGGACTAGTAGGATACGCCCAGCGAAGCTCCAGTTTGCTACATCTCTTGAGTAGGGCTTGGCATGGTTCTCAAGGGTTCATGTGAAAACACTTCCAAAAATAATGGTTTTTTAAAAAATGGTTTGGTCTGATGATGTGTTGAAGTTAGCTTCCCATAGGTCACCATGAAGGTGGTTAACATCCATATAATAAAAAAGACTATAAGGGGTGATTGTAAGTTTCCCGCTTAGTATCATATATGTGATATGTAGATATTAACAAATGGCCTTTCTCTACTTGATTGTACCTAGAACAGTTTTGTAACCAGGGATATACATTTTGAATCTTCAAAAATGAGTTACTGAAGACCTTTATGTCAGGGCATGACTGAAATAGCAAAACTAACTCTTGATTTGAAACTGGCTTTTGCTTTAATGTGGACAGTTGAGCAGCACCATTAACTTGAGAGCAGAAAAGACTGCCAGGGGAGTATGCTAGATTATTGGACTGAGCCTAATTATACAAGTTCTTAAATGCAGAAGTTTGAGGCAGAAGTGGTGGTAACAGTGCAAGGACGGCCCAGTGTTGCTGCATCCTCTCTAAGGATGGAGACGGGGCCATGGGCCAAGGAAAGAGAATGGCTTGTCACAGTTGGGAAAGGCAAGGAGGTCCTCAGTGGCACACTGGCTGAGGGACATCCCACCATTATCCCACATGGCATGCATAAGCCTCAAAATACCACCACCACAAACTTACTGAGCAGTTTCAAACGTTCCTAGCACATGGCCCACTACATCTAAGTGCTGTGTAAACACTGCTTGCGCACTTGGCCAGAGCTTTTCCCTCAGCCCTTAGGTAGTCTCAGTGCTACAGGGGTATGTTCGTAGTGCCCACTTCCAGTCCTTAAGCTGGCTGCTCTATCGTTTTTTTGTTGAAGGTTCTTTTTTGGTTGATTGCTCAGGAAGTGCATTTTCTGAGTTCTTGTATGTTGAATATAGTTTATCATTTGCTTTATACCTGAAAGTCACTTGTATTGGATCTAAAACCCTCAGCTTACTTTTTGAGCATCTTAATGATATTACTTCTATTTTCTTCTGGCATAAAGCATTGCTAATGCAAGTCTGATGATAATTTTCTATTCCTTGCAAGTCACTTTCTGGTTTTGGCTAAAGCCAAATAATTTCTTGTTTAGTCAAAGTCATATAATTTTATAAAATACTTCTTGGTAGTAGTCTGACAGAATAGTCTCAGGTATGCAGCATAGGCATACCTTGGAGATACTGTGAGTTTGGTTCAAGACCACCTCAAAAAAGTGAATAATACAACAGAGTGAGTCTCAGGAATTTTTTGGTTTCCCAGTGCATGTAAAAGTTACATCATCTATTAAGGGTACAATAGCACTGTCTTTAAAAAAAAAACCCTACATTAATTTAAAAATACTTTATTGCTAAAAAATGCTGAACATCAATGAATCTTTAGTGATTCTTTACCAGCTGAGCCACCAGGGAAGCCCTACTCAGGTAGATGTGCAAAAGGCCAGTTCTCTGACATGACCAGTAGCACCAACACTCAGACTGCCCTCACACATGGCTCCATGTCCACTGTCATGGGCTGTGCACACAATAGATCTTCCTTGTGCATGACAGGCTCATGACTCCTGCCAGATTGGTCGGTTTGTCTTGATGTGGTTGGGGCTATATCACGCAGGCTGACTACTGACAGACTACACCGGTCCTTTGGTCACCTTTCTGGGCAGCTGCTGGTGCCTCAGCTCTACTGAGGCATTTTTAGGTTACAGTATTGCTGTCTCAGTCCAACCAGCTGACGGGCCGCACACCTGCAGCACTTGAAACCAAAATGCCATATGTATGACGTGCTTAGTTTTCTGGACCACTTAGAGTCTACGGGGCACTTTTTGTCGCAAAGGCCACCTGGCAAATTTGATATTTATTTAACAGCTGCCTGCTCTCCATGGATAGCTTAGCATAGCTGAGCATTAAAAAGCTTTCTGACTACTCTCCTCCAGTTCTACATACCTGACTGGGTCACAGACTATGGCAATGCCCCTAAAAGGATCATCTCATCTTGGTTGCCTCAGGGGTGATAATCAAAGTCTGGGTGAAAGTAGGGATACCTGGAGAAAATATGAAATTATAGGTACAGATTTTGTGGCAGTGAAGGGAAGACAACCTTGGCACCTGGGAAGAAAACGAGGGAGGGAAGGGGAGTAATTAATGTACTACGGTCCAGAGATCATCATTTCTCAACTGTGGGCCTACTGATATTTCAGGCTGGATAATTCATAGTTGTGAGGGACTGTCCTGTGCCATGTGGGATGTTGAGCAGTACTGCTGGCCTCTACCCACTAGATGCCAGGAGCATCTTTCCCCAATTTGTGACAAATGTTTTAAGACACTGTCAAATGTCCTATGGGACAAAATTTCCTACAAATGAGAACCACTACCCTTGATCCAAAGAATGCAGAGTTCCAAAGAATAGCAACAAGAGATAACCTCAGCAATCAATGCTAAGAAATAGAGGAAAACAACAGAATGGGAAAGACTAAAGATCTCTTCAAGAAAATTAGAGATACCAAGGGAACATTTCATGCAAAGATGGGCTTGATAAAGGGACAGAAATGGTATGGACCTAACAAGCAGAAGATATTAAGAAGTCGCAAGAATACACAGAAGAACGGTACAAAAAAAGTGTCACGACCCAGATCATCATGATGGTGTGATCACCAGCCTAGAGCCAGATATCCTGGAATGTGAAGTTAATTGGGCCTTAGAAAGCATCACTACGAACAAAGCTAGTGGAGGGGATGGAATTCCAGTTGAGTTATTTCAAATCTTGAAAGATGCTGTCAAAGTGCTGCACTCAACATGCCAGCAAATTTGGAAAACTCAGCAGTGGCCACAGGACTGGAAAAGGTCAGTTTTCATTCCAATCCCAAAGAAAGGCAATGCCAAAGAATGCTCAAACTACTGCACAATTGCACTCATCTCACACGCTAGTGAAGTAATGCTCAAAATTCTCCAAGCCAGGCTTCAACAATACGTGAACTGTGAACTTCCAGATGTTCAAGCTGGTTTTACAAAAGGCAGAGGAACCAGAGATCAAATTGCCAATGTCCGCTGGATTATCGAAAAAGCAAGAGAGTTCCAGAAAAACATCTATTTCTGCTTTATTGACTATGCCAAAGCCTTTGACTGTGTGGATCACAATAAACTGTGGAAAATTCTTAAGAGATGGGAATACCAGACCACCTGACCTGCCTCTTGAGAAACCTATATGCAGGTCAGGAAGCAACAGTTAGAACTGGACATGGAACAACAGACTGGTTTCAAATAGGAAAAGGGGTACGGCAAGGCTGTGTATTGTCACCCTGTGTATTTAACTTATATGCAGAGGACATCATGAGAAACGCTGGGCTGGAAGAAGCACAAGCTGGAATCAAGATTGCCGGGAGAAATACCAATAACCTCAGATATGCAGATGACACCACCCTTATGGAAGAAAGTGAAGAGGAACTCAAAAGCCTTTTGATGAAAGAGAGTGAAAAAGTTGGCTTAAAGCTCAACATTCAGAAAACTAAGATCATGGCATCTGGTCCCATCACTTCATGGGAAATAGATGGGGAAACAGTGTCAGACTTTATTTTTTGGGGCTCCAAAATCACTGCAGATGGTGACTGCAGCCATGAAATTAAAAGACGCTTACTCCTTGGAAGAAAAGTTATGACCAACCTAGATAGCGTATTGAAAAGCAGAGACCTTACTTTGCCAACAAAGGTCCATCTAGTCAAGGCTATGGTTTTTCCAGTAGTCATGTATGGATGTGAGAGTTGTACTGTGAAGAAAGCTGAGTGCCAAAGAATTGATGCTTTTGAACTTGTTGGAGAGTTTGGAAAGTTTACTTTGTTGGAGAAGACTCTTGAGAGTCCCTTGGACTGCAAGGAGATCCAACCAGTCCATTCTGAAGGAGATCAGCCCTGGGATTTCTTTGGAAGGAATGATGCTAAAGCTGAAACTCCAGTACTTTGGCCACCTCATGCGAAGGGTTGACTCATTGGAAAAGACTCTGATGCTGGGAAGGATTGGGGGCAGGAGGAGAAGGAGACAACAGAAGATGAGATGGCTGGATGGCATCACTGACTCGATGGACATGAGTTTGAGTGAACTCCGGGAGTTGGTGATGGACAGGGAGGCCTGGCATGCTGCAATTCATGGGGTCGCAAAGAGTCGGTGACAACTGAGTGACTGAACTGAACTTACCCTTGATCCAGGGCTTCCCTGATAGCTCAGTTGGTAAACAATCCACCTGCAATGTGGGAGACCCCGGTTCAATTCCTGAGTTGGGAAGATCCCCTGGAAAAGGGATAGGCTACCCACTCCAGTGTTCTTGGGCTTCCCTGGTGGTTCAGCTGGTAAAGAATCCACCTGCAATGTGGGAGACCTGGGTTTGATCCCTGGGTTGGGACAGTCCCCTGGAGAAGGGAAAGGCTACCCACTCCAGCATTCTGGCCTGGAGAATTCCATGGACAGTCCTTGGGGTTGCAAAGAGTTGGACATGACTGAGCGACTTTCACTCGCTCACCCTTGATCCAAAATTTCTATCTGGATCAAGTGGCTTGCAGGCCTGCTCAGTTGCTAAGTCATGTCTGACTCTTTGTGACCCCATGAACTGTAGCCTGCCAGGCTCCTCTGTCCATGGGATTTACCAGGCAAAAATACTGGAGTCGGTTGCCATTTCCTTTTCCAGGGGATCTTTCCAAGCCAGGGGTCGAACCCACATCTTCTGCATTGCAAGCAGATTGTTTACCCACTGAACCACCTGGGATCAAGTGGCAGTTGCAGCTAACAGTCTGACTTGCCACTGGGCTTGTCATAAACAGGAAAATTAATACAGACATGGTGTCCTGTGCCTGGTGCCATCAGCAGTAGCTCCCAACTGCAAACGTACAAATGTACCCAGAATAACACAATCTTGATTAAAACTGGCTGATCACATGGTTTTTACAATGGAAATATTTAATATTACAGCCAGGGGTATTACATAGTGATTTGATAATTGCATATATTATGAAATCACCACAATAAGTTACTATCCCCCTGAAGTTATTACAATAGTGACCATATTCCTTATGCTGTATATTACATTGGTTTATCTACTTTATAACTGGAGGTTTGTACCCTTTAATCTCCTTCACCTATTCTGCTCCACCCCTCCTGGGAAACCACAGAAAACTAATTTGTGTCTGTAAGTCTCTGTGGTTTGTTTCTTATATTCCACTTAAAAGTAAAACCATATGTTTCTCTCCTTCTGACTTACTTCACTTAGCATAATATCCTCTAGATCCAACCATGTTGCCACAAATAGCAAGATTTTTTAATGTCTAATATTCCACTATATATATATAATGTCTAATACTCCACTGTATACACACACACACACCCCACATCTTCTTTATCAGTCCTCTATTGTAAAAATGCTGCAATGAACACTGGTGCATATATCTTTTCAAATTCGTAAATACCTAGATTATACAGCAGTTCTGTTTTCAAAAGTTTTCAGGAAACTTCATACTGTTTTCATAGTGGCTGAACCTACTGACAATCCTACCAGCAATGAATGAGGGTTTCCTTTTCTCCACATTCCCAAAACCCATTTGTCTTTTTGATAAAAGCCATTCTGACAGGCGTGAGGTGTGGTTTTGATATGCATTTCCCTAACAGTTTGATATGCATCTCCCTAACAGTGTTTCATCAGAAACACTGGGCTGGATGAAGCACAAGCCGGAATCAAGATTGATGGGAGAAATATCAATAACCTCAGATATGCAGATGAAACCACTCTCATGGCAGACAGTGAAGAAGAACTAAAGAGCCTCTTGATGAAAGTGAAAGAGGAGAGTGAAAAAGTTGGCTCAAAGTTCAACATTCAGAAAACTAAGATCATGGCATCCGGTCCCATCACTTCATGGCAAATAGATGGGGAAACAGTGGCAGACTTTATTTTTTGGGTCTCCAAAATCACTGCAGATGGTGACTGCAGCCATGAAATTAAAAGACGCTTACTCCTTGGAAGGAAAGTTACGACCAACCTAGACAGCATATTAAAAAGCAGAGACATTGCTTTGCCAACAAAGGCCCCGTCTAGTCAAGGCTATTGTTTTTCCAGTACTCATGTATGGATGTGAGAGTTGGACTATAAAGAAAGCTGAGTGCAGAAGAATTGATGCTTTTGAACTGTGGTGTTGGAGAAGACTCTTGAGAGTCCCTTGGACTGCAAGGAAATCCACCCAGTCCATCCTAAAGGAGATTGGTCCTGTGTGTTCATTGGAAGGACTGATGTTGAAGCTGAAACTCCAATACTTTGGCCACCTGATATGAAGAGCTGACTCATTTGAAAAGACCCTGATGCTGGAAAAGATTGAGGGCAGGAGGAGAAGGGGATGACAGAGGATGAGATAGCTAGATGGCATCATGACTTGATGGACATGAGTTTGGGTAAACTCTGGGAGTTGGTGATGGACAGGGAGGCCTGGTGTGCTGCAGTCCATGCAGTTGCAAAGAGTTGGACACGACTGAGCGACTGAACTGAATTGAACAATTAGTGATGCTGAGCATCTTTGCATGTGTCTGTTGGCCATCTGTATGTCTTCTTTGGGAAAATGTCTATTCAGATCCTCTGCCCATTTAAAAGTTGGCTTATTTGTTTGATGTGTTGTATGAGTTCTGTATATATTTTGAATGCTGTTGTTGATCAGTAGCTAAGTCATGTCCAACTCTTTGCAACCCCATGGTCACATGCCAGGCTTCCCTGTCCTCCACTATCTCCAGGAGTTTGCTCAAGTTCATGTCCATTGAGTCAGTGATGCTATCTAATCATCTCATCCTCTGCCGACCTTTTCTCCTTTCGCTTTCAATCTTTCCCAGCATCAGGGTCTTTTCCAATAAGCTAGCTCTTCACATCAGGTGGCCAAAGTATTGGAGCTTCAGGTTTAGCATCTGTCCTTCCAATGAATATTCAGGGTTGACTTCCTTTAGGATTGATTGGTTTTATCTCTTTGGAAGTCCACAGGACTTTCAGGAGTCTTCTCCAGAACTAGAATTTGAAACCATCAATTCATCAGTGTTCAGCCTTTTTTATGGTCCAACTCTCACATCTGTACACAACTACTGATAAAAACATAGCTTTGACTGTACAGACATTTGTTGGCAAAGGGGTGTGTCTGCTTCTTAATACACTGTCTAGGTTTGTCATAGTTTTCCTTCCAAGATGCAAGTGTCTTCAAGTTTCATGGCTGCAGTCACTGTTCACAGTGATTTCAGAGCCCAAGAAAAGAAAATCTGTCACTGCTTCTACTTTTTGTCCTTCTATTTGCTATGAAGTGATGTGATCAGATACCATGATCTTAGTTTTCTTAGTGTTAAATTTCAAGCCAGCTTTTTCACTCTCCTCTTTCGCCCTCATCAAGAGGTTCTTTAGTTCCCCTTTGCTTTCTGCCATTAGAGTGGCATCACCCTCATATCTGAAGTTGATATTCCTCCTGGCAATTCTGATTCCAGTTTGTGATTCATCCAGCCTGGCATTTTGCATGATGTAAAACAGTGACAATATACAACCTTGTTGTACTTCTTTCCCAATTTTGCACAAGTCTGTTGTTCCATGTAAGGTTCTAACTGTTGCTTCTTGACATGCATACACGTTTCTCAGGAGACAGGGATATTCCCATCTCTTTAAGGATTTTCCATAGCTTGTTGTGATCCACACAGTTAAAAGCTTTAGTGCAGTCAATGAAGCAGTATATTTTTTTTGGAATTCCCTTGCTCTATGAGCCGACAAATGTTGGCAATTTGATCTCTGGTTCGTCTGCCTTTTCTAAATCCAGCTTGTACATCTGAAAGTTCTCGGTACATGTACTGTTGAAGCCTTGCTTGAAGGACTTTGAGCATAACCTTACTAGCGTGGAATATGAGTGCAATTGTCTGGTAGTTTGAACATTCTTTGGCAATGCCCTTCTTTGGGACTGGAATGAAAACTGAACTTGCCCAGTCCTGTGGCATCAGCGGAGTTTTCCAAATTTGCTGGCATATTGAGTGCAGCACTTTCACAGCATCATCTTTTAGGATTTGAAATAGCTCAGTTGGAATTCCATCACCTCCACTAGCTTTGTTCATAGTAACCCTTCCTCAGGCCCACTTGACTTCACACTCCATAATGTCTGGCTCTAGATTAGTGACCACTAGCCTGGGATAAGCCAGGTTATCCAGTCATTAAGACCTTTTTAATATAGTTCTGTGTATTCTTGCCACCTCTTCTTATTCTCTTCTGCTTCTGTTAGGTCCTTACTGTCTCTGGTAAGGACCAGATATTTTGGATTATTTTCCCATTCAGTAGGCTGCCTTTTTGTTTTGTTCATGGTTTCCTTTGCTGTGCAAAAGCTTTTTAGATTGATGTTGTCCCATTTATTTTGGCTTTTATTTCCCTCGCTTGAGGAGATGCATCCAAAAAAATACTGCTGAGACCAACATCAAAGAGCGTCCCCTCTCTGTTTTCTTCTAAGAGAAGTTCTATGGTGTCAGGTCTCACATTTAGGTCTTTAATCTGTTTTGAATTTATTTTTGTGTACAGAGTGAGAACGTAGTCCAGATTTTCTGACACTATTTATTGAAGATGTTATCTTTTCCCCATTGTATTGTTGCTTACATTGACTTAATCGTCCACTTAAGTGTGGGTTTATTTCTGGGCTGTCTATTCTGTTCCATTGACCTATGTGTCTGTTTTTGTGCCAATTCCATACTGTTTTGATGACTGTAGCTTTGAAAGTAGTTTGAAATTGGGGAGTGTTAAAGCTCTAGCTTTGTTCTTCTTTCTCCAGATTGTTTTGATTAGAGTATTTTGTGTTTACATACAAATTTTAGAATTATTTTTTTCTAGCTCTGTGAAAGATGCCTTTGGTATTTTGATAGGGATTGTGCTGAATCTGCAGATTGTCTTGGATTGTATGGTCATTTTAACAACATGAGTTCTTCCAATCTGTGAGCATGGTATATATTTCAATTTGTGTTGTCATTTTCTGCCATCAATGTCTTATAGTTTCCATACTATAAGTCTTTTACCTCTTTGGTTAGATTTTTTCCTAGGTATTTTATTCCTCTTGATGCAACTGCAAATAGGATTGTTTTCTTAATTCCTCTGATAGTTCATTATTCATCTATTGAAATACAACAGGTTTCTGTAATATTAATTTTGTATCCTGCAACTTAACTGATTTCATGTATTAGTCCTAACACATTTTTGGTTGTCTTTTAATGATTTTTCATATATAAAATCATGTCATCTGCAGACAGGTTTACTTTTTTCCTTTCTAATTTGGGTTTCTTTTATGTCTTTTTAAAATTTATTTTTATTTATTTATTTCTGATTGCTGTGGCTAGGACTTCCAATACATTAAGATTGTCAGTCAATTCCTGCTAAAAAAAGAGATACAGAGGCTTCCCTGGTGCTTCAATGAGGAAGAATCCACCTGCCAATGCAGGAGACACAGGTTTGATCCCTGGTCCAAGGAAGAACCCACATGCCTTGGGGCAACTAGGCCCCTGCACCACAACTGCTGAGCCCGCACTCAGAGCCCAGGAGGCACCGCTGCTGAGCCCACACTCAGAGCCTGGGAGCCACAACTGCTGAGCCCGCACTCAGAGCCCAGGAGGCACCGCTGCTGAGCCCACACTCAGAGCCCGGGAGCCACAACTCTGAGCCCGGGAGCCACCACTGCTGAGCCCACACTTAGAGCCCGGGAGCCACAACTCTGAGCCCGGGAGCCACCACTGCTGAGCCCGCACTCAGAGCCCAGGAGCCACCACTGCTGAGCCTGTGCGCCTGGTCTGTAGTCCACAACAAGAGAAGCCACTGCAGTGAGAAGCCCATGCACCTCAGCGAAGAGTGGCCCCTGCTTGCTGCAACTGGACAGAGCCTGTGGGCAACAACAAAGACTCAGCACAGCCCATACATACATTCATTTTTAAAAAAGAGGACAGAAAACCAGTGGGTAATTCTCCTTCCTGAATAATGAATCTGAATTATTCTCCTGAAAAAAATTTAATTGAGTTATTGCCTAATTTGTAGTATTTGAAGATAAATAATCCATGGTATACATACAATTAGGATTCCTTAAAAATAAATCCAGATTGTGGCCCAGACTCAAATATAAACTTATTATACGTTTATAAGCAATTGAGTTTATAAGTTATAAGCAATCAAGTTGATCTATTAGAGTCCAAAATACTAAAACAACATTTTGTGCTCCACGTATATAAAAATCTCAGTTTAAGACTGCTCTGCTATTGCCAAGGGCACAGCCCTACAGACGCAGATCTTTCAAGATCTGACGTTCCAGGCATTCAAATACTTCCTATTACACAGAAAAAGGAGTCCCCATTAATGGATCAGTCCATGTTTGAGTTTTTAGGTAACATCAATATAAATAGCCTACATAAAAATTGAGAAGCCCAGCACAAATCTTTATTTCTTCTTCAAAGAAAGAAATTCAAGGTTTTACTCTCTGTAACTTATTCTAGTCATAAGTATTATATTCAAGAAGTTATAGTCTTGTATAATAAACCAATTCTACTTGTTTAACTACTAAAAAGAAATGTATCACTTTAGCATAACAAATATAAAAAATTCTGAATCAGGACTCAGTAGATAGGTTTTGCTTTAGGCTCTGCCATACCTGTATGACCTTAGGCAAATCATTTAACCTCTGCAGGTTGAGCTCTGACCTGCAGACTTCTGTGGTTTAACAGGATGAGACTGCAATTAGGTAAAAGGCCCCTAGATGGTGGTGGTGTTCTGAATTAGGCTTTCTATTTCCCCTCTACCCCATAATTACAGTGAAATATAAAGGAGTAGGTTAGAAAATTATTCCCTATTAAGTTCTGAAAAAATTCACTGCTAAGGATTCAATTAATAACATTCAAAATAGCACTGAATTATGAATCATATTGTCCAGTTACATTTGATATTAATTAAAAGGAATATACCACTAATGATTATATTAATACCAAATATCTCTTTGTAATTAGCCTATATCATCAGTATTTCTCTGGGCATATTTATCTAAGCTTAAGAAGCTGAACAAAAACTAAACAATTATTGTTAAGAGTATTGATGCATAACAACCCTGTAGAAAAATAAATTTTTTTTCAAATGCCAGTTCTAACAAATTCTGATAAATGTACTGATCTTTTTCATAATGAATATTTCAGACTGTTAAAAACCTGTGATTCCCATGAGCACAAATGACATTAACCACCCCCTCAGTCATATAAGCTAGAGCATCTTATAAAGAAATCTGTGGTCTTTTAGTGTTCAAAAGGGTAAGAATAACATATTAAATGACTTCTCTAGTTTAACCCACCAAAGAAAAAGGATTTGGAGATCCTAGTTTGCAGTGGCTTGGATGAACAATATTAGGTTTTCAACTAAAATTCCTGAAAAGAGCAAGAATACATTTCTATTTCTCCACTATGAGATTCACTGAGTATAAAAGTCATGTTCAATCAATACACAGAATAAGAAAGTACCTGTGAAAACTTACACCATGCTACCTTTTTACTTCTCATCAGCTGAGTAGGTAATAAATGACAAAAAATGTAGCATGATGGAGTGGAAGACATATAACTGCAAGTTTTGTTTCAACGAAGTTTTCTGTCAGTAAATTAAAGAGGAAAGATACTTGGATCATAGTGGCTCCAAAATAGTATCACTATTACATGAAAGTTATCCCTATCCCTCCAGCCAGCCAACCAACCAACAAGCCTCTATTGAGCCTATATGGTGCAAACGGCTAGAGATAAAAAGATAAGATATCATCTCCATTCTCAAAAACCTCAGTCTAGTATGTAAGAGAAATGCACTCTGAAAGTTCAGTTCAGTTTATTATAGTGTCAAGTAGATACACACCTATTGCACTTATCATTCTGCTGACAGAGGCCAAAATTTAAGAGGAATATTTTTCTCCAATAAAGCTAAGTTTTCATGATTTTTGATGTAAGATGTTAAGATTACACAGGCAAAGAAATATACCTCATGCCCTATCCCAGTCCCCCCGAGTCTCACCTTCCTGCTGTTATACAAGCTTGCTGCAAATAGGAATTTAGTTGAGACAATGCTTTAAGCCATCCATTTCTTATGAAATTACTCTTGAGTGATATTTGACCAGTTTTCTTTATTCCATCTTCTATACCCAAAACATGTTAAAAAAAAAAAAAGAAACAGCTCCCATACCCTGAAATCAACTGTAACCATATACTGGAAAATGAACTTTAGTCAAAGACAAGGTAAGTCTCTCCTCCGGTACAGAACCCCAAATGGTGTTCACATAATGGTTTCATCACTTAACTGCCTAACTTTTTGTACAATGGAAACAAAAACAAAAGCAAAAAAGTGGCCCAGCATATGAAACTCTTCTCAAAAACAGAAGAAAGTTATGAACATTGTTGGGAAAGTGTTTTACATTTCCAATGAAATTCTATTCCATTGATCTGTTTGAAAGATTGTCTTCAACCAATATATTTGGCTTCAGCCGATAAGCTGTAATTGATTCAGTTTCACAATGAACCACTTTTTAGCTTTAAGACTTTCATCTTAAGCCTGGAGTGCATAACAATGGGTAGCAGGAAAGTGGTTTTTTTTTTTTACTCTAAAAACTGCAGGGATGAGCTGGGGGGAAAAAAACAACCCCGAAAGTATTAGCCTTCAGATTCTCAAATTATTTTTAGCTCTGGTTATATTTGGAAGAATGAGCTGCGGGTTTGGCATTGTTTTCCATCTTAACAGTTGCTCTGTATTCTGAGATATATATATGTGATTCATAATGTACCACTGTAACAAGACACAGCTTTTATGTATTACTGGGGTAACACAAAGAAAATGAATTTTTCTTTGAGTACCAGTAATTGTCAAAAGAATGATTACAGAATCAGAAAATGTGCTTTATAATAACCCTGTTAACATAAAGTATACACAGAGGAAAGAAAGAAGTACTGCAGGTATGTGAAAGAGTTAGTTCTATTAGCAAGGCTTTTCAGGGTGGTTTTGGTTCTTATGCATCAAATTTTAACCACTTTCAGACTCTGGGACAAAGGGAAAACATCTGGCAACACAGGAGCATTTGGTGACTGTGAGCTGATTCACCACGTGCTCACCAAGGCTCCACTGGTCAATGAACTACTCCCTTCTGAAACAAGGCTTTGCCCTGGTCATAAGGATAATGCTCTCAAGCTGTCAGAATTAATTTGAATGTCAAAAATGAAATTTAGGTTACCAACCATCGCCTGAGAGTTACAGCATGTAGAATAACAAATGTCCTCTTTTAAAACTGAAGTGAAAATTGAAGAAGCACGGATACTTTACTTGCGCTGATGAACACAGACGTCCAAGTGCAGTGTTCGCTTGTAAGTGTCCCAGTGCAGCCCTGTCTCCAGACGCTCTGCCGGGGGAGGGGCTGCCTGCCTTGCTCCTGCTTGATGTCCTCCTTGGTGGAAATGTGCGCATGGGTTCCATGCGCACGTTTCTAATGTGAGTGAAAGCTAACTACAAAATCAAGATGTTTTCTGCTTTCAGAAAATTCTAGTATACCGTATACAGCATCAATATTTCTTTCCGCTTAAAAAAATAGTGCAAAAACATATCTGATAGTCAAAGTGAGAGTTCAAGTGAGTTTCTGTGCCAAGGAGCACAGTCAAGCATCACCTTTAGCTAACTTGTAAAAACTGAATGTACGTTTTGGGAAATATTCCAGATTTTCCCATCAGTTCTCCACTCATCCAGTCATCATCGACAGATTCCAGCTCTGTTATTATGTCTCCAGCCTGTAGAAAAACAGGAATTGAAACTAATTATTAAGTTTCTGCTGAGTGTACACATGTTAAGCTGCTTCTTTTCCTCAAACCCCATTCCTCTGTCACTGTTGACTTTGTTGCATTTCCAGGTTGTATTTTGTGCCCCTCAAATTCACCACTCCTAATCTAAAATTATTATTTAATAAATAAAAATAACAGCTACCATAGTATATATAGAGAAATTTTTTCCCCAAATAACAATTATTTATCAGACACCCACTACGTGTCAGACACTTCTGGGCACTATGGATACAGCAATGAAGAAAGACCTTATTCCAGAGGTGGGAGACGAATAACAGCCAGCAGAGGCGGGCAGAAAGTGTGAGCTGCCACCGCATCGGCAGTCTGGGGAGGCCTCATCCCGGGCGACGCGCAGAGACTTGCTGGCGAGAGGGGCTGTATGCTCACTGTGTGTGTGCCTCGTCCTTTTCTGTGTGCTTTATGGGAACTCACTCATTTATTTTATTTTTATTTGTTATCAAACTAAGAATAGTGAAAATTAACTCATTTAAACAATACTGCAGTCCTAGAAGTGGTACTATTGTTTCCCCATTTTTGAGAAATATTTTTATAGATTTCCTTATTTTATAGAAAAGGAAACTGAAACTCCGAGGGATTACGTGACTTGCTCAGTGCTGCGTGTCGGTGAGTGGTAGGAAGAGGATTCATATCTAGAGTGATTCCAGGGCCTATCCAGGAATCATAATGGATAACCTAATGTTAACCATTAGGCATGCGGTCACCACATTATACAGTCTACCTTTCTACTTAGACAGGTTTTTACTAAAATGGCCTTTTCTCAGCCTCCTGAGCATTTTGTGCTCTACATCTGTTCTTCCACATAATGGCATTCTCCTCTACCGTTTGGCGCAGTCCACTCCTCCACGGCCTTAATATCACACTGCATCCTCCCAGTCCCTGACTCAGCACGCGATTGGCTTCCCTGGGCTAGTCAAAGGGCTAGGTGTCTTACTCCTGTATGAATTATACTATCTCAACAGATGAAGACATAAGTTTTGAAATTATCTCCTGAAACTATTTTGTTCTTTACGGTTTCTAGCCATTTCCTGGAACCTGAGTTTAAGATTCTGTAATGGTCCAAGAATACCCTGGCTACTTTTAAGGATATCTTTATCAGGTTAAATGGATTTATTTGTAGCCCTAGGACACTGCCCTTTGGAAAACTGGTTTGATTTAAGGCCATTCTTAATGGAAAATGTTGACAATCTAATGTCATTAATTTAGTTTACTCTGCTAAAATATGTAAAAATTTTGGCATTTAAAGTTTCTGTTATAAGTTCCTTCTGGTTCCTAAATTATAATCCTTGACTAAAACTATTTTCCTTTTTTTTTTTTTGTGCTTATTTTTTTTTAATTTTATTTTATTTTTAAACTTTATAATATTGTATTGGTTTTGCCAGATTTCGAAATGAATCCGCCAGAGGTATACATGTGTTCCCCATCCTGAACCCTCCTCCCTCCTCCCTCCCCATACCCTCCCTCTGGGTCGTCCCAGTGCACCAGCCCCAAGCATCCAGTATCGTGCCTCGAACCTGGACTGGCGACTCGTTCCATATATGATATTATACGTATTTCAATGCCATTCTCCCAAATCATCCCACCCTCTCCCTCTCCCACAGAGTCCAAAAGACTATTCTATACATCAGTGTCTCTTTTGCTATCTCGTATACAGGGTTATTGTTACCATCTTTCTAAATTCCATATATATGCGTTAGTATACTGTATTGTAAAACTGTTTTTCTTAGCTCTGATTCATATATACATACATGCCACATGTGTTTTCTGAGAGCTAGGACAATTTTTAAAAAGTTTTATTTACTAATATTCTGTGGATATTGAATAAAATATTAATGATCAACAATACTTAAAATGGTACGGCATCCCTTAACTAAAAGACTCTAGAACTATCTCGCTTACAGTCAGGCATTTGTAAAAATGCCTGAAGACAACCTATTTTCTGGATGATTATACTGACATAACCTAAATGAAGGCCAAAACTGAAGTCTGAATCCAGAGGGTTCACTCACAGTAACATTATACTTGAGGATAAAAGGAATTAATTTTGAGCCATTGACTCTCAAGATTGAAAAGGACTAGGGCAACAGTTTCTAAACATTTGGATTTTATGGACCAAGAAATTAAAAAGAGAAAGAAACATATAGGGTTACCAATTATAATTTTGTGTAAGAAATATGTATCATTTACTAGTAATATTTTATAATGGAAATGACATTTTAATATGAAAAAGAAATTCTCAGAAGAAAGTAAACTCCATCACAAAACAGAAAAGTTAGCAACCTTATACTGACATATCTCAGCATGCCACCTTTCTCCATGACTCCCCTAAAGCCTCCACATCCCCAGCCATCGCTGTTTTCCTCATTTTGTTGTATACAGGTGTAAACCTTATGTGGGTACCCACTGTCTTAAGTCTCATCTTGTCCAGTCACTCCTGGATACTCTAATTCCCTGAGTATCTCCAATGATGGAGAATTTCCCACTGCCTGACAACTCTTCTGACAGCATCTGGCCCAATACCACAGTACTGCCCTGGGTACGCTCCTCTGAGCACAATCCACCTGTGGATGTGGAAACAGGATCATGCAAGTATTCTGTTTAAGATTAAGGTTAGGCTTTAGGCTTCTTAAAAAACCCTCCTCAAAGTACCTTAATCTTTTGGGGTCACTACCCAAAGTCTATTCAGTATCTCTGTGGACAAGACTCCAGGGCCTTGTGAGGCACTGCTGCAGAGGCCAGCTGTAGCAGGGGCCACCTGGCTTCCCCACTGGTTTCACGACGCGACAGCAGCAGGCTGCAAGGGCCCTGCAGGGGATCATCCCTTCTTTACTTTGGCTGAGCCGCGTGGCATCATGGGATCTTAATTCCTGAACCAGGGATCAAGCATGTGTTCCCTGGAGTGGAAGCACAGAATCTTAACTTGGAGACCACCAGGGAAGTCTGAGGACTGTCCTTTACTAGGGCTTCCAGTGAAACCTCCAGCATTAGTGAGATCGCATGTCATAAGGCTGAGGAATAAGGAATTTGTTAGGCAACTGTGGGTCTAGCAATATCAATAAGACTTTAAAGTACTTAAATGATCTGCTGATAATATACATTTGCCCTAATCACTTTTCTAATCTCATCCTTAAGAATGAGGGTCTGAGATCTGTTCATTCTTGATCAGTGATCAATACTCCATGCAAGTGTTCACCCTGAAAACATTTCAAAATTTACAGCTGCTTAATGCAGTTACAAAAGAGATACACATTCTGACCTTGAAGGAAAGCTCATCTTCATTCTCCCCATGGAAATCATACAAGGCTTTGGCCTTCCTCCCCTTCAGTGATAAAGCAGCCACACCTTTTGCCTCAGCTATGAAGACACCAAAAATTCAAATACATAGAAAGTCATTGACTAAAACACAAATCAAACATTTTAAGAAATCCCCTCGTCACTTCCAGGACATAATATTTTCAATTAATTTTGAATTTATTTTAACTTGCAAAAAGATGAAGGATGTTCTCTTAGCAGAAAAAAAATTACAGAAAATATATTCAGGAGATAAAACTAGCCATTATTGATTAAAGGTATCTTTATCTCTTTTTCCCCCATAACTTCAACAAATTATATGCAGAAAGTTTGCATAACTTTATGAATTAACTTTCAAAAACAGGCAAACAACTGAAATTGAGCACGGCCAGAGGGACAAGAAATCTGTATCATTTCAAAGGTCTTGGGGGTCCCCTTGGAGGGTAAGAGCCTCCCGGGCAGCAGTGGTACCTGAGCAGGGCCGCACAAAGACGGCAGGGAAGATGCCCTCTCGGTCCCGCAGTCTGCCTTTGTACCAGTCGGAGTCCACTCGCTCCAGGATCAGGATCCGGTCTCCCCTCTTGAAGGATAGGTCTTCACTGGTCTCTGCCATGAAACTGTGCAGAGCTTCGCACCATTCTCCACAAAGATTGTTCTCCTGTTACAAATCAGTTTGGTAAGAAACATGAAATTTTATTTCAGATTAATTTTCACAAAGCTTAAAAAGTGGTGGCAAAAAAACTAAGGGGTCATAACATTTCAAAGTCTGAGGGCCACTTTAAATCACTCAATACCTAACGTCACTAGTGAGTTTCAGAAATTAAAGCTCCCAGTAACTTTTTCTTAAAATTCTAAATGACATGTGATAAAATTTGTGACTTTTGCTTTTAAGGGATATATAATGCTTAAGTAAAAGTTTCTTTCTAATTACAGTCTATGACATTGTGTGTGCTAAGTCACTTCAGACATGTCCGACTCTCTGCAACTCCATGGACTGTAGCCTGCCAGGCTCCTCTGTACATGGGATTCTCCAGGTAAGAATACTGGAGTGGGTTGCCAGGCCCTCCTTCAGGGGATCTTCCCAACCCAGGGACTGAACCTGTGTCTCCTGCAATGTCTTCTGCATTGGCAGGTGGGCTCTTTACCACTAGCACCAACTGGGAAGCTCATGATCTATGACATTACTTACATTAAAAAATTAGATAACAGCTTATCATATTTGTATATAGTATTTATGACACAAGAAAACATTCTGGCAAACATATAATTTTCCTTTTTTCTTTTTTTTGGCCACACAGTGCAGCTTGTGGGATTTTTTTTTTTATTAATTTATTTTTTATTGAAGGATAATTGCTTTACAAGCTTGTGGGATTTTAATTCCCAGACCAGGGATTGAACCCAGGCTCTTGGTATTGGAAGCCCAGAATCCTAACCACTGGACTTCCAGGGAATTTCCAAGCATATAATTTTCAGTGAAGCTCTTTACCTAAATTAGGAAGGATCAGAATGGGCAGTCTGTTAATTCCCAGGTCTTTACCTGGTGACTCAGCAACAAACGATCTGCCTGCAATGCAGGAGATATAGGTTCCATCCCTGGATCAAGAAGATCCCTGGAGGAGGAAATGGCAACTCACTTCAGTATTCTTGCCTAGAAAATTCCATGGACAGAGGAGCTTGGTGGGCTACAGCCCATGGAGTTGCAAACAGTTGGACACGAGTGTGCACATGACTGAACAGTGAGCACACCACCTGGCTGAGAGGTTATCGGACCCCATGGCCCAAGTCTCCATCAGTCCACACTTCTAATTTTTCAAGTCACAGTTCGCTTCAAGGCTGGCAGGGTAACCACCTGGCGTGATGGTTCATGCTCCAACAAGAATGCTTTTTGCTGCAAACACATCATAAGAGGGTTCTGCTCTGTGACAAGGAGTCTCTGCGAACTCGGATGGGAGCCCTGTGTTCAAGAAGCTCAAGCAGGGAGGCAAAGATTACACTAAGATCAAAAGCTTAGAGCCAGATGGGCCTGGGTTCCAGACCAGTTCTGTCACTCCCAGTTAACACAGGGCAAGGCGTTTCACTACGCTAAGTCTTAGCTTCATCTTAGGGCTCACGTGGGGTCAAACGAGGTGTTGCATGTAGACTGCTCAGCACAGGGCCTGGCACACCTTAAGTGCTCAGCAGTTGATGGCTTCAAAGAGAAACAACCACTAAGCAAACAAAAAGCCTAACCCTCTCCTCTTGTTCCCGCACTTGAGAAACCAACTCTACAGAAGAGTCCTTGTCACTCCTGGGCAACAGTGGCCACCATGAGGACGTTTCCTTTCGAAGAACTGTGGTCACTTTCTTTCCTGTTTAACGATCAGTGGGGGGATGAAAGAACTGAGACACACAGCCCAGTGACCCCTGACATTGTGACAAACAACGACCCTGTCGGGCTCGTCTCCTAAAACCTGTCACAAAAAACGATGGAAGTCACTCACACTCCTGTCCAGTTTGAACTTTGGAAGTCATGCTAAACACTAAAAATTTTACTACATTTTTTCTCTCTCCCACTATAAAAATAATACAAATGTTCCTGAACATTTGGCCAGTTCAGAAATGTATGAAGAATGGGAAATATACCCAAACTCCAGTACTTTGGCCACCTCATGCGAAGAGTTGACTCATTGGAAAAGACTCTGATGCTGGGAGGGATTGGGGGCAGGAGGAGAAGGGGACAGCAGAGGATGAGACGGCTAGATGGCATCACCGACTCAATGGACGTGAGTCTCAGTGAACTCCGGGAGTTGGTGATGGACAGGGAGGCCTGGCGTGCTGCGATTCATGGGGTCGAGAAGAATCGGACACGACTGAGCGACTGATCTGATCTATAATGTTAACCACCTAAGGAAACTGAATGTTAACAACTTAAATACATTTCCTGCTAGTCTTTTTATGCTGTATATTCAGTTTCACTATATGTTTTCCTCCCATGACATTTACTTTACAAATCTAGTTTTTCATGGCCTCAGAACATTTTCCCAATAATGGCTATATTCAGGTTATTTCCAGTTTTTTCACATTATAATAACGCCACTATGACCATCTTTGTGACTAAAACCTTGTCTCATTTTTCATCTTTAGGGTGAGAGATAAAAACAATAACAATAATCTGTACTTTTCCTCTTTTAACAATCACTTACCTGTAATTACTTGTTTGCTGTTGTTGTACTGAATCTTTGGTTAACTAGATATGTTAAATGGTATTTTACTGTCTCCTTACAAGGCCTTTCTTTGATTACTGTAAGGTTAAATGACTTTCTTAGGGACTTCCCGATGGTCCAGTGGTTAAAACTCTGTGCTCCCAACACAGGGAGCATGGGTTTGAGACCTGGACAGGGAACCAAGGTGCGCGGCCAAAAAAACCCCAAAACAAACCTTTTTTACTTATACTATCTCTTTCATGAATATTCCAATAATGTCTCTTTCCTCGTTAATTTTTATCAGTGTTTGTATGTTTTTCTAATTCATTTGTATGATGAGCTCTATGAGCAAGAAAGGCATTGATCACCTATTTACCTCAAATATCTGCTACACGAATTAAAAATTAAACACTGCTTTTGATAATTATGATTTTAATAGTCCTCCCAGAGATAAAACTTGGCTTTCACCACAGTTATCTATTCAAGCAGCCTACCTGAGAATTTGCACCAGAATCTTCTTTTTTGGTCTTTGGTGGTACCTTTGTGCCTATATTTTAAAAGAAAAATCAAAACTTGAGATGTAAAGACCACACAGCATTGGGGAAAATCTTTCGGAGGAAAGTAAAAAGTCTGGGATTCCAGATCAGTCTCTTCACGTACTGGCTACTAGCTTTGCCAGGCCAGTACAAACTACATTCTCTGGGTTTGTTTTCTTTACTGCAGACTGAAAGAGGAAACGCATTAGTTATACTCTACAGGCCATTTCTGTTTAAAAGTTGATGATTCTTTTTTTTGCCATCTCTAATATGAAGCTTCCCTGATAGCTAATATGAACGGCTTCCCTGATAGCTCAGTTGGTAAAGAACCCACCTGCAATGAAGAAGACCCGGTTCAATTCTTGGGTCGGGAAGATCCCCTGGAGAAGGGAAAGGCTACCCACTCCAGTATTCTGGCCTGGAGAAGTCCACAGACTGTGTAGCCCATGGGGTTGCAAAGAGTTGGACATGACTGAGCAACTTTAGTAAAAAAAACATGAAGCTACTGCTAATTATCTAAAATGCAAATGCCAGCTCTTTGAGAGACTGCCCCAATAATGACTATCCCCAACATGACAAATACCATTTAAAAATCATTTTTCCTTCTACCCTAAAAAATATGGCAATATGGATTATTATTCAACTTAAGTATTAACCTATTACCTGGTTTATTTGAATTAGGATAGTACACAATAAAAAGCCATATTCTCAATACTCACTTAAAACATTTGTACCAGAAGTGGGATGATCCTCAATGAGTTCCACAAAGTTAAGGGGGAAGATTCCAGATCTGTCTCCAAGTTCTCCTCTCGCCCACTCATCATTCACATACTCTTTAAGAATAATAATTTCTCCCTCTGAGAAACTTAACTCGTCCTTCTGGTCTCCAATATACTCAAATCGAGCAACACACCTTGGGCCTCTGAAGAAAGAAGATCACATTTGTGGGTTAAACTAGGCACTACTAACTTTCAAAATGCCTGGAAACCCTCATTTAATCCTTCAGTGAATATTTATTTTGTATTTACTTTGGAACAAGATATACTAGGCATAATTTAAAATTTCCATGAAAAAGAATAAGCTACATTTCTAAATGACAGTCCTTACTTTGTAGATTCGAGCCTGTTTCACTCAGAAAGGCTAAAGTCAAGGTTTCTAGCACATGCAGAATGCCAGATAAGCAGCTGGCGGTTGGTTTAGGTTGTCACACCTTTTGATCACCTTTTCAGGACAGAATCCCCCCAGTCTCCATGTTTTTGTATCCCTGGGCCACAGTAATCCAGGGCCGAGTCTGAACCCTCTCAGTCATAAACACACTGAGTTTAGAAGTATTAATCCTGAGGATCTCAGGGCAAGACATCAAACTTTCATGGCAGAAATGCAATGGGCATCAGCTGGGCAGGGTAGATGCTTAAGACATGCTGAATCAGTGAGTTCTGTATATAGATGAATGGTCTTCAAAACTAGGAGGTTCAAAGAAAACACACTCGGCACATTATCTTATAACATTTAATCTTATACCTAATACTGTTGTTTTAAAGTGATTTTTGTATCTCCTTTAAAAAGGCTTCATTTCTGAGAATTGGAACAATCCTTAAATGATCTGCAATTCTGACTGATAATAAGATAAAAACAGAGATGAAATTGCATCCCTCGAAGACATGACTGTATACCAAACCTTCGACTTGAGGCTTCAGAAAGGAAGTTTCAACGGCAATGACAAAGGAGAGGCAATTGCCTGAAAAGAAAAGGTTGGTACTGGCTGCAATCAAAGTCTGATTTAAGTCAGGTCAGTGGATCAACGGCTATGAAAGCCCACTTCAAATTCAACCTGCTGACACAGTGAACACTGCTTAAAAACAGGAGAAAAGCTGAACCTGAAACAGAATTAAACTATTGTGGCCTCAGAAGCTTTCTTATTTGTGATAACCTTTGCATTTATTTTCTGAAGTCCTCAGAGAGCATATCTTCTTATGTCTGACCTATTCAAAGACAGGTTTACAGTCTTCAGGAGGTACTGCATTCTATTAATTTGCTCATTTAACTGGAATATAAAGTTGCATTGTGGCAATGTTTTAAATCACAAAGGAGTTACAATGATGCAGAAAAGGATACATAAATTCACAGAAAGGTCTTCAAACATAAAAGAAGCCTCCTCCAAATTAACTCCTCCTTTACTTTCTTCTGCTGCTGCTACGTCGCTTCAGTCGTGTCCGACTCTGAGCGACCCCATAGACGACAGCCCACCAGGCTCCCCTGTTCCTGGGATTCTCCAGGCAAGAACACTGGAGTGGGTTGCCATTTCCTTCTCCAGTGCATAAAAGTGAGAAGTGAAAGTGAAGTCGCTCAGTCGTGTCTGACTCTTAGCAACCCCATGGACTGCGGCCCACCAGGGTCCTCCATCCATGGGATTTACTTTCTTCTAGATACTTTCAAAAACAAAACAATACAACATACCTGGCAGATCTGTAGACTTCATATTTCTATTAGGTTTAAATACTTTCTATTGTTGGAGGAGAGAGTGGGCTCTTGTCGAACACTCAGAAATGAACTGTCTGAGGAGACACATGGGCTGACAAAGCAAGAAGCTTTGTTGGGAAGGGGCACCCGGGTGGAGAGCAGCAGGGTAAGGGAACCCAGAAGGACTGCTCTGCCACACGACTGGCAGTCCCAGGTTTTATTGTAATGGGGTGAGCCTCCTGGTTGTCTCTGACTCAGGGTCCTTCCTGGTGGCGTGTGCATTGATCAGCCAAGAAGAATTTCAGCAGGAAGGATTCTGGGACGTTGGTAGGACATATTATAGGCTGGCATCTCCCCTCCTTTTGGCCCCTCCCAAATTCTTCCAGTTAGTTTAATAAGACATATTATGGGCAGGCATCTCCTCCTTTTTTTGGCCTCTCCCAAATTTTCCTGGTTAGTTTTCATGCTTCTTATTGGGACCTCCTATTGTGAGACAACTTGTTCAAGTGGTTATCATCATGCCTGGTCAACGCAGGTGGTTTTGGTCAATGGTTCCCTAACACTATGACAAAAATATTTGAACTTTCTAGAAATCAGTTTGGTAGATAAATACCAGAAGGCCAACACAAAATGCAGTGGATGATAAAACCTGTCTCTTCAGACAAGGTTTGGCTGTGGGAAGCACCAGGACAGACCGTGGCTGTCTATACGCCCTACATTGGCACACAGGGTTGCCACTATCAGCATGCTGCAATTTCATCAGGATTTTTAAACAAGTCATTTTCCTCATAATTAAAAAAGACATACTGAGAATCTGAATAATCATGCATCTGAAGTGTTTAAGCTTGTTAATTCTTTATGATATAAATGCTCGCATCCTTTGTATTTCGTGCAAAAGAACACAAGTAAAACTTACTTAACACAATGAGATGAGATGGATTCCCGTTTCCCATTTCCTCCTGGAACATCAATCTAGTAAAGACAAAAATCAAGGCAACAATTGTATTATTTCATAAGATAAATTTAAGGCTAAGTAATTAGGAAATTTACAGCTGAGGTTAACCAGTTTAGCTAGGTATTAAATCGACAAAACACACCATAGATGCTAAAAAGGTATGAAATCCAGAATTTGGGTTTTGAAAAAACTCCATAACTTGTGATGTGGCCCTCCTTGCATAGACAACCCATCTTCCTCTTATTTGCTGGAATAAGCACATTATGTCATTCCCCCCTAACTGGGGCTCTCTATCTCACATCCCCTAAGTTGAAAACATCAGGTGAGGAGGGCTTAGCACAGAAACTAGGCATAGGTACTATCTAGACGCCTAGCCAAAGTGTTGGTAGAACTCTGCAATACTTCCATGACCCCAAATAAAACCTTTTAATCAAACTTGTGAAGCTCTCCCTTTTCATAACTCTGGGCCATTTTTTCCCCTTCACTGTAAGTAGGGAAGGAAGAGAGGACTTAGCACTCAGGGAGCATCTAGGGGTGAGCACGTTATATAATACCTCATCTACAAGGCTCAGTAGAGCTAAGTTGTGATGAAATATTTGACCATAATGCACTAAGTCGGAAAACTACTTAAAGCTTTGAGATTTACATTAAATAAAGAAGTGTCCTTCTTGATGAATTCCAAAAGTTTGAAGTTTTAAAACAATTTTTTAAACTTGCAGGCTTAGAAATAACACACCAATAATGTGGCAACTGCAGTGTGACTGATTTCAGTGTGGTAACTGTGCTTTTTCAAGCACTGCCACACTGGGCAGAAGAAAAATGGGGAAGAGCGCTAAAACCAACATTATTCTTAATGTTAATGTAGAGAATGTGGTTGGGTTTCTCCAGACTACTACTACATCAGACTACTTGGAAGACCCACATTTTGTAATTCAAGAGACTCAATCTCATTTATACTTGAAAAACATAGGTTATCTGTTATGTCTGTTTGCTAAGTTTCTGATGGAAAATCATTTGCTTCCCCGCCTCAAATAAGCGGCTCATGTTCAACTATTTAAGCTAGCTTTATTGATATTTTTCAGTATCAGTAAGTTATATCAGCAAGTGAGTCATTCTCTTCCCACTGATGTAAATGCTCGCGTGGCAGTCTTAGTTCATCTCTGTGTTTCTCAGCCACCCGGGCTTAACACTCAGGGCTCTACCACAGGGGTCTGCTTTCACCAGGTAGGCTGTGAGGGTGTGTAAAATTATGACACTTTAATATAATGTTTCTCAGTCAGATTTGAAACTATTAAGTGAAAAACCATTCCCTCCAATGAAAGTACTTTAGTACTGCCAAATCTATTTTTTTTTTTAAAGAAGAATCTTTTAATCTATTTGTTTATGGCTGTACTGGGTCTTTGTGCTGTGTGGGCTCTCTCTAGCTGCAGTGAGTGGGAGCTACTCTCCAGCTGCAGTGCACGGACTCCTCACTGTGCTGGCTTCTCCTGCTGTGGAGCACCGGCTCCAGCACGTGGGCTGCAGCAGTTGGGGCACATAGGCTCTCGAGCTTGGCCTTGGTAGTTCGGTGCACTGGCTTAGCTGCCCCAAGGCATGTGAGATCTTTCCAGACCAAGGATTGAACCTCTGTTCCCTGCACTGCAAGGTGGATTCTTAACCACTGGACCATCAGGGAAATCTCATATATATATATATATATATTTTTTTTTTTAAGACGGAAATGAATGGGGATGGAAAGAATGAAAGAAATCAATAATGAAATGCACTCCAAAGAAAAAGAGAAGTGGTACCATAACCTTGGAGAACAAACATTCCTATACGACAATCCAGTATCGTTAATTCTTGTTTGCTGAATGTTTCAGAGAATTAACATATACCCTCATGTGCTTATCAACCCTCCAAGAATAGCTGATTCACCAGTGGACCTGCAGTAGCTTTTTACCTTAGGATTTCAGATAGCATTTAAGCATTAAGTTCTAATGCTCCATAATATATTAATAATTAACTACTACCTAGTTGAACAAACCTTTATTTCTGAATTTTTCAAATACTAAACGAATTAATGGAAGAGACAGTACCAGAAGCCAAGAATCTAGGCATCTGGTTATTTTTTTCAAACTGTGAATTACATAGACTCCACTGAATATGTGACCAATTTCAACATGCACGATCTACTTACAATCACTTTGACGTAGTTGGCCGGAAATACACCAGTCTGGTTTCTACATTTCCCTCTGTACCAATCTGTATCTATTTTTTCCAGAAGATAAACAATCTCTCCAGAAGTGAGGCTCAGATCATCAGCTTGTTCTGTATGGTAAAATTATAATGATGCATGATCAGTTACCCTGGTTGCAGAGCTGAATAAAGCAGAGCACAGAGTGGCATTTACTTCTGTCCACCAAGGCGGTATGTTCTGCCGATTCTGAGAACAGATTATACTAATTGAATTGACTTTAAAAATATTTTTTTTTCTGGATATTGCTATTATGAGTTTCCCCTTTTAAGATCAAATGAGATATATTTACCAGGCACTGAGTGATAGGGAATGCTTGTTTAAGCACACACACACACAAAACATTGCACTTGCCAGAGATTCTTCTGTGCCAATATAAACGTCTGCTGAATACATATTTTAACAATGAAACACGAAACAATTTATAGACACGGTATAATATTCATATGATTCTCAACCATGCTAAAAAATCATTTCAATCTCAAAATACTAAGGGAGTCCTACTGCTCTTCAGCATATAAATTTACTCACACTGAAATAAAAATCAGTCTACCAAGTGGACAAAAAAAGGTTATAAATAAATCTGGAATTTATTTTATTTGAATCCTTGGATATAAAAGGTACTTTAAAATTGATTACAAAAATGTGTGTTTTCACTTCATCAGCAATAGCTGAGCTATGTGCGCTGGTTTTACAACCCTTAGCAGAAAAGAACTTCACTTATTAAAGCTGAATTAATTTCATTATGTTAAATTGCTTTAACATGGAAAGAGTTAAACAGCTTCCAACTGGTAGGCAAGCTGCTATTTGTTCCTGTGTAAGGGGAACACTCTCTCCTCTCTCTCTCACAGGGAGTATCAAAAGCAAGGGTGTGCAGGTAAGCCTTCTGGCATGGCTGGGTGCAGTCAACTCTTCCTGAAGGTGGGGTGATGGATAAGATGGCCCGTCCAGTCCAGGGCTCCATGGGTACAGAAAGTGAAGACAGACGTCCTTGAGAGGTTAACCTTGGGAGGATGCCCGATCTTGGATCCGAAGGTTCTACCACTGTATCATCTGTGTCCTCACCTGCTGGGAAATCATGAAGAACGATGGCATGAGGGGCAGCACTGTCAACAGGCTTCTGAGGGCAGCTTGGGTCCTGAGGGAGAAGCAGAGCAGTGAGTGCGGTGCGCATGATGAACGCTGGGTTCATTATTCACTCGGAGACCATTTTTTTTTTCCTCATTGGGGTCCTCTTGACACAATTATGAGTACAAGATGCAAACCACACAGTTGAGCCAAACAAGAGAATCATGACCAAGTGGAAAAGGTATGAGTCCCTGCTGGAGGAGAATTATCTCAATTATGATAGCCCCCGCGCAGAGTCGGACACGACTGAAGCGACTTAGCAGCAGCAGCCAGCATTTTTCTTAAACTGAGAGAGTAAACAAAAGGAAATTAAACGTAAGCTTTTGTTGGTTGTTTTTGTGTTTTAAAGCAGTATCTACTCTACCCTGAGGTAGTCATTTTTACCACTTCACCCTTCAGGGATCGCTTTTTCCATAAACTATGATCAGGACTAAACCTTAAGAACAAGACCTTAAAAGTATTCTCTTCATTAAGATGGAAAAAGAAGGAAGTTCTGCAATTTACACTCGTGCCTTTTATAATGAAAAGAGCTAACAACTTTTACAAAAGTATAATTCACAAAAAGTAAAATCCATTTCATTTATTACCACTTAACTGAATGCCTTCTCTAATTTGAAAGCCAATGCTACCTCCCATGCCTGGCCTGGATTTTCTATTTAATCTGAATGGTTTATTCAATAGTAATTCTAAGTAAATTAGCAGACAGAATTCAATATTCTCTACCCATTTAACCAGCTGCTTAGACTGGCCAGAGGAGAAGCCACATTTGAAGACTGCCTGTTTCTTAATGACAAGCAGTTGTTATCCACATCATCACCATCCAGTCTGACTGATGGATATTATTTGGAATTATAACTTAATCGCTTTGATTCTTAAATGAAAGTGATTTTTTGGTGCCTTTCTCATCTCTTCCTTCCTTTAATGGCCCCTGCCCATCAGGGACTGCCCCTCTCCTGACCATGATGTTCAGACCTCAGGGGTCATGGCCCACTCCCTCCATGTCCGCCCTGCAGCTCCTTTGCGCAACTCTTTTCTGAATCAACTGTAAGGCAGCTGTGGAGGCACGTTGCCTTCTCTCACGTCAGCTGAGAGTAATACAGCTCAGGAAGAGCGTAATACAGCGTAATACAGGAAGGGCTAAGGCAGCTTGGTGTGTTAGTTTACCAAAGCAACACCGACATTTTCTTAGAGGCTGCTTAGTGCTTTTTCTTAAATAAATGGGCATAATGGGAATTTCAGGGATTGTAAAGGAACTATGAGATATGTGAAGCCTGGAGGGGCTTTAAAAATTACTATTTATCCAATTTAGTATATGTGTGGTTTTCATTTTTTTCTGATTTACATCTGTAGACAAAGGGATGACTGCTCCAATAATGGTGTTAGACTAGATGGCTTTACATCTGGAAAAAGTGAAGGCAGAGGCCTACCCCACACCAAACATAAACATGGACCTGCAGATGGCCCGAGGCCTAGACACCAGCCAAATGGGTGGAGGTGGGACCGCAGGCAGCCTGTGCCTCCCGCTCCCCTTCCCCGCCTCCTGTGCACGGCTGTCCCCTTGATGCTGCTCATCACCTTGGCCTGGCAGGTGAAGGGCGAGAGGGCAGGCGAACGGGGCTGGCCACAGGGGCAGGAACAACTCAGGGGCAGGAACACACCATTAGTGGGGGTATCTGGGAGGAAAATCTAACATATTTCAAAGTTCCTTCTAGTATGACTATAATAGCTAATACTAATGAGTAATGAGAATAGTTAATATACGCTGTTTGCTCACTATGCACTATTCACTATACTAAGCACCTTACAGGTGCTAAATTACCTAAATTAATCAGCTCATTTAATTTTTTAAGGATCTTTGAGATATAAGGCACTTGCCATAAAATTCAAGCATTTAAAGTGTACCTAATTTTAGCATATTCACAGCATTGTGTGACCATCACCACAATCTAACTTTAGGACACATTTATGATCCCTCCAGAAGCCTCCCACCCATTGGCCATCACTCCCCCTCACCTTCCCCCAGCCCTGGGCAACCACTGATCTACCTTCTGGATTTCCCCATTCTGAACTTTCATATAAATGGAATCATAACGATAAATCAATTCTATAATCAACTCTGAGGATTCTCATATCTATTTCACACATTTAAAAAATGAGGTTCAGAGAGGTCAGATCACTGCCTCCGGTGGTGGGAGGGGAAGTGAGACCCGCAGCTGTGGGAGCCACGCGAGGTGACAATCCCTGCCTCCCTGCTCGGACAGCCCGGCCTTAACTCATAAAGTGCAATGTCTTCTGTTGACTAAGGCAGGGGAGAGCCTAACACAGTTTTAGGGATATTTACCTTCACACTAGGCTTTCAAGTAGGTTTTACTTTTCTGAAAAGGGTAATGTTAGCCATGACCCAGAGCCTGAGAGAGGCCCCACTTGGGTTTCACCAGCTGTGGGTCACTGGTGGTCACCTTTCTGCAAGTCTATGGCACAAGCATGAGGAAGGTAATGTTCCAAGGGACAAAACCGTGAGTGTTTACAAAGAATAAGCTGTAATTTTTTCAGCTTCTGTTTGTCATCAAGGAAAGCTTTCCGGCAGTACAATCCCCATGGCTACCCACCAACGTGTTCAAAAGAGAGGCAGAACAGTGGTCACAGATGGGTAATGCTTCCTGAAACAAAGAGAAAGTGAGCGACAGAAGAGCTTTCCCCACGAGGCTGAAGTCAGAAATGTCACCATTCCAGCTGTGGCCAGCATAACACATATCTTCTCTGCTCTCTGAAACTCGAATCTTTAGTTTCTTGGCAAACCTCAAATGACAGACTGCCCTCCAAGAAGAACTGGATGAGATTATGCAAACTAGGATGATGGCAAACCAAAGACTTTAACTTGGCCTAATGACTGATAGGTCTCATTCTTCATGTTCGCCACATTACCTAAGACAGTGAAAATTTAACTGGGTACCCTAAGCAGCTCTTTAAAAAATATGCCTCTGTAAATTGTTCAATGGCATTTTTCTTGCTCAACAAATGACCTTCAATAATCATTGTATTCTCCTAGGCTCCACAGATTTGTTAGGCCTAAATAGTGAATTCAGAGTGTTGTAACATTTCATTTCATTATTTTATGAGCTATGATCAGAGAAACAAGGTCTATACTCACCTTAAATCTTACTGGGAAGTGTTTTAATGTCAGCCTTTATAGGGCCCTCCTTAAAATAATTATCCATTCTGCTAGAAAACCAATCTCTAGTACTTTGGTAAATGTATTTACATTATTTCAAAAGTAAATAGCTCTCACAGTTGAAAATTAATGACTACGTGTCCTGGATGCTGTAAGTCAGCATGATACGAGGAAGGCAAGCCACCCGGTAGTCACTCTGTATCAAAGTGATTAGTCTGGCAGCGGCAAGTCTCTTAGAAGTAATTTATTCTTAAAATGGAATAAAACGCTACTGTAATTTTTACTCTGGTTAAAATAAACGTGCTAATAAAAACCTGAGGATGAGCTATAATTAATAGTTCTATGAAATGTGCTGCCATGTGTGATATGAGGATGGTACGGTATCAATTCCTCACATTTGGTCTGCTGCTAAGATGTTCATCAAGCGGCGTGATGATCTTCATCTGAGACAGGTGAACTCTGCCGGCATCGTCTCCCTTCCGGCACTCCAAGTAATTACCTTCTGCCTGCTTCAGTATCACCAGGACGTCCCCACGCTGTAAGGTACAATACCACTCTCTGAAGCAATTATTATTTAATAAAACATTATTACTTTTTCCACATTTTAATCTTTGGAGCCTAAAGCATTTAATAATGTGTAAAACAGTAACAGAGGCCAGCAAATTTTTTAAAAAACTTGTCAGTAAAGAAGGAGCTCTACTTTACCTTACAAGAAAGTTCTCCAGGGTTTTGCGGGATGACATCTTCATTGGCAATTCCATGAGGCACAGACAGCTTGAACATAAACCAATATAAAGGATTATTCATAATCAAATAACTGCGTCCTAAGAGGCCGATCAGGTGGGGATTTGGCACACGCGCCTGCAGCGTAACTTCCAGCAGGTAAACTCTTCCCTCAGCTTCCGCAAGCTCAGGATCGTTGGCGGGGCTGCCGCTTCTCAGGACACGCAGAGTCCTCGGGGGCCTGGGGCTGAGCACACAGGACTCGGGGGCTGAGGGCAGCCTAAGGTGCCCCTTCAGTCACAACCGAGAAGGCCTGCTCCACCAGCTTCCCAGAGCACCAGGAGGGTGAATGCTCGGCACTGGCCTCGGCCTGCAGTTCAGGGGCTGACGGGGGACTGGACAGGCTGCTTCTACCTGCCTTTAATCTCTTTCCCTGCAGTCTCTCTGGCGCAAGTGTCTATTTAAACCCATTTCACTGCCTGACCTCAGTCATTCCTGGTCACTCAGCCTTGTCTGATCCTAGAATGGCTTTTACGTCTGTCGGCTGTTCTGGCCAGAGGACTCTGCTCCCTGCCTTGGTAAATTCCAGCTGATGAGCACGTGTCAGCCCAGGAGATGTGATCACACAATCTCACGTACAGCAAGGAAAGGGAGCAAAGACACGCAGTGCACGGGCGCGGCCCCAGGAGCAGGGAGGGTGGGGCGGCTCGCAGCAGCTGTCAGAGCGCCAGGGTGCAGAGACCCTGGGGGGCAATTTAATGGTGGGGCAGCCACAGGACAGATGGGGGGTTTAAGGAGTTACTTTGTAAAGAGACATACTACTCTAATATATCATCATTTTGATTTATTAATTTCTTTACTTTTCTGGCCTGGAGAATTTCATGGACTATATAGTCCATGGGGTCGCAAAGAGTTGGACACAACTGAGAGAGACTTTCACAACTGAGAGAGACTTTCACTCTCACTTCACTTTTAAGTTATTCAAATGCTTTATTGACATTATATAGCTATGCTAAGACCGATAAGCGAAATTTGATACCCCCAGTGAGGCTCTTAACATGGAACAGCCAATGTGAGTACAGACTTTACAATTAGTAACATGATTTTCTTTCTCTTTTTTTGGCCACACCGGCTGGGCTTTGTGAGAGCTTAGTTCCCCAACCAGGGATTGAAGCCACGCCCATGCAGGCGAAGTGTGGAGTCCTAACACTGGACACCAGGGAAGCCCTGTAACACTGTTTCCTTAGTGTGGCTTAACGCTAAAGAGCATGGGCTTAGACCAGTCAATCTGGGTTCAAACCGTGGCTCCACCATCACTGGCTTTGTGATTCCGGACAGGCCATTTAATCTCTCTGAGTACTATTTTCTTCATTTGCATAACAGACATAATAATAGTATCCACTTCACAGGGTTGATGTGAGGAATAAATCAGATCAGATCAGTCGCTCAGTCGTGTCCGACTCTTTGCGACCCCATGAATTGCAGCACGCCAGGCCTCCCTGTCCATCACCAACTCCCGGAGTTCACTCAGACTCACGTCCATCGAGTCAGTGATGCCATCCAGCCATCTCATCCTCTGTTGTCCTCTTCTCCTCTTGCCCCCAATCCCTCCCAGCATCAGTCTTTTCCAATGAGTCAACTCTTCGCATGAGGTGGCCAAAGTACTGGAGTTTCAGCTTCAGCATCAGTCCTTCCAAAGAAATCCCAGGGCTGATCTCCTTCAGAATGGACTGGTTGGATCTCCTTGCAGTCCAAGGGACTCCCAAGAGTCTTCTCCAACACCACAGTTCAAAAGCATCAATTCTTCAGCGCTCAGCCTTCTTCACAGTCCAACTCTCACATCCATACATGACCACAGGAAAAACCATAGCCTTGACTAGATGAACCTTTGTTGGCAAAGTAATGTCTCTGCTTTTGAATATGCTATCTAGGTTGGTCATAATTTTCCTTCCAAGGAGTAAGCGTCTTTTAATTTCATGGCTGCAGTCACCATCTGCAGTGCTTTTGGAGCCCAGAAAAATAAAATCTGACACTGTTTCCACTGTTTCCCCATGTATTTCCCATGAAGTGATGGGACCGGATGCCATGATCTTCGTTTTCTGAATGTTGAGCTTTAAGCCAACTTTTTCACTCTCCTCTTTCACTTTCATCAAGAGGCTTTTTAGTTCCTCTTCACTTTCTGCCATAAGGGTGGTGTCATCTGCATATCTGAGGTTATTGATATTTCTCCCGGCAATCTTGATTCCAGCTTGTGTTTCTTCCAGTCCAGCGTTTCTCATGATGTACTCTGCATGTAAGTTAAATAAACTGGGTGACAATATACAGCCTTGATGTACTCCTTTTCCTATTTGGAACCAGTCTGTTGTTCCATGTCCAGTTCTAACTGTTGTTTCCTGACCTGCATACAAATTTCTCAAGAGGAAGATCAGGTGGTCTGGTATTCCCATCTCTTTCAGAATTTTCCACAGTTTATTGTGATCCACACAGTCAAAGGCTTTGGCATAGTCAATAAAACAGAAGGAGATGTTTTTCTGGAACTCTCGCTTTTTCCATGATCCAGCGGATGTTGGCAATTTGATCTCTGGTTCCTCTGCCTTTTCTAAAACCAGCTTGAACATCAGGAAGTTCATGGTTCACATATTGCTGGAAGCCTGGCTTGGAGAATTTTGAGCATTACTTTACTAGCATGTGAGATGAGTGCAATTGTGCAGTAGTTTGAGCATTCTTTGGCATTGCCTTTCTTTGGGATTGGAATGAAAACTGACCTTTTCCAGTCCTGTGGCCACTGCTGAGTTTTCCAAATTTGCTGGCATATTGAGTGCAGCACTTTCACAGCATCATCTTTCAGGATTTGAAATAGCTCCACTGGAATTCCATCACCTCCACTAGCTTTGTTCATAGTGATGCTTTCTAAGGCCCACTTGACTTCACATTCCAGGATGTCTGGCTCTAGGTCAGTGATCACACCATCGTGATTATCTGGGTCATGAAGATCTTTTTTGTACAGTTCTTCTGTGTATTCTTGCCATCTCTTCTTAATATCCTCTGCTTCTGTTAGGTCCATACCATTTCTGTCCTTTATTGAGCCCATCTTTGCATGAAATCTTCCTTTAGTATCTCTGATTTTCTTGAAGAGATCTCTAGTCTTTCCCATTCTGTTGTTTTCCTCTATTTCTTTGCATTGATCACTGAAGAAGGCTTTCTTATCTCTTCTTGCTATTCTTTGGAACTCTGCATTCAGATGTTTATATCTTTCCTTTTCTCCTTTGCTTTTCACTTCTCTTCTTTTCACAGCTATTTGTAAGGCCTCCCCAGACAGCCATTTTGCTTTTTTGCATTTCTTTTCCATGGGGATGGTCTTGATCCCTGTCTCCTGTACAATGTCATGAACCTCATTCCATAGTTCATCAGGCACTCTATCTATCAGATCTAGGCAGTGCTTCAAACAATGCCTGACTCATGAGTACTCAACACATCAGCTGCTGCTTTTATTAAGTAACCCTATCCCAATTAAAATTTTATCAGTTTAAATAAATATGAATATATATGAATATCCTACCTCCTTCTTTTCTGTCTATATCATTCCCTTAAGAAGAGAGAAAAAAATCTTAAATGGTTTAAAATGAGAACAATTTCCAGCTCAATGATGGAACTGTAGAACAACAGGAAATGAATAAATGCTGTTCTTGTTAAGAGCTACTGTTGTACAATTGTTTAAAAAGTGCCAACATTCCTGCTTCTTATCATTTTAATTTGCTCTAGATTTCATCAGGTTAACCTGACCAAAGTAGAGAGAACACATCAATTCCGAAGACAAAGGCTTAAGGTCACAGGAGAAGAAAAACATTCAGAGAGAACAAAATTAATATCTCAACTATCTTGATTATTGATGAAAACTTCTAACTGGTAACTCTTAAATGGACCATGATAATCAGATTTTAAAAAGTGGAAAATGAGGGAAAAACCATTTTAATAAGAACTTTCTTTCCACTTCACTTCAAATTTTACTCTGTGGGCAAGGCACACAGAGTATATAAGATACAAACTATACTGAGATGTGAATATAATATCTGTCAGATACTCCCATCAGTATAATCTACTGGGTCAGGTTTTTCAGAGTTTCTGTTTGGTCAAGCCAGATAGCACATTGCAATCCCTGTCTGCCCTGCTTCCTTTTCCACAGTTTTTTCTAAACTGTGCTTTAAAGACTTAGGTTTATCACAGCCTACTTGTCGAAAGCACTCTAGCATCACGGGGCAATTACACATTTGTCTCACCAACTTTTTCTAAGGAACAGGGGTCTTATATATACTTTAGGACAAACCTCTGGACCAAAACCATTTTTAAAAGTTACATTTACCATGTACTTCCTGTAGAGAGGGTGTCCTGGTTTGGGGCGCGGGGGCAGTACTGGATCTTGATTTTTAAAGACTTGACTCTTGGCTTTTGAGAGTCCAGGTGCCAAGTTACTTGGTTTTTTCTGAAGATCCATGTCAGAAGAAGACCGATTAAAAGGCAGCTTTTTATTTGATGTTCTGGTTGCTGGAAGTTTAGGGGGAGGTGGTCTCTCAGGGGCCCCCTTGGGAGGAGGCTGTCGAGCTGGTATGACTTTTCCATTTACAGGCCTGAAATTCAATGTGGCAGCTGTGAGTCAGTGTTTGATTGATAGTAGTTCTGCTTTGTCCTTTCTTACACACACACACACACACACACACACGCACGCAGCTTTCTGCTAATGTAACACCATTTACTGAAACATGCAGGGTATGCTATTTTTCAGCAAATGACTGCTGCATTAAACATTATATTATTAGAAGAAATGCCATGATGTTCCAGCTTCCTCTTATCTTGCACTAGAGATTCATTAGTTCAAGACAAACAAGCATTTACTATCATGAGCTCTCTAAGGCCCCATTTGCTCTTAAACACACCATGACTGTTTCAGAAAACTAAGCACTTTCTACCAACGCCTGAGATGAAAAGCTTATAATAAGATATCATGTAGATGTGATGGGGTCTTCTAGATTATTAGGAAGGGAAAAACAAACTCTAATGTTCATGTCCTAGGAATCATTATTAAAACTCTAATTTAGATTAAAACAAAGAAAGCTAATTCTGAAAATAGGATAGCAATACCAGCTCAATGGATGTGAGTTTGAGCAAACTCCAGGAGATGGTGAAGGACAGGGAGGCCTGGCATGCTGCAGTCCATGGGGTCAAAAAGAGTTGGACACAACTTAGCAACTGAACAACAACAACAGAGATTCATGTGTGTGCTCTGTGAATGGTTAGATTATGCTAAACAAGAAACAGAGATGCCTACAACCTGCTGTCAGAAGTAGACTGTGGGCTAGTGGCCTGGGGAACTTTGTGACTTATTTCTAAAAAAAGATAGAAGGCCAACAACATGGGGAAAAAGGTCTGGTCTTGGAGTCATTAGATTTTCTTTAACTGGCTTTTTAGAGGTTTTCCCATGCTTACCTACCTGGGTGGCAACCTTGGGGGTCCTCGCCCAGAACCTCCTGATTGACCAGCAATGTCAGATTCCTGAAAGAATCAGAGAATGCTTTTTAGTTAAGGTTAATCTGAAACAAGAGCTTGTCAAGAGGAATTATGGACAAATTTTTGGCTAGATCTGTAAGTGGAAATGTAGCTGAGTTACAGAAAGGAGATTAAAAGAGTCTTCTCGTCTCGGTCCTCACTGTCCCTGTCACAATGCAACTGAGGAGAGAGAGGAAGAGGCCGGGGTCTGCTGCTGTGGACCACGGCCCACCCGACAGCACTGGTGATGACACAGCCAGCACGTTCTAAGGAGGGAAGGAAGATGCTTAGCTCGTGACAGCTTACACAGCACCAACTTAAGCAGGCACTGCAGGGAATTCTTTTTAAATATGGCATTTATTTATCCCATGACAATACTTAAGATATGCAGTGCTCCTAGCTTAAACACACAGTAAGTGGGGTGGTGATTAGTTTGTTTTACCTAGAAAAGCCAAATCTCTTATACTGGCTGGTTTCCACATTGTGTGATGTGTTTTGAACTGGAAGGAAGTGGGAACATAACAGAAACTTAAGAAGTGGCCTGAAAGGAGAGCATGTGAGTAGGAACAGACAAGGCTTGAGAAAGCAGAGAGCTTATACCACAGGAATCCCTTAGAAGTGGAGTAGCCCTCATAGTCAACAGAAGAGTCTGAAATGCAGTACTTGGATGCAATCTCAAAAACGACAGAATGATCTCTGTTCATTTCCAAGACAAACCATTCAATATCATGGTAATACAAGCCTATGCCCCAACCAATAATGCTGAAGAAGCTGAAGTTGAATGGTTCTATGAAGACTTACAAGACCTTCTAGAACTAACACCCAAAATGATGTCCTTTTCATTATAGGGGACTGGAATGCAAAGTAGAAAATCAAGAAATACCTGGAGTAACAGGCAAATTTGGCCTTGGAGTACAGAATGAAGCAGGGCAAAGGCTAATAGAGTTCTGCCAAGAGAATGTACTGGTCATAGCAAACACCCTCTTCCAACATCACAAGAGAAGACTCTACACATGGACATCACCAGATGGTCAACAATGAAATCAGACTGATTATATTCTTTGCAGCCAAAGATGAATAAGCTCTATACAGTCAGCAAAAGCAAGACTGGGAGCTGACTGTGGCTCAGATCATGAACTCCTTATTGCCAAATTCAGACTTAAATTGAAGAAAGTAGGGAAAACCACTAGACCATTCAGGTATGGCCTAAATCAAATCTCTTACGATTATACAATGGAAGTGACAAATAGATTCAAGGGCCTAGATCTGATAGACAGAGTGCGTAAAGAACTATGGACTGACGTTCGTGACATTGTACAGGAGACAGGGATCAAGACCATCCCCAAGAAAAAGAAGTGCAAAAGGCAAAATGGTTGTCTGAGGAGGCCTTGCAAATAGCTGTGAAAAGAAGAGAAGCAAAAGGCAAAGGAGAAAAGGAAAGATATAAGCATCTGAATGCAGAGTTCCAAAGAATAGCAAGGAAAGGTAAGAAAGCCTTCCTCAGGGATCAATGAAAAGAAATAGAGGAAAACAACAGAATGGGAAAGACTAGATATCTTCTTCAAGAAAATTAGAGATACCAAGGGAATATTTCATGCAAAGATGAGCACAATAAAGAACAGAAATGGTATGGACCTAAAGGAAGCAGAAGATATTAAGAAGAGGTGGCAAGAATACACAGAAGAACTGTACAAAAAGATCTTTACAACCCAGATAACCACGATGGTGTGATCACTCACCTAGAGCCAGACATCCTGGAATGTAAAGTCAAGTAGGCCTTAGGAAGCATCACGAAGAACAAAGCTAGTGAGGTGATAGAATTCCAGTTGAGCTATTTCAAATCCTCAAAGATGATGCTGTGAAAGTGCTGCACTCAATATGCCAGCAAATTTGGAAAACTCAGCAGTGGCCACAGGGCTGGAAAAGGTTACTTTTCATTCCAATCCCAAAGAAATGCAATGCCAAAGAATGCTCAAACTACTGCACAATTGCACTCATCTCACACGCTAGTAAAGTAATGCTCAAAATTCTCCAAGCCAGGCTTTAATAGTACATGAACCGTGAACTTCCACATGTTCAAGCTCGATTTAGAAAAGGCAGAGGAACCAGAGATCAAATTGCCAACATCCGTTGGATCATCGAAAAAGCAAGAGTTCCAGAAAAACATCTCCTTCTGTTTTATTGACTATGCCAAAGCCTTTGACTGTGTGGATCAACAAACAAACTGTGGAAAATTCTGAAAGAGATGGGAATACCAGACCACCTGACCTGCCTCCTGAGAAATCTGTATGCAGGTCAGGAAACAACATTTAGAACTGGACATGGAACAACAGCTGGTTCCAAATCGGGAAAGGAGTACGTCAAGGCTGTATATTGTCACTCTGCTTATTTAACTTATGTGCAGAGTATATCATGAGAAATGAAGGGCTGGATAAAGCACAAGCTGGAATCAAGATTGCCGGGAGAAATATCAATAACCTCAGATATGCAGATGACACCACCCTTACGGCAGGAAGCAAAGAACTAAAGAGCCTCTTGATGAAAGTGAAAGTGGAGAGTGAAAAAATTGGCTTAAAGCTCAACATTCAGAAAACGAAGATCATGGCATCTGGTCCCCTCACTTCATGGCAAATAGGTGGGTAAACAATGGAAACAGTGACAGATTTTATTTTTGGGGGCTCTAATATCACTGCAAATGGTGACTGCAGCCATGAAATTAAAAGACCTTTGCTCCTTGGAAGAAAAGTTATGGCCAACCTAGACCGCATATTAAAAAGAAGAGACATTACTTTACCAACAAAGGTCCATCTAGTCAAGACTATGGTTTTTCCAGTAGTCGTGTATAGATGTGAGAGTTGGAGTATAAAGAAAGCTGAGCACTGAAGAATTGATGCTTTTGAATTGTGGTGTTGGAGGAGATTTTTGAGAGTCCCTTGCCCTGCAAGGAGATCCAACCAGTCCATCCTAAAGGAAATCAGTCCTGAATATTTATTGGAAAAACTTATGCTAAAGCTGAAACTTCAATACTTTGGCCACCTGATGCGAAGAACTGACTCATTTGAAAAGATCCCGATGCTGGGAAAGGTTGAAGGCAGGAGGAGACGGGGATGACAGAGGATGATATGGTTGGATGGCATCATCAGCAGTTGGTGATGGACAGTGAAGCCTGGTGTGCTGCAGTCCACAGGGTCACAAAGAGTCGACACGACTGAGCAACTGAAATGAAGTGAACTGAACTATACAACTAGAGCAAAGGGGTTGATGTGCTGAGAAGATTTTTGGAGGAAAGAGCAAAAGGACGTGGTGTGAAAAACAAGAGCGGGAGAGTTGGAATGTTTGGCCTGAAAGTAGATGAGAGAAGTTGGAAGTGTGGAGATCAACAGGAAGACTCCTCTAGAAGGGGTTCAAACTGTGCTAATTAAATAAGTTTTCTGAACATGTTATTGCCCAGGGACTGGGTAATGAATATAAAACATGGAAAACTTTTTCAGATCATCTGTTGAATGAGAAGTTAAAGGCTCTTAATGCCAAGACTTCTATTCTTTATTTTAAGGGAAAAGTCCTCACTAAATTCTTCTAATTCTAATTGAGTCTCTTTTTTCAACTTTCCTACTTTCTAAGCCCTGACCACTGACATCCAGGACATAATATTTTTCCAATACCACCTGAGGGGAGGGGAATGCTAGGTCTTCAAAATGACATTCCTTTTTTTTTTCTGCAAAGGAGATATAGCTACAGATTGATAATCTTTGGGCTAATTTGGCCTCTTTTCCCCCTTCTCATCTTACAAATGAGTTAAAACTCACTTCTGTGATTTGTAATTCACACTGAATATTTACATCTTTTCCTTAAATGCCAAATGATTAATTGCTAATAGCTGCGATCATCTGAATATGTTTCAATGTTTTATAATCCCATTTTAAAAAACAAATTAAGCTTGCCCTTAAAACTTGGTTTCACTAATGAGTTCAGTTAATGTAGTGAAGCAAGTCACCAGCTCATAAACCCTGCAATATTACAAACCATCATCCATGCCTTATAAATACACTGCCTATATGCTTCCCAACAAATCTTGCTATGATACCTGAAAAACTCATTTACTTCTTTGGCCACCTTTAAAACTGAAACAAAGAGAAAAACACTCAAGCTGATAGGTAGGAACTCTTGTATCTTTTCTTCAAAATTACTTAATAATTAAGGGCAGATTAAAAAAAGATGTATAAATTTGACATAGAAAATTATAGATGATGTACTTTAATAAAGACATACCACACAATCCTAATCTTCTACCAAATATTAGCTGCAGTTTTCTCTGGGTGGTTTATATATCTTTACGGGAGATCTTAAATATCTCTCTAATTTCTCAATTTTGAATTATCAGCAAAAATAAATCAGAAGAAAAGGGAGCATACTCGAATCTTCCAGGGCTGTTCGGCACATTCCAGAAGGCACTGCTGCAGTGCACAGACTTCATGTACTGAGAGGAGGGGCTTGGTTCCCGCAGGAGCCACGGTCTCAGCGTCTGGTCAAGTTCGGGTTTGTGCACAGCTTCTGCTGACAGTCTTTGGAAGATTACTGATTAGGGATTTCCTGTTCTTCAATATTCCACACATGCAGGGAGCTTCTCTGTACTGGCATTGTGCAGTTTTTCTCTAGCTCTGACACCCCTGAACTTTGACTTTTGATGTGTTGGGCAAGCATTTTAGTTCTGGGCAAAGTTGGTGTTTCTGTTTGTACTGCCCCGCAGATGCCATCTGTTTGTTCATCTTCCTTGGGATGGTTTCTTATGTTCAACTTAAAAATAATTCCAGCCCCTTCCCCCCTTTCTTGCTGTATATTCAAAAGACAGACATTTCTTCCAAAACCACATTCTTGGGTGCTAGAATCACTGAGCAGCCTCTGCAGATGTGCCTTCTCTTCTTTCTCCAGGCACTGATACCACTTCTCCCGTCCTGAACTCATCAGAGAGCTCCTGGGCTGCAGCCGAGACGCCTTGACCCTCTGGGCCATGTCCCCCAGCTCTCTTCCTGCGCTGGCTGGCAGACCCTGGATTTCCACAGAGGAGTGTGCTCCTGTGACAGAATGGCGCCACTGCCTCCTGATGTTTCTCACCCTGGAGTCCCTTATCGTTTAAGTGAGGACTGAGATTTTGCAAGGACAGCCATCTTGTCATGAGTCAGAAAATTCCCTGGCTCTTAAGGCAGGAGAAGCAGTAGAGGGTCTTTGTTCTGCGCCTCATCAGGAGACTTACCTGTCAAAGACCCTCTCCACGTGGGTCATCACACTGGTGACACATTCTTTCCAGAGATCTTTCCCCACACCTGAAGGCTTTCTGGCCTCTGGTCTAAAATTCACTCAGTAATTGTCATTCTTAAAACAAAAGGAATTTCTCAGTCATAAATTTCTGGCCCCGGAAATCTATGTGCGTGACTTCAGCCAAATCATTTAACCTGTGATCTCTTTCTCTTTCTTCTTCCTTCAGACCCAGCGTGTCTATTATGTACTCATTCTTTACCGCACAGCACAGGGGGCTCGGAGCTCCTCCTCCCCACCCTCTGTAAACACTGCAGGGCGGGATTTCTGTCATGCTAGTCACGTGAGGTATAAACAGTTAGGAATAAAGTTTCCTCTCCAGATGGTTTAGTTTATTCTGACTTCCTTTTCTTTCTTCTTTTTTTTTTTCTATGTTGGAGTTGCTCTGTGGATTGCTTAACACCAAATGGAGTAATACTTAACATTTTAATAGAGCGTTATGGTTGATAAGGCCCACGACTCAGTGAATGCTAAGTATATCCACTCGTCATCGTCTCGCTCCATTCTACTACCCTTCAGTAACCTTCTCAAGTAACTTTTTCTCCATGGAAGTATGGGATTTCCCTCATTCAACAACTCTATGGCAGGAGCTCTAGCATCCTCTTTTGGGTTTTCTTGGCCCAGTTTTAATAAAAATTTATTACCAAGTACTTTGAAATGCAAGTGATCACTAAATTTTAATCCAGCCTACAGGAAACTCTCATTAACTTGATATTGGCTAATTCAATTTAATGGATCCATCAAAGAAATTTCTCTTCACTAGATGATTAGATCAGTTTGCATGTATAATAAGCAGAGTTAATTCACAATGTAAAACTATCATGAAATTTGAACTGAAAATTTGGCTCAAAGACTTTAAGAACTGGTTTCTTTTGAAACAAACTATAAAGATAACCTAGGAATTTCAAAAAGTATGGAATAATGGTATTGAAGTTGTAATTTTTTAAAAAATGTGTATATATTTAACCTTTTGACCACCATCTGTTAACAAGCACATGCTAAAGCACTATTTTTAAAATTAAAAAATAACTTTCTCCTAAATTTCAGATGAACAAATGCTCATGATTACCTTAAAATGATGTGATTCATTCAGTATTTCAAATATAATCTGATCACTGAATTAAATCTGTTTTCACAACAAAGAGCCAGTACAACCAAAAATGTAAAAAATAATAAAAATTTTAAAAGACAATATACTGGTATAGGGCAAATTATTTTATGATGAGCCTAAGTCTTTTATCCTATATGAATTTTTAAAATATTAAATAAGTTCATGGAGCTTAGAAAATGGTTTGTAATAAAGGTTTTATCTGACCAACAGTAAAATAATTTAGACATCAGCTGAGTACTTAAAATTAGTGTGTAGCTTAGGACAACCTATAATGACCACTTACCAAGTTTCTAGTTCTGTCAGCATTACCAAGCTTTCCAGATACTGTGCTGAAGGTGTTTCCGATAGGTTTTTCAGTAGGGAGAGGAGGTGGGCTCTGTGGATCCTCTTCATGTAAACCTGGAAAAATAACAATAATTAATCAGTAATTTCTAGTCTTCGAGGGTTTCACAGGATGGAAAGACTGCAGCTCGCTTCCTTAAGAAAATGTCCATACACAAAAAGAATAGACAGCTAAGCAATGAGAAAGATTTCCTGACAAATCTCAGAAAATCGATGGGTTAGCAGCCATCAGTCAGTTTTACCCAATGTTTCATCAAGAGTAAAAATGACACTAAACAATTACAACAGTGAGCCAGCATTTGTTGGAACCTTCTATGGACCAGGCATTAGGTTAAGGCACTTTATCCATATGCATCTCTCTAACCAACATCTATCTAAGTGCTAGATCTGCTAGCTAGTAGCCACTATGGCAGTTTGAACTTCAATCTTAATTAAAATTAAATAAACAGTTCAATCCTGCAGTTGCATGGACCACACTGTAAGTTCTCAGTAGCCACATGTGGTTATTGGCTACCATATTAGACAGCACTATGCTAGATAGCATTGCGTCCATTTGACAGATGAAGAGACTGAAGCTGAGAAGAAAACAAATGAACTACCCAGGTCTTGCTTCAACAGTACATGAACAGAGAACTTCCACATGTACAAGCTGAATTTCCAATATCCACTGGATCATAGAAAAGAGCAAGGAAATTCCAGAAAAAATCTACTTCTGCTTCATCGATTATGCTAAAGCCTTTGACTATGTGGATCACAACAAACTGTGGAAAATTCTTAAAGAGATGGGAATACCAGACCACCTGTGAAACCTGTATGCAGGACAAGAAGCAACAGTTAGAACCGGACATGTAACGACGGACTGGTTCCAAATTGGGAAAGGAGTACGTCAAAGCTGTATATTGTCACCCTGCTTATTTAACTTATATGCAGGGTACATCATGTGAAATGCTGGGCTAGATGAATCACAAGCTGGAATCAAGATTACCAGGAGAAATATCAACAACCTCAGGTATAGAGATGGTATCACTCTAAGGGCAGAAAGTAAAGAGAAGCTAAAGAGCCTCTTGATGAAAGGGGAAAAGGAGAGTGAAAAAACTGGTTTAAAACTCAACATTCAAAACACTAACATCATGGCTTCTGGTCCCATTACTTCATGGCAAATAGATGGGGAAAAAATGGAAACAATGACAGATTTTATTTTCTTGGAATCCAAAATCACTATGGATGCTGACTGCAGCCATGAAATTAAAAGACAGCTGCTCCTTGGAAGAAAAGCTATGACAAAGCTAGACAGTGTATTAAAAAGCAGAAGCATCACTTTGCTGACAAAGGTCTGTATAGTCAAAGCTATGGTTTTTCCAGTAGTCATATATGGATGTGAGAGTTGGACCATAAAGAAGACTGAGCACCGAAGAATTGATGCTTTTGAATTGTGGTGCTGGAGAAGACTCTTGAGAGTCCTTTGGACAGCAAGGAGATCAAACCAGTCAATCCTAAAGGAAACCAAACTTGAATATTCAATGGAAGTACTGATGCTGAAGCTCCAATATTTGGCCACCTGATGCAAAGAGTTAACTCATTGGAAAAGACCCTGATGTTGGGAAAGATGGAAGGCAATAGGAAAAGGGGATGACAGAGGATGAGATAGTTGCATGGCATCATTGGCTCAATGGACAAGAGTTAGAGCAAACTGCGGGCGATGGTGAAGGACAGGAAAGTCCGGCGTGCTGCAATCCATGAGGTAGCAAAGAGATGGACATGACTTAGCAACTGAACAACAAAAACATCCAGGTCTTGATGCTAGTAACAGTCAGACCACAGCTTTGAACCCAAAAGTCTATTCTCATTGTAATAAGCCTTACTGCTTCCTAATAGGTGGTGTGTCCAACCCTCCCCCGATCCAAATAATTAAATGTGCTTTCCAATTCATCAGCTCCAGATTAATGGGCTTAATTGCTCTCATTTCCACAAGCAATATCTTTACATTCAAATTATATCCTTAACCCAGAGATAGTGTACCAACTTAGTATAAAAAGAAGAAAACAAAGATGACCAGGCTTAATTTGTGATAGCTAAGTAAAAGCTGTGTGCAAAATACTTGGAGAGAGGATGATGGTAAAGTATCCTTTAAAGGATACTTTAAAGGCTGAAGCCACCTTTTACTGGTTAAGGCATTTAAAGGAGATGGGAATCTTTCTCATTCAAATGAACGCTGTCTGCTTCCATGTCACATGAAAAACTTCCAACAAGAGGATGAGTTCCTGTTTTATTCACAGACAGGGAAACACTCACAAAGGAGGAAAGTACCCAGGCCAGCTACTAGGAAATCGATGATACAGAGACAGGCAAGCCTTCTTGGTGAGAGGCAGGGCTGCCGTACAGAGACTGTCCAACTCAGTTGTCATCTTGAAGACTCTCTCTGTGTTGTAGTTTCCTTATTCTTACACAGAAATAATGAATCACTTAGGATATATTGTCGTGACAAAAAACTGAAGGGTACAAAGTAGTAAGAACATGAACTGTGGTGTTGGAGAAGACTCTTGAGAGTCCCTTGGACTGCAAGGAGATCCAACCAGTCCATTCTAAAGGAGATCAGCCCTGGGATTTCTTTGGAAGGAATGATGCTAAAGCTGAAACTCCAGTACTTTGGCCACCTCATGTGAAGAGTTGACTCATTGGAAAAGACTCTGATGCTGGGAGGGATTGGGGGCAGGAGGAGAAGGGGACGACAGAGGATGAGATGGCTGAATGGCATCACCGACTCGATGGATGTGAGTCTGAGTGAACTCTGGGAGTTGGTGATGGACAGGGAGGCCTGGTGTGCTGCGATTCATGGGGTCGCGAAGAATCGGACACAGCTGAGTGACTGAACTGAACTGAACTGAAAGTAGAGAGGAGATACCTTACTGGAAGTAAGGGACGTAGTAATTATCTGATGTGGGTACGTGGGGGAGGTGGAGATTTTCGATTTCAAATAACGTGGTCAGCGGAGGCCTCAATGAGAAAAGTGCCATTTGAGCAATGACCTGAAAGAACAGTGAAGAAGGAAGCTATGCAGATATCTGGGGAAAGGACATCTTAGTCAGAAGAGACAGGTCTCCAGGGGAAGAAGCTGACAGGTTCAGAGGAAGGAATTTTGCACCACAAAGCTGTTTGTTTCTTTTCTTATCCATTCAAAGTTTTTCAGACACCAAGTCTTATTTTTTTTTCCTCCACGGCATATATGCATTGCTTACTAATTGTAGTAATAAAATTTGAGGGGACTGTTTTTTTTTTGGCTATGCCTTGTGGCATATAAGATCTTAGTTCCCTACCAGGGATCAAATCAGTGTCCCTTGAAGTGGTAGCACAGAGTCTTAACCCCTGGATCACCAGGAAAGTCCCTGGGGAACTAGTTTTTTATACAAACAGAAATAATTCTCTAGAAACTAGCCCTTCCGTTCTCTTACATACAGCAGTACAGAACTCAGCTTTCTAATAGCTCCTGGAGCTTTGTCAGGAGAATAAATAAAGGTGCTCCTTCAATATGTCTTTTTCAGGATTTCAGGACTGCTAATCCAATTTATCAGTATATAGAAAAGAATAAACACCTCAGGACTGAGTTATAAGCGTGGCCCTTGATGGCCTAGAAAGTTGGATTTGGGGAAGGTTCCCACTATTTCCAGAACAGATAAAACAAAAGAATACGGTTTACGCTGACCACCTGCTTCCCTTTGAGAATCTGGAATTTTGGTACATAACAGAATTTCTACAGGTGCCCATGTAAACAGCCCCCAACAAAACACCTGGGTACTGAGTCTCTAATGAGCTTCCTTGATTGACATTTCACAACTGAGGAGACTGAGGAACATCCTGTGCAACCCAACTAGGAGAGGACTCCCAGAGGCTTGTGCCTGGTTTCTTCCAGACTTTGCCCCGTGCACCTTTTCCCTCTGCAGATTTTGCCTTCTGGTAAATCACAGTATGCTAAGTTCTGTGAGTCCTCCTAGCAAATCACCAAACATGGGGGTTTGGGGACCCTGACACAACAGGAGAATACATTTCAATGTACAAGTTGTATTCCTTGAAGTCACATGAACTTTGGACAATATTTATTATCATTATATCTCACAAGGCTTATTAAAATCCCAAACACTTTATAATAAGGTAACAGCAAGCAAGCAGACAATCCAATGAGCTGTCACGTGGGCTATATCCGTGGGTTATATCATGCTGTCAAAAGAAACACATTACCAGTTCTTTAGTCTAAAACTACTATATAACTTCCTACGAATCTTCAACAGTACATGAATCATGGACTTCCAGACATTCAAGCTGGATTTAGAAAAGGCAGAGGAACCAGAGTTCAAATGGCTAACATCTGTTGGATCATCAAAAAAGCAAAAGAGTTCCAGAAAAACATCTACTTTTGTTTTATTGACTATGCCAAAGCCTTTGACTGTGTGGATCAACAAACAAACTGTGGAAAATTCTGAAAGAGATGGGAATACCAGACCACCTGACCTGCCTCCTGAGAAATCTGTATGCAGGTCAAGAAGCAACAGTTAGAACTGGACATGGAACAACAGACTGGTTCCAAATCAGGAAAGGAGTACGTCAAGGCTGTATATTGTCACTCTGCTTATTTAACTTATATGCAGAGTACATCATGAGAAATGCTGGGCTGGATGAAGCACAAGCTGGAATCAAGATTGCTGGGAGAAATATCAATAACCTCAGATATCCAGATGACACCACCCTTATGGCAGAAAGCAAAGAAGAACTAAAGAGCCTCTTGATGAAAGTGAAAGTGGAGAGTGAAAAGTTGGCTTAAAGCTCAACATTCAGAAAACTAAGATCATGGCATCTGGTCCCCTCACTTCATGGCAAATAGTTGGGGAAACAATGGAAACAGTGACAGACTTTATTTTTGGGGGGCTCTAATATCACTGCAAATGGTGACTGCAGCCATGAAATTAAAAGACCTTTGCTTCTTGGAAGAAAAGTTTTGGCCAACCTAGACAGCATATTAAAAAGCAGAGACATTACTTTGCCAACAAAGGTCCATCTAGTCAAGGATGTGAGAGTTTGACTATAAATAAAGCTGAGCATTGAAGAATTTATGCTTTTGAACTGTGGTGCTGGAGGAGACTCTTGAGAGTCTGCAAGGAGATCCAACCAGTCCATCCGAAAGGAGATCAGTCCTGAATATTCATTGGAAGGACTGATGCCAAAGCTGAAACTCCAATACTTTGGCCACCTAATGCGAAGAACTGACTCATTGGAAAAGAGCCTGATGCTGGGAAAGATAGAAGGTGGGAAGAGAAGGGGACGACAGAGGATGAGATGGTTGGATGGCCATCACTGACGCAATGGACATGAGTTTGAGTAAACTTAGGGAGTTGGGGATGGACAGGGAGGCCTGGCATGCTGACGTCCACGAGGTCACAAAGAGTAGGACATGACTGAGTGACCGAACTGAACGAAGTGAAAACCCACTAGATTTTGGTACCGTTAACTTTCTCTCTTCCTCATTTTCCATAGCAACTTTGTTCAATCTTCTCACTACTTGGGTTGGAGCCATTCGTTAATAAAACCATTAAGAGACTGAAACCAATATGATTCTTCTAGGTAGTATTTTACAGAGAGAGAGGTCAAACCCCTAAGCTAAAGGGGTTTCATGGCATTGCAGGGCCTGCCTACAGCGTAACCCTGGGATGCTGCAGGTGAAGGACTGGTATACTTGCTCCGCTGTTGGCAGGAACGCAGTGGCAGGGTCTCCTTAGACAGCCTCTGGGCTATGCAAAAGCGTTAGAGGAAATGAAATGAAAGAGGCTCACAGAGGAAGTGTGTGATTACCTGGAACCCACTGTCTGTCATTTGTGTACAGACATCTCACACACTTTTTCTCTTGGCCCTCTAGGATTCTCTCTTATAATAATATCAGATTTGTTTTTGTTTGCAGTACTTATTAAAACTCATCCAAAATTTCATGTAAGAATGTGAAAGTGGTTAGGGCTCTGCACTTCCAAAGCTAAGACCCTGGGTTTGATCCCTGGTTGAGGAACTAACAGCCCGCGAAGGCAGCCCCCCAGAAAAAATCAAGTAAGGAAGTTTATAAAACATGTAATGTTATACTAATTAAAAAGTCTTTTTATACATAGCTACTTTTTTATAACTTTTGGTTATTTCCTTTCAGACAATTCACACATAGCTATATTTAGATTATGCTGACTGGAATAATATACTCCTAACAGACATATACAATTGTATTTGCTATCAGTTTCAACTACTTCTCCACTCTGTCTTTACTACTGGCACTAACATAGGATATTACATTTATTCTGAGTTTAAGATTATTCTAATCTCTCTGCCTAAAAGGATGTTAAAGAGAAGTAAAATCTAAATTAACTGTACTAATTGTCTAGAGAATTATGAAAAAACAACTTGCTTTTATATGTTCTCAGCTATGAGTAATAATAATAAATGGCCGATTACACATAATTTCAGAAGCAAACATTGATAAATTAGCATATATTTCTCCCCAGCTCCTGGAGTGAAAAATAAATGAGGCAGAGAAGTGCTTACATTTTCCCGGTTTGGCTGGAATTCGAATCACAGTGGGCTTCCTGGTGGGTGCTGGTTGAATTGCTTGTTCCTTTGTTGGTTCTGTTCTGGTGGGGAGCTGAAAGGGATCTAATGAAAAACAGTTGATTTTGCACGTTTTAGTTAATATGGACTCAAACAAAAAACCTCATTCATAATTAAACAGTCATATTTCTCACGCCCTAGGGAAAACTTTTCATGGATAAACAAAATCTCAAGTTTGCAGAGACAAAAACAAAATCAGGGCTCATGAAAGGAAACAACTTGGAGCTCTGTAAATAATTTATACGGCTTTTCTTCCTCTCTGATGAGAGAGAGCCCGGACAATCTTCAATTATGTAGAAGCTATCTTTCACGGGAGTGTAATCATTTTATAAGTGTCTCCCTGAAAATGAGGGGCAACTCAAACAAGGAGCCCATTTCCCCGCACTGTGAAGCCTCCTGGATCCTCCACTCCGGTGCCTGTGCTAGAAAACCTCCCCCGAGGGCCGCCAGGGCCTCCAGGGGGGCTCTGCCGTCTTGGATTGAATAGTCAGGTAAAACCACACCTCACTAACATGAAATGGAAAGCGTTTTATCCTGGAAGTAAGGTAAGACATCTCCCTTCAAATATTTAATTTTGGGGCAAGGATATATGGGTGAGCATTCCTCCGTCTTAACTCATTCATTTAAAAATGGGCAGTATGTGCTTAGCGAGAGTATTTTAAACAAAAGCATAACCACCAAACTTCTTTTCCCCTTTTGCTCTGGCCACACTGCGTGGCTTGTGGGACCTTAACTCCCAGACCAGGGGCTGAATCTGGGCCCTCAGCAGTGACAGCATGGAGCCCTAATCGCTGTACCAACAGGGAATTCTCCCACCAAACCTTTTTGCTGAAAGAAACAATCTTTTTTTCTTTAACGCAAATGTTCTTTTTAGTAGCTTGGAAAGATGCCCGTAAACTTTTTAAAAGATGAGAAATCTAAAAATAAATAGATTAGCAAAAATAAAATCAAATGCTGTATGATGCATACGCATCCTCTGCACAGCACACGGGCCCTCATGAGGCTGCTTCTGCCTTTATTCCGCAAGAGACAGAATGAATGCATGTTGTATTTGGCACCTGTCCTCTGGATCTCACCTGTGGGAAGATGCTCCCTGTGAAACAATGCACTCCAACCATTCGTGGTCGGCCTGTTACAAGCCGCTGTTCAATAAAGCACCTTGTGCTGACCAACTCTTTTCAGGATAGATGAAAAGCTGAGCTCAGGATAAGAAGCCCTTTCAGCTCCCTGAGACTCGCCTTCCCTTCCACCCAGCTCTCAGGACACCCCACTCTCAGACCTGCCACCAGAGCCGCACCCACTCACTAGTCACTTGCTCTCACATCTGTCTACCATGTGCTACTAACAGTGAGAGATGGGAGACAGGACAGTCAAGTGCAATCCTACTTTATCTACCACCTACATAAGACCCCCAGGTGGCATGCTAGATAACACAATTACTATTAGGCTACTGGGGAAAAAAAATTAGATGACCCCTCTATGGAAACCTATTAGTAGCACATTAGTGAGGCAAGTCTTGTCTATGTTCAAAAACCCAAGTCAACATGGTCAAAACAATGTCAAACTTTCAGAAAAGGCTCTTACAATATAACCCCAGAAAATAAACAAAGCTCTTTTAGCTCTAACCAAATTCTTTAATCCCTTATTTTGTTATAGCATTATTTTTCATTTCAAAAGTAATAATTATTGTAAAAATGGGAAACATTGAGAAATATATGATAGAAAATCTCCTGTAATCCCATCCCTCTAGTAATCATTATTATCTAAAATTTGGTGTATCTGTCTACAGATTTTTTCCTATATCGCATTTTAGATATTTCTGTTGTTTTGGAGTTTCTGGGCTGCAGCACATGGCTTGTAGGATCTTCCCCGACCAGGGATTGAAGCTGGGCCACGGAAGTGGAAGCACTGAGTCCTAATCACGGACCGCCAGGAAGATCCTGATTATGCAGGTATTTTGAAAAACAAAAGGAGAATCGTTTTGTGTCTATTTCTTTGTGAGACAGGCTGGGACCTGGGACTCTGCTGCAATGCCTGCACCTGGACACACCCCTCCGCAAGCAACTAAGAAACCGCACGAGACTAAAATAACTGCACGCATTTGCAGTCGCTGCAGATTCTGGACGAAAGAGACTAAGAGACCAAAGAGCCCACCTGCCACTTCTGAAGAGCCCCAAGCAAAAGCAGGGCATGGCACAAGCCCCTGCACACAATACCGCCTAAGGGGTGGGAAACATCCATGCTACCCCTCCAGCTCAGAAGATAAAGAATCTGCCTGCCAATGCGGGAGATCAGGCTTCAGATCCTGGGTCAGGAAGATCCCCTGGAGAAGGGAATGGCTACCCACTCCAGTATCCTTGTCTGGAGAATTCCACGGACAGAGGAGCCTGGCAAGCTACAGTCCATGAGATTGCAAAGAGTTTGGACATGGCTGAGGGACCAAGACACACATATATCCCCCTCCAGCTGGACCCATGACTCACTCCATATCAGGAAGCAGCTTGGCCCCCACTGGGGAGCCAAAGAGCAAGGGAAGCTGTTGCTTGTTCTCGCTCCCCACTGCTACAGGAGGGGCCCCGATAAAGCCTTGCCTAAATTTCTTGTCTGGCCTCTAGTCAATTTCTATTGATTAAGGAACCCAAGAACCTGGGGGATAGGTAACATTTGTAACTCGCTCTTTTACTTTTTTTCATTCAGTATTGATTGAGTGCATGCTACGTAACAAATGCTGTTCTAGGTACTGGGAATATGTCAGTGAACAGAGCAAAGAACTCTGCCTTCATGATGCTTACACTTGGGCAGCAGATGGAGACAACAAACAATAAATATAACAGAAAAGTGACCCATGTGGTATATCACCAGGTGAGACGTGCTACTGATGAAGGGAAACACCAAGCAAGGGGGCCTTCAGGTGTGGGCCGAAGGGAAGCAGGCTGTATGTGAAATGGCAGAGCAAGGGGGTGTGCGGAGTGGAGGGCTCCAGGGCCCTCTTTCCAACAACTGGATTTTACATATTCTAACAGTTCTTCCAAGTTGAATAATACACATCTGGTCTTTGGGAAATAGCAGTGCTCAAGGATAAAAAGGGGTAGGTACCCTGATATGAAAGCCCATTATTGCAAATATTACCTGAACCGGAACTCCCTGGACGTCTCATCTGAGTACTGCTGGCCTAAATGGAAGAATCTGCAGACCCCATGTAATCTGGCACACATTTTATTCCAACACAGGAATATCATGTCTTTCCCATGTGCACAGCTTTCCTCCCTGCTCGTCTCTCTCTCCCCTGCTGTTGCCCCTGCTCTGCCTCCGTGGCCCTAGTTGGAACCTGCTGGCCGCCAAGCAGTGACCTTCTGTCCCCTCCTGTGGCTGTGGCACAGACTTCAGCATCCCCACCCTGCAACTGTGGCTGTGACGGCCCATCCTCTCAGAGCTGTTTCCTCCTGGGAAAAGGACCAAAACTCAAGAAAAGGATTGAGACTGACAGCCGCTCTTGGTGCTCTCCCAGTCAAGTAGCATATCTGCTCTAACAGCTGCTCTGGGGCCTTGTAAGCTGTTGGTCATTAGGATAGGTGTTTAGTTGGCGAGTTTAGGGGGTGAATGTGGAGGGAGAGGAACATCTTGAGTGTGGTATCACTTCAATCGTTCCCCAATTCATCTGAAATTCTGGGCCGGGAGACCACCTACGCTCTTTTTCACATTCCGGGAGTGAGAGCATGAGTAAGGTGGGCAGGGAAGGAGAAAGAAGCCACTCAAGTGCCCTCGGTGGGCTGGGCACAGGGGCTCCCAAATGTGCCTGCTCTTGGAGGACTGGCCTCAGGGAACCCCGTCCCAAATCCTGCAGGTCTCACCGATCACATTAAAGGGTGTAGTCATTTTTTTACACTTGCTGGGTTTAAACTTAAATACAAAGTATTCAAAATATCCTAGACATTCACTTTCTCTCTTCTTGGTCCTTATTTTTAATTTAATTTATTTTAATTTAAAGCTACTCTTTATTTTAAAGCTACTCTCTAATAACTGGCACTCAGATCACGGGTAATTATTCTACTATATATGTCTCTGGAAAAAAAATTCCTTCTCAATACAGAGAAACAAGAAGTCCCAGCACTGTGCTGTTTGGCAGGAGCGGGTCTGCTGAGTGACCGCCCCCAGCTGACTGCCTGAGTCAGCGAGCTGGGCATCTGCCTCTCTGTCCGTGCTGCCCGGGCTGCCATCCAGAGAGGCGTGCAGATAGGTGGGGAGGGCACACAGCACCACTGCAGTGAGAAGGTGGAGCCACAGGCCTGGTTTCGTCTTGATGATGCTGTGTGAGTCTCTCTCTAGATACACCATATGTTTACTTTTTATGTCTTTTCATGAGGGGCTATTTTTCTCCAACAGCAATCTAAGTAGGTGACCTAGAAAGCAAGGGTGGCACCTCATGTTTGGGAACTCCTGGCAGTGCCAGGCAGGAAACTGTCTACTATGGCATTTTTTTGTAGCAGCAAATTAATAAATAAATAAAACAAAACAACCTGAAATGTCCATCACTAGAGGAAACGTTGACTCGACTATGTTGTGCCCATCCCAGGGAATATCAGGCGGGTATAAGGAAACAAGGGTCAGACTTAGATCTACTGGCCCAGAGAGAAGACCTTAAACCTCAGGACTAAATGAAAAAAGCAAGCTGCTGAGTAATGGGTACAGTTCGGTAAAAATTTCTGTAAAGAGCAGGAAAAAGTTTATATATGCGTACATGTTTGTAAGCTTTGGTTTGGAACATTCAAAGGCACCAAAAGCTGCATACAACATGGTTCACACTGGCTACTCTGGGGGTTTGAGTGGATTGGAGAGAGATTAACTTTTTATTTTACTAAATGTTTATATCGTTTGATTCGTTACAGCAACTGTTACTTTGTAACTGAAAAGAAATCCAATAAATTTAATCACATGAAAAAGTTACAAAATTAAGCTGAAATAACACCTGTGCCAAATAAATTGAAACAAAAATCACTTAGAAATAAAAGGAAAAAATATGAAAATATTTGTCCCTTTAGTAACTTTTTCAAGGCAATAACAGCCCTAAAATTTTCCATAAAGTAACCAGAAAAACAAAAACTCTCTTTTTTATGGGGCTTTTACTCCTCAGTGATTCTATTTAATAGGAAAGAATGCAGACAGGTATTTTTGAATTTGCCTAATTTAGACATATTTAGTTCATAATAATTAGCTTTTATTTGTAATCTTGAATAATATAGTTGTTTAGAAACATTGTATTTTACTATTTTAAAAATTTCTTTATTTTTTAAAATCCTCAGCCTGTCATGACCCACAGGCTGAGGATCAGTGCAGGAGGCCATTTTTCCTCTGGGGCAAAGACAAGCGATATCTCTCGTAGTTTCTTTCATCCCAATTCTGCTTACGCCCAGCTATTTAAAGGCCAGGTTCCCCCAACCTCCCCTGACTACCCACTTCCCTCATAAAAGACAAGCTTTGTTAGCATTTTTTACATGGCTTCCAAAGACACAGGATATTTGCAAGTAAGTATGTGTTTTAACAGCAACAATAGCTAAAATACCATGAGTACGATCGATACTTTGTATTTTTCGCCTAATAATATCTTGGAGATTGGTCCACAGTAGGTCCATAGTACGCATACCAGGTGTCTGCCTCTTTTTTAGTTACTGCACAATAGTCCATTGTATGGATGCATCAGAATTTATGTAAGCGGTCCACTAAGGATTATTTCCAGTATTTCATAGGAGAAGTCCTTGATCTGGGGTGAAGAATAGGCCCTTGAGGCTCTGGAAATTGTACCTCCAATTGTGCATATATGTCAAAACAGTATTTTCAAAGTAGTAAAAGATTCAAAGGCTAATCAGATTCTCTGAGTTCTGTGATCCAGGAAGGGTTAAGAACCTCAGGGTCATAATTTTCTCTATCAAAGACTGTTTCCTCTTGCTTCTACAGAAAAAATCAAAACTGTCTGCAAAAGCATCTCCTAAGCAAGTCTAAGGAAAGCCCACGGCATCTTTCTCTACTGTTACTTGCAGTGTTTACTCAGCCCTCCTTCCAGCCCCTCGCACCAATGCCAGTTACTCTATACCCGCTGCCAAACAAGCAGGCCCCTTTACACCCATACCCGCGTGGGCTTCACTACCGGGTCGAGAAAAACATGATGGTAATGTAGTTTTCCGCCCATTACCTGTCTCTAATAATATGCTTGTCGTCATAATTGGTTTCACCATCCTTGGCTTGCTTTTCTGTCATTTTTTCCCCTTGAGTTCTGTTAATAGCAGAAATTGGCTGCTAAACTATTATTCTGGTCTGTGTAATGGGGCTGAGAGCAGAAGCATTCTGCTTTTTTGACAACTGGGTATGATTTGTAAAGGTGTGAAGAGGAACTGCTAATGCTTCTCAGCTCTATTACATTAACCTGGAAGGCATTCTAGCCAAGAAATGAATCCAATATTAAACGCCTGTTTTATGAGTTTCCCCTTAATAATTTTTCTAATCCTTACAATGTTTTCATAGCTTCAGTATTTTCTGATCTCTATTTCCTGAGATTAATATGGTAACTTCATTTTATGAAAACTACTTTATTGGATTTTCTTTCTTTCTGAGGGGAGAGAAAAAGAAGGAAAGGCCTATTTGTGAGTTTCTTGCCTTTCTCTGGGGTTCCTCCCCCAGTTTCTGGCTAATGCCAGAATGATTAGGCAAGTTTTCACAAAGAGACCATAATCCTTTACTTACAAAGACAATATTATTAATATACCATCAAAAAGTCACAAAGCCTTACAGCATAGGGAATACAGTCAGTAATATTATAATAACTGTATGATGGCAGATGGTAACTAGACTTATGGTGATCATTTTGAAATACTGAATCACCAGGCTATGCACATGGAACCAACATAATGTTGTAGGTCAATTCTACTTCAGGCTAAAAAATGTGTAGGGCTTCCCTGGGGGTCCAGTGGTTAAAAATCTGCCTTGCAATGCAGGGGAAACCAGTTTGATCCTTGGTCCAGGAAGAGCCCACATGGCAACTAAGCCAGTGCACCGCAACTCTTGAGCCTGTGCTCCGCAAGGAGAGAAACCACCGCCATCAGAAGCTCCAAAGAGCAGCTCCCACTCGCCACAACCAGAGAAAGTCTGCATGCAGCAACGAAGACCCAGTGCAAACAAAAAATAGTTTCCCTTTCTAAAAGAGTCACAAAGCCCCAATCATTAAATAAAAATCCGGAAGGGGTGGGGTGGTCAGAGCCACAGCGGGGGAGGGTGGGGCTGGGGACTCAAAAAAAAAAAAAAAGAAAAAAAAAAAAAATCCCCCTACATTTTGAAGAATTCAGAGATAATCTTGAATGCCTCTGGAGGCCAACAAGCAAGGAAGCAACAAGGTCCAATGTGTGCTCTAGAAACACCCCTCGCGTAAGCATGGTATGGTTGACGGTGGTTTGGAAGCAGAAGCAGAAGCTCGATTAGCAGGTCACTGCAGTTATCTGGCGGAGAGGGCAATGGCACCCCACTCCAGTACTCTTGCCTGGAAAATCCCATGGACGGAGGAGCCTGGTGGGCTGCAGTCCATGGGGTCGCTAAGAGTCGGACACGACTGAGCGATTTCACTTTCACTTTTCACTTTCATGCATTGGAGAAGGAAATGGCAACCCACTCCATGTTCTTGCCTGGAGAATCCCAGGGACGGGGGAGCCTGGTGAGCTGCCGTCTATGGGGTCGCACAGAGTCGGACACGACTGAAGCGACGTAGCAGCAGCAGTTATCTGGACCTGAAGATTAGAAACCTGGGCTAGTAGCAGGAGGGATGGAGATGAGAGAAAGAACTATCATAAGGTAAAACCAGCAGGACTTGGCAACTTATTGGATGTGAAGGGCAAGAAGTAAGACTAATAACCACCACTTAATGAGCACACACTGTGTTTCAGACAATGTGATAGAGCTTTCCTGCATAATCATATTTAATACTCGCAATGCCTCCACGAGGAGTATTATGATGTTTTATAGATGAGGAAACCAAGGCACTATGGGGTTAAGTAAATTGCCTCAGGTCCCACAGCAATTAAGTGGTGGACCCCAGCCTGCCTGACTCTAAATTCAAACAACTAGCCACTGTGCGTGACAGGTAGGGAGGCTCAAGCATGACCTACGGGGCTCTTTAGGAAGGCTGCAGTGTGACGGAGAAGCTAGGACAGGAGCAGAGTACAGGAAGGGGAGCAGGCTTAAAAGGAAGACAGAGGGACTTCCCTGGCGGCCCAGTGGTTAAGCCTCAGCACTCCCAGTGCAGGGGGCGCAGATCCAAGCCCCGTTTGGGGAACTGAGCTCCGGCATGCCATATAAGTAAATAAATAAAAATAAAAAGAAGACAGTGCTCAGTTCAGGATAACTCCACAAGCAAGAGCAATGGTTAAAGCAGTCGGGTAGGGCAAGCAAATTACACCTTTTACTGAAAGGTGCCTCAATAATTAAACGTTGTACAGAAATAAAGAAACAGAAAAGGCTGAGTAGGAAGCTCAACATGATGCTCATGTTGATGGATACTGTTGACCTTCCTTTTTGAAGATGACTGTAATTATCTGCTTGATGACACAGACTAAATTCTCAGCAATTATTAACCACGGTGCCATCAGCACAGACTCTAGCAGCTTCAGAAGGTGGTGTTACTTTGGCTTGTACTGTTCCCACCCCTTCACGGCTTCCTGGTATTGGATCTAACCCTCTCTGTCCTACTCAGAACCCTGTTAACGCCAAAAAGGTTTAAATAAAAAATGCTATAATGAAGACTTGAAAAGTTTTTAATGTGTTGCCTGGTTTAAGGATTCATGAGAATGTTGAGGTGCAACATGATAGAGTAAAAAATAAGCTAGACTTAAAAAGATGCAGCTTGAATCCTGCTTTGGAAAATTATTAGTTTTATGATACTGATTAAGTTAGGTGTTTATCTCACTCAGTCTGATATTCTTCATATGTCAATGAACCATGATGCCTTGCTGAGGGTTACTGTGAGGATTAAATTCAATAATGTATGTCTGGGATCTAGCAGAGGGTTTGGAACACAGCAGAAACTCAATATATTCTACTGTTTTTCTTTTCACTTCTTATGGACAAGAGGCACGCTACAGTCAGTTCCTACATTGTGTGCGTGGTAAATATTTAATAAATATATGGTTGTTATCACCTGAAATACATCTGTGCTCTGCAGAATTTGGTTTTGCATTACAGAGTTTATATCATTTTGATGCATCTTAAACATTTAGACAATAACAGCTAACCTTTTGAAAATAGTATTATGCTTATATGTTCATAAACTCTACCCAAATAAGTAAACAGTAGTAAATGGAATCTTACTGATGACAAGTAGAGCAGCTTGGTTTGGCAAATCAAAGATAAGCTTTACCATCACACTCTCCATCTGAACAGTGTGAGGAAAGGAAAAAAAAAAAAAAAGACTCTCTGCCTCTTGGGAAATCTATTTGTCCTAATTTTGGCAGGAAACTTACAACTGTTGTATTTTATTTACAAAACTTTAGCATTCCCAAGGGAAGGTGTTCTGTGAAGATTATGCAACAACATTTTACAACATATGGCTGGGTTGACTGCTCTTGCCAAAGTCCTCCGCAGGGCTGGCCCCTCTCCCGGCACTCCCTCAGGGCTCAGTCAATCTGAGGAGCCCTTCTGGGGCATGACTTTCCATCTCTGAGAAGTTTCCCCTACATCCCCCTCATGCTCCAATCTCCACTTGCCTGAGGAAGGAGCCAGCCTCTCATCTAGTTAAGTCCCTAGTCCCAGTCAGCTTATTCCTGCCTTGATGACAGTAATCAGCACATGTGGGACTTCCCTGGTGGTCTAAGACTCCGAGCTCCCAATGCAGGGGGTCCTGATTCGATCCCTAGTAAGGGAACTAGATCTCACATGCTGCAACTAAAGATCCCACGTGCCACAACTAAGATCCGGCACCGCCAAATAAATATTTTAAAAAACCCACGCATCTCCCTCTTTTTCTCTATCTCCCCACCTCAGATTTTCCCTTCGCTCTGATTCTTTCTTCCACCTAGCTCCTTGTTTCCTTACTGTTCCTCCCTGTCTCTACACACACACGCATGCATGTGCACACGTGTGCGTGTCCACACCTCAAGAACTCACTTGCTGGAAATGAAAACAGCAGGTGCCTTTTCAAGACAACCCTCGGAGAAGCTTAGATTCCTCTCTACTTCTGGGTTTTACTCACCCAGAACCATGTCTGGACCAACCGAGTCCTCAGCCAGGTTCCCAGATGGTGGGGGTAAAACATCATCATCGAAGCTGATGAGGTCGATGTCACCCGGAGGCTTGCTCTGCTGAGCAGGAACCGGGGGGCTGGCTGGGGGTCCCTCTCCCAGTGACCTGAAGGCTTTGGCTTGTGACGCCACCGAGAGTCGGGGAGGCACAGTGACCGGTTTCAGCAAAGCCACAGAGCAGGGGGAGGTTTCTGAGGACACTGATTTCTTGGGCAGTAAAGGCCGAGGAGCAGGAGTCGGGGCTTTCTTCCCACCATTGGGGCTCTCAGCCATGGGCCCTCCACCCAGACTCTCAAGGTTAATGCTCCGGATAAGGCCAGGATTTGGTTTCTTTGGCAATTCGGGCTTGGTGACGGGGCTGCTCCTTGCTTCTTTCAGCGGAGAGTGTGGGGAGGGGGCCCCCCTGAGTCTGCTTGCGGTCCAGGAGTCCCATTCTCCGGAGGCTCTACTGGCTGCAGGTTTGGGAGCCACAGAGGGTTTCCCTGAGGAAACAGCAGGTCTGGGCGGGATTGTGCGGGGCACAATTTCCGGCTTCTTGGGCAGTCCCGAGCTTTCTGTACTTGTCTGGCCCTCAAGCGCTTTGATCCTGGAAATGACAGTGCTGCGGCTCTGCTCTGCGCTCATCGTGTTCATCGCGGCCTGGCCCTCGGGGCAGCTGGCACCTTCCCACAGGGACGGGGGCCGGCTCGGGGCTGCCTCCTCCTGCGCGGCCACCGGACTGCTCCGGGAATTCTGCTCTTTAACGTGAGAATCTCTGGCCACTGGTCTGAGGTTGCTTTTTGATCTTGGTTTTGGCACTGGACATCTTGGAGCACTGGAGTTTTGTGGACAATTCTGTTCTTCAGAAATATCAAAGACGATTAGAGGCCCCTCGATTGTTGGAGGGTGCCTGGCTGAGATGGCGGGGGATGGCTGGAGGGGTTTCAGAGGTGCCTGTAGGGCTGACAAGACCAAAATGAACAGAAGCTGCAATGTGACTATTTCAAAGGAAAAAGACACACAGATTTAAAAAATATACATATAGAATAACAAGAGATTTTGGTTTCCTTCATTAGTAAAAAGTAATTCTAAAATCATGGGGGAAATGTTTATATTCAGCTTCCTGCAGGAGGGTTCTTCAGGCTGCATTTATTCATTTAAGAAATATTCATTATATAATATTTTAAAACATCATTAAATTCCTGATTCTCAGTAGATGTATCAATAAACCATCTCTCTTGTCAAAATTTTAACAATTCTTGCTTTACTTTTCCAAGGTAAATTACTCTTATCTGTTATCCTAATACAATGCCCCCCTCTTTCTTTCTGCCATGTGGCATGTAGGATCTTGGGCTCCTAGACGGTGCAGTGGTTAAGAATCCACCTGCCAATGCAGGAGATGCAAAAGACTCGGGTTTGATCCCTGGGTTGGAAAGATTCCCTGGAGTAGGATATGGTTACCCACTCCAATATTCTTGGCTGGAAAATTCCATGAACAGAGGAGCCTGTAACTCATGGAGTTACAAAAAGTCAGACATGACTGAATGACTGAGCGCGTGCACACACACACACACACACACACATACACAAATGCAGGATCTTAATTTCCCAACCAGGGATCAAACTCCACAACCCCTGCATTGGAATGCAAAGACTTAACCACTGGATCACCAGGGAAATCCCTACAAGGGCTTTTAAAAAGCCTAAAAGGACAACTTTTAGCATCCTACTAAGTTTAAGTTGCTAAATATAATGGCTTTCTCAATGGAAATAAAGGGCATCAGCATGAGTTAAAAGGATGATGTTTTTGTGATATGAACTAGGATGAACCCTAGAGATTGGGGCTGCAGCTTGTGAGAATGATCTATTATAATAATCACGGCAAGGCCAAATAAAGCAAGCACACAGTGATCACATACCAACTGGAAATCGAGCTCAATGAATTATGCACAAATTGCAAACTATTTTAAAGGCTGGAGTCTACTGATTACTTCCTGAGAACTAGGTCGGAAGGAAGGAAGACAAATTACTTGCATTACTTTGAGGCAGATGGTTGTCTATTTCTTCTGAAAAGTCAGTCTGAGTTGCTGAAGTAATAGTGTGCCGTGGAGTGGCAGCAGCATTATTATTATTTGTAGTGTTAACTTGAACTTGGTTGATTTCTTTTATGACTTGTTCATAAGATGGTGGGAGCTGCAAAATGAAGAATGAAGATTTTAAACAGCTGTAGGCGATAGCCAAGGTTCTTATCTTTGAACTTCATTTAAAAATAAAATGCAAAGAGGTAATGCGATATTTACTCACCTCAGCAGGAACCAGCTCACTAGGCCTCCAAGGGCCCGCTGCAGAAGCTGGGGGAAATGCCAGTCCTGGTGGGTGGGCTCCTGGAAACCACGAGGTGGGCCTCAGCGGCTCAGCTGCCACAATGGTGATCTCTGGGCGCCTGGAAACAGACAGAAGCCTCAGTGAGGTTTTGTCTATTTGCAAGTGTTCAAAGATTTATGAAAATAACTATCAGCCAAGAAAGTGACATAAAGCCTGCCAGTCACAGAAATGACCTGTCTGGCCTGGGCTGTGTCTAGCAGTATACCCAGACAGGCTTCGAAGGAGCAAATGACAGCCATCCTCCAAGACACTGGCCTCAGAGAGTTAGAGATACACCTCGAGCACACTTCACTCTGCCTTGGCTGATCAGAATTCAGATCCAAGACCCACACAACCTCGTTCTCCCAGGGTTCTGCTATCTGGCCTATGGTACAAACATAGGTGCATCGTAAGGTAGAAAAATGCATTGGTCAAATGGAAATGTTTCGTTTCCTGTTATTCCAAAGTACATACTCTGAAACAATACTATATAATTAGAAGAACAGCGTCTTCCTCCTCACTGGACCTCTCCCTCAGTCAGTTATCTTTAAGTGTTTAGAGTTGGCACGTTCACTTCTAGACCCTGACGTGTGTGCCTGTGTTCCTGGTCAGTCTGTATATGAATCTGATGATTAATCTTCCGTCCTGAGGAGCCACAGTGATTTAGGTGTGGCTTCTTTCATTATTCTCTTAAGCTGATTCTCTAATCTCATTTAACCTTCGACCTGATTTCGTAACAAATACCAATTGCCTGACTCTGAGCAAACTCATCAACCTCTCTTGAGCCTCACTTTTCTCATCTAACAAATAGGTGTGATGGTGACCTGCTCTGCCTTTCTCTGGCACTCTATGGAAAATAAAAATAAAATGCACTGCCATTACCAAAACTGTACACGCACACACATTCTCATGCTAGCTTGTGAAACAGTAGAACCTGCCCATTGATGTTGTTTGAACTGTATTCCCTAAGAACCTCTGCTTACAGCTTTTAAAAATTTAAATAATAAGAATTATTTATTAGGACAAATAACTGAAATAAGAACATATTTCAATGAGAAAAATGATTAAAGTATATGATCACCTCACAAATAATGTTTAATCACAAAAGTCATATATCGGAAGAAATTGCATTGACAAAGGGAACTATAATTACCAGATCCAATTATTAAGAAAAGCCAGGTTCTGAGGTGTATGTACAGAATCTAGCTACCTATTTTCATAATCTGGAATGTACTATTCAAAATTATTAATTGTTGCTGTCTTTACATAGGAGAGTGAATAAGCTGTGTTTTATTCTTTATATTTTTCTCAGTTTTCCAATACTTTCTGTAATGAGCATGTATTAAGAGTTAGAAAAATTGTTTCACAAATTGCATTTAGCCTTTAGCCCTCTTAGATATAATGCTAAGTGTGCTGCTGCTGCTGCTGCTGCTAAGTCACTTCAGTCGTGTCTGACTCTGTGCGACCCCATGGACTGCAGCCTACCAGGCTTCTCCGTCCCTGGGATGCTCCAGGCAAGAACACTGGAGAGGGTTGCCATTTCCTTCTCCAATGCATGAAAGTGGAAAGTGAAAGTGAAGTCGCTCAGTCGTGTCCGACTCTTAGCGACCCCATGGACTGCAGCCTACCAGGCTCCTTCGTCCATGGGATTTTCCAGGCAAGAGTACTGGAGTGGGGTGCCGTTGCCTTCTAGCACAATTAACGTTGGCTTCCCTCTGTGTAATCCAAAAGAGTTATTCCAATGTTCCAATGTTTATATAGCTTTTATCTAAATAGATAGTGAGCTACTAGTTAATAAACGTTAACCACTATACGTGTATTGGCCCTCATGCCAACCCTCTGGCATATTTTAAAGGTGAGGATACATAAACTAAGAAAGGTTAGGGAGCTTGCCCGAGGTCACAGGGTGAGACAGCGAAGTCAGGATTCGAACTTGGTTACAGTCCCCGTTCATTACTATACACTATACTTTAAGACATTTGAAAGCAGGGACCATAAATCTACCTTTCTCCTCGTCTACCTGTCCGCCCTTCCATCCATCCTCCCATCGGTCCATCTACTGGTCCTTCCTTCTATCTGTACAGTGACTCACTCCTCCCTGCTCCCCCACCTCACCAGTCATCTAGCCATTTTTATTCACTTGCTATCCATCTAGCTTACCTGACTTTTCCTTTCTTTATCTTTCCTTTATTCAGTTTTCCATCCTGTCATCAGTTCATTCATCCATGTGATATTTACTAAGTAACTATGAGGTACAAAGCATATCTTTGAAGCATTTACAGCAATGCTTTCCATACAGCAATTGCTTAATAAACATTTTGAAACTGACTTCAGTAAATGATTACTGTCAAGAGAACATTTTCAGGCTTGTACTGCTTCTTTTCTCAACAGAAACCATCATTCAAACTTGTAGATTAATTTAGAAAATGTATTGATGAGGTAGAACACTGTAATATACTGTTTATGAGAAAAATATGCAATTTGTTAACTGATGATACTTTTACTTCATAATTAGCAGAATATATGTCCTCTATTATAAATATAACCATACCTCCTATCTCGATGAAGCTCACTCTGAATAGAAGTCCGAGAAGCTACAAAAGAAACAATACTCTGATATAGTACAAAATTCATACATTGAATAAACGTTTAAACTTTTACAGGATACAATTTTGGAAAAAGTTAGCTAATACTTAACATTAGATAGAATTATGAATTTTATCACCCATAAGTAGAAAAGCAAATCAAAACAACCTTCTCATATGGCATAAAGTTAATCATAGTTATATATTTGAGTTGCATAAGAAAATATAGATTTCAAAAACATTCCAAAGCACGTTCTGTGGTTCTGAAAATAATTTGAAGAATGAACAAAGCAGACAGCTATTAAGTAGAAACTGCCTGGTAAGAACATTATGATGACAGGAAATAACGATGGGCAGAAAAAAATTTTAAATATCTATTCTAATCCATATGATTATGCTTTTGTGATATTTGTTTATAAGTCTATTGTAAAGAAGTGGAAGTGGTCAAATTTCCAACTATTTTCTAATTTTTCTTGAGTTTTATGAGGTTAAGTTGTTTTGTTACTTAAATTAAGAGATAATACATGCAAAAAGTGTTCAAATCACTTTTATAAACATGTTTAGAGACTATTATTGTACATGCAGCACTAACTTTTCCCTTAAACCTCAAACTCCAAAAACTAGATGGATTACATTTTTCCAAATTTTATTTTAAAATTAAATTCTGTATTAACCAAATGACTTGGAAAATGTGTCACACATGGGGTCACTATTACACACGCATGTGTAACAGAGAACAGTATTCCTATTTTAAGAAGCACATTTAAAAGATACCTTTAAAAAAATCAAATAGTATATGGTAAAAAATTTGTGGACAAAGGGGGATTTGTTTCAGATATCAACTATTTCTACTTCCCATGTCTCTCTGATATTCTACTTTTTTAGTTCTTTCGATTTGAACAGGTTGAAGGTATGAATCTTTCTTCCTCCTGTTAAGTTCTGGTTCTCTCTGATCCAGGAGGCTGCCCAAGCTGGGAAGGCAGGGGTAGAGATGGGAGAGGGAATGAAATTTAGGCTGGGGCTAGCGCTGTGACAGCAGATCCTGCATGGGGTTAGCAAAGCAAAACTAACACCTGAAACCAAAACCCTTGGATCTCAGGTTGGAGGATGTTCTGACCTCCTATCATCAACCGGTGTGACTGACTGGTACACGTCTATCAAGAGTTAAACCAAGCTGAGGTATATTTTCTCTACTGGAAAAAGAGTACAGAGAGGCTGAAGCTCTGAGCAGCAGGTCTGATTTGTAAGAATGGTTTCATTAAGTCAGAGGCTCACCAAATAAGCTACAATCACATCACCACGATCACTAAAGCCAGAATCAGCAGACACAGCACTTTTAAAAGACATCATGTTATTTATCATCACAAACATACCTCTTCCACGGGGCATTTTTGCTGTGTACTATTCATGAATGCTAAAGGAAAAAAAGAAGGGGTTACAGAAGAAGAAAGGGAGAAAAAAGAGTGAACCCAGTTGCCTAAGCTCTAAAAGGAATTCAGCAGCAAAACTGTCTTGTCATGCCAATGTTTCTCCCCCTCTGCATTTCGAGAAAAAGGAAAAGTTGATGAACCATAGTTTCAGAGACTAAAGAATTATGTTGCAGGCAGGATATCCACACACATAACCACGGGGGTGGGGGGTGGGGGTAGGGAATCTTCCTACAGTTTTTAGCAAAAAAAAAAAAAAAAAAAGAATCATTTTACAAAATCGATTTGCTACTTCAACAGGGATCAATTTTAAAGTATGAATAATATGTAAAAGGTAATTCAGTAGTCAATTTACATCTTTCAAATTGGTGGCTTTTCACTTGACTCTGCCCCTTCACACCAGCGGTTGTTAGTAACGGGCCCCCACCCCTGGCAAGCAGACTGGAACTCCCACACTGATGCAGCAGGATGGCGGGACTGAAGGCCCCCTAATCGTACTTACAGGCCTCCCCCACAGTCTTACAGAATCACTCCTTTCCCCTCTCCTGCTCTGAACTTTTCCCCTCACACTCCTTCATCTTTGAAATCTCTTTTCTCTCCTGACCCTTATAGGATGACTGGCACTTTTTGTCAGTGAACAAGTTTAACAGCTAGAAATACTTCACGTAGTGCCTCACAATCTTCCTGCTAATCTCAGCTGTCTGCTTAATCTCATTCTCATTTCACCAGATTAAACAGATTTGATCCGGTTGTTGCCAGGAGAATCAAATTTGCCACCACGGCCCACACAGAACAACATGCTCCTTTCAACCTCTGCCACAAACTGCCAGTCTTCCGTGCATTTTGGATTAAGACCACAGAACAAAGGCAAGATTTTCTTAGTGAAATGTCTGTTGTTTCATAGAATTATTCACAAAGTTTTCAGTTCATATGGCTGAATTCTCAGTACAAAGGAAAATTCATATCCAGTTGTTTATAAAAGATAGAGATCTGGATTTGCAATATTAGTGCTAATAAAGAACTCTCCTAAATTCCATCAGGGTCATAAATCTGGATGGATCCTTAATGACCATCCTTCTCCAACCTCACAGATGAGGAGAATGACCAGTTAAACTCCTTGTGGAGCCAGGAGAGCTGGATGCTAGCCCTCATTCTAAATAATTCAAAATTATCAACTAAATGATAGGCAGGAGAAATAAACACATAGGATTATATATTACAAGCATCTTTGCTATAGTACTACCTTACCAATAAAAATCACAATGAAAATACTAACTACATTTGCCTCAGACAGAGTATAAACTAGAGGCATTTGACATGGTAACAGGAATGCCCTTGGAGTAGAAAGCTCAAAAGGGCCTTGAAGTCAGGAAGTCTAGGTTCACATCTCTGACCCATCTCATTTAATCTCCTAGACTCAGTATCCCCATCTGTAAAATGGGGTTAACACCTACCATGCTGGCCGTTATTTTATAATGTAAATATACAGTTGCTGACTCATAGTAAGCAATGAATATTAGCTACATCTGTGAATTTCAAAGAATAATTTCCTCTTAAAAAGTTAATGAAAGGAAAATCATGAATTTCCACATGTATCCACATAGAACATGTTCAAGAACTCTGCCCAAAATATTTAGTGTTCACAAGAATGAACACAAAAAGAAGAATCTCAAGACTTGACTGGATCCAGAATCATTATGAAAGAATTTAAAATACAATCAGTTAAGGAATATTGCTTTCAAAATATGATAAGGTCTTTTCCTTGTCAAGAATAGATGACTATGTCTGGGATAGGAAAGCAAACATTTTATTGGGTTGGGTAAAACAAAATTTCCACTTCATGGATCACAGCCTTGACATAGCTAAGGGGCTTGTATAACACAGTGAAGCTAGGAGCCATGCTACCATGCAGGGCCTACCAACACGGACGAGTCACAGCGAAGAGTTCTGACAAAATGCGGTCCACCGGAGGAGGGAACGGCAAGCTACTGTAGGAAAGAAAGCACGCATGATCCACATGACTTTGATTTGCTCAGCGTATAAAATGAAGAAAATAATACCTACTTTATTAGGGTTGTTTTAAGGATACCCTACACAGATCACTCCCTTATCATTGCGAAGGGGCGTACGTAACTCAATGCAGCTATGAGCCATGCCGTGCAGATCGGTCTAGTGGAGAGTTCCGACAAAACATGACCCAGTAGAGGAGGGAATGGCAAACCACCCCAGTATTCTTGCTTGGAGAATCCCACAGACAGTATGAAAAGGCAAAAAGATACAACACCGGGATGAGCTCCAGAGGTCAGAAGGCCTCCAATACGCTACTAGGGAAGAGCAGAGGGCAATTACTAATAGCTCCAGTAAGAATGAAGCAGCTGGGCCAGAGCAGAAATGACACTCAGTTGTGGCTGGTGGTAAAAGTAAAGTCTGATGCTGTTAAGAACGATATTGCATAGGAATCTGGAATGTTAGGTCCACGAATCAAGGTAAATTGGACGTGGTCAAGCAGGAGATGGCATCTTAGGAATCTGTGAACTAAAATGGATGGGAATGGGTGAATTTAATTCAGATGACCATTACATACACTACTGTGGGCAAGAATCCCTTGGAAGAAATAGAGTAGCCCTCATAGTCAACAAGATGCAAAATGCAGTACGTGTGTGCAATCTCAAAAACGGTAGAATGATCTCAGTTTGTTTCCAAGGCAAATTATTCTATATCACAGTAATCCAAGTCTATACCTCAACCACTGATATTGAAGAAGCTGAAGTTGACTAGTTCTATGAAGACCTATGACACCTTCTAGAAATAACACCAAAAAAAAACCATCCTTTCATCATAGGGGATTGGAATGCAAATGTAGGGAGTCAAGAGATCCCCAGAATAACAGGTAAGATTGGGCTTGAAGTACAAAATGAAGCAGGGCAAAGGCTCACAGAGTTTTGTCAAGAGAACACACTGGTCATAGCAAAACCTTTTCCCAATGACACAATACTAAAATCAGACTGACTATGTTCTTTGCAGCCAAAGATGGAGAAACACTATACAGTCAGCAAAAATAAGACTTGGAAGTGACCGTGGCTCAGATCATGAGCTCCTCATTGCAAAATTCAGGCTTAAATTTAAGAAAGTAGGAAAAACCACTAGGCTATTCAGGTATGAACTTAGATCACAGTGGAGGTGATGAATCTAATCAAGGGATTAAATCTGGTAGCCAGAGTGCCTCAAGAACTATGGATAAGGTTCCTAACATTGTTCAGGAAGCAGTGACCAAAACCATCCCAAAGAACAGAAATGCAAGAAGGCAAAGTGATTGTCTGAAGAGGCCTCAAAAATAGTTGAGAAAATAAGAGACACGAAAGGCAAGGGACAAGTTCCGTTCAGTCGCTCATATGTACTCTGCACATAAGTTAAATAAGCAGGGTGACAATATACAGCCTTGACGTACTCCTTTCCCAATTTAGAACCAGTCCGTTGTTCTAGTTCAGTTCAGTTGCTCAGTCGTATCTGACTCTGTGACCCCATGGACTGCAGCACGCAGGCTTCCCTGTCCATTACCAACTCCCGGAGCTTGCTCAAATTCATGTCCGTCGAGTCGGTGATGCCATCCAACTGGTGATGCCATCCAACCATTGTTTCATGTCTGGTTCTAACTGTTGCTTCTTGACCTGCATACAGATTTCTCAGGAGGCAGGTAGGGTTGGGTCTTGTATTCCCAGCTCTTAAAGAATTTTCCACAGTTTGCTGTGATCCACACAGTTAAAGGCTTTGGCACAGTCAATAAAGCAGAAGACGTTTTTCTGGAACTCTCTTGCTTTTTCTGTGATACAGCGGATGTTGCCCACAGTAGTAGATGCAATGGTCACCTGAATTAAATTTTCCCATTCCGATTCATTTTAGTTCACTGATTTCTAAAAGGTCGATGCTCACTTTGCCATCTCCTGTTTGACCACTTCCAATTTTCCTTGATTGATGGACCTAAATTCCAGGACCCTATGCAATACTGTTCTTTACAACATGAGACTTTACTTCCATCATCAGTCACATCCAAAACTGGGTGCTGTTTTCACTTTGACTCAGCCTCTTCATTCTTTCTGGAGCTATTTCTCCACTCTTCTCCAGTAGCGTACTGGACATCTACCGGCCTGGGGAGTTCATCTTTCAGCCACACGACTGGAAAAGATCAGTTTTCATTTCAATCCCAAACAAGGGCAATGCCAAAGAATGTTCAAACTACTGTATAATTGCACTCATTTCACATGCAAGCAAGGTTATACTCAAAATCCTTCAAGCTAGGCTTCTGCATTATGTAAACTGAGAACTTCCAGATGTACTAGCTGGGTTTCAAAGAGGCAGAGGAACCAGAGATCAAATTTTCAACATCCGTTGGATCATAGAAAAAACAAGAAAGTTCCAGAAAAGCATCTACTTCTGATTCATTGACTGCACTAAAGCCTTTGACTGTACGGATCACAACAAACTGTGGAAAATTCTTAAAGAGATGGGAATACCAGACTACCTTACCTGCCTCCTGAGAAACCTATATGCAGGTCAAAGCAAGAGTTAGAACCAGACATTGAACAACAGACAGGTTCTAAATTGGGAAAGGAGTACATCAAGGCTGTATATCATCACTCTGCTTATTTAACTTATATGCAGAGTACATCATGCAAAATGCCAGGCTGGATGAAGCACAAGCTGGAATCAAGATTGCCAGGAGAACTTTCAATAACCTTAGATATGCAGATGACACCACCCTTATGGAAGAAAGTGAAGAGGAAGTGAAGAGCCTCTTCTGAAAGTGAACGAGCAGAGTGAAAAAGCTGGCTAAAAACTCAACATTCAAAAAACAAAGATCATGGCATCCGGTCCCATCACTTCATGTCAAATAGATGGGGAAACAATGGAAACAGTTAGAGACTTTACTTTTTTGGGCTCCAAAATCACTGCAGATGGTAACTGCAGCCATGAAATTAAAAGATGCTTGCTTCTTGGAAGAAAAGCTATGAGCAACCTAGACAGCATATTAAAAAGCAGAGACCTTATTTAGCTGACAAAGGTCCATCTAGTCAAAGCTATAGTTTTTCTAGTAGTCATGTATGGATGTGAGAATTGGACCGTAAAGAAAGCTGAGCACTGAAGAATTGATGCTTTTGAACGTTGGTGTTGGAGAAGACTTTTGAAGGTCCCTTGGACTGCAAGGAGATGAAACCAGTCCATCCTAAAGGAAATCAGTCCTGAATATTTATTGGAAGGACTGATGCTGAAGCTTAAGCTCAATACTTTGGCCACCTGATGCGAAGAACTGACTCATTGGAAAAGACTTTGATGCTGAGAAAGATGAAGGCAGGAGGAAAAGGGAATGACAGAGGATGAGATGGTTGGATGGCATCACCGACTCGATGGACATGAGTATGAGCAAGCTCCAGGAGTTGGTGATGGACAGGGAAGCCTGGTGTGCTGCAGTCCATGTGGGTCACAAAGAGTCAGACATGACTTAGAGACTGAACTGACTGACTGATTGTGGGCAAGAATCCCTTCGAAGAAATGGAGTATCTCTTACAGTCAACAAAAAGGTCTGAAATGCAGTACTTGGGTGCAATCGCAAAAATGACAGAATGATCTCTGTTAGTTTCCAAGGCAAACCATTCAATCCAAGTCTATGCCAGAACCATTAATGCCAAAGAAGCTGAAGTTGAACAGTTCTATGAAGACCTATACAAGACCTAGAACTAACACCAAAAAAGATGTCCTTTTTGTCATAGGGGACTGGAATGCAAAAGTAGGAAGTCAAGAGATACTGGGACTAACAGGCAAGTTTGGCCTTGGAGTACAAAATGAAGCAGGGCAAAGGCTAACTCTTTTGGCAAAGAGTTTTGCAGTCGTCATAGCGAACACCCTCTTCCAACAACACAAGAGACAACTCTACACATGGACATCACCAGATGGTCAATGTTGAAATCAGACTGATTATATTGTTTGCAGTTGAAGATGGAGAAGCTCTATATAGTCAGCCAAAACAAGACTGGGAGCTGACTGTGGCTCAGATCACGAACTCTTTATTGCCAAATTCAGAGTTAAATTGAAGAAAGTAGGGAAAACCACTGGACCATTCAGGTATGACCTAAATCAAATTCCTTATGATTATACAGTAAAAGTGACAAATAGTCAAGGGATTAGATCTGATAGAGTGCCTGAAGAATTATGGATGTAGGTTCGTGACATTGTACAGGAGGCAGTGATTAAGACCATCCCCAGGAAACAGAAATGCAAAAAGTCAAAACAGTTGTCTGAGGAGGCCTTACAAATAGCTGAGAAAAGAAGAGAAGTGAAAAGCAAAGGAGAAAAGGAAAGATATACCCATCTGAATGCAAAGTTCCAAAGAATCACAAGGAGAGGTAAGAAAGCCTTCCTCAGTGATCAATGCAAAGAAATAGAGGAAAACAATAGAATGGGAAAGACTAGAGATCTCTTCAAGAAAATTAGAGATACCAAGGGAACATTTCATACAAAGGTGGGCACAATAAAGGAAAGAAACAGTATGGACCTAAAAGAAGCAGAAGATATTAAGAAGAGGTGGTAAGAATACATAGAAGATCTATACAAAAAAGATCCTAATGACCCAGATAACCATGATGGTGTGATCACTCACCTAGAGCCAGACATCCTGGAGTGCAAAGAAGTCAAGAGGCCCTTCAGAAACATCACTAAGAACAAAGTTAGTGGAGGTGATGGAATTCCCCTGAGCTATTTAACATCGTAAAAGATGATGTTGTGAAAGTGATACACTCAATATGCCAGCAAATTTGGAAACTCAGCAGTGGTCACAGGACTGAAAAAGAGATAAATGGAAAGATATACCCAATTGAATGTGGAGTTCCAGAGAATAACATGGAGAGATAAGAAAGCTGTGTTAAATGAACAATGCAAAGAAACAGAGGAAAACAACAGAATGGGAAAGACTAGAGATCTCTTCAAGAAAATTGGAGATATCAAGGGAACACTTCATGCAAGGATGGGAATGATAAAGGACAGAGACAGTAATGACCTAAGAGAAGCAGAAAAGATGAAGAAGAGGTGGCAAGAATACACAGAACTGTACAAGACAGATCTTAACAATCAGGGTGGGCACAATGGTGTGGTCACTCACTTAGGCTGGATATCTTGAAGTGTCAAGTCAAGTGGGCCTTAGGAAGCATTACTATGAACAAAGCTAGTGGAGGTGATGGAATTCCAGCTGAGCTACTTAAAATCCAAAAAGATGATGCTGTTAAAGTGCTGCACTCAATATGTCAGCAAATTTGGAAAACTCAGCAGAGGCCACAAGAGTGGAAAAGGTCAGTTTTATTCCAACTCCAAAGAAAGGCAATGCCAAAGAATGTTCAAACTACTGTGCAACTGTGCTCATTTCACATGCAAGCAAGGTTATACTCCAAATCCTTCAAGCTAGCCTTCAATATTATGTGAACTGAGAACTTCCAGATGTACAAGCTGGGTTTCAAAGAGGCAGAGGAACCAGAGAACAAACTGTCAACAGTCATCGGATCATGGAGAAAGCAAGAGAGTTCCAGAAAACACCTACTTCTGTTTCATTGACTATGCTAAAGCCTTTGACTGTGTGGATCACAACGAACTGTGGAAAGTTCTTAAAGTGATGGGAGGGTCAGACCACTTTACCTGCCTTCTGAGAAAGCTGTACGCAGGTCAAGAAGCAACAGGTAGAACTGAATATGGAACGACTGGTTCAAAATGGAGAAAGGAGTTCGTCAAGGCCGTATATTATCACTCTGCTTATTTAACTTATAGGCAGAGTATATCATGTGAAATGCCGGGATGAATCAATCACAAGCTGGAATCATGAGTTCTGGGAGAAATATCAACAACTTCAGATATGCAGATAATACCACCCTAATGGCAGAAAGTGAAGAAGAACTAAAGAGCCTCTTGATGAGGGTGAATGAGGAGAGTGAAAAAGCTGGCTTAAAATTCAGCATGTAAAAAATTAAGATCATGGCATTCCATCTCATCACTTCATGGCAAACAGAAGAGGAAAAAGTGGAAGCAGTGGCAGATTTTATTTTCTTGGGCTACAGACGGTGATTCCAGCCATGAAATAAAAGACACTTGTTCCTTGGAAGAAAAGCTAAGACAAACCTAGACAGCATATTAAAAAGCAGAGACATCACTTTGCCGACAAGGGTTCGTATGATAAAGCTATGGTTTTTCCAGTAGTCATGTATGGATATGAGAGAGTTGAACCATAAAGAAGGCTGATTGCTGAAGAACTGCTTTTGAAATGTTGCTGGAGAAGACTCTGAAGAGTCCCTTCAACTGCAAGGAGATCAAACCAGTCAATCCTAAAGGAAATAAACCCTGAATATTCTTTGGAAGGACCGATGCTGAAGCTGAAGCTCCAATACTTTGGCTACCTGGTGTGAAGAGTCGACTCATTGGAAAAGACCCTGATGCTGGGAAAGATTGAAGGTAAAAGGAGAAGAGGGCAACAGAGGATGAGATAGTTAGATAGCATCACCGAATCAATGGACATGAATTAGCAAGCTCAGGGAGTTAGTGGAGGACAGAGGATCTTGGCGTGCTGCCATCCACAGGGGTTACAAAGAGTCAGACATGACTTAGTGACTGAACAACAACAACAAAGACAAATTCTGCTTACGCCTTTTTCTTATATAATGGACAAAAATGGAAATGGAGAGGGATTGATACAGTTATTTTGCATTCTATTTTATATGGCAGCACCCAAGGATCTGCTTGCCCTTCTCGCCTGAACATCAAAAATAAATATAACCAACACATAGTTCTTCAGTGTGTACAAAGTGAGTGCTACATCAAAGGACAACTGAGTTATTATTTTTTAAAAAAGACATCTTAAAGCAGGCATTTCCCTGTGCTTTATCTTCTCCCTCCTTCCCTCTCCTCTGGGGCCCTGCTTCATCTCTTCCTCTCCACCCTTCTCCTCTACAGTGTGGTCTCCCCACCGGCTCTTTCCTCGGGGCCTACAAACATCTCCAAGCTTCTTCTTTCTAAATAGTCTATACGTGTGCACATATTTCTCTGCTTGACCCGCCATCCTTCTCCTTCTCTTTCTACCCAGTTCATGAAACAGGAGCCTATCCAGCTGCCCCCACTTCACATGCTCCATTCACTGTTGAAATGAAGCGCAGCTTCCAGCTTCAATATTCTCCCAAACCTATCTACTCAAAGTTCACTGCTGGCCTCTTGACCACCACACACACCCTAGTCTCACCGCCTGTCACCTCACCTGCTACAGCAGTAAGAGCTGTCTGCGGTTTTCACTCACTCTTTTTGAAAACCGCTCCTTCCTTGGCCACTAACATCCAGCTGTCTCCGAGTTTGTCTATTACCGGCATCCTTCTTTTTCAGCTTTTTTTGGCCCCCTCCTCCTTAGCTGATCTCTCCTAAGCCTTGCATGGTACAGAGGCCTCAGGGTAAGCAAGATCCATCCTGGAGGATCTATAGGAAATCAGGTATGGATTACAAATCCCCCCCAAAAGAGGTCTTGAAATCCAACAGGGAGGCAAAGTAAGAGTCAGAGAACAAAGGCAGAAGTGGGCAGACGAGACTCCTGTGAGAGGAGGTCACAGCTCTCTGGCTCTACAGAACCTTAAAGGCACGGCTTGATCTCAGATACCGATGTTTCACAAGATTCTGTCTTTTTTACCTTCTCTACTTCTTGGTTTTTTGTTTCATTTTTTTCTCCCACCTTTTCTATTGATTGTCAACACTACCTTCTTAAATATTGAGCTACTTCCAGGGTTTTGCTTACACACATATAACCTTAACTACCCCAAGTTATATCTTTAGCAAGAAACTCGTACCTAATTTCAAAATCCTACTTTTCTTTCTAGATTCCTTTCCTGCCCCATCTCCCTCACTTTCCCCAAGGGCTCTAAGGCATGTACAGCTATTATAAACTTTTCATTTCACATATGAATTCCCACCAACATCCACTGTGGCATTCCCACACCTTTATAATTCATGACCATCATCAAAAAATTAAATATGGGAAATGTGGAATACTTCTCTGTGTTGTCACCTGACAAAGTGTTCACTGCAATGGTTCAAATGCATGTTCTTCACACCTGTGGGTATCCTAAATTCATACTAAACATTATAAGTTATGTTTTTAAAAGCAGGATACTTCTCCTTAGGGTGGTGACCTCAGCTCAAATAATGCAAAGAACATTTAATATCCCTTTCTTATCTTTATTTTTAAAAAATAACAGTTAATTCAGGTGGTGCAGTGGTAAAGAATCCACCTGCCAATGCAGGAGATGCAAAAGACGTGGGTTCGATCCCTGGGTCAGGAAGATTCCCTGGACAAGGAAATGGCAACCCACTTCAGTATTCTTGCCTGGGAAATCCTATGGACAGAGAAGCCTGGCGGGCTACAGTCCATGGGATCTCAAAGAGTTGGACAAGACTGAGCGACTCAGCTGGAGAAGGAAATGGCACCCCACTCCAGTACTCTTGCCTGGAAAATCCATGGATGGAGGAGCCTGGTAGGCTGCAGTCCATGGGGTCGCTAAGAGTCGGACACGACGGAGCGACTTCACTTTCACTTTTTACTTTAATTCATTGGAGAAGGAAATGGCAACCCACTCCAGTATTCTTGCCTGGAGAATCCCAGGGACAGAGGAGCCTAATGGGCTGCCGTCTATGGGGTCGCACAGAGTCGGACATGACTGAAGCGACTTAGCAGCAACAGCAGCAGAGCGACTGAGCACACACCATCCATGTTCTATTTGGAAAAGGGATGTTTGCAAAGCCTTTTATTAAAAAGAATGTTGAACTCTTGTACCAACAGCAAATTTTAAAGCTTTAACCAAGAAGTAAAGTCAGGAAGTGTGAGTGCACCATTTTAGAGAGAGTTCTGTTACAGTACTTCTATCATGTATGTGGAAGTGTTAAGCTGAACTCCATAAGCATTTATAGAGTTACATAAAAATAGCATAGAAGCAAATCAGTAAAAAAGTACAGGATCTGATATTTTTGAAACCCATCAGATGTCTCTACCTATGGAAAATAGTTACAATTTATATTAGATCATTAAAATTGACTAGATAATACATTTGTCAAAAACAGGTGCGTTCTCTAAAAGAAAAATACTGTTCTCAGGAACTGGTTTATAAATAAATGAAAGTTGAAAATAATCTTGAAAACCTAGCTGCTTGTCTGAAATGGTTTATTACTCCTTAGGAGAAGCTACTCTTGTCAGATTCTTTGTGAGATTCATCAAATACAATCATTTGCTGGAAATCTAAATCATCATTTAAAATTATTTCAGTGGAAAGTACAGAGCAGGAAAAATAAACTTACATCTCTTGATTACTGCTCTAATTGATGACAAGGGTCCTTGGCTAGAAAAAGAAAGAAAAAATAAGTTATTACACATTCATTCATTAATCTTTTTAAAGCAGAATCATTTATAATGCCAGATCATTTCTGGGATGCAAATAGCTACAAGCAGCCAGTTTGATATATTAGTTACTGGACTATCATATTTACAAAAGACAAATTAAAAAACTTTAAAAATTGCCTTTGAGGGACTTCCTTGGCAGTGCAGTGGTTAAGAATCCGCACTCCTACTGCAGGGGGCACGTTTCGATCCCTGGTCAGGTAACTAAGATCCTGAGTGGCTTGCAATGCGACCAAAAAAAATAAAAATTGCCTTTGCTATTTAAGATGCGTTATGGGAACTGAGGAGGCTGGTAGAAGTAAAATTTGGCCTTAAAACTGTTTTCTTTTTAATTTTTTAAAATAATGGTATTTGTTTTCACTTTCGGTTTCGTTGGGTCTTTGGTGCTTTGTGCAGGCTTTTTCTAGTTGCGGCGCGCGCAGGCCACCCTTCATTGTGGTGCACGGGTTCCTCCGGCCTCTGCGGGGCACAGGCTCTAGGTGTGCTTCGGTAGTTGCAGCACACAGGCTTGGTACTTGTGGCACGTGGGTAAGTTGATCTGTGGGATGTAGAATCTTCCTGGCCTGGGGATCAAACCTGTGCTCCTGCACTGGCAGGTGGATTCTTCTCCACTGTCCTACCATGGAAGCCCTTAAAATGGTTTTCATCCTTCTGCATAGAGAATCTTCCAGTAAAATTCTGGACATAGTTTAAAGTCAGGTAGTAATTACATGGTGCCCAAAAGAATTTTGACCTGCTGTATCTCTTTTGTGTTTTGACATTAGAATTCCTGTCTTCTACATCACATCAAAATAGATCATTCTTATAGTCAATGTGCCTTGGCTCAGATGGTAAAGAATCTGCCTACAATGTAGAAGACCTGGGTTTGATCCCAGGGTCGAGAAGATCTCCTGGAGAAGTAAATGGCTACCCACTCCAGTATTCTTGCCTGGAGAATTCCATGGACAGAGGAGCCTGGAGGGCTGCAGTCCACTGGGTCACGTTCAGACACAACTGAGCGACTCACACTTTCACCTTTACTTTTTTATTGACCTAAAGACCAACAGCATTCTTCCTAAGATTAGAATTACAAACATCACTACCTAAAAAGAACAGTCTTCTGCTTGCTCTGGGTTTTGTTCAGTAGCTGCCCCTGATTATGTGATCTTGGCTGAGTCACAGAAACCCTGTGAGCCTCATCTTACTGGCCGAAACCATCTGGCTGCAAAGGGTAATACTATTAACACTAGTTTGTAAGGTTGCTTGTTCATTTCTTTCTTGTCTTTATTCAAACCAGCTGGATTGTCTTTGGAATCATTTAGAAAAAATATACAACCATGAAATTTTAATGATACGATTCAGGAAAAAATACTTGTTTAAAAATTCCTCGTTTTTTTTAATGCTTTTTAAAAAATTTATATTTATTTTCCAGTTTGTGCTCTTTTAAAAGTTTATGCCTGTAGTAATCTATATAAATCCCCTTGCTAGATAGATAAGATAAAACTCCAAGAAGATACAATGATATATCATTTCAGTTTATGGGAGGAATACTTTTAAGCATATACTATTATACCAGAGAAGGAAGGAAAAAAAAACACTCCAGGAGGTCTCCAATATCATGATGGTAGGACCATAATTAAAAATATAGTATTTTCAGCAATATTTATTTTTTTAAAAAAAGGTTCTTGAAGGCTTTCTGTAAAAAACTACTTGAAAAAAGGTTGATATATGGTGATGTAGAAGTGATATTAATAACAGCACTAAAATACAAGTAGGTTGACTGAAGTTTTGAGAAGAAACTTCTTAGTGCAAAACTGGAGAGACTGCATGTTAACATCATGTTGACTTAGATATTAGCAGTTAAAAGGATCAGAATCAGTACTTAGAAGCAGGGCCAAAAAAGTCAAAGTTTCATGTATATGTCCAGGCAGGGTATAATGGATATAATCAATGTCTACATGTAGTAATCTCCTTATTTAATACCACTGATTTTATAGGATGTTAGATGCTAAAGCTGAAACTCCAGTACTTTGGCCACCTCATGCGAAGAGTTGACTCACTGGAAAAGACTCTGATGCTGGGAGGGATTGGGGACAGGAAGAAAAGGGGACGACAGAGGATGAGATGGCTGGATGGCATCATCGACTCAATGGACGTGAGTCTGAGTGAACTCCGGGAGATGGCGATGGACAGGGAGGCCTGGCGTGCTGGGATTCATGGGGTTGCAAAGAGTCGGAAACGACTGAGCGACTGAACTGAACTGATGACACTTTGTTATCTATGTGAAGGAGAAAGGCATATTGATGGGTGGAACATGGTAGGGGATCTTAGGGTTAAACTGCTCCTCCCCCCCCAACCAAAAAGTATGTTGAATTCCTAATCCCTAGTACCTCAGAGAGAAGACCTTATTTGGGAATAAGGTCAGTACAGATGTCATTACTATAGTCAAGATGAGGTCGTCCTGGAGTGGGCTGGGCCCCTGATTCCAACGTCACTGGTGTCCTTACAGGCAGCCCAGGTGAAGACAGAGGCCCACAGGGAAAGTGCTGTGACAGGAGGCAGGGAGATGGGAAGCCGCTGCCAGCCGAGGAATGCGGAAGACGCCGCAGACCGCCAGAAGCTAGGAAGAGGCAAGGGAGGACTCCCCTGTGGCTCTCAGGGAAGAACGACCCCTCTTGACAGGCTGGACTTCAGTCTTCTAGACTCCGGAACTGTGAGACTTCTGTCTTAACTCACCCAGTTTGTTAGGGCAGCCTCTAGAGTGCTGAGTGGGAGGGTAATTCATGGAGCTGTATACTTCCTGTATTTTTCTGTATGTTAACATTTAAATTAAAATGTGTGTCAGGAACTCCCTGGTGGTCCAGTCCTTCAGACTGCGTTTTTACTAGCAAGGGTGAGAGTTCAATCCCTGGTTGGTGAACTAGGATCCCACAAGCTGCTGCAGGGGTGGAGGGTGGGGGTGCTGGAAACCTTGTTACAAAATCGAATTCTGACTGAGATGAGCTCAGGTTCTACAAGTCTCAAGACTTGCAGCATCATGTTTAGGTTACATCTAGAAACGAACCAACATCTTATTTCTGGTTTAAAGTTCTGCTGTAGTGGTTGACAGGTTCTGTGGAACAGAGAATAAAAAAGAAGGCCTGTGGTCAAATGCAGGTCTATGGGAATCAGTTTTGGGAGATGCTGGAGTAGCCTCCAGGCTGTGTGGTGCATACAATACAATTTCTGTACTTCTAATGTAGCTGTGGTTGAAAAACCTGTGGTTTTGCAGATGCCCCCTTATCTCCACCTTTCTGCAGAGCCCAGGCTACAGGTGAAGGTACCACTCCATAGCCTTAAAAGAAGACCATATGGGAATCCTGCTCAGCACAGTTCAGGCTCCTGTCCCAGGGGAACACTCAGGTAGGAGAGCCACCCTGGAGCGGCAGGCATGGTCACCTGATTTCTGATTAAAGAAGGGGGCAGCAGAGCCTGTTGTGGATCCAACTGCCCTTTTCACTTCCAGCGCCTCGCCTCCGCGTGGCAGCTGGTGCAACTTTGTGCAGATCAAATTCTTTAGCTTCTCCAAGAACCTTATTTCCTCACATATAAAAGCACAGATAACTCAACTTCCTCACGAGGTTGCTGTGAAGATTAAGAGGGAGAAATCATTAAAGCAGTAGACTCCAACCTCCAGGATCTAGTGTCTGATGATCTGAGGTGGAGCTGATGTAATAATAATAGAAATAAGGTGTGCAATAAACGTAATATGCTAGAATAACCCCCAAACCACCCCACCCCACCCTCACCTGCCCGGGTCCGTGCAAAAACTGTCTTCCACAAAACTGATTACTGGTGCCAGGAAGCTTGGGGACTGCTGTATGGAAGCATGTGATACAACGCCTGGAATGAAGCGTGTGTTCATTAAATACAAGTCACTGTGAGGGTGATTCGTTTGTTCATAATCTTTGGGGGCATCACAAAATATCTGACAACACATATAAACCTTGACAAGTTTTCACTCTGGGGTCTGATAGCCTGTAGAGAGTAGGCCTAACACTATATGTTTTTAAGAGATTGTTTTCCTCGAGGCTTACTTTGCTCTCTTCTGATTTCTGCTGTTCAGACGGAACCTGAGACCAGACAGACTCCTCCATGACAAAACACAGGACTGCAGAAGTGCATCTTCACTCCATTTTAATTTTACAAGCCTGTGTCCTGGCCCCTGGCAGAGCTGACCCAGATCTTTTGCCTTCTGCTTTTCAAGCACTGCTGCCCTATTACCAGGAGTCCTTGCTCTCAGTGCAGCGGATAGCCCAGTCCAGAGTATGAGAATCATGGATCTTCTAGAGGAAAATGAAGGGTTGGGGAAATGGCTTTTGGATCCTGAGGAGGAGAACCAAAAGTTTGGGTCAAGAGAGAAGTGTCTCAGGCCTGACTGCTGCTTTGGATTTCTCTTCCTCCAGGACTCTGGGGGTCCCCTTCCATCTTTTCTTCCTGCTTTCCCCCAAAAGCCCCTCTTGGCCTGTGCTGTAGGATCACTGTCTCCCGCTGCTTTTGCACAGAACCTTGCTTAATGGTTAAGAAGGTACTTTTAAGAAAGAAAACTAAAAAAAAAAAAAAGAAAGAAAGAAAACTGCATTTTAAAAACGAGTTTCTCAGCATAATGAAATGAGATTCCAGTGATGAATATACTGATGAGAATAGCTTATTATCGTGTGTGCCAAACATAATTTTGAAAATGAGTTGGGAACAGGCTTAAAGGTTAGGGCTTCAGTCACACAGCTGGAAAGTGACAGAAAGTGAAAGTCGCTCAGTCGTGTCCAACTCTTTGCAACCCTATCCAGTCCATGGAATTCTCCAGGCCAGAATACTGGAGTGGGTAGCCTTTCCCTTCTCCAGTGGACCTTCCCGACCCAAGAATTGAACTGGGGTCTCCTGCATTGCAGGAGGATTCTTTACCAACTGAGCTGTCAGAGAAGCCTCAATATGAGGGAAAGTGACAGAGGCAGATGTGAATTCACTGCAGTCTGATTATAGTCCAAATGTCTCTAATTCAGGCTTGGGTTGATGGGTAAAAGCTTCTGAATATTCCACAAAGTTCAATACGTAGGCAAATTACTTCTAGGTATAAAGCCTGCCCCCCAGATTTCATACAGATTCTGTAGATACAGGAAAGAACAAAATAAAAGTTGCTAAGTATGACGTTGTAATGTTGTCAGCAACAACAAACAATGGTCATTCTTAATCTCATCTAAGAAAACCCAACCTCTCCTTATTTGGGGTCACATTTTATTTATTAATATAACAGTAAAACAGATTTTAAAAAATATTTACACAACCTTCAAAGTAACCGTTTGTTCCTAGGTTTAAATCCATCCCTCTCCCTCCCCCTCGCTTTGCTAAGGAAAAAACCGTTTCCACAAATCCAGGAGCTGCTGGATTTGGTCTGTTTGGTAAAGAAATGAGAATGATGCCCGCCAGTGCCATCATCGTCACCACACGGGTTTTTGGAGCTCCTCTGTCTTCAGAGGGAACTGAAAATATCTCTAAAAATGCATTCTTTATAAAAATCCTCAATACATGTCAGGGGCTTATTATTAAAGTACCAGTCAATAAAGACATCGGGTTAACAAGGAGTTGAGTTAATGTGATCCAGAGGTACAGCCCTCTAGTCAACTTGATAAAGCTGCCACTGAATATAAACTTTATCTCACGGTAACATCTTCTCTGAAGGCTCTCAACATTTGGATGGATTCATCTCCACCTCCCAGTAGAAAGGTTTAACCAGATTGGTGCGATTTTTGCAGGTTGAAAGAGGTATTCTGTCCCATCCATTTGCTCGTACATTCAATATTTATTACATGTATAACATGTATCAGGCACCAGACATGCCTTGAAAGACTCTGACCTTGGTGAGAAAGACAAATATCAGAGGTGCTCTGCTATTCATAGTATACAGGGGCGGGCGCAAAGGGCTATGAGTGCAGAGAAGGTGTACATCACTCAGTCGTGGCGTCTAACACATGACGGATCTTGACTGAGCCTGAAGAACGTGAGAAGGGAAGCAGGAGTGAAGAGACGGCTGTGCATGAGCTAAGTGCAGCATGTGAAGAGGCCACGCTAAGAGAGAAGGATGTGGATACAGATGCCACGCTGAAGGATGTGGGAACATGCTAGAGGGGATTGCTGACGCCAGCATGACCAGTCAGGTTAAACACTAAGAATACATGGTCAGGGATATGACAGCAAATTGTTTCAAAAATCAAGTAGGAATTTGTTTGGGACATCTCCCTAGAATAAACATTGTTGACTATAGCTACTCCGTATGCACCAGCCATGATGTTATGGCATGCCTGACTCTTTAAGAGTTCATGAATAAATCCTGGAATGCTGGTATTATATGTCTTGAATTGTGGAAAGATCTACATTTTTATGGATGATAAGACTGACATGTTAATATTGTAAAAGATAAGTATTGAGTAGATTTAGGAAAAAGAAGATAAAAACGAGCAAGACTAGATTTCTGAAAGGGCCAGAAAGACACTGGAGTAGTCGAGGATGCCTTATTCAAAAATATGTTTATTCATTTATGAAGCTCTAGCTATGTACCTGGCATTCTGCCACAAACTGGGGATACTAATGTTGATAATACATAATCTCTTCCCTCAAGAAATATGCAGTCTTTTTGGCAAGATCAACAAATGAAAGATAGGAACAGAATGTGACCAAAAAAAATGTTATGCAAGGTATTATGGGAGCTCAGAAGAGGGGTGTCTAAATTTAGCCCTGGGAGCTATGAGGAAGACACAGCGCTGATGCTTGAATAGAACTAATGCAAGTTTTCTCAACTTTGGTACTATTGACATTTGTTAAAGGGGTGGGGGTGGGGGTTATCCTGTGTGTAACAGAAAGATTAGCAGCATTCTTGACCTATACTTGCTAGAAGCTAAAAACATATGGTCCCCTACCCCCAACACTTGTGACAACCCCAAACGTCTCTGTTGTTGTTCAGCCACCCAGTCGTGTCTGACTCTTCGTGACTCCATGGACTGCAGCATGCCAGGCCTCCCCTTCACAGATAACTGCCTTGCCGTGGCAAAGGGGCTTGCATAACTCAATGAAGCTATGAGCCATGTATAAGCATTGGGTGTAGGGCCACCCAAGACAAAGTGTTCACTGCAATGGTTCAAATGCATGCTCTTCACACCTGTTGATATCCTAAATTCATACTAAATATTATGCTATGATTTTAAAAATACAAAAATTACCCTCAGCTGAACCAGTAAGCCAATGACAACAAAATAGAGTAATGGTATTTATATGGATGGGAAAGAAGTTGGCTTTGCCATTTCCAGTTGCCAAGTGGATGGTGGCAGCAGTGGGATCAAATGGAATGGGAGTGGAGGCTCGATCTGAGGGAACAGGACAAAGGCAGCGATTAGAAAGAAGAAAGAAGAGAAATTTCTAGCACCAAGAACAGCCTTTGAAAAGTGGTGCTATCACCATGTCAGGTGAAAAATTAGTCTTACTAAGAAGGAACAGAAGAAGTCAGCCATTCTATGAACATAACCTTTTTAAGTCAGGTGTTTATAAACCAAGTCAGGTGTTTATGTGTACTGCTTTTTCCCTTTTTTTTTTTACAATATTCATTTCAGGACTACAGTAAACCTTCACTTGCTGTATTGCAGGAAAAAAATAATTATATATACTTTTATAAGCAGAGCATTGGGCCAACCCGTATTTGTCTCTTAAAACAGAGAGTAATAGTGTTATAGAATAACAAAAATACCTGTGCTTTCATCTTTTGTGTGCATCATTCAAATTTTTTATCACCCTACATTACCTGCTAGATTAAAACAATATCATGTAATGGGGAAATAAAGTATGAGTTAGTAAATAACATTTACCACTAAGACAAATATAAAGCTATGATGCCATTTTAAAAGTGTCTAAGTTAATATTATGATCACAATATGTAAGGCCAAATCTGATAAACTGTGGGGAATGGAAAAAATAAGTGTAGTTACCTGAAACTAATGAAAACAAATTATGTTTTAGCTCTAAAACTCTAATTAGCTTCCATAAAGTTTGGGTATGGCAAGGAGAATGAGTTCCTTCTTCAGACTTAGAAAATAAAGATTAGTAAAGAAAAATTATTGAGATCTAATTAGAATGGTTTTTACTAAAGTTAAAAGCTATAACAAAACTACAAAATACTTCTATTATTAATAATACTGTGAAAGCCTTACAAAAAGTTATGAGTCCTGAGTTCATTAACTTTTTCATCACATTGACAGCTCAACTATAATCACTGAGATCTATAACATAACATTGTTATTTTTCTATTGAATCTTTTTAAAGAAAAGAAAATCATTTGTATAACCTTTATTTATATTCTTGGTTTCATGACAAAAAAAGTTAATACATATTTGAATGAGTTTCATTAATATACTTTACCTATTATAAAATCTGTAAAATGAGTTCTATTGACAGCATAGCTGTGAGCACAAACAACACACAGGTAGAGAAAGCAAACAGGATGCATGATACACCTGCCAGGGATCATGACTGTAGTAGGAAAAGGAAAGAATTTGGAGCCAGCCAGAGGCCTGCTTCCGAGAAGGAAATGGCACCCCACTCCAGTACTCTTGTTTGGAGAATCCAATGGATAGAAGAGCCTGGTGGGCTGCAGTCCATGGGGTCGCGAAGAGTCGGACACGACTGAGCGACTTCACTTTCACTTTTCACTTTCATGCATTGGAGAAGGAAATGGCAACCCACTCCCGTGTTCTTGCCTGGAGAATCCCAGGGACGGTGGAGCCTGGTGGGCTGCCGTCTCTGGGGTCGCACAGAGTCAGACATGACTGAAGCGACTTAGCAGCAGCAGCAGCAGTAGAGGCCTGCTTTCCTATTTGTGTGCATGCTCAGTTGCTCAGTTGTGTCTGACTCTTTGCAACCCCATGGACTGTAGCCCGCCAGGCTCCTCTGTCCATGGAATTTTCCAGGCAAGAATACTGGAGTGGGTAGAGCTCAGCCTATGTACTCACTTACTGGAATTATTTCTTATGTGTAATATATGGATACCAATGCCCATCTTTTGGCTTGTTACTAAAACTGAATGACCAAAAAAAAAAAAACCTACGTAAAATACACAGCACAGAGCTTGGCCCATCTGGGACTTCCCTAATGGTTCGGCGGTTAAGAGTCCACCTTCCAGCGCGGGGTACGTGGTCCCTGGTGTGGGAACTAGGATCCCACACGCTGCAGGGCAACCAAGCACACATGTTACAATTACAGAAGTCCGAGCGCTGCAGTGAAGAGCCCACGCAGCCAAAAAGCAAAAAAGTAGGCTCTATTCTTCTACCCTATTTCCTGTACACAAGTTTCTGGAGTCCATAATTATACCAAGCTAAAATTTTTTGGCGATATCCTGCCAACACCAGTTGAGCTGCCCAGTAGTTATCACAACCTTGCCTTATAAATTCAAATAATTGACTATTCACATTTCAGTTGCAATTATTATTCACAACTTACAACCATTCTGAGCTTCACAATACACGCTTCTCATGTACCTAACCTCTTTTGAAGCTGAAGCAATAATAAAGCCGAGAGAACAAAGCAGATCTACAGGCTTTCTTGAGCACTGTATTTTCCCCACTGAGAACGCAGATCCCTGCTCCTTTAGGTCATCCTTCCTGTGATGTTTTTCACCAAACGGGCACGGTGATCAGTGGCTCTGCAGTTTCATGTTTCTTTAGCTCTATTAAAAAAGAAATCTTTTTAATTTTTTAATTTAGAAATTTTTAATTTCTAAAAAAGAAAATGTTCAAAGATCCCAGAAGAGGCTTTTAACTCTACTGTTAATAACTAAAGTACATTTAAGATTAGAATGTGTTGCCCCATCCTTTCCAATGCTTTGTTTTTTCTTTTTTTCCCACACATGCATGTCTTAATTTCCTAATTACACTGTAAACTTCTCAAGGAGAGACACGATGATCTTCCACTTGTTTTTTCAGTGCAGCTTGGTGGGAGTCACGGCTCAATGAACTACTGAGAACTCAATCGTACTCACAGGGAGAGACACAATAGCACGACTAGCACAGGTGACCCACCTACAATCTACCTAATAAGCAAATCCCCAGAAATAATGTCACTGCTGGCTTTGTTCTGCTTGTTTGTTACATCTTGTTGTATGCACATCTTGCCAAAAGTGTCTGGGTCTGATGCTTAAAAATAGGTTTTTTTCATACAAAATGTCACCTTGATAAGCATCTGGTGTTCAGTGAAGAACAGAACTCTCTCCTAACAGTAGATGGAAAACTCTCTTATTAAGAGATGGTATCCATAGTGGCACCTAATTTGGCAACTTTAAGTGTCAATTAATGGAATTTTAGCGGTAATTCTGCCTATTCGCAGGTTTTCACCATATGCTATCTTTAGAATCTGTCTCTCTATAAGTTAAGCCTCTGGTAATTCCCAACCAATAAGCAGCACATCACTGGTGTGCTGCTAAACTTCAAACCATGACCCCTACACAGTAGTACACAGTGATGTTAATCAGATGCAACCGCGAGTTATGTTACTTGATGCAGAGCATGTACAACTTGCCCCGAGAAGAGGAACAGGCACAATGTCAAGTCAGCACCTAAGAAAGGTGGCATTTACTGCAGCATGTAAGAACAGGATCTTCCACACAATCTTAAGATGTTAACACAAAAAGGTTGAAAATGGGTTTGATGTATAACTGTGTTCAATAAACATCTATTGAATGAACCAAGGAAACAGTAACCAGAACAAATCTTTTCTGGTTTATATCTTTCTTCTATAGTCAACCAAAAGTGATCTACAGAACAAGTTTACATAGAAAACATGGGCTTCCCTGGTAGCTCAGTGGGTAAAGAATCTGCCTGCAATGCAGGAGACCCTGGTTCAATTCCTGGTTGGGAAGATCCTCTGGAGAAGGGATAGGCTACCCACTCCAGTATTCTCGGGCTTCCCTGGTGGCTCAGGTGTTAAAGAATCCACTTGCAATGCAGGAGACCTGGATTTGATCCCTGAGTTGGGAAGATCCCCTGGAGAAGAGAAAGGCTACCCACTCTAGTATTCTGGCCTGTCCATGGATAGAATGTATGGAATGTCATGATCCCATTCTATATAGTCCATGGGGTTGCAAAGAGTCGGATGCAACTGAGTGACTTTCATGTAGAAAACCTAGAAAGACAAAAAGGGCTAAAATTTACTCCTCCATTTGCTGGATATACAATATCCAGCAATACAGAGGATTAATTTTTATGATTAGAAGTTATTTGTTGGTAAAAGTATGAAATTCCAGAGAGACCTCTACTTCTGCTTCATTGACTATGCTAAAGCCTTTGACTGTGTGGATCACAACAAACTGTGGAAAATTCTGAAAGAGATGAGAGTACCAGACCGCCATACCAGTCTCTTGAGAAACTATGTGGGTCAAGAAGCAACAGCTAGAACCAGACATGGAACAACTGACAGTTCAAAATTGAGAAAGGAGTGCAACAAGGCTGCATATTGTCAACCTGCTTATTTAACCTCTATGCAGAGTACATCATGTGAAATGCCAGGCTGGATGGATCACAAACTGGACTCAAGATTGCTGGGGAAAATATCAACAACCTCACATATGTAGATGATACCACTCTATGGCAGAAAGTGAAGAGGAACTAAAGAGCCTCTTGATGAGGGTGACATAGGAGAGTGGAAAAGCTGGCTTAAAACTCAATATTTAAAAAATTAAGATCATGGCATTCAGTCCCATCATTTCATGGCAAATAAAAGGGGGAAAAGTGGAAGCAGTGACAGATTTTATTTTCTTGGTTTCCAAAATCACTGCGTTCAGTGACTGCAACCATGAAATTAAAAGATGCTTGCTCTCTGAAGAAAAGCTATGACAAACTTAGTGTATTAAAAAGCAGAGATATCACTTTGCTGAAAAAAGTCTGTGTAGTCAAAGCTATGGTTTTTCCAGTAGTCATGTATGGATGTGAGAGTTGGACCATAAAGAAGGCTGAGTGCCAAAGAATTGATGCTTTTGAACTGTGTTGGTGGAGAAGACTCTTGAGAGTCTCTTAGACGTATATCAAACCAGTCAATCCTAAAGGAAATCAACCCTGAATACGCAATGGAAGACCTGATGCTGAAACTGAAACTCCAATACTTTGGCTACCTGATGCGAAGAGCCAACTCTTTGGAAAAGACCCTGATGCTGGGAAAGAGCGAAGGCAAAAGAATAGGGCAGCAGAGGATGAGGCGGTTAGACAGTATCACTGACTCAATGGACATGAATTTGCGCGAACTCCAGGAGTCAGTGGAAGACAGAGGAGCCTGATGTGCTACAGTCCATGGGGTCTCAAAGTGTCTGCCACGATGTAGCAACTGAACAACAACAAAAGCAGGAAAAGATCACAACATTCTAAAAAAGTGTCCTGATATGCCAGGACGCAGTAGGGATAATAAAACGCTGAACATGTGGCAGTTTCGGCTTGAAGCACCGCAAACATCCAGAGACTGATTTTGCCAACTTTTGTCCTATTAGCTGATGATGTCTGTATTTCTGACCTAAAGACAGGTATGGACCCAGTTACAAAGAGAACAATTTTAATTTTCAATCGAGAACTTTAATGCTTATTTTACCCCAGGTGTTATGCTAGATATCAAAAAAATAAGATCTATGACTGGACACGGTCCCTGGTTGTAAGATGCTCATGGTTTAGTCAAAAGCCTGTGGACTGAAGCGCACTGCATGTACTTCCGCTTTTCTTACAATAGTCTTTCATAGACTGGGTACCTTTATTAGAGGTATTCTGTTGCATTATTTCCTCTACTAGTCTATAAATTCCTTCCCAGGCAATGTACATATTGGAAAGATGTTACATATAAACCTTAAATTAAAAAAAATTACGGACAATTAAAAAAATTAAGACAACTTTTAAAGTACTTTTGGAATGTTCAGATTCCATGCCATAAAATATTTCAGATCATAAGTAAAGAACAAGTCTCCTAAAGACTAGTGACTAATATAGTTCTTGTTGTTGTTCTTCAAGCTCATTTTTATTTTCTTGAAGTAACACATAATGTCACTTTAGAAACCAGATAGTCTTAGAAACTTATTATAATACAAAATGACAGTCCCCTGCCCATGCCCCCTCCAGGATTTTCTCCAGAATCCCAGTGTCTTCTAGCTCCACTGGCAACACAGAGAAGCCCCTGTGACCTCTGCTCTTTTCCCTTGGAGGCCCCGGGCTCCCTGTGTCTTTGCAGCCTCTCTGCATCCCCCGATTCCCCTTGCCGAAGGGACCCAGCCAGCCTGGAGATGTGCCCTCACCCCTGGGAAAGTGTGCTGTGTCTTCTCTTTAACAAGTTTCCTCTACTGTTTGTCTTCCTGGAAAACTAGTCGATGTTTAGCTTTCTGAATTCATCCTTCAATTCTCTTTTTTCCTTGCCTGCCTGTGTGACTCATGCAATTCTGCCCTATTTAACAATGACTTTTAAAGAATTTAAAGAAAAGTTCTTTGTAAAAAAGAAAAAAACAGAAAAAGAAAATCCACACTCTTCCTTAAAATCTATCACCCTAGTTTAAAAAACTCTATGCAGCAGAGCTTCTACTAGAAAAGGTTGCCATTTCCTTTTGGATAATTCCTTAATGGATGTTCAGGGAAAACCTGGGATAAACTCCTAGGACAGACACAAGACTGGCAGGGGTCTCCACCTGGCAAGAGAAATTAGGACACGGGAAGTGTGGTGGAAATACAGAGTCACCTGGCCACATTACAGAAGGGAAAATTAAAGGCAGATGTCTCCTACATCACCGACCACATACAGAGTCCTAAGGCCTACTTAGTAAGAAGCAAAGACAAAGTGACAGCCCGCTGCTCAGGGATGAAAAACCGTACAGGGAGAAAAGAGGAGGAGGAAGGTTTCTCGTGACTGATTAATTTATCACCTACCTAGAAAAAGCTGCGTTTTGGTATAAGTTTGTTTTTTTCATGATGGTTCTCATCAGGCCATATAATCTATTTTTCTTTTCTCTTGGTCCCATTACGTAAAAAGATGGAAGAGGGTGGGATGCAGAAAGAGAATGGTGTAGAATGATGCCGCCCCCTCCACTGTCTCTGTAAACTCAGAGGCGTACCTGGTAACATTATATGACGTGTCAGTACGGAAACAAGCTCTTTTATAATATTTCTGGTTATAGCTTTTAGTTACCTTTCTCCTTCCTTAGGGCATGAACAAATCTACCATTTGAAAAATAACCTGAGATTGACTCTATTCAAAGGAATATATATGTAGATAAGTAAGTGAGAGTATCTGATTAATAGATTATTTGAATTTTAGGTCATATAAAGGATATAGGAAGACAAGGCAGGAAGGATGGGAGGAGGAAAAGGGGTTTAGACTCTATCCACAACCTGATAAATCTATCTCAGTAAAAGTGAGGCGATTCATTTTCAGTGGGGGTACAGTTAGTATAGACCATATTTTTGGCTTTCACCTTGACATTCCTGACTCACTTTGATTCAGGATTGAAACCTAGAAAAGATAATGGCATAGCATGGATGCTTAGTGTTTCCTGATGATGCAGCAATCAAAATCAGTACCCGAACTCAAAGGTTTCAGAAGCAGCTGATATCTGTTCTGGGCCAGCAACAAGATGTGTGCCAAAGGGATGTGTGCTGGCATATGACTATCTGAGAAGATGCATCAATCTCAGCATGTGGTGGCTTTCAAATGAAACCAAACTGATCTCAATTAACCAGGGCAATATTCTTTTGTAAAAAATAAAACCTTACTACTATCAATAAAAGCATTTGAAAAATCAGTGGGTTTAGTAGGCAGCAGGGAAAGAAAAAAGGTTAGAAACATGAATTTGCATTTCTCCATTCTTTATGGTATGAAGGAAAAACCGCCACAAGGGATGATAGTTTGCTATTTTTCATTGCAAAAACAAACACATATTTTAAGCATCTGTAACTGATCAAAATTGCACTCATCTCACACGCTAGTAAAGTAATGCTCAAAATTCTCCAAGCCAGGCTTCAGCAATATGTGAACCGTGAACTTCCTGATGTTCAAGCTGGTTTTAGAAAAGGCAGAGGAACCAGAGATCAAATTGCCAACATCCACTGGATCATCGAAAAAGCAAGAGAGTTCCAGAGAAACATCTATTTCTGCTTTATTGACTATGCCAAAGCCTTTGAGTGTGTATCACAATAAACTGGAAAATTCTTCAAGAGATGGGAATACCAGACCACCTGACCTGCCTCTTGAGAAACCTATATGCAGGTCAGGAAGCAACAGTTAGAACTGGACATGGAACAACAGACTGGTTCCAAATAGGAAAAGGAGTACGTCAAAGCTATATATTGTCACCCTGCTTATTAACTTATATGCAGAGTACACCATGAGAAATGCTGGGCTGGAAGAAGCACAAGCTGGAATCAAGATTGCTGGGAGAAATATCAATAACCTCAGATATGCAGATGACACCACCCTTATGGCAGAAAGTGAAGAGGAAATAAAAAGCCTCTTGATGAAAGTGAAAGAGGAGAGTGAAAAAGTTGGCTTAAAGCTCAACATTCAGAAAACTAAGATCATGGCATCTGGTCCCATCATTTCATGGGAAACAGATGGGCAAATAGTGGAAACAGTGTCAGACTTTATTTTGGGGGCTCCAAAATCACTGCAGATGGTGACTGCAGCCATGAAATTAAAAGACGCTTACTCCTTAGAAGGAAAGTTATGACCAACCTAGACAGCATATTCAAAAGCAGAGACATTACTTTGCCAACAAAGGTCCGTCTAATCAAGGCTATGGTTTTTCCAGTGGTCATGTATGGATGTGAGAGTTGAACTGTGAAGAAAGCTGAGCGCCGAAGAATTGATGCTTTTGAACTGTGGTGTTGGAGAAGACTCTTGAGAGTCCTTTGGACTGCAAGGAGATCCAACCAGTCCATCCTAAAGGAGATCAGTCTTGGGTGTACATTGGAAGGATTGATGCTGAAGCTGAAACTCCAATACTTTGGCCACCTCATGTGAAGAGCTGACTCATTGGAAAACACCCTGATGCTGGGAGGGATTGGGGGCAGGAGGAGAAGGGGACGACGGAGGATGAGATGGCTGGATGGCATCACCGACTCAGTGAACATGAGTTTGGGTAAACTCCGGGAGTTGGTGATAGACAGGGAGGCCTGGTGTGCTGCGGGTCACAAAGAGTCAGACACCACTGAGCGACTGAACTGAACTGAACTGATCAAAATATTAATTGATGCTTCCAACAAGATAAAAAGAAAATAGGTCAGTTTGAAACCCTGTCTTTAAAAACTTACAAAGGTAGGGACTTCCCTGGTGGTCCAGAATCTGCCTTCCCATGCAGGGGACTTGGGTTCGATTTCTGGTGGGGAAACTAAGATCGCACATGCCATGGGGCAGTTAAGCCAGTATGCCTCAGTAAGAGATGTCCATGCACTGCAACTAGAGGGCCTGGGGCACAGAGGGCCCACACACCACAACAAAGACCCAGCATAGCCAAAAAAAAAATTACAAAGGTATTACTTCTAAAATGTTAGCTCCATTTTTTATTTGAAATAGTGAGGCAGATATTTTTTAAAAGCTAGATTTAAATGTTATTCATAAAAAGGTGTAAATTATTTGTTAGAAGACACTACAAGATTTTTTCGAGGCTATTAACTTTTTAAAAATCTCTTTTAAAAGTAAATGTTGCAGCCACCCATTTCTTAGCTTCATCATTTTTTGATCAAAGGCTTTAGGTTGGCTAAATTCTTCCATTAGAGTTTCCTTCAGCATTACATTTCTATCTTTTTACCAAATCTCAGTGATGTCTAAGTCAGAATAAAATAGGCTTAACCAATGGTGGAGGAAATAATAATGAAGCAATAAACATACAAAACAGAAAACCTAATCAATGTAATTTCAAATATTAAAAGCCTAAAAAGGCTTTTATTTTGCTAATAAAAACAAATACAGTAAAAAATAATTTAATCAAGTACTTTAAAAGCTGGCAGTTCTTAAGAGTTTCTGTTAAAGCTTACAACTTTGACCAAGAATGTAAAAGAGAAAAGAGACAGCTGAGCTCATTCTAACAACGCGCAGATTTGTTTTCCTCTGGGAATTAGAACAGCCCATCAACAGCAAGTAGGGAGGAAAACTTTTACTGCAAATATTCAACAATTTTCCCATTATGTAAGGAGTGCAAGCAATGCACTTACCAGCTATTATATGTCTTGTTTTTCAAATCCACTGGAAATCTTTTTCATTGGAAAATAAGAACATATTTGGCAGCCAAAGGACTTTAAAGGCATTTATAATGATGACTACCAGGAGTTATATGAAATTACCTAATAAATATAGTAAATTTTGGGCTTCCCAGGTGGCTCAGTGGTAAAGAATCCACCTGCCAATGCAGGAGATGCGGGTTCGATTCCTGGGTTGGCAAGATCCCCCAGTAGGAAATGGCAACCCACTCCAGTATTCTTGCCTGGAAAATTCCATGGACAGAGGAGCCTGGTGGGCTATAGTCCATGGGGTCACAAAGAGTGGGCACGACTGAGCACACACATATGAAGACTGTAGACCCAAGCACAACTGCCCTCAAAGTATTAATAGCAGTTCTATCTTTACGGGACATTTAAAAAGGTTCACAGAGTAAATCTATCTATAAGCATTAGAAAAAAAAACAGAAAGAAGGGAAACAAGAAGACGCAGAAGAGAACACAGGAGAGAATAGGCCCAGCGGTACCGTGGATGAGCAGAACTCCAGAGTTCTCAAGGGAAGGACTCTGCCCGAAGCCTGGGGCAACACACAGGGGCACCATGCTTGGATCTAATGACCTGCTCCACTGGAGGATTATGCAGTCTCTTTCACACCATCCTTTCCTCTTCCCACCCACACTGCAGAGGACAGGCGCTGCGTTCAGCCATTCTCACTGAGCCCCACCAGCTAGACCAGGGAAATGGCCGAAAGTGCAGTCTGCGGCAAAGCAACAGCACATGACCAATACAAAACTTACTTCTGTAAGGTAGATAAATGGATCCCCAAACTGAATATTCAATGTGATACCAATCTTATTTTTAAAATCTTACCTAAAAAACCATATATATACATATATATGTACACACTGTATATATATATATGCTGTTAAGTCACTTCAGTCATGTCCGACTCTGTGCAACCCCATAGACGGCAGCCCACCAGGCTCCCCCGTCCCTGGGATTCTCCAGGCAAGAACACTGGAGGGGGTTGCCATTTCCTTCTCCAGTGCATGAAAGTGAAAAGTAAAAGTGAAGTCGCTCAGTCGTGTCTGACTCTTAGCGACCCCATGGACTGCAGCCTACCAGGCTCCTCTGTCCATGGGATTTTCCAGGCAAGAGTACTGGAGTGGGGTGCCATTGCCTTCTCCAGTAATATATATATATATATATATATAATTTATATTATTATATTTTATATTTATACAAGAAAAATGAGAATGAATCTACCCAGTGGTGTGCTGGAACCAGCTTATACTAGCTCCTGAAAATAGACTATTAAATTTTCAGAAATTTTGCAGACCAGTTTTTAAAACATAGCTACTATTTAAAATTACATAAACATTTAAATTATATAAACTTACAATTAAACAAATCGCATAAAAAAGGTAATCCTGAGTTGACCAAAAATTTAACCTGGATGAACTTTTTGGTCAGCCTAATAAGTACTCAAAACTTATCATTTCTTAATTATTTTACTACATTTTATCATTATCCATGCTCTTGAGATGATTTATTCCTATGATTTCTGAATGGTGAAAATACTGTGTAATGATGTACTACTGTGTAATTTTTCCCAGTTCATCATCACTAAGGTCATGATGGCCAACAAAAAACTGGCAAACTAGGGTTCACTTTATTGTTTTACTGATTGTCTAGACATAAGAAAATGACTGAGAAAATGTTAATAATGTAGATTCAACATAAAAATAAGTTTGTAGCTGTTGCTGCTAAGTCGCTTCAGTCGTGTCCAACTCTGTGCAACCACATGGACTGCAGGCCACCAGGCTACTCTGTCCATGGGATTCTCCAGGCAAGAACACTGGAGTGGGTTGCCATTTCCTTCTCCAATGCATGAAAGTGGAAAGTGAAAGTGAAGTCGTTCAGTCATGTCCGACTCTTAGCGACCCCATGGACTGCAGCCTATCAGGCTCCTCCATCCATGGGATTTTCCGGGCAACAGTACTGGAGTGGGATGCCATTGCTTTCTCCATATCAGAAAAATTTGAGGAAATATTCTTCCAGGATTTGAAAACTATTATGTGAATCAGCAAAGAAGTTGCTCAAGTCATTGACAAAATCTGACCTAAGTTTTGGTTATTTCACTTTCATCTTACTCATTAATATAAATAAAGGTATCACCCAATATTCATATGGAATTATACTTAGTTGGTTGTTAAACATGTATAAGCACATCACTGCATATGATTTATCTACCTATATTTCTACATTTTCCAAGTTTTATATAAAAACACTATTACTTCTGCAATTTGTAATTTATTTTTTAAGAAAGATTCGTTATGGCCAAAACCAAAAAAGTGATTGGTTCATATCAAATTTATGGCTTTTTTAAAATAGACTTTTTAAATGTGAATCATTTTTTTATAGTCTTTATTGAATTTGTTACAATATTGTGTCTGTTTTATGTTTTGGCCACAAGGCATGTGAGATCTTGGCTACCTGACCAGGGATCGAACCCACATCCCCTGCACTGGACCACCAGGGAAATCCCAAATTCATGACTTTTAGTTAATAAAAATTAACCAATCACTCTGTGGAAACAGCAGGCTAAGGTCAAATCTAAATGCCATTACTGGGATGAAAGTCCCCCAGAATCCTAGTATGAATAGCAGCATGCATACAACTTCAAAACAGGTTTCAAAAAGAAAACAAACTATATATTTTACAAACTTCTATGGGTCTGGTGTAAGACTTTTTTTAAAGTAGTTAAAAAACACACAGAAATCCTTTGCCTTCCTATACACTAACAATGAGAAAACAGAAAGAGAAATTAAGGAAACAATTCCATTCACCATTGCAATGAAAAGAATAAAATACTTAGGAATAAATCTACCTAAAGAAACAAAAGACCTATATATAGAAAACTATAAAACACTGATGAAAGAAATCAAAGAGGACACAAATAGATGGAGAAATACGGATCAGAAGAATCAATATAGTGAAAATGAGTATACTACCCAAAACAATCCATAGATTCAATGCAATCCCTATCAGGCTACCAATGGTAGTTCTCAGAGAACTAGAACAAATAATTTCACAATTTGTATGGAACTACAAAAAACCTTGAATACCCAAAGCAATCTTGAGAAAGAAGAATGGAACTGGAGGAATCAAACCTGCCTGACTTCAGACTACAGTACAAAGCTACAGTCATCAAGACAGTATGTCACTGGCACAAAGACAGAAATACAGATCAATGGAACAAAAAAGAAAGCCCAGAGATAAATCCATCCACCTATGGACACCTTATCTTTGACAAAGGAGGTAAGAATATACAATGGAGAAAAGACAATATCTTTAACAAGTGGTGCTGGGAAAACTGGTCAACCACTTGTAAAAGAATGAAACTAGAACACTTTCTAACACCATACATAAAAATAAACTCAAAATGGATCAAAGATCTAAATATGAGACCAGAAACCATAAAACCCTTAGAGGAAAACATAGGCAAAACACTCTCTGACATAAATCACAGCAGGATCCTCTATGACTCACCTCCCAGAGTAATGGAAATAAAAGCAAAAATAAACAAATGGGACCTAATTAAAATTAAAACTTTTGCACAACGAAAGACACTATAAGCAAGGTGAAAAGACAGCCTTTGGAACAGGAGAAAATAATAGCAAGTGAAGCAACTGACAAAAAAATTAATCTCAAAAATACACAAGCAGCTCATGCAGCTCAATTTCAGAAAAATAAACAACTCAATTAAAAAATGGACCAAAGAATAAACAGACATTTCTCCAAAGAAGACATACAGATGGCTAACAAACAAATGAAAAGATGCTCAACATCACTCATTATCAGAGAAATGCAAATCAAAACCACAATGAGGTACCATCTAACACCAGTCAGAATGGCTGCTATCAAAAAATCTACAAACAATAAATGCTGGAGAGGGTGTGGAGAAAAGGGAACCCTCTTACACTGTTGGTGGGAATGCAAACTAGTACAGCCACTATGGAGAACAGTGTGGAGATTCCTTAAAAAACTGGAAATAGAACTGCCATATGACCCAGCAATCCCACTGTTGGGCATATACACCGAGGAAACCAGAACTGAAAGAGACACATGTACCCCAGTGTTCATCACAGCACTGTTCATAGTTGTTTATAGCTAGGACATGGAAGCAACCTAGATGTCCATCGGCAGATGAATGGACAAGAAAGCTGTGGTACATATACACAATGGAATATTACTCAGCTATTAAAAAGAATGCATCTGAATCAATTCTAATGAGGTGGATGAAACTGGAGCCTATTATACAGAGTGAAGTAAGTCAGAAAGAAAAACACCAATAGAGTATATTAATGCATACATATGGAATTTAGAAAGATGGTAACGAAGACCCTATATGCGACACAGCAAAAGAGACACAGATGTAAGGACAGACTTTTGGACTCTGTGGGAGAAGGCGAGGGTGGGATGATTTGGGAGAATAGCATTGAAACATGTATACTATCATATGTGAAATAGATCGCCAGTCCAGGTTCAATGCAAGAGACAGGGTGCTCAAGGCTGGTGCACTGGGATGACCTTGAGGGATGGGATGGGGAGGGAGGTGAGAGGGGGTTCAGGATGGGGGACACATGTACACCCATGACTGATTCATGTCAGTGTATGGCAAAAACCACCACAATATTATAAAGTAATTAGCCTCCAATTAAAATAAATAAATTTACAAAAAAAAAGTAGTTAATAGTCAAATTATTATATGGGCTTCCCTAGTAGCTCAGCTGGTAAAGAATCGCCTGCAATGCAAGATACTCGGTTCAATTCCTGGGTTGGGAAGATCTGCTGGAGAAGGGAAGGCTACCCTCTCCAGTATTCTTGGGCTTCCCTGGTGGCTCAGCTGGTAAAGATGCACCCACAATGCAGGAAACCTGGGTTCCATCCCTAGGTTGGGAAGGACCCCATCCCTGGGTTGGGAAGTCCCTGGAAAAGGGACTGTCTACCCACTCCAGTATTCTGGCCTGGAGAATTCCATGGACTGTATATTCATGGGGTCACAAAGAGTTGGACACGACTGAGCAACTTTCCCTTTCATATACTTTCAATCAAATTAAATGAACATAAACATTTAGAATTTAAAAATCATTAATGTGGGACTTCTTTGGTGGTCCAGTGGTTAAGAATCCACCTAGGATTGTAGGGCATGCACGTTTGATCCCTGAGAGGGGAACTAAGATCCCACGTGCCACGGAGCAACTAAGCTCACAAGCCACAACCATTGAGCCTGTGCACTACAAGTAGAGAATCCATGGGTCACAAGGGAAGAAGATCCTGAGTGCCGCCACTAAGACCAATGCAGCCAAATAAAAAAATATTAAAAAAAAAAAAAATCAAGAATGTAACTATTATTTCCTTAGTGTATTCTATATTCCAGAGATTCTCCTAGGTACTAGGGATAAGAGTATAGGAAATGGACTCCAGTCCAGTGTTCTTGCCTGGAGAATCCCAGGGACGGGGGAGCCTGGTGGGCTGTCTATGGGGTTGCACAGAGTTGGACACAACTGAAGCGACTTAGCAGCAGCAGCAGCAAGGACAAGAGTAAAAATGATGAGCCCTGGCACTCAAAGAGCTCATAGTTAAGTGGAGAAGATACATAAGTAAACAGGCAAGATCTTTTCAAAAAAATTTAATCAGGCAATTTTAATCATATTAGGGGGCGTGGGAAAACCTAAGGATATCTGGAATCTTTAGAAAAATAACATCACAAATATAAAATAAGTCATGACTGTCAATTCAAATGAATAAAAGGGTGAAGTAAAATCAAACATTAAAAAATCATAAACTGGATTGCAAGTGGCAAGACTGTGCTGATATGAACAGTAAAGTTTACCTCCTTGCAGCAGCCAGAGATACTCCTCAAATTCCCAGGTAGCTCAGGGCTAGTGTTTCCAGAACAGGCTTGGCAGAGCAGTCCATCCTAACTCAAATTTCTAGTGGCACCCAAGACCATCCTGCTCACCTGCCGCCAATGCCTATGTCAGCTTAAGAACACGGATGAGATACGGCAATTGTTCCCTGGGCCGTGGCTCTTCCTGTTACAAGAATTCCTAACAACAGAAATCAACTGAAATGAATGTGTGGATGGACAGATGGATGGATAGGCAGGTGGGTGGACAGACAGGCAGATGTATGGGTAGATAGAATTGTTTTTCCTTAAGACCCTTACTTTCAAAAAAAGAAGATACGTTATTCAGTATCTTCAGTATCCCACTCCCTGTATGGCCTCCTTATTTAGGTAGCAAATATCATTCCTGTTTTATTGATAGAGCAGTGGAGAGAGGAAAGCATCCAAACACCCGAAGCTGGTATGATAATGCCACACATTTTGCGTCCAGACACTCTTAAACCTGGGGCCACGGTTTTCCTGGGACAGACGTACAACTGTTTCGGTCTGAGTTGAACCCACTCAGATGACATTTTAAGATTTTTCCTGGAATTTCAAGAAAAGAAGAAAGAAGGAAATGAAGACAAAAGAGGAAAGAGGAAAGAAACGTAACTACAAATGGTGAGGTTTGGAGCTAAGACATTTCCAAGTTCTTCTCCTAATCCACCTCATTCCCACAGGCCACAGCCCTGACAGCAAGGCCCTGAGAAAGGATGGGGTTCCTGTGACAGGAACCCACAGTAGCAGCAAAGGTTCCCTCAGCATCACCACCAGCACTTTAACCAGAGTCAGCTGATGTGGGACTAGCCTTGGTGGTGGGGCAGCAGGACTACTGGATGATTTTAGCAGCCTGAGAAAACAGCAATGTATATAGACAATCAACACACAAGTACAAATCGGAAAGGTTATTTTCTTTTAAACATGGGTTATTTACTTCTGCAAGTATCCTCAAAAGGGAATACATTTCTTGAGATCCTGAGATTTCTAGTTATTTCTAGTTCATTTGCAAGTATCTCCTCTCAAATCAGAAAACACTGATCATCTGTCATGTTACCAGACCTAGAGATGCAAAGATGAACAGCTGCCTTCAGGTGGTGAGCCAGACTTATATAATTACGTACTACATTACATATATTACTATAATATATTACTATATTACAGGGTAGTCCGTGCTCCAGACAGAAGTATGCCCAAGTAATTAGGACCCAGTCTTTAGTTGGTCCTGTGATATCAAATGTTTCAAATAGTAACTTTAAGCCCCGTTTTAAAATTTTAACACAGAGATCGTTAAATCTCTTATTCCCCTTTTAACTCTAACATTTCCTTAGAAATGTTTGTTTTCAAACTAGGACTCTGTATAGGAATAGTGATCTTTCTCTTATTCAAGTAATTCAGGCTTGATCATTTTATCCTAGATTATCTGGTAAAACAGAATAAAAGCTGCTTACTATGCTAATATTGAACTGCTGTAACATTTTGTCACTAGTTTTATATGTATTTGGGGGGGGAAGATTTTTTAAAAATAAATTTTAAAATTTTGTAAACAGTTTTTTTTTTTAATTTACAGAAAAGCTGTGAAGATGAGTAGTTTTCACATACCCCACATCAGTGCCCCTCATTATTCACATCTTACATTAATATGCTATGGTTATCACCATTATGTAAGTGCTTTTTTTTTTTTGCTGCACTAGGTTACATTGCCGTGCACACGCTTTCTCTAGTTGCGGTGAGCAGGGGATACTCTCTAGCTGTGATGCTCGGGCTTCTCACTGTGGTGGCTTCTCTTGCTGCGGAGCACGGCATCTAGGGTGAGCAGGCTCAGCAGTTGTGGCTCATGGGCTTAGCTGCCCCATGGGATGTGGAATCTTCCTGCACCAGGGATAGAACCTGTGTCTCTCACATTGCAGGGTAGATTCTTAACCACCAGACCACCAGGAAGTGTTGTGTTTTTAAACACTCTGATTATGCAAACTCTGCTTTTCATGTTTTATTTGTAAGAGACTGTAGGCGGTACTAGAAAAGATCCCCTACAAGAATTAGTGTAACGTTGTCAAAACCCAAATACTTTTTTCTCACGGTGAGGTCCTGTCCAGAATGAGGAGTGAGGTCAAGCAGGCCCAGTTGGCTCACCACGTTGACTAGTGTCACTAGAAAGAACATCTGGAGTGCTGCTTTACGGAGAAGAGAAGGACTAGCAAAAGGAGGAGGAAAGACTGCTGACCCTAACAGAGTTAAAGGGAAATCAGGGAGAGTGAAAATTCCTACAGATGGTCTTTTAGGGTTCCGATTCCCCAGATTTGGTATAAACTACCTCAATGCTCTATAAATGCTTATCATACACAATAACTGTTTGGTGAATGTACCTGAATCCCACTTTCAAACATGGCATCATAGAAACCTCACCCTGGAGAAGGAAATGAAAACCCACTCCAGTATTCTTGTCTGGGAAATCCCATGGACAGAGGAGCCTGGCAGGCTATCGCCCATGGCATGGCAAAAGAGTTGGACATAACTTGGTGACTAAACAACAAACATCGATGTACAAAATTTTGGTTGGGTATCTTTTCGTTTTTCTTGGGTAGATACCTAAATGTGGAATTGCTCAATTGCAGGGTAAAATGCCAAAAATTACTTTAAAAAAAAAAAAAGAAACCCGAGTACATTTGTTTGATATCAAATTTGCATTCATTGATGTTTCATGAAGATTTTTTTTTTTTTTGTCATGATACTTCCTTAACATGAGGCCTACCCTAAAGGCAAGTTGTGGTTTTGCCTCAGGCTTAAGCAAAACAAATCTATGGGCATCTGAAGGCTATATTCTCAACAATCACTATTATAAAACAATAAAGGGTGGTATGTTATTTACACCAAGATCAAGTTATTTACACCAAGATCGTGTCTCTATGCAAACAAGGGCCAAACAGAAGAGTGGAGAGGGGGGAGGTGACTCACCTTGTACTCAAAAAGCATCTGATAGCGTTAAGGCTGTAAGTGAATCCCCGGAGACACAGGGCATGTAGGGCTCAGGACTAAGGATGCTTCTCAAAGTTGTCAGACACAGAGAGTGGACACTGAGAAGAGTTCAGAGGTTTGAGGCCCAGGTACAGCCAGGCCACAACTCTGAGCATAACTGCATCATTTAATGTCAATTTTCTCATCTGTCATATAATATCATTTGATTGGATGACCTTTATTCTACCCTCCACTATAAAAATTTTTAAATATGAAACTTAAACTCCAGTTCCACTTGGTAAGAATTCATTGCTTAATCTAACTGGAGTGAAGGACATTAGAGTTGATAACGAGTCCATTGCAATGGCAATAATAGCTAGCCTAGGTGACCTGACAGAGCACTGCTCTAATGCCTTATACCTTTTAACTCCCTTATCCCCACATCCACCCTTAGCTTAGAGGACTGTAGCAATACTACTTTTACCCCAATTTTACAGACGAGGAGTTTACGTTCAAGTTCTCACAACTTGTAAATGATGAAGCCAGGGTTTAAATTTTGATGGTCTGGTTCTTAGACCTGAGAGCCTGAGTTCTTAGCCGCTGAATATCACTCCCTCACCTATAGCCAAATTTTGAGAGGAAGTCACCAAAAACAAAACAAAACTTAAAAAAAATTTAAATAAGTAGAAATTGTGAATTACCAAAGAACTCTGAAAATTTGTCTTTTTTCATGGACTCTTCATGACTGGAAGATTTAAATCAGAGGAGAGGGGAAAATGTCTTGAAGAGTATTAGAAGATGATTTAAGACTTTTATCACTTCTGGGATTTATTCAGAATATATCACATGTCAAGGAGTATATGCAAATAAATGTTTGAAAATTCATGGGTCTGGATGTATTTGTGTTTTAGGAGATCCCACATCAGAGACGGGTATTTGGGGGCTGGGTTTTTGTTTTTGGTTTTTTTTGCCTTTTGTTGGTGAAAGAAGACAAGGCAAAAAAAAGTCTTCTATTACTCACCAAGGCATAAATCTGCTGTCAGTGTTCATAAGACAAGCAATACATTTTCCTCTTCACACAATATATTTGTATGGCAAGGATCTGGTTTGTACATAAATACTTTCAAGTACTATTCTGCACTGTTCTTTCAGCATTACTCATGATACCCTAACCCAGGTGGAAATAAATCCTAGAGTCAAGGATATAGTTTAGGATAGTCCTAAAACCAATGTAAGTATGTGATTTTCATTTCTAAATTACAATATTGTTGAGATTCCTTAGATGTTATTTTATTACCTTGCGAGGTTAAAAGCAACTGAAACCCTTTAAACTTGAATTTAATAAATGGGATTTTAATTCTGAGCATACAAGGGTATCTTAGGAATTCCCACAAACAGGAAGTACAGCTGAGCTTCATGCAGCCCTGAAAACAAAGTAGTTTCCTACACAAGCTCTCCTCTTCTGAGACCATACCATCCTAGCTTCTCTCTTTAAATCTCCCGCTACAGCTGGACTCTTTCAGTTTAGTCATCAGTATACCTGGACAGTGGTCATCAGTATATATGCCCCAGCCAACCCCAAATTTAAATAATTTTCAAGAAGAAAATTCCAAAGAGTGAGTTCAGCTTATAGGGAACTTTTTCTACTGAGAGTTTCTCTTTGGAATCTGTAACCAAAGAGAAAGTACTGGGCAAGAGACGGTGATAAATGTTTAGGTCTGCTTGTCATTCCTTGACAGCAGCCCTGGACTGCTGCACGAGGCGGTATGCTAGGGACAACTTTATCTCTAGGAAATGGGTTTACAATTGATGGGATGTTTGTAGTTTAGACACAGTCTTACTCAGAAGCATTCAGACAATCGATATTTTCCTTCTAATCTTTTATTTTCTTAATTACCAAAGGGCACGGACTCTCAGACCTCCTTTCCAAAAGAAGAGAGAGTCACACACAAAGTCCTTCTTTGGCACTCCTGCCTTATTTTTGCTGCATTTAGAATTGTTGTGCAAGGGTGGGCAGGCTCACTCTGCATCTTCTGAGAGCTGCTTGACAACTGGAATGTGATGGAAAGTGACAAAATCTTGTCACGGGGCAGAACCGAATGTTCTGACAGTGTCCAGAGGAGTCCCTCATCAAAAACGAGGTGCCCAACCCTGAAATTATATTTTTGGGACCAGGGCTGATTTCCAGTTTCAAGACAATATGGAGTTTCCTTAAAAAACTAAAAATAGAACTACTATATGATCCAGCAATCCCACTCCTGGGGCAGTATCTGGAGGAATCAATATCTTGAAAAGACACATGCACCCCAGTATTCACCGCAGCTCTATTTACAGCAGGGAAGCTATGGAAGAAACCCAAGTGCCCATCAATAGATGATTCCTCAGCTATAAAAAGAACGAAATATTGCATTTGCAGCAACATGGATGGATCCAGAGACTATCATATCAAGTGAAGTGAGCCAGGTAGAGAAAGACAAATATTACATGTATGTGGAATCTAGAAAATAATATAAACGAATCTATATACAGAATAGACTCACAAGCATTGAAAACAAACTTATGGCTACCAAAGGGGAAAGGGAGAAGAGGAGAGATAACTAGAAGTATGGGAGATATAAGCTGCTGCTGCTGCTGCTAAGTTACTTCAGTCATGTCCAACTCTGTGTGACCCCATAGACGGCAGCCTACCAGGCTCCCCCGTCCCTGGGATTCTCCAGGCAAGAACACTGGAGTGGGTTGCCATTTCCTTCTCCAATGCATGAAAGGGAAAAGTGAAAGTGAAGTCGCTCAGTCGTGTCCGACCCTAGTGACCCCATGGACTGCAGCCCACCAGGCTCCTCTGCCAATGGGATTTTCCAGGCAAGAGTACTGGAATGGGGTGCCATTGCCTTCTCCGGAGATATAAGCTGCTATACATAAAATAGATAAGCACCAAGTAGCGCTGTACAGCACAGGGAACTATATTCAATATCTTGTAATTAACCTATAATGGAAAATAATCTGAAAAGATGTGTGTGTGTGTGTGTGTGTGTGTGTGTGTGTGTGTATCTGAATCACTTTGCTGTATATCAGATATTAACACAATAGTGTAAATTAACTATACTTCAATTTTAGAAAGAGACAAAAAGCAAGCGTTTTATATATGAAACGACTGAATCTGGATCAAGAGTAGGGTTCTCTTAATGACACAGCAGGTGATTGGGCTTCTAAGTGACGATTTAGCAATTCTGTCCACACTGAGATTCTTCCAGGAATTAGTACACTTTTATGGTTTACAGTCTTACGCAATACATTTGAAGAATGTGATACATGCTCTGCCAGTAAGGGAATGCATGTAAATAAAAAATTAAAGTCCAGTTGTACAAGGACATTTATTAATTGGGGCGAAATCATAATCTAAGGGCAAACTGAAATCCACAAAGATAGATACAAAGTTCACTCAACTAAAGGCTATTTAATACAGATTTTATAAGACTGTGTAGATAACTACTTCTAAATTATATTGCAGGAAAGCAAAGAACTGATATAAAATAAAATCCAAAGGAAAGAGAGAAAAGAATGAGGATGAAAAAATTTAAGGGCCAGGATTTCCATGAGCTCCTTGGATGCTGCGAAGTGGGTGGCCACACATGTCAGTCTTGAGGAAAAGCAGTAGATACAGGACCAGCTGCTGTTCCAGTTAACTGCTTGCTGATAGTTTAATTTGAAACATCTTCAGAGAAGCCCCCATACTAAGCAGTATGGCAGTGGTAGGCCAGCTGATAAACCTTTTCAATTACCCAACTGACAGACCATATCAATGCTTCATTTTCATTCCCGTCACACTAGGGGAAAATGCTAAAGTCACATTTCTTAAAGCCATAGTAAAAAATACATATTCTCTGTAGAATGACATAAAATGTTAATAATCCTTTCATATCTCTGATTGCAAAAGGATTTTCCCAACAAAACCTGTATACACTTTAATTTTTCACCTTGTTTACAACATTACAGATGCTACAGCAAAAATGATACTTCTCTTATAGCTTAGAAAACATAATGCCAAAAAGTAATTACACACGAGCTATAGTTTATAGAGGTACAGGAATCAAAACATATGGGTAGGGAAATGCGACAGAATTATAGTAGTTAAACTAAGCCCAGCAGAGCATGACATTTTAATAGACATATTTAAAAAGGAGAAAAGCAAAAACAAGTTAAATCTTTTGCTTTTAGCTAATCTATTTAAACCATAATGTGATAATGGTAAAGTGTCAAAATAAAATCCTAACATCTTTATGAGACCAACAATAGGGTTGTTCAGTTGCTAATTTGTGTCCAGTTCTTTCTGACCGCACGGACTCCAGAATGCCAGGCTTCCCTGTCCTTCACTGTCTCCCAGAGTTTGCTCAAATGTATGTCCATTGAGTCAGTGATGCTATCTAACCATCTTATCCTCTGCCGCCCCCTTCTCTTTTTGCCCTCAATCTTTCCCAGCATCAGGGTCTTTTCCAGTGAGTCGGCTCTTCACAGCAGTTGGCCAGAGTACTGGAGCTTTAGCATCAGTCCTTCCAATGAATATTCAAAGTTGATTTCTTGTAAGCTTGAAGTCCATGGGGTCACAAAGAGTCGGACACAACCTGGTGACTAAACAACTACATATACATCTACACGACACACAGATATAACCTCACTTATTCTAAATACTATATTTGAGTATATGCTACATGTACGTATAGAAAGTAGACTAGGATAAACACTGAACCAGACTCCTTTAATAACACTTGTTTGTAGAACAAAGACAGATACCACATATTTCTGTACTACTAAAAAGTGTTTTCAAGTGTTACTTGTTTAACTCTTGGGTTACAAAATCAAAATAAGGTAAAAACCCACATAGCGATAAATAGTGCCTTTAGTAGACAGTAAAGGAAAGATAAGAATGGCTTCCTCAGTTATCAGTACAAAGAAATAGAGTAAAACAACAGAATGGGAAAGACTAGAGATTGCCTAAAGAAAATTAGAGATACAATAATAAGGCACAATAAAGGACAGAAATGGTATGGACCTAACAGAAGCAGAAGGTATTTGGAAGAGGTGGCAAGAATACACAGAACTATACAAAAAAGATCTTCATGACCCAGATAAGCATGATGGTGTGATCACTCACCTAGAGCCAGACATTCTGGAATGCAAAGTCAAGTGGGCCTTAGGAAGCATCACTACGAACAAAGCTAGTGGAGGTGATGGAATTTTAATTGAGCTATTTCAAATCCTAAAAGATGATGCTGTGAAAGTGCTGCACTCAACATGCCAGCAAATTTGGAAAACTCAGCAGTGGCCACAGGACTGGAAAAGGTCAGTTTTCATTTCAGTCCCAAAGAAAAGCAATGTCAGAGAATGTTCAAACTACTGCACAATTGCACTCACCTCACACACTAGTAAAGTAATGCTCAAAATTCTCCAAGCCAGGCTTCAACAGTACATGAACCGTGAACTTCCAGATATTCAAGCTGGATTTAGAAAAGGCAGAGGAACCAGAGATCAAATTGTCAGCATCCACTGGCTTAACGAAAAAGCGAGAGAGTCCCAGAAAAACGTCTATTTCTGCTTTATTGACTATGCCAAAGCCTTTGACTGTGTGGATCACAATAAACTGTGGAAAATTCTTCAAGAGATGGGAATACCAGACCACCTGACTTGTCTCTTGAGAAACCTGTATGTATGCAGGTCAGGAAGCAACAGTTAGAACTGGACATGGAACAGACTGGTTCCAAATCGGGAAAGGAGTACGTCAAGGCTGTATATTGTCACCCTGCTTATTTAACTTCTATGCAGAGTACACCATGAGAAATGCTGGGGTGGATGAAGCACAAGTTGGAATCAAGATTGATGGGAGAAATATCAATAACCTCAGATATGTAGGTAACACCACCCTTATGGCAGAAATCGAAGAAGAACTAAAGAGCCTCTTCATGAAAGTGAAAGAGGAGAGTGAAGAAGTTGGCTTAAAGCTCAACATTCAGAAAACTAAGATCATGGCATCCGGTCCCATCACTTCATGGCAAATAGATGGGGAAACAGTGACAGACTTTATTTCTTTGGGCTCCAAAATCACTGCAGATTGTGACTGCAGCCATGAAATTAAAAGATGCTTACTTCTTGGAAGGAAAGTTATGACCAATCTAGACAGCATATTAAAAAGCAGAGGCATTACTTTGTCAACAAAGGTCCATCTAGTGAAGGCTATGGTTTTTCCAGTGGTCATGTATGGATGTGAGAGTTGGACTATAAAAAAAGTTGAGCATGAAGAATTGATGCTTTTGAACTGTGGTGTTGGAGAAGACTCTTGAGAGTCCTTGGACTGCAAGGAGATCCAACCAGTCAATCCTAATGGAAATCAGTCCTGAATATTCATTGGAAGGACTGATGCTAAAGCTGAAACACCAATACTTTGGCCACCTGACTCATTTGAAAAGACCCTGATGCTGGGAAAGATTGAAGATGGGATTAGAAGGGGACGACAGAGGATGAGACAGTTGGATGGCATCATCAAGTCGATGGACATGAGTTTGAGTAAACTCCAGGGGTTGGTAGATGGACAGGGAGGCCTGGTATACTGCAGTCCATGGGGTTGCAAAGAGTCGGACACCACTAAGCAACTGAACTGAACAGAGTAGAGGGAACTACAGGTGTAGACTATGAGTAGAAATGGGAACAGTGTTTGATCATGTTTTTTTTTTAACACTCTCAATTACTTCTTCCTTTTTATTTTCTTCTTTCAGAAATAATCAAAGAAAATTTCACTCAATTTTATGCTCCTTTCCTGTAAAAACACCATTATTGGTGCCACAGAATTCAAGAAAGTCTTCTTAAAGGTTTTCAAAATTAATTATGAAATTTTTCAGGATTCAAAAAGACTTTAGATAAACGAAGCCCAAAATTGAGCCATTAATATACACCTTACGCTCCCTGTGTACCCCTTTCTCATCCATTCCTTTGATAAGCAATGTCCTAAATTCACTATTTATCACTTCCATATGTACCTTTTTTATACTTTTAGTTTACTTTTTAAAGTTTTTATTTTGTATTGGAGTACAGCTAACTAACAATGTTGTGATAGTTCCAGGTTAACAGCAAAGGGACTCTGTCATACATATACATGTATCCATTCTCCTCCAAACTCTCCTCCCATCCAGACTGCCACACCATACTTTTACTTTAAAGGTACACATATTCATATAAAAAATATATATATATGTAGCCATAAAAATATACAGTAAAGAATATGCTGCTTGTGTTTCACCTACGACAAAGGGAATCAGCAAACTATTTTTTGTATTTGGAGTTGACAAACTTTTTCTATAAGGGGTCAGAGGCTTTGAGGACCCTATGGCCTCTGTTGTAACTAGTCAGCTTTGCTGTAGTGATGGAAAGCAGCCATAGATAGTATGCATACAAATGGGCGTGGCTGAGGTCCGATAAAACTATTTACAGAAATAGGTGGCAGGCCAGATTTGGCCCATGTGCTGACTTCTCGTTTATATATATGGTATCATACTGAGCTCTCTTTCTATTATGACTTGCTTTTTTTGTTTTTATTTGATATATAGTTGATTTATTGGGTTGGCCGAAAAGTTCATTTGGGTTTTTCATAAGATGTTATGGAAAAATCCAAACGAACTTTTTGGCCAACCCAATACAACGGTGTGCCAATCTCTGTTATACAGCAAAAGTGACTGAATTTTACACATACATATTATATATTCTTTTGTAAAACATTCTTTTTCATTATGGTTTATCCCAGGAGACTGGATACAGTTTCCTACAATTTACTTTTATCATCCAAAATTCTGTTTTTGAGATTTATATAAGCTGTCCCATAAAGCTGCAGTTCCCTCAGTCCAAGGAGTGCTACTCTCAACATTCCTGTACATAGTTCCTTTGGCATAAGTGAAAGTATTTCTCTGGGGTACTTAATATCTGCTGGGTTATATGGTCTGGGCATTTCTAACTTTACCATACAGTGCTCAGTTACTCTCTAAATATGCTGTATCAAATTATTCTCTCACACACTTGTAATTGTCAATCTTTGAGATTTCTGCACCAACTCAGTGGAAGTGAAATGATATCTCATCATCACACTGGTACACATCTTAGCAAGCTAAGGCTTCTTAGGATTCATCTTTTCTGAGCTCCCTGCCCCTATTCTACTGAGTTATTTGTCTTTTTCTTTCTGATGTGTATTTATATTGGACACTAACCACTGTTGCCTGTGTGTATTTCGGTAACAACTTGTCTTTTCACATGCTTTTGCTGTCTTCATGTGCATAAGTTTTAAAGTTTCACATGGTCAAATTTGTCCATCTTTTTCTTTGTGGTTTCTACTTGTTTAAAAACGTATTCCCTACTCCAGCATCATAAAGATATTCTCATGTATTTCCTCAAAATGTTTTACTTTTATGTATTTAGATTCTACCTCACATGATAAAATAAGTCAAATTCCATCTAGAATTGTTTTTTAATACAGGTAATCAATTGTTCTTGCAGCACTTGATGACCTGTGCGCTTTCCCCACTGACCCGCATTGCCAGCTCCATCGCAGCACCGGACAGAACCGTGCATGCTGTGCTCAGACTCTCAGTCGTATCTAACTCTTTGTGACCCTACGGGCTGTAACTGGCCAGGTTCCTCTGTCCATGAGATTCTCCTGGTGAGAATACTGGAGTGGGGGAGCCACTTCCTCTGTCAGGGGAGCTTCCTGACCCAGGGATAGAACCCACATCTCATGTCTCCTGCATTAGCAGGCAGGTTCCATGTACCACTCGCGCCACCTGGGAAGCCCATGTGTATCTTTGCTGGGCTCTGCGTTCTGTTCCCTTGACCTGTTTCTCCACTGACAAAACAAGTCTTAATTGCTTGCAAGAGTCCATTTCCCAGTTTTGATCTTCAAAGTTGGCTATTCTTGTTCTTCCTTATAAATTTTAGAAAATTTTATTTTTGTCTAATTTTTAAATAATTTTTGTGAATTTTCCTGAAATTCCATCAAACTTTATAAACAGGTATCAAAGGCTTTAAAAAAGACTAAGATTCAAATGATAATTTCTGAGAAACAGATTAAGGGTTCTCTGTTCTGCTGCCTTATTTTTTCTGCTATAAATTATTTCCTTGCAGTATGTAAAACCTTTAAGACAAAGTAGCTTATTTTTCAGTCGCCATAAGTCATTGGGTCCTATTATCCAGACCTGCTGGGGCAGTAAAAAAAGGTTCCTAATTTTCCATTGCTGGCACTGATTACCACAGGGCTTAACTTTATTATCTTTAGCTCCTACTTCCCTCTCAATTAGTTTCCCAACTGCCATTCCATAGTACATTTTTCTAGATGTTATTAGTACCTGTGTCTGGGAAAGGAAATTATAAATTCAGACAAATTTAAAAAATCCTCTATAGTAAGTTTCTCACTTGGAGTTTTATAATGCATTTCATTATATCAAAGACCCTCAGTAGAGAAATATGTCTAATTTTGTTTTAACTCACCATTTCCAAATTTTTTCATGCAGTAATTATTTACTTCTTGCATACTGATTAATATCCTACAAAGAAAGTTCCATGGGACATCAATTTGGGAAATGGTAAATTTAAACTAACAAGGAAAAGACAAGAATTCAGATATTTCTGACTTCTACAAAACAAACCAATCAAAAAGCACCCAGCAAGCCTCTCGGAAATGCTTAAGGGATGCTTTTTTTAGCTTGGGGTCTTAGTGTTGACCTATACCTAATAAAACTTTTCCTTTAACTTGACAAAAGTTTTACTTTCCTTTTTATGTCAGCACTGAAATGAAAGAACAGGCAGCCGTCCCAGATTTATTCACCTCTCACTGTGAAAGCTATAGGAGTATTTGGCCTTATAAAAACACAAACCAAAGAAATGCATCTCTCTTATGCATGCTGGGCATTGAGCCCATGTTCTTGCTGCCAAGTGGCCTGAGGAGAACCAAAAAGCACACCAAAATTAAGTGCCTTTTGTTTATATTTTCTCCCCTCTGCCCTGTTGATGCAGCAGGTATTAATCTGGCTGATGCACTGCTGGGCTGGCAGGGTGGCCCTGCTCAGCTAAGGACAGCAGGGCAAGAGCAGGTCACTGCCAGAGTCGGCAGACACCTCAGACAGAGGACACTGCCTTTCCTGGAAAACACTTCTTTCTTACAGGGCGTACTCCTCTCTGCTGTAGTAACAAGCACTCAACAGCAGTCCTGGGCAAGCTTTTGAGAGTCAGGTTCTTTCCAGTCAGCAAGGAAAAAATATTGGCATTCCCTGTCTCTCTTCAAACTACATCTGACATTTATTCAAAATTTTGTTTATTAAGTGCTTACTGTGAACCAGGCATGTTACCAAGACCAGTATCACAGTCCTGGAGGGCCTGAAAGTATAAATTAGAGGTTGAAGGCTGAGTACCATGAGCACCGCCTGAAGCAGAAGTACAAAGACTTGGATCCTGACGTGAGCGATCGGGAATGTAAATCCCAAACAATGAGCACTCTGTGCTCCACAACGCTGGAGACCTTTCCTTGTTCTCTGCTGTATCCTGAGCCTGGATTAGGGTCTCTCAACAAATATTATCGGCTATTGAATGAGCAAGGGCTGGAGCCGTCTAGAATCATGATTTAGCTATGCGTGAAACTTCTCCATTTTATCCCCTCCATTAGCTTGTCCAGCTTTTCCTTGACAGTGTCCCTCACAGATTCCATTCCATCCTTGACCTGCTACGTCTGGAAATCCTTCCTCACATTGTGCAGAAATCCGCTCTCTCAACTTTGCGCCCACAGATGTATATTTTACCCCCAGGACAACACGGAACATACAGACCCATTCCCTCACTGTGTGTGTGCTTAGTCGCTCAGTCAGGTCCGACTCTCTGTGACCCCGTGGACTGCGGCCTGCCAGGCTCCTCTGGCCGTGGGGATTCTCCAGGCAAGAATCCTGGAGTGGGCTGCCATCCCCTTCTCCAGATTCCCTCCTCTACCACTTCTTGTGAAAATTTCAAGTCTACAGAAAAGCTAAAGGAATAGTACAGTGAACACCCATATATATGTTTCATCCATTCACCAATTATTAATGTTTTCCTGTATTTACTGTTATACCTTGCTGTTTTTTAATGTTCATGAATTATTTGAGAGTATGCTGCAAACATAAGCCTGTGTCACCCCTAATACATCTGCTTACATCTCCTAAGAATAAGGATATTCTCCCACATAACAGCTTTCCTATATACACCTAATCAAAATATTAACCAAAAAATCTAAAATAAAGTTCATACTTAAATTTTCTTAATTATCCCCAAAGCATTTTTTTTAAATCTGGATTTTTAAATTCCAGATTAAAAAAAAAAACAAACCATAGTCTTTTAAAATCTGAAATATCTTTCTAGCCTTTTTGTATTTTTCATATTACCTTTTTTTGGCCAGGGTTCCTATTCCATAAATGGTATCTATGTGCACTGCTAAAGCATCAGCTGGAGTCACAGAATGTCAGGCTGTCTCACCTGAGAGTGAGACAGATGGTGATAGGCATACAAGTTGACCACTTGATTAAGAATGTGATCACCAGATCTCTTCACTGACAAAGGTACATTTTCCCCTTTATAATTAAAAACTTAAGTATTTCTTCTTCTATTTGGATTTTTAAAAATCCAATGTGTTAGAATCTATTGTCATTTAAAATTTTTGCTACTCAAATTGTCCCAGATTTGGTTAATTGGAGCCTCTTGAAGCTGCCCCCTAGGCCTTTTTGACATGACCCCACTGGTTGAGCACTTCCTACCTTCTTATCAGTAGGGTCCAGGCTTACCCGGACTTTCCCTTTCCCAGGATCTGGGATTAGCTATTCCTCCGAGGATCCCTGGTTCTTCCTAGCAACTGGGAGCTAATGCTGGGAAGAGCAATTATGAGAACAATTTTGCTAGTCTCTTCTACAGCCCTTCAGGTGTTTGAATCCAGTTATTTCTGTCTTATACCCCTTCCCAAACTTCCAAACCATGGCTAACTTCTCCCAATTCCTTAAACAAGTCTTCCTGTGACTTAGCTTTGACTTCTACCCAGCTCTTCTCTGTCACTTTCCCTCTCCCAACTCAGCTGTGGTCCTCTATCCCAGTGCTTCCCAACCTGGCTCTCCATCAGAATCACCCGCTACTTCTTTAATATACAGATTCCCATGATCTACTCACTCCACACCTACTGAATGAGAATCTCTGGAGTAGATAATAGGATTCTGCTTTTAAGTACCTCAAGTAATATCGACAGAGCCAGTGCAACGCACACTTCGATTTCTCAGAGCCTAGTGGGCCCAGAATTGAATAGCGTATCAAAAGCATGGTCTAGAGCTATCACTTTCTTATACTGGACATTACAGGTCTTTCAGCATAATTAAATCAATGCTGACATTTTTGGGGGTGGTGGAGGCAACAACACGAAATTTTTGACTCTTAATGAACGGATTGATTTATTTTGTTCTTGTTGGCTGTGCTGTGGAGCATGAGGGATTTCAGTTCACTGACCAGAGACTGAACCTGGGCCATGGCAGTGAGAGCCCAGAATCCTAACCCCTCGGCCACCAGGGAACTCCCCTCATGATGAATTTATGAAGAATTAAACTCTCAAGGTTTTTTCAAAAATATTGTTAAGTCACCTCTCCCCTACTGCTTCATGCTCCATTGATTTTTCAGCCGTAGGGATAAGGATTTACATTTGTTCCAATTAAAACTCTTATTCTTAATTCAGTCAAATCTTCAGTATGTCAGGGGTCTTATGGATCCTGGTCTTATCATCCTAAGTATTTTTTACCCTTTCAACTTTATGTCACTCACAGTCAGGCATGCTGACAAAGTCCTCTTACATTCTTTTTTCTATTACTTTTTAAGTATTAAAAATATCAATCTTACACACTTTTCTATGATTATGGCTATCTAACTGTATGTGTTTGTCAAAACTCATAGAATCATACACCGAAAAGAGTGAATTTTAATGTATGTGAATTATACTCCTCCCTCAAAAAACTACCTTACATCCCAAATACTTAGCTGTATTTTCCTCACAGATTAGATCTCAGTAACTTACTCTGACTGACAATCTCTGCAAAATGTACTGGACGTTCCCTGGTGCCTCAGATGGTAAAGACTCTGCCTGCATTGCAGGAGATCTGGGTTCGACCCCTGGGTTGGGAAGATCCCCTGGAGAAGGAAATGGCAACCCACTCCAGTATTCTTGCCTGGAGAATTCCATGGACAGAGGAGCCTGGTGGGCTATAATACAAGGGGTCGAAGAGAGTCAGACACGACTGAGCAACTAATAACACTATCACACTATCACAATATAAAATACAAAGGAAAACTGAGGAAATGTGGAATAAGGTGAAAATGATATTAAAAAGTTACAATCCTTCACAGAACTAGGTTAAAAAATAAAAAAAAGATCTGTCATTCTTGCCTAGAGAGTGGAAGTTAGACAATTTCCACATATAAGTCTGACAAGTGTTAGTTGCTCAGTTATGTCCAATTCCTTGTGATCCCCAGGACTGTAGCCCCCCAGGCTTCTCTGTCCATGGGATTCTCCAGGAAAGACTACTGGAGTGGGTTGCCATTCCCTTCTCCAGGGGATCTTCCCGACCCAGTGGTTGAACCTGGGTGTCCCACACTGCAGGCAGACTTTTTACCATCTGAGCCCCCTCCATCCCTTAAGTTTGACAAGGGTTTCAAACACACTCTTCAGTGTTGGTGAAGCTCTCACAGGACACACTTCTCAGCGTGAATAAGGGGCTGAAGGGGCAGAACCTTCCTGGCCATTCAAAACTGTCTAGTCAGAACTTAAAGAATTCAACTGCAATATATATATATATATATTTATACCAATAAGCTCTAGAAAGAATTAATTACATCAAATTTTTAGCAGTAGCCATCCATTTCCAGTTGATGAAAGACATTGGTTTTTTTTTTTAATGATTTCTACTTTAAAAAATAATTTTTAAATTTCTATAAGCCCATGGTAGCTTTATACATAATTAGAAAAAAGCAGTACACATTTATAAAAATACCAATTAAAGAAAGTGGAGGGAAATAAACCACAGAAGAAAAGAAACAGGGATAAAATAATTTTCTGTAAAAATATACCTGTCACTGATACAAATTCTCAAAATAAAACATGTCTTCCAGGTAGTCAATAATTTTATAAAGAATGTTCTGAGAATGAACAGTATTTCCCTTGTGAAGCCTGAGGGCCACGGAAGATTCCAAGTATACAGTGTTTCAAAAAGGGACACTTGCACTTCTTCCAAATAATATTTCCTAAAAGAGAAGCTTTATACAGAGTTATTAAATAACTATAAATTCATACCTTGAAGAACGATGCTCTGGTTTATTTCGTTCGTTTCGATCTGTAAAGAAAGAAGAAAGTCACATTTTAAAATGCTCTTTAGGAGTCTTAGAAAAGAAGTTCTTAAATACCAGCTGCCATACCATCAGATTTCACAAAGGGCTGTTCAAAGGTTGCTGTGTCTTCCCCTACATAAGGCTCTCCTTCAGAGTTGAGAGGATTTGTCTGACAGAGGAGTTATGAAAGATACAAAGAAGGACAGGCATATAAAGTTTTTACAGTTTGTTAAAAATCATCTACTTAGAAAATATATCATTACACGTATTATTTCATTTTCAAAGATCTTTGCTGTTTTAAACACTTTGCTAAAACCAAAACAAGTTTAGCTAAGGAAAGAAAGTAAGGAAACTGAAAAGCCACAAATTACTCAGCTCAAAAAAATCATTCCATGAATCATGGTTGGCAAAAGCATCTAACAGGATGGGGAGGGGAAAGAAATGAGCAGTCAGCTACATCTGCAAATACACTGAGACCAGCACAGCCTCCTCCTTAACTCTCTATCACCCAGAACTCTTCAGAAGTTGGGTTTCCATGTTTCACAGGAAATTAGGTCTCACGGGCTACAGGGCAGTGGTTCTCAACCAGGAGCGATTTTGCTCCTCCTCCCCAGGGGGACACCTGGCAATGCCAGGAAACGGTCTGTGGTTGTCACAGCTCAGGAGGAGGGAGCTACTGGCATCTGGCGGGTAGAGACCAGGGACGCTACTAACCACTACAACAAAGAATAATCTCACCGAAAACGTCAACAGCGTTAAAATGGAGAAATCCTGCTACAGAATAAGAGGCCAGAGCCTAGCTGCTAGTCATTTTTAGAAGTGCCTCTACGTACTACTCTAAAATGTTCTTCATCAACCTGAAAACTATTATATATAAGAGAAAGAACCACAAAACCCACAGGTTGTGCTTTTTTTTTTTGACTAATGATTTTTCCTTCAGTACATGCTTAAAAATAAATAAATGAAGTAGAAAGATAGCAGTGTTATGAAAAAACTAACAACAGAAAGCAGTGGGTAAAAAAAAAAAAAAGCAAGCAAGCAATGGGTAAAACCACAATAAAATCCTATAGAAGGACTTTTAAAAATCCTATGCAAGATTATCAAAAGGTAGTTTTCTAAACTATCTTCTGAATTAACACTAACATGATACAATTTAATGGCTAAACAAAGATTAGACTGGAATCCTTTCTTACCCCCTTAATTTTACTGCTGATGCAGCAGCATAAAGATAACGAAAACATTCTCTAAAAGTTCTGAAGAAATTTTATGAAAAAATTACAAAAGGAAATGAATCAGATTTACATAGTTAAGTATAAATTCTTTCTGAATACTTAATAAAAAAGAAATGTCTTTTTAAACCAAGGAGTTAGCACACAGGAAGATACTGTTCTCTGAAACACTGACAAGGAGAAAGATCCACAATAAAACATATTTGTTTAGCTACAAGGCTCTCCCAGACACATGAGGTTAATATGCTTCTGGTTCCAATTTCTCTACACAGTGACTTAGTGTTACTGCCACTTTTAAAACTTTTAATTTAACTTGGTTTACCCCTCCGCTAAATAAAAATCTAGTTTTTCATTTGTTGAGTACTATAAAATTTAAAGTCAGGAATACAGCGCACATGTTCCGATTTTTTGACTGTTCCTCTTCAGCTTTTAGCCTGTTAGTTTTGCTAACAAAAGTAAAGTATACTGTCTCAAAGTAAAGCCAGAAACTAGATGCACATTCAGCTATCCTCGTAACAAAGTAACAACTCTTACCTGTAACTAAGATGAGCTAAGTCTGCCCGAAATACAGTTTGCTGTGGCTGGTGTCTTAGTTTCATACAGCTTATTTAGGCGCGTAATAGCGAATTCCCCTACAAATCCTCCTAGACATACAACACACAGGAGGAGGGGAGAAACAGAGTCACGATGCAGAAACGATGCATGTAAACAAGACTCAGCCTCCAAGGTTCCCTCCAGGGCCTGTTCTGATTGGCAGATGTGTGTGATCAGTCCGCACAGCTGGAATGCAGCCATTCAGGAAGCAAATGGCTCATAGTTCTCCTTCATTCTTGGTTAAAACAGGAAATTCTACCAACATTCTAATACTTTCTGCTCTAAGAAAATACAAATACCTTCACACTGTACTTCCCTATGGAGAAGTAATTAAAATTGGAGAAAATAACTTGATAATCTGTTGGAGGACATTTTAAACCTTTCCTCCCAAATCCACTCTTAGTGTACATGTGTTACATTTCCACATAAATACGCATACACAGTGCTTATAACATGTTACTCCTAAGACCCATATATTTGATAATTTGAGGGTAACGGTAAATTATCCATTACTTACAGTATTCCCTCATCTGGGCTCTTGGCAATGGAAAACAAATTAAGATTCATGTTCTTGGCTTACTCTTTTTTCTTAAACTACACAAATAACTGGACTTCACATTTTTCCATGAGCCGTCTCTTAGCTTGAAAACATATAAATACGTATGTGTGCATGCTGTGTGTCTGCATTTTAACATACTTATTTTAAGCAAAGTAATTCTCATGACAGCCCAGACTTGTGCAATTGTCAAGAAATACATTAGTGTTAATGCTGAATTTCTGGCAAAATAATAAGTGGTTATTTTGATCCAAAAGCTGAGACTGAACAAAACAAAGCACTGAGGGCAGATTCAGAATCTGGATCTTGCCAACGATAATAAAACATTTGGATTAAAATTCCCTTAGGAAAAATGAGGACAGATCTATAGCAAACACGGACACTCCATCTTGACTATAGACAGTGCTTTAAGCGTATGGTTTCCATTTATTTCAAATCAAGTATTCCTTAGCATTTCCCCCCCAATTTTTCAGAGTTCTAAGTTTTAAATAATTATGAGAGAAAATATTTGCAAATCTTCCCAAATCTTTACATACTTAGATAACTTACTAGCCCAAAGCCTCACCATTTCCACACAGAAAAGTTATTAAAAATAAGAATGGCCTTTTTCAATTATGGTTTTCTCAGGGTATATGCCAAGTAGCGGGATTGCTGGGTCATATGGTAGTTTTATTCCTAATTTTTTAAGGACTCTCCATACTGTTCTCCATAGTGGTTGCATCAATGTACATTTCCAACAACAGTCCAGGAGGGTTCCCTTTTCTCCACACCCTCTCCAGCATTTAATGTTTGTAGATTTTTTTTTTTTTTAAGACAGCCATTCTGACAGGTGTGAGGGGATACCCCATTGTAGTTTCAATTTTCATTGGCAGAAGCCAACACAATATTACAAAGCAACTATCCTCAATTAAAAATAAATTCAAAAACAGAATGGCCTAACTCTAAACTTTAGTTACCCCACGCTGCACACTTCCTGTGGACAATGCAATAGCTCCAGGACCCGAGCAGCCTGGCAGTATACTTTCAAGGTGAAAGTTAGCATGGCTGGACGGCTGTGTGCAAGTGTACAGCTTTGTAGGTTCAAGTCACTCTCTCTGTCTCACACACACGCACATACACGCCATGCAAGAGACAGAGAGAGACCTTAGATTTCCTGCTCCCTCTCATCCAAGTCTCCTGGTTAGTAAAGATAATTGAGGAAATGGAAGAACACCCTGAAAGAACAACAAAGGCAGAACACAGGCAGAACTGGTGCAAAGGGTGTTCAAGACGGTGCATGCGTGGATGGTGTAGGGACAACCGAGGAAACAATGGGCACATCAAGAGGGCCAAGAATCAGGACAGCACTGGGGAGCCTCCACGGGTCTGAGCGCTCCAGGTGACCACATTTTCCTGCCTTGATGACTCCTGGTCCTGAGTAATCTGGACATTCAGGATCCCAGTGTTTATACATTTAGATGTTATACCCCATTGTAGAAATAGGTCCTGATACTGGCAGGGACAGCTTTTTGGAAATGGAGAGACAGATTCTACTGATGCTAATTATTCAGGGTGATTCTGAATCTTATAATATAACACTTTGAAATGAAGATGAAAAAAATGCAGATGTCCTCTTTTGCTTTGATTAAAACAGCCAACTCAGAACTTAGTAGAATCTACTCTAACAAATGTGGGCTTTGAGGATCTGGCTCTAATCAATTAACTGGAGGGAAAAATCAAACCCCATTGGGTCAGGACTTATATTACTAACTCAAGTGGGCAAAAAAAGGTCCTAAGTCATTCTTTGAAATTAGTGGGAAGACTCAGTCCCCAGGAGTGAAAATACATAGACACACTCAAAATCAAGTAGGAATCTCTCTTGTATTTCATGTTGGACTGCCAATATTTCTCTTTAGAATGACTATTATTTGTGAAGGGATTATGCATCAGATTTCCAAGCATTACTTACACATTCCAGCTTGGGATGATACATGAATAGTTTATGTTATTTTAAAGAATGATCAACGCTAGTCAGTATTAACTGAAAGATCTACATGTTCTGAAGAAGAATTCTTTGCACCTTATGGCAAACAGAATAAATAAAACAATGAATTCCTCCATGAGAAGAGAGAAGATACTCAAGGTTCACAAATCTTATTTTAATGACTCTTTAAAAGATGGCAAAAGTGATTCTCCTCAATAGTACATGGATGGAATTTTACATGTCTCAGATGAGAGTTTCAGAGGCTCTCCTAAAATCTTTAAATGTCATTTCCTGAGAAAATGACAATTATGTCTACTTGGAAAGAACCCAGGATTCATTCTACAAATTACTGACGGCAGCTAATACCTAGTCACCTCCTCCTTCTAATTACTATTCCCCATCCTTCTTCAGGTGTATTTCCAAATTGATTTTTAGCCACTTTTGAGTCTTCCACAGTGACTAGTTTCAGTTCAGTTCAGTTCAGTTGCTTAGTAGTGTCTGACTCTTTGCAACCCCATGGACCACAGCACGCCAGGCCTCCCTATACATCACCAACTCCCAGAGTTGACTCAAACTCATGTCCACTGAGTCAGTGATGCCAAACAATAATTTCATCCTCTGTCATCCCCTTCTCATCTCACCTTCAATCATTCCCAGCATGAGGGTCTTTTCAAGTGAGTCAGTTCTTCACATCAGGTGGCCAAAGTACTGGAGTTTCAGCTTTAGCATCAGGCCTTCCAATGAACACCCAGGACTGATCTCCTTTAGGATGGACAGGTTGGATCTCCTTGCAGTCCAAGGGACTCTCAAGAGTCTTCTCCAACAGTTCAAAAGCATCAATTATTCGGCACTCAGCTTTCTTTATAGTTCAAATCTGACATCCATACACAACTACTGGAAAAACCATAGCTTTGATTAGATGGATCTTTGTTGGCAAAGTAAGGCCTCTGCTTTTTAATATGCTGTCTAAGTTGGTCATAACTTTCCTTCCAAGGAGTAAGCGTCTTTTAATTTCATGGCTACAGTCACCATCTGCAGTGATTTTGGAGCCCCAAAAAATAAAGTCTCTCACTGTTTCCATTGTTTTCCCATCTATTTGCCATGAAGTGATGGGACCAGATGCCATGATCTTAGTTTTCTGAATGTTGAGTTTTAAGCCAACTTTTTCACTCTCCACTTTCACTTTCATCAAGAGGCTCTTTAGTTTTTCTTGGTTTTCTGCCATAAGAGTGGTGTCATCTGCATATCTGAGGTTATTGATATTTCTCCCGGCAATCTTGATTCCACTTTGTGCTTCATCCAGCTCAGCGTTTCTCATGATGTACTCTGCATATAAGTTAAATAAGCAGGGAGACAATATACAGCCTTGACGTACTCCTTTTCCTATTTGGAACCAGTCTGTTGTTCCATGTCCAGTTCTAACTGTTGCTTCCTGACTTGCATATGGATTTCTCAAGAGGCAGGTAAGGTGGTCTGGCATTCCCATCTCTTTCAGAATTTTCCACAGTTTTTTGTGATCCACACAGTCAAAGCCTTTGGCATAGTCAATAAAGCAGAAATAGATGTTTTTCTGGAACTCTCTTGCTTTTTTGATAATCCAACGGATGTTGGTAATTTGATTTCTAGTTCCTCTGCCTTTTCTAAATCCAGCTTGAATATCTGGAAGTTCACGGTTCATGTACTGTTGAAGCCTGGCTTGGAGAATTTTGAGCATTACTTGTCTAGCATGTGAGATGAGTGCAATTGTGTGGTAGTTTGACCATTTTTTGGCATTGCCTTTCTTTGGGATTGGAATGAAAACTGACCTTTCGCAGTCCTGTGGCCACTGCGAAGTTTTCGAAATTTGTTGGCATATTGAGTGCAGCACTTTCACAGCATCATCTTTCAGGATTTGAAATAGCTCAACTGGAATTCCATCACCTCCACTAGCTTTGTTCGTAGTGATGCTTCCTAAGGCCCACTTGACTTCACATTCCAGAATGTCTGGCTCTAGGTGAGTGATCATACCGTTGTGATTATCTGGGTCATGAAGATTTTTTTTTTTTTTTTAATTTCTTCCGTGTATTCTTGCCACCTCTTCTTAATATTTTCTCCTTCTGTTAGGTCCATACGATTGTGCCCATCTTTGCATGAAATGTTCCCTTACTCTCTAATTTTCTTGAAGAGATATCTAGTCTTTCCCATTCTATTGTTCTCCTCTATTTCTTTGCATTGATTGTTGACGAAGGCTTTCTTATCTCTCCTTGCTATTCTTTGGAACTCTGCATTCAAATGAGTGTATCTTTCCTTTTCTCCTTTGCCTTTTGTTTCTCTTCTATTCACAGCTATATGTAAGTGACTAGTGTATTGTTCTTTTAAGTGGTAAACTTTCAATACATATACTGGGTTGGCCAAAAAAGTTGGTTTGTATTTTTCTGTAACAGCTTATGAAAAACCTGAATGAGCTTTTTGGCCAACCCAATATATCTGTTGCTATTGAACTTAAGAAAGTTACTACTCTCCTGATCCAAGGAATGAAAGACGTCTGTAAGTGATGTTTACACAGCACTGCCCATGCTTCTCGGAAAAGGCAATGGCACCCTACTCCAGTACTCTTGCCTGGAAAATCCCATGGACAGAGGAGCCTGGTGGGCTGCAGTCCGTGGGGTCGCTGAGTGTCGGACACGACTGAGTGACTTCACTTTCACTTTTCACTTTCATGCATTGGAGAAGGAAATGGCAAACCCACTCCAGTATTCTTGCCTGGAGAATCCCAGGGACAGGGGAGCCTGGTGGGCTGCCATCTATGGGGTCGCACAGAGTCGGACACGACTAAAGCGACTTAGCAGCAGCAGCAGCAGTGACTAGTACTATTAACTAGAAGTAGTGAGTAGTAAGGAGCAGTGGCTGCACTTTGCTGGAGCAGCCATGAAGAGACAGCCCACGTCCAAGTAGGAGAAACCCCAGTAAGATGGTAGGCACTGAGACAGGGCATCAGAGGGCAGACAGACTGAAACCACAATCACAGAAAACCAACCAATCTAATCACATGGACCACAAGCCTGTCTAACTCGGTGAAACCAAGCCATGCTGTGTAGGGTCACCCAAGATGGATAGGTCTTGGTGGAGCGGTCTGACAAAATGTGATCCACTGGAGAAGGGAATGGCAAACCACTTCAGTATTCTTGTGTTGAGAACCCCATGAACAGTAAGAAATGGCAAAAAGATAGGATACTGAAAGAGGAACTCCCCAGGTCGGTAGGTGCCCAATATGCTATTGGATACCAGTGGAGAAATAACTCCAGAAAGGATGCAGAGATGAAGTCAAAGCAAAAACAACACCCAGCTGTGGATGTGACTGGTGATGAAAGCAAGGTCCGATGCTGTAAAGAGCAATATTGCATAGGAACCTGGAATGTCAGGTCCATGAATCAAGGCAAATTGGAAGTAGTCAAACAAAAAATGGCCAGAGTGAACACTGACATTTAAGAAATCAGTGAACTAAAATGGACTGGAATGGGTGAATTTAACTCAGATTATATCTACTACTGTGGGCAAGAATCCCTTAGAAGAAATGGAGTAGCCATCATAGTCAACAAGAGTCTGAAATGCAGTACTTGGATGCAATTTCAAAAACGACAGAATGATCTCCGTTCATTTCCAAGGCAAACCATTCAATATGATGGTAATCCAAGTCTATGCCCCAACCAGTAATGCTGTAGAAGCTGAAGTTGAAGGGTTCAATGAAGACCTAATGAGACCTTCTAGAACTAACACCCAAGAAAGATGTCCTTTTCATTATAGGGGACTGGAATGCAAAAGTAGGAAGTCAAGAAGCACCTGGAGTAACAGGCAAATTTGGCCTTGGAGTACAGAATGAAGCAGGGCAAAGGCTAATAGAGTTTTATCAAGAGAACGCACTGGTCATAGCAAACACTGTCTTCCAACAACACAAGAGAAGACTCTACACATGGACATCACCAGATGGTCAACACCGAAATCAGATTGATTATATTCTTTGCAGCCAAAGATGGAGAAGCTCTATATAGTCAGCAAAAACAAGACCAGGAGCTGGCTGTGGCTCAGATCATGAACTCCTTATTGCCAAATTCAGACTTAAATTGAAGAAAGTAGGGAAAACCACTGGACCATTCAGGTATGACATAAATCCAATACCTTACGATTATACAGTGGAAATGAGAAATAGACTTAAGGGACTAGATCTGATAGACAGAGTGCGTGATGAACTATGGACTGACGTTCGTGACATTGTACAGGAGACAGGGATCAAGACCATCCCCAAGAAAAAGAAATGCAAAAAAGCAAAATGATTGTCTGAGGAGGCCTTACAAATAGCTGTGAAAACAAGAGAAGCCAAAAGCAAATGAGAGAAGGAAAGATATACCCATTTGAATGCAGAGTTCCAAAGAATAGCAAGGAGAGATAAGAAAGCCTTCCTCAGTGATCCATGCAGAGAAATAGAGGAAAACAATAGAATGGGAAAGACTAGAGACCTCTTCAGGAAAATGAGAGATACCAAGGGAACATTTTATGCAAAGATGGGCTCAATAAAGGACAGAAATGGTATAGACCTAACAGAAGCAGAGGATATTAAGAAGAGGTGCCAAGAATACACAGAAGAACTGTACAAAAAAGATCTTCATGACCCAGATAATCACAATGGTGTGACCACTCACCTAGAGCCAGACATTCTGGAATGTGAAGTCAAGTGGGCCTTAGGAAGCATCACCACAAACAAAGCTAGTGGAGGTGATGGAATTCTAGTTAAGCTATTTCAGATCCTAAAAGATGATGCTGTGAAAGTGCTATATTCAATATGCCAGCAAATTTGGAAAACTCAGCAGTGGCCGCAGGACTGGAAAAGGTCAGTTTTCCTTCCAATCTCAAAGAAAGGCAATGCCAAAGAATGCTCAAACTACCACATGATTGCATTCACCTCACACTCTAGCAAAGTAATGTTCAAAATTCTCCAAGCCAGGCTTCAGCAATATGTGATGCGTGAACTTCCAGATGTTCAAGTTGGTTTTAGAAAAGGCCGTGGAACCAGAGATCAAATTGCCAAATCCTCTGGATCATCGAAAAAGCAAGAGAGTTCCAGAAAAACATCTATTTCTGCTTTATTGACTATGCCAAAGCCTTTGACTGTGTGGATCCCAAGAAACCGTGGAAAATTCTGAAAGAGATGGAAATACCACACCACCTGACCTGCCTCTTAAGAAATCTGTATGCAGGTCCGGAAGCAACAGTTAGAACTGGACATGGAACAATAGACTGGTTCCAAATAGGAAAAGGAGTATGTCAAGGCTGTATATTGTCACCCTGCTTATTTAACTTACATGCAGAGTACATCATGAGAAACGCTGGGCTGGAAGAAGCACAAGGTGGAATCAAAATTGCTGGGAGAAATGTCAATAACCTCAGATATGCAGATGACACCACCCTTAGCAAAGAAGAACTAAAGAGCTTCTTGATGAAAGTGCAAGAGGAGAGTGAAAAAGTTGGCTTAAAACTCAACATTCAGAAAACGAAGATCATGGCATCTGGTCCCATCACTTCATGGGAAATAGATGGGGAAACAGTGAAAACAATGACAGACTTTATTTTGGGGGGCTTCAAATATACTCCAGATGGTGACTGCAGCCATGAAATTAAAAGACACTTACTCCTTGGAAGGAAAGTTATGACCAACCTGGACAGCATATTAAAAAGCAGAGACATTACTTTGTCAACAAAGGTCCGTCTCGTCAAGGCTATAGTTTTTCCAGTAGTGATGTATGGATGTGAGAGTTGGACTATAAAGAAAGCTGAGTGCCGAAGAATTGATGCTTTTGAACTGTGGTGTTGGAGAAGACTCTTGAGAGTCCCTTGGACTGCAAGGAGATCCAACCTGTCTATCCTAAAGGAGATCAGTCCTGAGTGTTCATTGGAAGGACTTATGTTGAAGCTGAAACTCCAATACTTTGGCCACCTGATGTGAAGAACTGACTCATTTGAAAAGACCCTGATGCTGGGAATGATAGAAGGTGGGATGAAAAGGGGACGATAGAGGATGAGATGGTTGGATGGCATCACTGACTCAATGGAAATAAGTTTGAGTCAACTCCAGGAGTTGGTGATGGACAGGGAGTCACTGAACTGAGCGACTAGTACTGAACATTCATGACTACACAAGTTACCTAACCTCTCTAAACCTCAGTTTTCTCATGTACAAAATGGGAAAGAATTGTATCTTTATAGAATTTTTGTGCAGATAAATGAAAAGGTATAAGGAGGTTAGCTCAGTATCTAGAAGACAAACTTCGTGACTCTAATTCTGTTATGAGTATTCTTACTGTCTTCCATGCCTGGCTCAAGAACTACCTTCTTCATGAAACCATCCTTGACTCTTCTTTCTCTTCAGCATCCTTGTATTAGCTTCCTATCACTGATGCTGAAGCTGAAGCTACAATACTTTGGGCACCTGATGTGAAGAGTCGACTCATTATAGAAGACCCTGATGCTGGGAAAGATTGAAGGCAGGAGGAGAAGGGGACGACAGAGGACGAGATAGTTGGATGACATCACTGACGCAATGGACATGAGTTTGAGCAAGCTCTGGGAGATGGAGAAGGACAGGGAAGCCAGATGTGCTGCAATTCACGGGGCCGAAAAGATTGGACACAACTGAGTGGCTGAGCAACAATAACAAAAACAATCACTGCTGTAAGAAATTAACTTAAAACTTGGTGGCTTAAAACAACAAAGATGTATTTATTATCTTAAATAAAGTTACAATAGGTTTTACTAGGCTAAAATCAAGGTGTGTGCATGGCTATATTCCTTCTGGAGTTTCTAGGGGAGTGTCAGTTTCCCTGCTCTTTCAACTTCTTGAGGTCATCTGCATTCTCTGGGCTTATAGTCTGGTCCCTTCCTCCAACAATGTAGCATCTTTGAATCTCTGACTTCTTCTGTCTCCCTTTTCCAATGTATAGATGCCTTATTATTGATTACATTGGGCCTACTGGGATAACCCAAAATAACGTTACATCAAGATCAGTGGATAAGGAACCTTGTTCTTCTTTGCCATGCGATATAACACAGTCACAGGTTCTGGGGATTAGACCATGACATCTTCAAGAGGGGAGCATCGTTCTGCCTAATACATCCTATCAGAACTCTTATACAAGCTCCAGCATTCACTTGACATTCAGCAACACTAAATAGTGCTCTTTTATTATTTAGGATCAGGCTTGTGTCTACCACCTTTCAGTGTGGGTGATGAAAGTAGGACTCAGACTCAGCTTCACAGTCACCCTCTGCAAATGTCTGTTGATAATGGTTAACACCCAAAGCCCTCTCTATTCCTTCCACCTGCATCCTTCAGGCTATAGTTGGCTCTTTGATATATCTGACATTGCTAAAAAAAAGTGTCTCCTGAAAATTCCCATTTTAAATTCCCAGGTGGCACTAGTGGTAAAGACTCTGCCTGCCAATGCAGGAGATGTAAGAGAAGTGGGTTAGATCCCTGGGTTGGGAAGACGCCCTGGAGAAGGAAATGGCAACCCACTCCACTATTCTTGCCTGGAAAAGTCCATGGGCAGAGGAACCTGGTGGGCTGTAGTCCGTGGGGTCACAAAGAGTCAGACACGACTAAGCACACACACACACACACAGAAGTCCCGTAATTTTTACACCCTAGTGGTTTGACTCTCTGCACTAAAATGACCCACATTTGGTCTATTCTTCTGTCTCAAAGTAGCTCTCAGCAAACCAAACTCCACACAGAAGATAAAAACCTACACAGCACATTTGAACTGGAAGAAGAATCAGCTATTTGATAACAGGCTGCTACTTCTTTTTAATAATTCTTCCTTCAAATAGTTCAACTGAATCATTTTGATTGTTGAGTGCAACTCACTACTTTTTCTGATTTTTATGTTAGTTTCAGAGGTGAAAATTGGAGCCACCATCCACACTGCCCCTTCTCACCCCAGAGTGAATTCGGCAGAAACGTTAGGAAGATGGGCATTTCATCAGGGCCACCAAGGGCCTGGGAGGAAGGTGACGAGGGGGCAGATAAAAGCAGGCTCCGCAGCAAGGGGCCCTCATCCACACCACCGCTCCCGCCGCAAGCCCCTGCTGAGTCTCTCAGTAATAACTTCCATAGCTCTTCTTGTGACAGAATCTCACTTTCTTCAGCAAGGGAGACTTGCGATTTAAGAAGGGATTAAGAGACCTTTTAGTTAAGTATAAATCTCTATTCCCCCTACTGCCAAATTAAAAATATTAGACCCATATTTAAAATACTAGGCCACTCCCATGGGCTTTTCTAAAGGAGGTATAAATTTTACCCAAAATAAGATACGCTTCAAGAAAGGTAACCTGAGGAAGTGACCCAATAACAGGGATTGCTTTCAGTAGTTCCCAACTTATTAATATAAAAACCTCTAGGGTAGTTACAAAGCATATTAGTACCTCAATTTTTGCAATTAAAATTTTTGTTTACCTTTGTTTAACCAGAATTTCCCAAACCAATTTTAGGGTGAAACGTTTCTTACAAAATCAGACGTGGTATCTGGTGCCTTAGTATGACCAGTGTTATCTCATTATCACTATGTCCTCCCCGGAGAACCCAAGGTTCCTTTACAAAGCTAGTATTTGCAGCTCAGTGTCCAGCACCACATCTGACATGTGGGTCGCACTTCTCTAATGAACTGAACTCCAGCTGGTGTAGGGCCAGGCATGGTACCCAAACAGGTCAAACCCTGATCTTTGAAGATGATAGTAAATGTGTCCTTTCTTTAAGCCCATCACTTACTTATCTTTGATTTTGCAATGTTTGGGTTAATTTGTGCATTTTAGAATTAGAGGTTCCACAAAAAAGGCGCATGTAGTGCCTCTGGGTCTCTACTAATGGGTCGCAGCCATGACGGGAAATAAGCTGCTATTTCATGATGACAACCCAGATAGAGGTTAAGAGCAGACACTCTAGATCAGACAGGCCTTGTTTTGAGTTCTCGCTCCACTGTTTATTACCTGAATGACCTTAGGAAGGTAGTAGCCTTTGTAAGCCTCAGCATCCATGTCTGTAGTGGGAAAATCATCACAGCACTACCCATCTCATCATGCTGAATGAGGATTAAATGAAGAGATGCATATAAAGGATAGTGTGGTGGCTGACCATGATAAATGCTCAATAAATGTTCACTACTATGATGATAATATGAGGGATACACAATATTCAAAGAGTTCATAATACTGTGGGTAGAATTATCCAAAAGGTTGTCCAATATGGATTATTTTAATCCTGTAGGATTTTTTGCTGGTCTATTACTGGTCAAGAGGGCAGGAATGTACTAATAAATAATTTCCAAATCTTCCCTCATCCAGCAGCTTCAGTCTCTTTCCCTTCCCCCTTCTTTTGAACCAAGGGCTACTATGAAAAATTAATAAATATGATTTTCATTTTTTTTCATCTTCCCATTGCAGCCTCTGACAGAGTGATAAATAAGCCCTAAAAGTAAGCAGCAGAAGGGAGAGAAAGAACTAAAAGGCAGACAGAGGTTCCTTCAGGATGAAAACCTGTGCCAGCCAAGGATCACCACTCCTCTCATCCTTCCAAGTCTTTTCTGGTTAAAGTTCTGAGGGTGTTAAGCCCTCAAAGCCATTTTCTGAGACTCAAGAATTCTAACATGAATTTCCTGAGGAGCATGAATGAGTGATGTAAAGAAAGAAACTAAATAGATTAAATATAGATACTGTATCTGTTTCTGAAATTATTGAAATCTGCTTCCATATTTTAGGATGGTATGGATTTCTTTCACAAGCATCCAGAAAACAAAGATTAAATGTTACCTATCAAAGGATAGGTAACATCTCTAACCACAGGCTGCCTTTTCAGCCATTAGGGTAAAAATAAAGATGATTTTTCCCCCTCTTTAAGGGCTGCTGCTGCTGCTAAGTCGCTTCAGTCGTGTCCGACTCTCTGCAACCCCATAGTCGGCAGCCCACCAGGCTCCCCCGTCCCTGGGATTCTCCAGGCAAGAACACTGGAGTGGGTTGCCATTTCCTTCTCCAATGCATGAAAGTGAAATGTGAAAGCGAAGTCGCTCAGTCGTGTCCGACTCTTCTCGACCCCATGGACTGCAGCCCACCAGGCTCCCCCGTCCCTGGGATTTCCAGGCATGAGTACAGGAGCCTTCTCCAATGCATGAAAGGGAAAAGTGAAAGTGAAGTCACTCAGTCGTGTCCGACTCCTAGCGACCCCATGGACTGCAGCCCACCAGGCCCCCGTCCCTGGGATCTCCAGGCACGAGCACAGGAGTGGGTGCCATCACCTTCTCCAATGCATGAAAGTGAAGTGGCTCAGTCATGCCCGACTCCTAGCGACCCCATGGACTGCAGCCCACCAGGCCCCCGTCCCTGAGATCTCCAGGCACGAGCACAGGAGTGGGTGCCATAGCCTTCTCCAATGCATGAAAGTGAAAAGTGAAAGTGAAGTGGCTCAGTCGTGTCCGACTCTTCTCAACCCCATGGACTGCAGCCCACCAGGCCCCCGTCCCTGGGATCTCCAGGCACGAGCACAGGAGTGGGTGCCATCGCCTTCTCCAATGCATGAAAGTGAAGTGGCTCAGTCGTGCCCGACTCCTAGCGACCCCATGGACTGCAGCCCACCAGGCCCCCGTCCCTGAGATCTCCAGGCACGAGCACAGGAGTGGGTGCCATCGCCTTCTCCGCCCTTTAAGGCAAGAGGTCCATTCTCACTGCTCCCCTTCCTTTAGTTCAGGATGATTTTGCAGATGTCGCAACAAGGTTTCACCTTTCTAGAACTGACTCTGCAAAGTGAGCAAATAACAGAAACCACTGTAACCAAGAGAATCCATTGCCTGGGGAAGCAGGAAACAGGGAAGATGACACCATCCAAATCCCAGGCACATCACTCTGGTGGGCGACCTCCTACATAGCTGAGGGGTTTCTGATCTGAATCTTCAAACACAGCTGAAATGAAGAAAAAGGTCAGGCCATATCCAAGCCCTGGCACATCACCTTACAGAAGGGTAGAGAATCTATTCTTTGCACAACAGCACGTGGCTTCTTGCCAGCTCCAGCCTGCCTGGCTCCTTCCTCTCCACTCCATTGTCAAGCTGCCACCCACACCAGCACCTCCAAAGTGCTGCCAGGACACAAATAAGGAGCATGCCCAGGAGCCTTCTCTGCTCTTCAGCTGCGTGGCTCAGTTCTTACTATCCACAGTTCTCAACACACATGACCTTTGGGTGAGAGGAAGCTCCAGAGGCACCTGCCATCTCTGGTTGAACCCTTATGTTTCCCACAAGCAGAAATAATGCTTCCCCTCCACTCCCACCAACACACACAGTGCCCCGGACCTGTTGGCACTTAGCACACTCAAGTTATAATTCTAATCAGAGGCTATGGCACATACATACAAGGGAACATTACTCAGCCATAAAAAGGAACAAAAGTGGGTCATTTGTAGAGATGTGGATGGACATACAGACTGAAGCAGTCAGAAAAACAAATACCATATATTAAGGCGCATATGTGGAACCCAGAAAATGGTACAGATGGACCTCTTTGCAGAGCAGGAGTAGCGCTGCAGATGTAGACAATGGACATGTGGACTCTGCGGCGGAAGCAGAGGGAGGCATGAACTGAGAGTAGCATGGACATGCATGCACTGCCATGTGTAAAACAGCCAGCTAGTGATAAAACGCCATACGACACAGGGAGGTCAGGCTTCTCTGGTGGCTCAGCAGGTAAAAAAACAAAAAATCCACCAGCAATGCAGGAGATGCGGCTTCAATCCCTGGGTCAGGAAGATTCCCTTGAGAATTCCCTACTAACACCAGTATTCTTGCCTGGGAAATCCCCTGGCAGGCTACAGTCCATGGAATTGCAAGAGTCAGACAACGACAACAGGGAGCTCAGCTCAGTGCTCTGTGATGACCTAGTGGGGTGAGATGGGGATGGGATGGGAGGAAGGCGATATTTGTGTACATAAAACTGATTAATGTTCTTGTACAGCAGAAACTAATACAACATTGCAAAGCAGTTACACACAATTTTTAAAAATCAATTAAAAAAAATGCCCTTTATCTGTGTCTTCATGTTCTTAGTTCCTCCAAGACAAGGCCTTGCATACCCTGTAATGCCTGGCAGAGCCACTTACACACAGTAGGTAAACGTAAGTATCTGTCATTGAATACAATGGTATGAAACCTCCCCAACACCTCTGCAAACTGGACAGGCTTTGTGTTGTTTCCTGTTTTTTGGAGGGGGCAGCAGGCGATGGCTGTTATTAATTCATAGAGAAGAGATTGTGAGTTACCATGGGAAGGCTTCAAATAATTTTGATTTGGAATGAAAACATTTTGAAGTGCTACTTCAGAATTGCAGAATTCATAAAAGCGTATTCATATGATTAAATATACACTGTTTAAGTTGGGGTGGGGAGGCAATGCAATTACCACAAAAAAGCACACGAAGCTGCACAAAGGGCTCATTTCTGTGGGTCCCAGGTCGCAAAAAACAACTGAGATCCATTTGAGAACTGGCTATTAGTATGCCAACACCACCACCAATGACAGCTGTTATTCATCTCAGTTCAGTTCAGTTGCTCAGTCGTGTCCAACTATTTGTGACCCCATGGACTGCAGCATGCCAGGCCTGTCCATCACCAACTACCAGAGTTTACTCAAACTCATGTCCATTGAGTCGGTGATGCCATCCAACCATGTCATCCTGTGTCATCCCCTTCTCCTCCCGCCTCCAATCTTTCCCAGCATCAGGGTCTTTTCCAATGAGTCAACTCTTCGCATGAGGGGGCCAAAGTATTGGAGTTTCAGCTTTAGCATCAGGCCTTCCAATGAACACCCAGGACTGATCTCCTTTAGGATGGACTGGTTGGATCTCCTTGCAGTCCAAGGGACTCTCAATAGTCTTCTCCAACACCACAGTTCAAAAGCATCAATTCTTCGGCGCTCAGCTTTCTTTATAGTCCAACTCTCACATCCATACATGACTACTGGAAAAACCATAGCTTTGAGTAGATGGACCTTGGTTGGCAAAGTAATGTCTCTTCTTTTTAATATGCTGTCTAGACTGGTCATAGCTTTTCTTCCAAGGAGTAAGCATCTTTTAATTTCATGGCTGCAGTTACCATCCACAGTGTATTTGGAGCCCCCCAAAATAAAGTCTCTCACTGTTTCCATTGTTTCCCCATCTATTTCCCATGAAATGGTGGGATCAGATGCCATGACCTTAGTTTTCTGAATGTTGAGTTTTAAGCCAACTTTTTCACTCTCCTCTTCACTTTCATCAAGAAGCTCTTTAGTTCTTCTTCACTTTCTGCCATAAGGGTGGTGTCATCTGCATATCTGACATTATTGATATTTCTCCCAGCAATCTTAATTCCAGCTTGTGCTTCATCCAGTCCAGCATTTTTCATGATGTACTCTGAATAGAAGTTATATAAGCAGGGTGACAATATACAGCCTTGACATACTCCTTTCCCGATTTGGAACCAGTCTGCTGTTCCATGTCTAGTTCTAATTGTTGCTTCCTGACCTGCATATAGATTTCTCAAGAGGCAGGTCAGGTGGTCTGGTATTCCCATCTGTTTCAGAATTTTCCAGTTTGTTGTGACCCACAGTCAAAGGCTTTGGCATAGTCAATAAAGCAGAAGTAGATATTATTCTGGAATTCTCTCGCTTTTTCGATGATCCAATGTCTGTTGGCAATTTGATCTCTGGTTCCTCTGCCTTTTCTAAATCCAGCTTAAACATCTGGAAGTTCACAGTTCACATATTGCTGAAGCCTGGCTTGGAGAATTTTGAGCATTACTTTGTTAGTGTGTGAGATGAGTGCAATTGTGTGGTAGTTTGAGCATTCTTTGGCATTGCTTTACTTTGGGATTGGAAGGAAAATTGACCTTTTCCAGTCCTGTGGCCACTGCTGAATTTTCCAAATTGCTGGCAGATTGAGTGCAGCACTTTCACAGCATCATCTTTTAGGATTTGAAATAGCTCAACTGGAATTCCATCACCTCCACTAGCTTTGTTCGTAGTGCTGCTTCCTGAGGCCCACTTGACTTTGCATTCCAGGATGTCTGGCTCTAGGTGAGTGATCACACCATCGTGATTATCTGTGTTTACTATATTAGAGGCATTCTTAATACATTCTTGCTTAATCTTCACAGAAGTCCCATCATGCAAGTCTTTCTCATACTACTAGTGAGAAAACAGTCTCAGAGAAGCTAGTTAAATAAAAAAGAAGTATGAGTTTTCAACCTGGATTTGAAGAATCCAAAGTCCCTGCTCTTCCCACTACATCAGAAGGCTGGCAGTCCCACTTGTTTGATGAACTACAGAGTAAATATGCAGAAATACTGTTTACCACAAGCCATGCTTATATTTCAACATCAGATAGTATATTGTTTAGAGACTGAATCCAGGGCCTCAAATTCCTTCCAACTGTTTCCAAGGGGTTTTCTTCAGCTCCATAAAACAAACACCCTCTCATAAATTGCTAAGAATACAAAAGATTTTGACTTGGGCATCTTATAACAAGATATCTGAGCTGGGCAAATAATTTCTATTCAGTACCTGAATATTCATGTTTTAAAAGTTCAGATTTCTAATTTAAAATACTGCACATAATTGGATTTCTGGTTCTTTAAGAAAAGTATTTTTAAAGTTCTCATACTGGCCTGACCAACCAGATCTATGTGGAATGGGAGAGAATTGGGAATAATTTGAGCTGTACTTACTTCCACTCAGTGTCTCACATGCATCAGCCCTAACTGTCATAGCCCTGTAATTATTCTCATTTGAAAATGTGGAAATTGAAGTTCTCAGAGGGTAAGTAACTTGCCAGGGCTTCCCAGGTGGCTTAGTGGTAAAGAATCCACCTGGCAAAGCAGGAGATACAGGTTCGGTCCCTGGGTTGGGAAGATCCCCTAGAGAAGGAAATGGCAAACCACTCCAGTATTCTTGCCTGGGAAATCCCATGAACAGAGGACCCTGACGGGCTACATAGGGTTGCAGAGAGATGGACACGACTTAGTGACTAAACAACAAATTAACTGCCCAGGGTCACAGGATCAGCAAAGGGTGGAACTGAGACTGGAATTCAGCTTTATCTGACTCCAATCTCATGCTCAAGATGGCTCTTCACAACAGCACATTTCTGATCTTTTAAAATAAATAGCGAAAGAGACTAAAAAACATCATATTTCTACTAACAAGTCAGAATTTTGCTTGTAAAAAGAAAAAAAAACTATACTGGAATAGAAAGGGGAAGATGTATTTATAAGGATAGGTTTTTATATGACTTTAAATGGTTCTTTATACCCTTGGGTGACAGCTGATTGGGAAATTAATGTCAATATTCTAAGACATAAAGCCTCTGGTATGGTGGCTTCCATAGTAATGGGGGTTGTATTTAACTAGGGCCAGAAGATTCTCTCTAAATATGATACATGAGAAATAAAAAAGATAAGTGATCTTTCGAAAAAAAGCTGTAAGTCTCCTAGACATAGATTTGGCTTTGATAGTAGTACAACTAATTAAGGTGAAGGAATCAAAGGAGGGGGGAAGAATAAGCAAAATAAATTTCCAATAATAACTCCAGGTGAAAGACACTCTGATTAATTCCATAAGAATAATTCTGACTATTAGAGAAATTGTAAAAGGATTTAGAGAGAACAGAATAGCTTCAAACTTTTCTTCCTTTTCCCCATAAACAAGCATTGTATAGACGAAAGCCTTCTCACTGGTTCTCTCTCCTCAAACTGTATGATGCCAAGAGCAAATAATGCTGCAATCAAGAATTTGTGCACTTCCTTAGAAATTTGAGTCCAAATATTTGTAAGAAAAATCACTTAATATGTAAATTGAGAGTACTCTGTTATGATCAAATAAAAAGTATTATTATAGCAAATAAAAATGTAAGCCTGTACACTATAAAAGGGAAAAAGAAATGTCTCTTGCTTTCTGTTTCTCTCCATAAACACCATTAAGATGTGGAGCCAAACTGTATATGGGGTAATTGAAATGATTCCCACCTCGGGGAAGGATGTCACTGACAACATGAAGTTCTTAAATGTTCTAAGCATTCATACCATGTTGCCTACTGGCAGAAATTAAGTCATAAGTGGATATGAGATTAACATATGGTAATCAATACTGTTATCATTTTAAAGACCAAAACAAAGCATGAGATAGTAGATCTATACCATGTGTTTCCAAAGCTATTTCCTAAGTTAATGCATCACAACTGCTGGAGAAAAATTGAATATTCAAAAACTCTCAATTTATTACTCTTTTCCTGAGTACTGAGGGAAACTGTTATTCTTTCATATAAACTTAGAGAAGAACAAGTGATGTGGTTTGAGAATCACTGTTAAAAAGGAGACAAACCATAAACAGATTTTCAAATCCTCGTAAGAAAAAGTGAACAGGAAGTATATTTCCAAATACTTCCTCTTCAAAAAGTGAAAAACTCAATGGATTTTCAAGATGCATTGTGGAATTTAAATTCCAAAGGGTTACATACATATTTAAACTCCAAAGTTACATACATATCTTCAAGACATTAGCAGACATTAGTAGGGAGGCTAAGTAATTTTTGTGGGTTACTGAAATAGCTACTAGCTCCTAAATTTAATAACAAGGAAACAAAAGCTGATTTTACCTTTAAGAGTCTATAGTAAATAAGACAGGGACATCTGACTGTGAAGCCACAGAATCATTTCACATCTTAAAAAAAAGAAAATGCTTAAGGATTTTCTTGAGTTGAAAGACACCCCAATACATGATTCTGGTGGAATCACACCTTTAAATTTTAGAGAAATTGTTTAAAACTTTAATAGGGCATGGGGGAAAGCTCAACATCCAAATTAACCTAAGGAAAATAGAATTCGCAAATAGGTTAAGAAAGGAGGATGCATGTGTGTGTGTGTCTGTGTGTGTGTGTGTGTGTGTGTCTGTATGTGTTCAGTCACATCCAACTTTTACAACCCCATGGGACTGTAGCCCTCCAGGCTCTCTGTCCATGGAATTTTCCAGGCAAGAATACTGGATTGGGGTTGCCATTTCCTACTTCAGGGGATAGTCTCAACCCAGAGATCGAACCTGTGTCTCTTGTGTCTCCTGCATTGGCAGGTGGGTGAGGATGCTAATACTTGATTCTAAACTGTTTCTCTCTGCATCTGAAGATTGCAGAAATGACTTTTTCTCAGGATTATCTTAAAGGAAAAACAATAAGGGGTTGAGGATGAAATAGGCCAGAGGATTAAGTGGTACAAACTTTCAATTATAAAGTAAATAAGTCACAGGGATGTCATGTACAGTACAGGGAATACAGTCAATAATATTGTGATAACTCTGTACGGTAATAGATTACTAGACCTGTAGTGATCAATTTGTAATGTGTTTAAATGATGAATCACCATGTTGCACACCTGAAACTAATATGATCTAGCATGTCAGCTATACTCCAACTAAAAGAATTAAAAGGAAACAATAAGAAAAAAGGAGATTTAAAACTAAAATTTAAACATAAATGCAAGGTTTATTTTTAAAAGGCCTAACCACACTGTGCTACAGTCAGAGGCCATAAGACACATATGTCAAATGAAATGCACGTTCTGGAAGAGCCTGAGATGTAAGTGTACATCAGAACTGCTTCTCAATTGTACTATCCAATTTAAAGTAATCTGTACAGAGAACATTCTCAATATTGGATTCAAATGTTAACCAAGTATCAATGGGTGTGTCTGTTTTTAAAACATAATTATAACAAACAAGACAGAACAGGAGCAATTTCTGTTAAGCACAATTAAAATATATACAAAAATAATTGAACTGCTAAGGAACTTTATCACTGCTGACCTTTCTGATTTAAAGTCTTAAAACTAATATATTCATTCAAGTCTTGAGTAAAAAGTATAACAAGACATAGCTCCCTCCCTGTTAATTTGTTTCTTAGGTAAAGACTAAAGGGACTTCACTATATGGCAAAATTTCAGATGACAGCTCTGCTCCAGGAAAAGGGACTCCTCCCTCTGCAGTGTCAAGCCTGCAGGAGACCAAATCTAGGACAGAGATGGGCTCCTTTCGCCCTCCCAGCTTTTAGTGGTGACTGTACCCAAGGCTCTGCTAGACAGTCCCGGGACAGACCATAAACATGCCTAGTTTGCTCTTGCTAAAAAGTCATCTAACTTTGGATTTAAATGGATGGAGTCACATTGGCCCAACGCAGGCTTATGACGCTTTCTCTGACACCAGACCCATCCTCAGTTCCCGAAGCGACTGGGAGGCATCTCTGGCGGTCCAGTGGTTAAGACTGTGTGATTCCTTTGCATGGGGCACAGGTTCAAACCCTGGTTGGGGAACTAAGATCCTGCATGTCATGTGGGGGCATGACGAAAAAAAAAAATTATCTGAACGATTGGAACGAGGTTACCTGGATAAAGAATTGGAGAGACACATAACTTTAGAACTGTCTTGGGAGGCAAAATAAATAAATAAAATAAAGCTGAAAATAAAATTTTTTTCCCTGGTGGCAATTGTTTCGGTAGAGTATTTTTTAAGTAATGTTTTTAGGAAAATTTCTCCATTGGATTAAGTTGCTACAGCAAAGCTACAAAAGGTAAATATTCTAACATCATATACAATTTGAATATGAAAATGAAAACTCCAGGAGCACTAACAACATTTCTATATTTCAGGGTTTCCAATATTTTGAGACAATGTTTTGATTTCGGGATTTAATTTAGGTCATACCTGAATGGTCCAGTGGTTTTCCCTACTTTCTTCAATTTAAGTCTGAATTTTGCAATAAGGAGTTGATGAGGTGAACTAAATGAAATCCTTTACAATTATACACTGGAAGTGACAAATAGATTCAAGGGATTAGATGTGATAGAGTATCTGAAGAATTACAGACATAGGTTCATGACATTGTACAGGAGGCAGTGATTAAGATCATCCCCAAGAAAAAGAAATTCAAAAAGTCAAAATGGTTGTCTGAGGAGGCTTTACAAATAGCTGAGAAAAGATGAGAAGAGAAAAGCAAAGGAGAAAAGGAAAGATATACGCATTTGAATGCAGAGTTCCAAAGAATAACAAGGAGAGATAAGAAAGCCTTCCTCAGTGATCAATGCAAAGAAACAGAGGAAAACAACAGAATCAGAAAGACTAGAAATCTCCTCAGGAAAATTAGAGATACCAAGGGAACATTTCATGCAAACATGGGCTCAATAAAGGACAGAAAAATGGTAGGGACCTAACAGAAGCAGAAGATATTAAGAAGAGGTGGCAAGAATACACAGAAGAACTGTACAAAAAAGATCTTCATGACCCAGATAACCATGATGGTTTGATCACTCACCTAGAGCCAGACATCTTGGAATGTAAAGTCAAGTGGGCCTTAGCAAGAATCATGAAGAACAAAGCTAGTGGAGGTGATGGAATTCCAGTTGAGCTATTTGAAATCCTAAAAGATGATGCTGTGAAAGTGCTGCACTCAATATGCCAGCAAATTGGGAAAACTCAGCAGGGGCCACAGGACTGGAAAAGGTCAGTTTTCATTCCAATCTCAAAGAAAGGCAATGCCAAAGAATGCTCAGACTACTGCACAATTACACTCATCTCACACGCTAGTAAAGTAATGCTCAAAATTCTCCAAGCCAGGCTTCAGCAATACATGAACCGAAAAATTCCAAATGTTCAAGCTGGTTTTAGAAAAGGCAGAGGAACCAGAGATCTATTTGCCAGCATCCACTGGATCATGGAAAAAGCAAGAGAGTTCCAGAAAAACATCTACTTCTGCTTTATTGACTGTGCCAAAGCCTTTGACTGTATGGATCACAACAAACTGTGGAAAATTCTGAAAGAGATGGGAATACCAGACCACCTGACCTGCCTCCTGAGAAATCCATATGCAGGTCAGAAAGCAACAGTTAGAACTGGAAATGGAACAACAGACTGGTTCCAAACTGGGAAAGGAGTACGTTAAGGCTGTATACTATCATCCTGCTTACATAACTTCTATGCAGAGTACATCAAGAGAAATGCTGGGCTGATTCCAGCACAAGCTGGAATCAAGATTGCTGGGAAAAGTATCAATAACCTCAGATATGCAGATGACACCACACTTATGGGAGAAAGTGAAGAAAAACTAAAAACCCTCTTCATGAAAGTGAAAGAGGAGAGTGAAAAAGTTGGCTTAAAGCTCAACATTTAGAAAACGAAGATCATGGTGTCCAGTCCTATCACTTCATGGCAAATAGATGGGGAAACAATGCAAACAGTGAGAGACTTTATTTTGGGGGCCTCCAAATACACTGTAGTTGGTGACTGCAGCCATGAAATTAAAAGACGCTTACTCCTTGGAAGAAAAGCTATGACCAACCTAGACAGCATATTAAAAAGCAGAGATATTACTTTGCCAACAAAGGTCCATCTAGTCAAAGCTATGGTTTTTCCAGTGGTCATGTATGGATGTGAGAGTTGGACTATAAAGAAAGCTGAGCGCTGAAGAATTGATGCTTTTGAACTGTGGTGTTGGAGAAGACTCTTGAGAGTCCCTTGGACTACAAGGAGATCCAACTAGTTCATCCTAAAGAAAATCAGTCTGAATACCCATTGAAAGGACTGATGCTGAAGCTGAAACTCCAATACTTTGGCCACCTGATTTGAAGAAAAGAACTTGGAAAAGCCCGTGATGCTGGGAAAGGGGACACAGAGGATGAGATGGTTGGATGGCATCACTGACTCAATGGACCTGAGTTTGAGTAAGCTCTGGGAGTTGGTGATGGACAGGAAGCCTGGCGTGCTACAGTCCATGGGGTCACAAAGAGTTGGACATGACTGAGTGACTGAATTGAACTCAAATGGGACAATGTTTGAGTTAAAGTTGCGTTGTATGCTCTCAATAAATGAAGGATATAAATGATTACATTCTATTTGGGACTTAACAAATTACCTCAGATTTTCTTTGCAACGATGATGTTCAATTCTAGTGGGAATAATGTAAATACAGACACTCTTACCATCAACCGTAGGAAGGGGTATGATCTTTCTGGAGAGCAATATGGGCCTTTAAAAAGTTTATGGCTTTTGCCATAAATTAAAACAAAAAATGAAGTAATGCCATTTGCAGCAAGATGGATGGACCTAGAGATGATCATATTAAGTGAAGTCAGACACGGAAAGACAAATACCATATGATATCACCTAATGTGGAATCTAAAATACAACACAAATGAACTTACCTACAGAACAGAAGCAGACTCACAGACACAGAGCACAGACTTAAGGTTGTCAAGAGGGAGGGGCTGAGGGAAGGAAGGGCTGGGAGTGAGGGCCTGTGCCTGTGCCTGGTCGCTCAGCCGTGTCCGACTCTGTGACCCCATGGGCTGCAGCCCGCCAGGCTCCTCTGTCCGTGGGGTTCTCCAGGCAGGAACACTGGAGTGGGTGACCACGTCCTCCTCCAGGGGGTCTTTCCAACCCAGGGATCAGACTCGGGTCTCCCGCTTTGCAAGCAGATTCTTTACCATCTGAGCTGCTAGTATATATAGAGGGATAAACAACAAGGTCCTATTGTACAGCACAGGGAAGTATCCTGTGATAAAACCATGACAGAAAAGAATATGAAAAATATTACGTATATATAACTGAATTGAGTGCAGCACTTTCACAGCATCATCTTTCAGGATTTGGAATAGCTCAACTGGAATTCCATCACCTCCACTAGCTTTGTTCATAGTGATGCTTTCTAAGGCCCACTTGACTTCACATTCCAGGATGTCTGGCTCTAGGTCAGTGATCACACCATCGTGATTATCTGGGTCGTGAAGATCTTTTTTGTACAGTTCTTCTGTGTATTCTTGCTATCTCTTCTTAATATCTTCTGCTTCTGTTAGTTCCATACCATTTCTGTCCTTTATTGAGCCCATCTTTGCATGAAATGTTCCTTTGGTATCTCTGATTTTCTTGAAGAGATCCCTAGTCTTTCCCATTCTATTGTTTTCCTCTATTTCTTTGCATTGATCGCTGAAGAAGGCTTTCTTATTTCTTCTTGCTATTCTTTGGAACTCTGCATTCAGATATTTATATCTTTCCTTTTCTCCTTTGCTTTTCACTTCTCTTCTTTTCACAGCTATTTGTAAGGCCTCCCCAGACAGCCATTTTGCTTTTTTGCATTTCTTTTCCATGGGGATGGTCTTGATCCCTGTCTCCTGTACAATGTCATGAACCTCATTCCATAGTTCATCAGGCACTCTATCTATCAGATCTAGGCCCTTAAATCTATTTCTCACTTCCACTGTATAATCATAAGGGGTTTGATTTAGGTCATACCTGAATGGTCTAGTGGTTTTCCCTACTTTCTTCAATTTAAGTCTGAATTTGGCAATAAGGAGTTCATGATCTGAGCCACAGTCAGCTCCTGGTCTTGTTTTTGCTGACTGCATAGAGCTTCTCCATCTTTGGCTGCAAAGAATATAATCAATCTGATTTCGGTGTTGACCATCTGGTGATGTCCATGTGTAGAGTCTTCTCTTGTGTTGTTGGAAGAGGGTGTTTGTTATGACCAGTGCATTTTCTTGGCAAAACTCTATCAGTCTTTGCCCTGCTTCATTCCGTATTCCAAGGCCAAATTTGCCTGTTACTCCAGGTGTTTCTTGACTTCCTACTATTGCATTCCAGTCCCCTATAATGAAAAGGACATTTTTTTGGGGTGTTAGTTCTAAAAGGTCTTGTAGGTCTTCATAGAACCGTTCAACTTCAGCTTCTTCAGCATTACTGGTTGGGGCATAGACTTGGATTACTGTGATATGAATGGTTTGCCTTGGAAACGAACAGAGATCATTCTGTCGTTTTGGAGATTGCATCCAAGTACTGCATTTCAGACTCTTTTGTTGACCATGATGGCCACTCCATTTCTTCTGAGGGATTCCTGCCCACAGTAGTAGATATAATGGTTATCTGAGTTAAATTCACCCATTCCAGTCCATTTCAGTTCGCTGATTCCTAGAATGTCGACATTCACTCTTGCCATCTCTTGTTTGACCACTTCCAATTTGCCTTGATTCATGGACCTGACATTCCAGGTTCCTATGCAATATTGCTCTTTACAGCATCAGACCTTGCTTCTATCACCAGTCACATCCACAGCTGGGTATTATTTTTGCTTTGGCTGCATCCATTCATTCTTTCTGGAGTTATTTCTCCAGATGACACCACCCTTATAGCAGAAAGTGAAGAGGAATTAAAAAGCCTCTTGATGAAAGTGAAAGTGGAGAGTGAAAAAGTTGGCTTAATGCTCAACGTTCAGAAAACAAAGATCATGGCATCCGGTCCCATCACTTCATGGCAAATAGGTGGGGCAACAGTGGAAACAGTGTCAGACTTTATTTTTCTGGGCTCCAAAATCACTGCAGATGGTGACTGCAGCCATGAAATTAAAAGATGCTTACTCCTTGGAAGGAAAGTTATGACCAACCTAGATAGCATATTCAAAAGCAGAGACATTACTTTGCCAACAAAGGTTCATCTAGTCAAGGCTATGGTTTTTCCTGTGGTCATGTATGGATGTGAGAGTTGGACTTTGAAGAAGACTGAGCACTGAAGAATTGATGCTTTTGAACTGTGGTGTTGGAGAAGACTCTTGAGAGTCCCTTGGACTCCAAGGAGATCCAACCAGTCCATTCTGAAGGAGATCAGCCCTGGGATTTCTTTGGAAGGAATGATGCTGAAGCTGAAACTCCAGTACTTTGGCCACCTCATGCAAAGAGTTGACTCATTGGAAAAGACCCTGATGCTGGGAGGGATTGGGGGCAGGAGGAGAAGGGGACGACAGAGGATGAGATGGCTGGATGGCATCACTGACTCGATGGACGTGAGTCTGAGTGAACTCCAGGAGTTGGTGATGGACAGGGAGGCCTGGCGTGCTGAGATTCACAGGGTCTCAAAGAGTCGGACACGACTCAGTGACTGATCTGATCTGATAACTGAATTACTTTGATATATAGCAGAAATCAATATAAGTCAACTATACATCAATAAACACTTTTAAGTTTATGAATTTTTTCTCTAAAATCTACTCCTAAAATTCTATGTTCAGGAATAGAAAATTGAGAGAAATTTCCATATGAAGATATGTATTATTGCACTCTTCTTTATAACAGCAAATCTAATGGTCAACAATAGAAGAATAACAAATTCTGACACGTTCAAGATTTTATTAGCTATGCAGTTATTGTCATAGCCAACATTTACTGGGTGTCAGATACTTTCCTAAGTGCTTTACTCTCTCAGCCTTCACAAGAACCCTATGAAGTAAGTTCTCTTATTTACTGGTCCCACTTTGTTGACAAGAAAAGAAAGAAGTTGAGCAGAATTGCTTAAGTCACAGAGCTGGGTCCTGGTACTGAGATTCCAAGCCCGTCCACCTCCAGAACCCAAACTGCTCAAGACTACCCTACACCGCTGTTTCGTATGTTACTTTTTAAATGCAATACTGAATTCTACTCTATAATTTTTCTTCCAAAGATTTTTGTTTCAATATTCACAGCAAAATTGATCTTTGGTTTTCTTTTAGGAGAAATATCTTTTTGATGTTTCAATATCAATGTTATTTTCCCTTCATAAAAAGGTAAATGAAAACTTCTCTTCATTTTCTGTCTTGTAAACAACAGTTCAAAATCATATTGGGATGATTTGTTCCTTAAGGTGTGACAGATTTGCCTTGTAAACCTGAAGGAGAGAGAAGGGAGGGTAGATTTTTAACAGATTTCTCGGCTTCATCAATAATACATTTTCTTTTAGATTTTCTGTCTTCCAGGGCCAGCTATGGTCACGTAGTTTCCATTTCATTAAAAAACATTAACAGCTTTATTGAAGCATAATTTACAGGCCATAAAATTACCTGTTTGAAGTATACAATTCAATGATTTTTAGTAAATTGACAGAGTTGTGCAACCATTATTACAATCATTTTAAAACATTCCCAACACCCTAAAAAGATCTCTTCTGACCACTTAGAGTCAACCCCCGCTGTGACCTCCAGTGCCTCCATTTTGTCTTACTAGTATAAGTCTATAAAGTTTTTGAGCAGATGCATCACATAAAATATATATATATATATATATATATATATATAACTTATTTGGGCACCCTGGGTCCTAGGTGCAACACACAGGATCTTTCAATTGTGGCATGTGGGATCTGGCTCCCTGACCTGGGATCAAATCTGAGCCCTTTGCATTGGGAGTCTTAAAAACCACTGGACTACCAGGGAAGTCCCTGCATCTATTTTACATGGATTAAATAAAACAGCAGAGTCCAATCTTGAGCTGAATTGCATATACTGTGACTATATTATATGAAAAAGTTCTTTAGAGAAAACAGTGTGGTGCTGTGCACAAGTGGTATAACTTTCTCGATGCTCTTTTAAAGCTACCTGGTGCCTATGGAAAAAAGGAAGCGTAACTGTTGCCATTTAGCTATCTTCAGTACTGAGACTTCCAGAAACACTTATTTGTAATAGCCCATGGGCAGCAAGCAATAGGAAGAAAATACTAAAATATGATCACCCTGCTTCCAGACACATCAGAGATTACCATTCTTATTTCATGTTAACCATATTTTCTAACAATAAGATAGTTTTAAATGATTTTTTTTGTTTGTTTTCTTATCTGCTATTTCCTCCCCATAATAGCCTCGCTACTTCTAAACTGAACAAAGTGTTTTACGCATAGTGTTCAGGAATTTAGTGCTGAGAATTAAGCCTAGCTGACTAGAAATCCAGCCAATATATTCTTAGTTAGCACTGAATAGAGATTTCTCTAATTAGGAAGCATTAGTGTCATCTGATTTCAGATCCTTGCTTCAAAGTTCTCCCCATACAGTAGGGAACATTAAGATTAAACTTAATTTACCAAAAAAATATTTTTACATGTTCAAACACGCATAATCCAGTCAGAAGCCTATTTAGGATCTAAGGTTAGCAGAACTTCCTGAGTATCAAGAATTTCTTCTAGTAAAGGTCAACAGAAAATAGACTCTTAGAGAAGTAGAAAGAGCACTGACTCTGGAACCATAAACATGGGTTCCAGTCTATCTGATTCCTCTTCCCCGTCTCTCCCTTCCTCCTTCCTTTCCAGCATTCCCTGCCCTGCCCCCACCCCCCACCTAGAAAAACAAAACAAAACAAACACACTTCAGAGGAAACATACTCCCAAGATTTTTCTTGAAGTGAATTTATACTGATTTAAATTTCTTAAATTCTGGAACAAAAGTAACTAAATTCAGTTGCTTCCCTGTCAACTTAATATCCTTGTTGGCCATCTGTTACTTTTTTATCATCTTCTCTGTAAAGACATAAAGTGAGCCTCAAAGACACTTAAGAGCATATTACAAGACTGTTTTGCATTTTATTTTTTTTTTTTACCATTCCTGAAGCCTGTCCTGTCAGAGGCTCTGGTGAGCTGTTGGCTGCTCATGTGCTCAGGACATGCAGTGGCAGGAAAATTAGTAACAATAATGTGCTTTGGTGTTTTCCTTAAAGACAGATCATCTTTGCATTCCTTTTAGTATCTTCAATATGACTTGGGTGATTTTTGTGGGGGTTAGGGTGACATTGTTTATTGGAATCAGTCTTCATTCTATTCTTTTTGTTAATATTAGGAAAAAACCCTAACCACTGATCATGTATTAACTTTAAGCAAGAATTTTAATAATTATTTTAAATGTCGGTGTTTAAGTTCAGTTTTAAAACCTAATCTTCCATTTGAAGCTGGAGTAACAAAGTTTGGTCTTCATTTATTTTATTTTAGGCATACCCTCAGCTTATTGTGCTCCAGTCCTTAAGAGATATTTCCTCCCTTTTCTAATGACCTTGAAAATTCAGAATACACTGAATTTTGTATTCAGAATTCATTGTCATTCACTTTGCTATATTAACTGCTGTGTAGCTGAGGCTATACCAGAAAATTGCTCTAAGATGAACAAGAAGTAGTTCCTCTTGTTAATATAACATGCATAGTAAAGTGTAGTGTTCATCACATAAAAGTATATTGATAATGTGTTATTATATTGCCTCCATGTTATAAGTATGAAAAATAATTCAGCTTTTTGAAATATGCTTATAAACATACACATCTGTATGTTCTGTTATGGAGGAAAAAAAATAAAGGCCTTTCTTTCTAAATTTCTTTTTTTTTTTTTTTCTTTTTTTTTTTTTTTTTTTAAAAATCACATGCTCCCCATGCTGAACCCTCCTCCCTCCCAACCTCCCCATACCATCCCCCTGGGCCTTCCCAGCGCACCAGCCCCAAGCATCCAGCATCGTGCACTGAACCTGGACTGGCATCTCGTTTCATACATGACATTTCACATGTTTCAATGACATTCTCCCAAATCTTCCCACCCTCTCCCACAGAGTCCATAAGACTGTTCTATACATCAGTGTCTCTTTTGCTGTCTCGTATACAGGGTTATCGTTACCATCTTTCTAAATTCCATATACATGCGTTAGTATACTGTATTTATGTTTTTCCTTCTGGCTTACTTCACTCTGTATAATAGTCTCCAGTTTCATCCACCTCATTAGAACTGATTCAAATGTATTCTTTTTAATGGCTGAGTAATACTCCATTGTGTATATGTACCACAGCTTTCTTATCCATTCATCTGCTGATGGACATCTAGGTTGCTTCCATGTCCTGGCTATTATAAACAGTGCTGCGATGAACATTGGGGTACACGTGTCTCTTTCCCTTCTGGTTTCCTCAGTGTGTATGCCCAGCAGTGGGATTGCTGGATCATAAGGCAGTTCTATTTCCAGTTTTTTAAGGAATCTCCACACTGTTCTCCATAGTGGCTGCACTAGTTTGCATTCCCACCAACAGTGTAAGAGTGTTCCCTTTTCTCCACACCCTCTCCAGCATTTATTATTTGTAGACTTTTGGATCGCAGCCATTCTGACTGGTGTGAAATGGTACCTCATAGTGCTTTTGATTTGCATTTCTCTGATAAAGAGTGATGTTGAACATCTTTTCAAGTGTTTGTTAGCCATCTGTATGTCTTCTTTGGAGAAATGTCTATTTAGATCTTTGGCCCATTTTTTGATTGGGTCATTTATTTTTCTGGAGTTGAGCTGTAGGAGTTGCTTGTATATTTTTGAGATTAGTTGTTTGTCGGTTGCTTCATTTGCTATTATTTTCTCCCATTCTGAAGGCTGTCTTTTCACCTTGCTAATAGTTTCCTTTGATGTGCAGAAGCTTTTAAGTTTAATTAGGTCCCATTTGTTTATTTTTGCTTTTATTTCCAATATTCTGGGAGGTGGGTCATAGAGGATCCTGCTGTGATGTATGTCAGGGAGTGTTTTGCCTATGTTCTCCTCTAGGAGTTTTATAGTTTCTGGTCTTATGTTGAGATCTTTAATCCATTTTGAGTTTATTTTTGTATGTGGTGTTAGAAAGTGTTCTAGTTTCATTCTTTTACAAGTGGTTGACCAGATTTCCCAGCACCACTTGTTAAAGAGATTGTCTTTAATCCACTGTATATTCTTGCCTCCTTTGTCAAAGATAAGGTGTCCATATGTGCGTGGATTTATCTCTGGGCTTTCTATTTTGTTCCATTGATCTATATTTCTGTCTTTGTGCCAGTACCCTACTGTCTTGATAACTGTGGCTTTGTAGTAGAGCCTGAAGTCAGGTAGGTTGATTCCTCCAGTTCCATTTTTCTTTCTCAAGATCGCTTTGGCTATTTGAGGTTTTTTGTATTTCCATACAAATTGTGAAATTATTTGTTCTAGCTCTGTGAAGAATACTGTTGGTAGCTTGATAGGGATTGCATTGAATCTATAAATTGCTTTGGGTAGTATACTCATTTTCACTATATTGATTCTTCCAATCCATGAACATGGTATATTTCTCCATCTATTAGTGTCCTCTTTGATTTCTTTCACCAGTATTTTATAGTTTTCTATATATAGGTCTTTAGTTTCTTTAGGTAGATATATTCCTAAGTATTTTATTCTCTTCGTTGCAATGGTGAATGGAATTGTTTCCTTAATTTCTCTTTCTGTTTTCTCATTATTAGTGTATAGGAATGCAAGGGATTTCTGTGTGTTGATTTTATATCCTGCAACTTTACTATAATCATTGATTAGTTCTAGTAATTTTCTGGTGGAGTCTTTAGGGTTTTCTATGTAGAGGATCATGTCATCTGCAAATAGTGAGAGTTTTACTTCTTCTTTTCCAATTTGGATTCCTTTTATTTCTTTTTCTGCTCTGATTGCTGTAGCCAAAACTTCCAAAACTATGTTGAATAGTAATGGTGAAAGTGGGCACCCTTGTTTTGTTCCTGACTTTAGAGGAAATGCTTTCAATTTTTCACCATTGAGGATAATGTTTGCTGTAGGTTTGTCATATATAGCTTTTATTATGTTGAGGTATGTTCCTTCTATTCCTGCTTTCTGGAGAGTTTTTATCATAAATGGGTGTTGAATTTTGTCAAAGGCTTTCTCTGCATCTATTGAGATAATCATATGGTTTTTGTTTTTCAATTTGTTAATGTGGTGTATTACATTGATTGATTTGCGGATATTGAAGAATCCTTGCATCCCTGGGATAAAGCCCACTTGGTCATGGTGTATGATCTTTTTAATGTGTTGTTGGATTCTGATTGCTAGAATTTTGTTTAGGATTTTTGCATCTATGTTCATCAGTGATATTGGCCTATAGTTTTCTTTTTTTGTGGCATCTTTGTCAGGTTTTGGTATTAGGGTGATGGTGGCCTCATAGAATGAGTTTGGAAGTTTACCTTCCTCTGCAATTTTCTGGAAGAGTTTGAGCAGGATAGGTGTTAGCTCTTCTCTAAATTTTTGGTAGAATTCAGCTGTGAAGCCGTCTGGACCTGGGCTTTTGTTTGCTGGAAGATTTTTGATTACAGTTTCAATTTCCATGCTTGTGATGGGTCTGTTAAGGTTTTCTATTTCTTCCTGGTCGAGTTTTGGAAAGTTGTACTTTTCTAAGAATTTGTCCATTTCTTCCTCATTGTCCATTTTATTGGCATATAATTGTTGATAATAGTCTCTTATGATCCTTTGTATTTCTATGTTGTCTGTTGTGATCTCTCCACTGTCATTTCTAATTTTATTGATTTGATTTTTCTCCCTTTGTTTCTTGATGAGTCTAGCTAATGGTTTGTCAATTTTATTTATCCTTTCAAAGAACCAGCTTTTGGCTTTGTTGATTTTTGCTATGGTCTCTTTTGTTTCTTTTGCATTTATTTCTGCTCTAATTTTTAAGATTTCTTTCCTTCTACTAACCCTGGGGTTCTTCATTTCTTCCTTTTCTAGTTGTTTTAGGTGTAGAGTTAGGTTATTTATTTGACTTTTTTCTTGTTTCTTGAGGTGTGCCTGTATTGCTATGAACTTTCCCCTTAGGACTGCTTTTACTGTGTCCCACAGATTTTGGGTTGTTGTGTTTTCATTTTCATTCGTTTCTATGCAAATTTTGATTTCTTTTTTGATTTCTTCTGTGATTTGTTGGTTATTCAGCAGCGTGTTGTTCAGCCTCCATATGTTGAAATTTTTAATAGTTTTTCTCCTGTAATTGAGATCTAATCTTACTGCATTGTGGTCAGAAAAGATGCTTGGGATGATTTCTATTTTTTTGAATTTACCAAGGCTAGCTTTATGGCCCAGGATGTGATCTATCCTGGAGAAGGTTCCATGTGCGCTTGAGAAAAAGGTGAAATTCATTGTTTTGGGATGAAATGTCCTATAGATATCAATTAGGTCTAACTGGTCTATTGTGTCGTTTAAAGTTTGTGTTTCCTTATTAATTTTCTGTTTAGTTGATCTATCCATAGGTGTGAGTGGGGTATTAAAGTCTCCCACTATTATTGTGTTATTGTTAATTTCTCCTTTCATACTTGTTAGCATTTGTCTTACATACTGCGGTGCTCCCGTGTTGGGTGCGTATATATTTATAATTGTTATATCTTCTTCTTGGATTGATCCTTTGATCATTATGTAGTGACCTTCTTTGTCTCTTTTCACAGCCTTTGTTTTAAAGTCTATTTTATCTGATATGAGTATTGCTACTCCTGCTTTCTTTTGGTCCCTATTTGCATGGAAAATCTTTTTCCAGCCCTTCACTTTCAGTCTGTATGTGTCCCCTGTTTTGAGGTGGGTCTCCTGTAGACAACATATGTAGGGGTCTTGTTTTTGTATCCATTCAGCCAGTCTTTGTCTTTTGGTTGGGGCATTCAACCCATTTACGTTTAAGGTAATTACTGATAAGTATGATCCCGTTGCCATTTACTTTATTGTTTGGGGTTCGAATTTATACACCATTTTTGTGTTTCCTGTCTAGAGAATATCCTTTAGTATTTGTTGTAGAGCTGGTTTGGTGGTGCAGAATTCTCTCAGCTTTTGCTTGTCTGAGAAGCTTTTGATTTCTCCTTCATACTTGAATGAAATCTTTGCTGGGTACAATAATCTGGGCTGTAGGTTATTTTCTTTCATCATTTTAAGTATGTCTTGCCATTCCCTCCTGGCTTGAAGAGTTTCTATTGAAAGATCAGCTGTTATCCTTATGGGAATTCCCTTGTGTGTTATTTGTTGTTTTTCCCTTGCTGCTTTTAATATTTGTTCTTTGTGTTTGATCTTTGTTAATTTGAGTAATATGTGTCTTGGGGTGTTTCGCCTTGGGTTTATCCTGTTTGGGATTCTCTGGGTTTCTTGGACTTGGGTGATTATTTCCTTCCCCAGTTTAGGGAAGTTTTCAACTATTATCTCCTCAAGTATTTTCTCATGGTCTTTCTTTTTGTCTTCTTCTTCTGGAACCCCTATGATTCGAATGTTGTAGCGTTTAATATTGTCCTGGAGGTCTCTAAGATTGTCCTCATTTCTTTTAATTCGTTTTTCTTTTATTCTCTCTGATTCATTTATTTCTACCATTCTATCTTCTAATTCACTAATCCTATCTTCTGCCTCTGTTATTCTACTATTTGTTGCCTCCAGAGTGTTTTTAATTTCATTTATTGCATTATTCATTGTATATTGACTCTTTTTTATTTCTTCTAGGTCCTTGTTAAACCTTTCTTGCATCTTCTCAATCCTTGTCTCCAAGCTATTTATCTGTGATTCCATTTTAATTTCAAGATTTTGGATCAATTTCACTATCATTATTCGGAATTCTTTATCAGGTAGATTCCCTATCTCTTCCTCTTTTGTTTGGTTTGGTGAGCATTTATCCTGTTCCTTTATCTGCTGGCTATTCCTCTGTTTCTTCATCTTGTTTAAATTGCTGAGTTTGGGGTGTCCTTTCTGTATTCTGGCAGTTTGTGGAGTTCTCTTTATTGTGGCTATTCCTCACTGTGTGTGGGTTTGTACAGGTGGCTTGTCAAGGTTTCCTGGTTAGGGAAGCTTGTGTCAGTGTTCTGATGGGTGGAACTGTATTTCTTCTCTTTGTTCAGTCGCGCTGTGGGGAGGGAGGGAGGGATGCTGCAAGCAAATAACACTGGCGTGCGCTCGCAGTGCCTCAGCCACACTGGGTCTGCCCCCGCTCACTGCGCGTGTAGCCTCCCTGCCCACACTGCTCGGGCTCTAGGTTGTTCCGCCGGGAACAATCCGAGGCTGGCCCTGGGTTGCATGTACCTCCCAGGTCCAAGCCGCTCAGGTTCAGGCACTCGGATAGTCCTCAGAGGCGCAGACTCAGTTGGGCCTGAGTATTGTGCTCTTCCCAGGTCCGAGCAGCTCAAGTGATGAGGTGTTTGGCGAGCGCCAATGCTGCGACTTATCGCCTCCCCGCCACTTGGTTATCTGGGCGCAAAACCGGCGCACCTTCTTAGGCAGATGTTAACCGTCCGGACCCCCAAGAAGTTTTAGTTAGCAAAGAAGCCTGCTTACAGTTTTATAGATAATGTCTCTCTGGGGCTGCGATTGCCCCTTTCCGGCTCTGGCTGCCTATCACCGGAGGGGGAAGGTCTGCAGCCGGCTATCTCTGTTCAATTCTTTGTTCCGTGCGCGGGCCTGGCGGTCTTAGGTTGGGGCTGGCTTTTCGCGTAGTAGATATCCCACAGTCTGGTTTGTTAGCCCAAATTATTTCGCTCAGATAGTGCTCAGGGTATTCAGGCCAGATTCTTACTCTAAGCGATGCAGCCCGCGCTGCGCCTCCCTGCCCAGCCCCCGCTTGTTAATGGCGCCTGCAGGTGTCTGCGCTGCTTCTCCACTGGGGGAGTTACCGTAGGACTCGCAATCTTCGAGTTTTAATTGTTTATTTATTTTTTCTTCCTGTTATGTTGCCCTCTGTGCTTCCAAAGCTCGGCACAGATTCGGCAGTGAGAAGGTTTCCTGGTGTTTGGAAACTTCTCTCCTTTTAAGACTCCCTTCCCGGGACGGAGCTCCGTCCCTCCCTCTTTTGTCTCTTTTTTTGTCTTTTATATTTTTTCCTACCTCCTTTCGAAGAGTTGGATTGCTTTTCTGGGTGCCTGATGTCCTCTGCCGGCATTCAGAAGTTGTTTTGTGGAATTTACTCGACGTTTAAATGCTCTTTTGATGAATTTGTGGGGGAGAAAGTGTTCTCCCTGTCCTACTCCTCCGCCATCTTGGCTCCTCCCCCCTGTTTTGCATTTTAAACAGATGTGCACTTACATGAAAACCCGACCATAAAGCACTTAAGGCTATGTAATTATTTTGCTGACAAATACGAATTCAAAATAAAGGTAACCAAAACACACATATCCTCTTACTTATATTCAGTCTGTGCATACCTTTCATCCTAGGTATATCCTCATCATATCTGTGAAAGTCACAGTACTAAAATATATTTTCTTAAATAAAAGAAAAACAATTACACTTGGCTCTTCTAGTTCATACTGAAAGCTTAAATGTTTCTCTGAAAAAGTATCAGAAAGCTATCAGTCATCAACAAGAAATAACTTTTACAAGATCATAAATATAGAATAAGCATGCGTGCATGCTCAGCTGTGTCTGACTCTGTGATTCCATGGACTGTAGCCCACCAGGATCCTCTGTCCAGAGGATTATTTTAGCAAGATTACTGGGGTAGGTTGCCATTAGGGGGTCTTCCTGACCCAGGGATTGAACCTGTGTCTCCTGCTCCTACATTAGCAGGCTGATTCTTTACCACTAACCCACCCAGGAAGCCCATAGAATAACCATGAGAATCTGAAAAAGCAGTACAAAATCTACACTATGTACTATTACAGGTCTCTCCTTTCAAAAAAGGTCAGTTTAAAGATCTGGAAACCTGATTACTGATACAAAATTTCTTTCCAATTTAGTCACCAGAAATTCAGAATTAAACTTAGATAAAATCTGAAATCAATTCTTTATCAGGGTTTACCAGCAGACTTGAAATCTTTGCAAACTTATTTTAAAAAATAGATTTGGGAACATTTTCAGAAACAAAAGAAATCAGTTCTGTCCTTTTCTTTCTATGACTTCTATTAATCTCCAGCCCTGCCTCTGTCCACTTTCCTATTTAAGGTGTTGGCTAAGGCCTGCTTTGTTTTAGCAAAGTCTCAGAATTTGGAGAAGCGTTAATATTATATACTCTATATAAGGAATAAGCATAAAACTATTTCGCTATTTTTCTTATTTCCCAACTTCAGTTATTCCCCCCAATTATTACAGTTCTGTCTGGTTAAAGTATTTTCTCCTCAAGGTCTTATCAGATTGGCTGAACTGGAGAGAGTGGGAAGACAAACAACCAGTATGAATGAGGTGGAAAGAGATGCCCTCAGGCATAATAAACGGGGCGCCAGCTTTTTGGAGGACGACTTTGCAATAGAGATTAGATTTTTCTTTTTTTCTTCTGCAGGTAACTTCATGGGCTGACTCTTGCTTCTCAAAGGTCAAAGAGGAAGGGCATCACAGTGGCTGCCTCAGGTGCTGTTGGATATTTTCCAGTTGAGTGGCGGCCAAGTCTCTGGCCTCCTCCACAAAGGAGGGGTCCCTCCCCAGTCAGCTTCCAGAGGCAGAGTGGAGGCCATGCGCTGGCTCCACGGCGCATGCTGCCCAGCATGCTCTCAAAGCTGTCTCAGAGACTGTGACACACACTAAAACATACTGCCTTTCCTTCTGTAATTCCACGTCGGGACAATTCACATCACAGCAACGTACAAGTATGCAGGAAGAGTAATAAAGAACACACATATATTTAGCATAACTTATAATAGCAGAAAATAAAGAAAACCTAAGTGTTCAGTCAACAAGGGCATGATTTTTTTGGCCTAATTTTCAAACTATACTATTTCTATACTGTGTACTGCTATGTAGCTGTTCTAAAGAAAAGTAATTAGGTTGGTATATATGGGCACAGGAAGTAGAAAAAGTTTGAGTAGGAAAAGTTACGTTGCATAAAAGAATACTTCCGCTTTTTTCTGTGATGTAAATATACATCTGCACAGATACGTATATACAAACTCCACACAAATATATAGGTACAGGCAGAAAGACAAGGACCCCACACAAATATATAAGCATAGGCAGAAAGAGAAAGGAGGACAGAAAGAGACCTGGAATGATGTTCAAAAACCCACGACTCGCTAGAAGTAGAGAAATGAGAAGGAAACTCTACTTCATACATTTTTCTACTATTTAAATTTTCAACAATGATTAAGGAAAAAAACAATCATATATTATATTTAGCATGCAGCAGAAGAGGGAACCAAGCCTATTAACATTTTAATAATAACTATTAACTCTCGGTTTCTTCCCATCTGCCTGCCTGCCAAGAGAGAAGGGGCGTTCTCTCTGTTCACATGTGCACTAGATCTAACTGTCTTCCAGGGCAAGTTTTATGAACCAAATGGAAAGCTGTAGCGAAAAAAGAGCAGTTTGGTTAGATTAATCGCAGCTGAAGATCAGGCAACAAAGTCCACTAACCAATGGATGGATTGCAGCCTCAAGTTTCAGTGGCTCTCCAGCCTGGGGCCTTGGTCCTCACTCTGCAGGACTCAGGCAAAGTGCAAGTGCCTCAGATCTCTGCATGCTCCTGATAACACAGTCACTGCCTTTCCACCATAATCTGTCTTCAGGACTAAATGGTCTTTTCACTTGGCCTCAGACACTACCTCTGTGGTCCTCTCTGGCCTTGGCATCACCAACAACTGCATCCTCTCCACGATCTCAATGTGAAGCATTTCACCTTCCCAGCACACGTTATCTTACACTTCTTATGGCAAGAATGCCACTTCCAGTATTTTTCAACCCCATTAGGATTTATAATCCACTGATTTTTTTACCTCACTTGACTCTCTACCCTCCCCATTCTTAATTTCCCTCTTTTCCAGTTTAAATTCCTGATTTATCTTTATAATCATTCCTTTCCCCTCCCACTTTCCCACACGATCATCAGAAATTCTCAACTTCATCACCCTCCTGCTCCCCCCATGCCTCCAGCCCTTTGCTGAACACTGCATGTAAACACACAACCTTGCCAATTTCACTTCAAGTGGGTACTTTCTGTGCCCAGGAGTCACACTGCTGTTTCTCCGGTCCATTCATCTCCCACACTCAGTTCACTTCTTAAGTCCTCAACACTTCCCTTCCCATCCTTAGCAGATGATTTCTTTCCTAGTTCACTAAGGAAATGAAAACCATCGGTAGACAATTTCTACCACCACATTTCCCACCAACCAGCATCTGTGCCCACATGCTTGTTTTTTGGGCTCGTGTATGAAAGACGGGTCTGTGCTCCGGTCTAAGCATCCTCATCCTCAGTGAGTTAGGCTCAGTCCCCTCCTATCTCAGGGACACAACTTCAGCAACTCTCCCACTTTCTCTCCTGCATCATCAATTTCTCTCTCTCTGAGATAATTCCATTAGTACACAAACATGACGTAATTTCTCTCATCTTAAAGAAAAATGAGAAACGCTGTTCCACCCAGGCTCTTCTGCCAGCTGTGCCTCTACTTTCTTTAACAACAAAATTACTCTTAAAAATTGCCTGCATATTTGCCGTCTCCAAGCTCTCCTCTTTCTCTTGAATTCACTTCATGATACCAAACCCAACGGTTGCTTCTTTGTTGTTTGCAGCGGTCAGCAGCCAATCACTTCTTCCTTCTTGAAACACTTGCTGCGCTTGGCTTCCAGAATACTACATCAGCTCTCTGCCTTCCTCTCCGCTACCCACTTGGTCTCTTATCAGTTCCTGCTTATCTCATCTAAACTTTGGTCTGATCAATCCTTAAAACTCAGAGGGTTTTATTTATGCTCATTCCCTAGGCAACCTGACCTCATCTCTTGGCTTTAAATACTATGACATGCTGACACCACCCTAATCTAGCACTTTACTCTGCGGCAATCTCCTGATAACAGATTCGTATATTCAGCTTACCTAGTGGACATCTCCAGCTAGACAATCTGACAAGTGTCTTAAACGTGCCTATAAATGAACTCATACCCCTCAACAACCTGCTCCTCCTCCAGGTGCCCCAGCTCAGTAACTGGACAGTCTCCACTTCAGCTGGCTCAGGCCCAAAACCTTGGAGTCATTATTGACTCCCACCCACAACCAATCCATCATCATGTCTCATTGGTTCTGCCTTAAAAATGCCACCAAAATCTGCCACTTCTGATCACTTCTGCCTCCATGGCCTTGTCCAAAGCCACCATCACCTCCTGTCCAAATTATTGCAATGGTTTTCTGACTGGCCTCCCTGTTTCTACCCCAACCATTCTCCACTCAGTAGCCAGTATGATCCTTTGTAAGGCCAAAATCTTGCCATTCTACTTAAACTAGAAACCAAAGGCCTTACAGTAGTCTCTGAGAGTCCATGTGGTGTGACCCTACCCCAGTTTGACCTCACTCCTGTCATGGGAGCCCCTTGGCCACTCTGCTGTAGCTTCAGTGTTTCTCAAACATCCCAAACACACCTCTGCTCAAGAGCCTTGTAAGTTACACTCTGGGCTTCAATCCTTTTTCCCCGGTTAACCCCCTGGCTCACTGCCTCTCTCCTCAGATTCCTGCTCAGAAATCACCTCACCGATGCCTCCTCTGAACCACTCTATTTAAAAGTGATGCCCACTCCAGCAACCCCGTCTTGTTTAACTTTTCTAAGAAGTTGTCATATCTGACCTAAAATTAAAATAAAAAATCCATGATGACAAGGCTTTTTCTATGTTGAAAGTGAAAGTCGCTCAGTCATGTCTGACTCTTTGCAACCCCATGGACTACACAGTCCGTGGAATTCTCCAGGCCAGAATACTGGAGTGGGTAGCCTTTCTCTTCTCCAGGGGATCTTCAGGGAAGCTCCTTTTCTATGTCATCATCCTTCTATTCTGGAACAGTACCTGGCACAGGCATTGAACACATGACTGCTGAATAAATGAGTTCTGTCTCCTGGTCTTGGGAAGGTGCTGTAGTGTGGAGGCAGAGTTCTAGACCATGAATCAAAAAATCTAGATTTAAATCTGATTATTAGACTAGGAGGGCTTCCCTGATAGCTCAGTTGGTAAAGTATCCGCATGCAATGTAGGAGACCCCAGTTCGATTCCTGGGTCGGGAAGATCCCCTGGAGAAGGGAAAGGCTACCCACTCCAGTATTCTTGGGCTTCCCTGGTGGCTCAGCTAGTAAAGAATCCACCTGCAATGCGGGAGACCTGGGTTCAATCCCTGGGTTGGGAAGATCCCCTGGAGAAGGGAAAGGCTACCCACTCCAGTATTCTGGCCTGGAGAATTCCATGGACTGTATCATCCATGGGGTCACAAAGAGTCGGACATGACTGAGCAACTGGCATTTGCACTAGACTAGGAAACAGAAGCAACTCCCAGCTTTGCTAGTGCACAGTATGATACAACTGCTGCTGCTGCTGCTAAGTCGCTTCAGTCGTGTCCGACTCTGTGCGACCCCATAGACGGCAGCCCACCAGGCTCCCCCGTCCCTGGGATTCTCCAGGCAAGAACACCAGAGTGGGTTGCCATTTCCTTCTCCAATGCGTGAAAGTGAAAAGTGAAAGGGAAGTCGCTCAGTCGTGTGCGACTCTAGCAACCTCATGGACTGCAGCCCACCAGGGTCCCCTGTCCATGGGATTCTCCAGGCAAGAGTACTGGAGTGGGGTGCCATTGCCTTCTCCAATGATACAACTAGTTAGGTCATATAATCTCCAAGGTTCTTAGTTTCATTTATAAAATAGAGATGAAAACATACTCCCTTCCCAGAGTCACTGTGTAGATGACAATGTTATGCAAACATAAAATATTGTCAAGCTTCTGTAATATCATGTTAAACTGTTTAGAATCAATTCAACATTTATAGACACTAGTTTATTCTTTTTGTAAAGCAAAAAAGAAAAAACCCCAACTTGAATTATAACCAATACTAAATTGACCTTTCCTCTGTAGAATTTTTAATTGTCTAATTTATTAATTATACACATTAGTACTTTAATCATAATATTTAACTGCTGGCCTCATGGCCATAATTAATTTTGCTTTCTATTCTGAAACCTTATCTGTTCTAAATAGAAGAGACTTGATATCTTGAGATTTTGGGTACTTTTTTTTGACTCTGGATTGTCCTTCAGTCAACAATCAGGTAAAGCTGAGGTGGGCTCTCACAGACCAGCAACATCAGACAGATTCATTAGGAAACCTTTATTTATTCTTTATCTTATTTAGGAAATAAAACATCAATAAAAAGTCAAGATAGTCCAAAGGGTATGCAGAGAATGTGGACCTCACCAAAGCACAGCTGGGGAGAGCGGTATTTGAAAGAGGAAAGAGGAATCTTCTCTAAATTCTACTTTTATTTCAAGTTACATAACAAGAAATAGCAACACTTCTTTTAAGTTAGTTCATTTCATCAGAGACATGACTTTACCATGACTCAAAATGATGATATCATGATTTGTGAGAAAAAATATAAAAAACAAGAAATGTTCTCAGTCACCTATAAAGCCACTTACTGTGTTAACTTCTGTGCTTTCTACAATATTGTAACAAACTCATTGAATTAACTGACAATGGGGAAAAAAGTTATTTCCTGACTAAAGGGTATAGTTCTTATTATCAGATAAGATATGAGACGTGAGCTAAGTGTGCTGCGTGCTGTGCTTAGTCACTCAGTCGTGTCCGACCCTTTGTGACCCCATGTTACTGCAGCCCACCAGGCTCCTCTGTCCATGGGATTCTCCAGGCAAGAATACTGGAGTGGGTTGCTATTCCCTTCTCCAGAGGATCTTCCCAACCCAGGGACTGAACCCAAGTCTCCCACATTGCAGGTGGATTCTTTACCATCTGAGCCACCAGGGAAACCCACCAGGGAAGTTCACCCTGTTTTTTTGATCAGTTTTTCCCCTGTGCCTTGATCTCTTGAAAGCTTCAAGTTAAATTAACTATTTCAGTAATTATAATAATACCATCCTTGATATTTGGAAGTATAATCTCTTCTCTTTATTCTATAGGCCTTCTAATCTCATTCATTTTTATCTTACTCATGATGCCCTTCTGTGCCAAGCAATTGATATGGAACATTAGAGTCTCAGTAACTGTTTTGTCATGCTGCTGCTGCTAAGTCATGTCAGTCGTGTCCAACTCTGTGCGACCCCATAGACCCCACCAGGCTCCCATCCCTGGGATTCTCCAGGCAAGAATACTGGAGTGGATTGCCATTCCCTTCTCCAGGGGAATCTTTCTGACCCAGGGATGGCACCCGGGTCTCCTGCACTACATGCAGTTTCTTTATCATCTGAACTACCAAGGAACAAAAGTTCTCAAAAATCAGTCTGTGGTGAAGCCAGGAATGAGGCTTGGCAGCCTGGGCCAGCCCACAGTGCTCTGTCCTCGGCTCCCAGAGCCACCCGCCCCTCCTTTTGTAATGAATAAGGTACCAAGTACAAGTGAGAATCTCCAGAGTTACTTCCTTATTCCACCTCTCTCAGACCAGAGCGTCAGCTCCTTGGAGGCAGGCACGCCCACGATGCCTGCCCCTTTACAGATCTGCTCCACAGTTAGCACAATACTTTGTACACCATAAAGACCAAGTATTCCCTGACTTAGGAAGCCAAAGAACCAATTACAACAGGTAGAGACCAAAGCACAAAAGGGCGAGCGAGAAAGCAGAACATATTGGTCAGCTAACTGACTGCCTTATTTCCTCTTTATCTTATCAGTCCTATAGCTATTCTCAAGGCCAAGGACTTGGGGCAGACCTCGGCACGGCCCTTCATGACCCAAGTTCAGGGACTTGCCTCAGAAGGTCACGACGGGCTGGCGCGGCGAGTGGCTGGGGGGCAGAGAGTGGGAGTAGGTGGGAGCAACTAGGCGGGCCCCTGAGACGGGGCAGATGAGGCAGAGGGAGCCTGCGAACTCCGCCTCGGCCCACCCCAGGGTCTCTGTGCCAACCAAGCCCTGCTCCTCCTAGCACCCACCCCCACTACCCTTCCTCCCTCCACAGGCAGGAGCCCCCGCACCCTGGACCGCCTGGGCAGCAGGGGGCGCTGAGGCCCTGGCTCCTCCCCCGGGTCCTGCGGCGGCACCCTCCAGGATCTGGCTGGACAGAGTGCGGACCGAAGGAGAGGGGGAAGCCCAGGAGCGCCTGAGAGGGGGAAGGCGGTTCCGGCCCCCTCCTAGGCTGCTGCCTGGATCTCGCCCTGGGATCCGAGTCCAGAAAGCAGGAGGAGACTCTGAAGATAGAAACATGGGCCCTGCGGGCTGCGTCTTCCTGCTGCCTCTTCTGTTGGGGATCTCAGGTGAACTCGGGGTGAAGAGAGCCCTGGCGGGGGCCTCAGGGGCCCTTGTAAATAAGAAGCCATCCTGGGGGTCCCCCACACTGCCCCCTTTCTCTCTGCAGGCACAGATGAGGAGGAACCCAAAGATCTTGTCAAGTCAAGTAAGGCGCCGCCTCAGGGTCCACGTGCCCAGGGAGCACGGGAAGGGGCCTGGTGCCGAGGAGAGGACACCGGCGTGGGGAGGCGGGGCGGGGGCAGGGTCCCGGGGCAGGCCTCCAGGCCTCTCTCCTCTCCGTCGGCAGTCTGCGGGCGGCCCGCGGTTTTATCTGGCATCGTCTCCGGCCTGGAGGCCAACGTGGGGCAGTGGCCCTGGCAGGTCAGCATCCGCCAGGGCTTGTCTCACGTCTGTGCCGCCTCCCTCATCTCAAAGCAGTGGGTGCTGACAGTGGCAAGCTGCTTCCGGTGAGTGCGGGCCCTGCTTAGGGGAGACCCATCAGGGAGGTGGGTGGCTGGGGCTCCTGGGCTAAGCGCAGAGGAGTCTGTCCAGCACTGCCCGAAACAGTACCTGTTCCTAAGAAGGAAATCCAAATGTTTCCTGCCCTAGCTCTCAGTTCAGTACTAGGCAGGGCTCCTCACATTTGAAAATCATCTTGACTGAAATGAATGTCTAAAAAAGTTTCCCACCCTCCCCCATCTAATTCTCTACCCACGTCTTGACGCCATTCTGGGTGCATGGTTCGGAGCCCTCTTCCCTCTCTCTAGGTGGCCCTCCTATTCCTGTGGCTTAAAAGGTCATAGATTGGTTGATAGCATCCACATTTTCATCAGCAGCTCTTAACTAGTTCTGGTGCATTTCTATTCAGCTGTCTCACTGCTATCTCAAAGACAACGTGATCAAATGAGAACTACAATTTTACCACCACCAATATCCCAAACCTTTCTCTCCCTTTCTTCCCATCTCATGCGATAACATAGCCAGTTGCTCAGAAACATGAAGCCTCACTTTCCCTTACCCTCCACATTCACTGCAAACACTTAATTCTTCAGTTTTACTTCCACAAAATACTCTTGACTCTACACAGCTGTCCTGGACCACTGCAACAGCATAATAGGTTTTTTTTTAAATTGGAATATAATTGCTATACGACATCGTGGTTTCTGTAGCACAATCATGTGAATCAACCATACGTATACATATATCCCCTCCCTCCCAATTCTCCCTCCCAGCCCCTCATCTCACTCTCACCCATCAAGGCCATCACAGAGCACCGAGCTGAGCTCCCTGTGTTAGCAGCAGCTTCCCACTAGCTGTCTACTTCACACATGGTAGGGTACATATCCACGTTACTCTCTCCATTCATCCCACCCTCTCTTTTCCCCCTCTGTGTCCACCAGTCCCTTCTCTATATCTTGCCTCTATTCCTGCCCTGCAAATAGGTTCGTCAGTACCCATATTCAGTGTTTGTTTTTCTCTTTCTGACTTACTTCACTCTGTATCACAGGCTCTAGGTTCATCCACATCACAACAACTGTTTTTTGCTACCTTTATGCACACAACAAAGTGATTTTTTTTTTTTAATCAGAAGCAAAATCATGTCATTCCTTCCTTCAAATCCTCCAGTCACTGCTCAGGAACCTAGAATAAAATCTGTAAGCCATGAATTACCAGGGATCTGCTTATCTCCACATCAGCCCATTCCACTCCAGGTGTATTTCTATTTCTAGAAACTGCAGAGCTCTTTCCCAGCCTCAGTGCCTTTGCATATGCTGTTTCCTCTGGAATGCTTTTCTTTATAGCTCTTCACATAGCTGACTCCTGCCCTGTGGGACTCAGCTGAAAGGTTCTCTGTTCAACAAGACCTTCCCTGATCCAATTCATAGGCTCTTCCCTCATCTTTTACTTTCTACCTTAAAATCCTGTTGATTTTCTTCATAAGATTTTTCACACTTAAAAATTTTATCCTTGTTCACTTGTGTGTTGTCTCTGCCTCCCTCCCTCTCTCCCAACCTCTCTGTCTTGACACAGACATACAACCCTTGAGACCAAAAGCCCTATGACAGCCAGATGCTAAGTTTCATTTATATATTCAGGAGATACTAAGCACTTATTGAAGAAACGATGCTTAGCCAGGTGAAAAATGCAACCTCCAGAACTATGGGCTCTGCTGGGGCTGAGGCACAAGAAACCCATGCCACTTGTTCTGCTCCTTCTCAGGTCGAAGGACACCAGAAAATATGAGGTGCTGGTGGGATCACTTCAGGTCTCTGGCTACCAAGGCTCCAAAACAACGATCATCCCTGTGTCCAGGATTATTCCCTACCCCGATGTCCAGAGACACGCATCTAGTGCCATCGCTGTGGCAGAGCTGGCCCGCCCACTTTCCTTCAGCCCCCTTGTCCTGCCCATCTGTCTCCCGACATCAGCAGTCCAGCTGAAGAACGCCACCTCCTGCTGGGTGACTGGATGGGACAATTCTGGGATATTCCAATGTGAGGATAAGTAGACTTTTTGAGCTTGGTTTGCTCCACTGGCCTTCCCTCCCCCTACTCGCTATCCCACTCCTGGCGCAAGATACGGTGCACTCTCCCTCTCCAGCAACTGATCCGAAGGACTGCAGACTTCAGTGCTCCTCTAACCCCCAGCTTCCCTCTGCGTCCTCCATACTTCTGCTGCTAGAATTACTCTGCTTATTGGCAGCAGCTTTCGCTCCTATTTCACAATACTGCTAAGACCTTAAAAGTGAAAAGGCCAAGGCACTGAACTTAATGCGAACAGAGTTCTCAGTTCTCCTCCAGCACCTGGTAGAATGTATGTGGGCTGGAGGACGGGGAAGCAGACATGAACATGGATCCTCAGTAGGTCCCGAGTCAGACTGAGAGGATTTCACACCAGCAGTCTTGACTCTCTCAGTATATCAGATCCACCTTTTTACATTCTATGGAACATAAAAAGTACATGTCAAAGTCAAACAACATAATCTCACATCTTCATTATCGTATATTTTCCCAAATCAAAAGATTCTTTGGCTCTCTGTGGTATCTGAGCAGGAACAACTGCCTTTAGTCTTGTTCAGACCTAGGGACTGCAGCCTTGAGACCATGTGCCAAATCAGAAATCAGAGTACTGCTTATGATGGGGGGCAGAAACTTGAAATCAGAGATATCCCTGAAAATTAAAGGCATGAAATTGAATCCAAAGCTGAAAGTTGCTTCCTAATTTTTAAGACAGCTTTGCCTTTTTGACCTTACAGCTATGACACCACCTTACACACTAAAGGAGTTAAAAGTGCACCTCATTGATCTCCAGACATGCAAGAAATATCAGAAAGAAAGCTTGTTGCGAGGAGTTGAGCCCATCAGTGAAGCCATGATTTGTTCCCGGTTCCCAGTGGGGCAGCCAGACGCATGTATAGTAAGAATCCCTTCCCACAGGCATCTCTCAAGGCCCCACCTGTCCCTAGCATGCTCCCTCCATGTCTCGTAGCTCTGTGGGCCCGGGTGAGCCCAGGAGTGCCGGGACAGGCCCAGACTCCACAGCTCTTGGCTGAACTATGAGTCTCTTGCCCTGTGCATGCCTAGCCATACGTTGTCTCTCCTTCAGGCCAGGAGAGGAGATCCCCTGATGTGCAGAGTGAAGGACTTCTGGGTTCTAGCAGGAGTGATGAGCTGGGGATCAAACTGCATCGGAATCGATGAGCCTGGAGTATTTACAAACATCAGTTTCTACAAGTCTTGGATTGAGAAGTCAGCCGTCTCACATGCTGACCTTTCTGCTACCCCCAGGTCAGACTTTTCCAGGTTCTTCCCGGTAATGCTTCTGCCTCTCGTATTCCTGGGGCCACCCTAACTAGCTGAGGGAGAAAGAGGAAATGCTGTAAGTTGAGGTTTTGAGGAGAGATTTTGAAGATTCAGCAAGAAAGAAGCAGGTCAGCTACCTCTAGGCACAGCCCCCAGGAGCCAAATCCGCTTGCTGCCTTGTCTCCTACAGGTCAACATGGAAAGCAAGGTCCCCCCGTGTGAATAAAGTTTGGTTGATTCTATTATTTCTCATATTCATTTTTCACATGAAACTGGAGTCAGGGCCTGGGGAAATACAGAAGCAGAGAACTTTAGGGCTGAAAGGGATCTGGAAATCCCTGACCCAATCAATCCCCCACATTCTACAGAAGCAGCAGCTAGGGTCCAGAGAGGTGAACTACCTTGCCCTTGGCTGAATTCAGTGAAAACCATCCAATCTGGGACTAGACTAAGTTCTAAAGAAAAATCAGGGACTCAGAAGACTAGCAGGTTTCAGTGGAAGCACATTAGGCAAGAGGAGCCTAGCGCAGCATGTTAGCTATCTACTGCTGTAGATATAACTGTAGATAAACTGGAGACAACATTTACTATCTCTCAGGGTCTGTGATGGAGAAGGTAATGGCATGCCACTCCAGTACTCTTGCCTGGAAAATCCCAGGGACGGAGGAGCCTGGTAGGCTGCAGTCCATGGGGTCATGAAGAGTCGGACACTTACTGAGCGACTTCACTTTCACTTTTCACTTTCATGCACTGGAGAAGGAAATGGCAGTGTTCTTGCCTGAAGAATCCCAGGGATGGCGGAGCCTGGTGGGCTGCTGTCTATGGGGTCGCAAAGAGTCGAACACAACTGAAGCGACTTAGCAGCAGCAGTAGCAACAGCAGTGTCTGTGAATCAGGGAGACTTAACTAGGTAGTTCCTGCTAACGGTGTTTCAAGAGGCTGCTTGCTGCAAACTGCAGTCATCTTCAAGTTCAACTATTGACAGGAAGAACCTGCTTCGGTGTCACACTCAGAGGCCTCTCTTCGGGGAGAGAGGGCAGTTGGCTTCACACACAGTGAGTGATCCAAGATAAAGTGACAGAAAACACCCCAAACGGAAGCTGCAGTCTTTCTATAACCAGAAAGACATCTCACTTCTGCTGTAGTCTATTCTTTAGAAGTGACTCGACAAGGTGTAAGTATCAGGAGGCAAGAATCACTGCAGACACAATGGCCATCTTCTCCAAATGCAATAGGGAAGGGTCTGGAGGTGAAAACTGACTGTTTTCAGCAGTCAAACATTAAGCAGAGGCCTGGGGCGGGGCTAAATTGAAGTTTGGGCAGAGGGTATTTCTGAGTCTCCTGTTCATCCCACTGAGAGCACTGCACGGTTGTGTGCAGAGAAGGGTCTAAGAACAAGTCTCACTAAGAACTGTATGGCTGCTTGCATCCCATCCTTTTCTTGATATATGAAGAGCTGCTAAGAACACAAGATTTTATGCTGGCCAGCAGTGAATCAATTTATCAATTTCATAAGATACTGATTAAAATGATTCAGGATATTCCATATTACTAGACAAATAATAGTGAAAAACAATTAGGAGTTTCAGGAAGATGGTAAAATGAACAGCAGCAAAGTGAAACATTTCTTGCTCAAATTTCATTCAATACCAATAAAATCACTGTTTGAAAATGACAATTTTCATTAATAACTGCAAAGATAAGATAGTTACATAAAAATTAACTATAAGATAGTTACATAAAAATTTTTAAATTACATAAAAATTAATTTAAAAAGTTAAATCTGGGCCATCAAAAATCCTTCCATAAATGAAGAAAATAGTTAAGAACATTGAAAAAAATTAATTTCCCAAATGCAAAAATTATGCAAAATATAAGCAGGATTCAAAGACCAATTATAATCTATACTCAACACTGTGCATGTTTATAAGATGTCAGGATTTATTTTTTAGACAGCACTACAGAACTGCAAGCAAGGCATAACTGACACTGGAAAAATGCTTCAGCAAAAGATGAACTTATTAAATATATGAGATACTAAATAAGTAAGAAATGACAAAAGAATATGAGTGAAGAGGATGGATCTAAAGATCCACCCTAGGCTGCAAAAGGAGAGAGACTCTTAGTCTGATGAAGATAAACTTTGTATTTATTTAGAAAAACATGTTCTATTAAAGCCAAGAAATCAAGTAAAGAGATAAAAACATGTTTTAAAATCATAAAATAGTTGTAAGTTACTTTAGAAGTTGTTTGATACAACTCTCAGGTCAAAGTGTTAAGTTTGCTTGTTTCACACGCCGGATGTCTGACATGATACTTTTTAATACTGTAGCACTGGAAAACTAACTAACTGCTCAAGGACCTTTGGTGATGGGGGAATGGGAACTACACAGCACCGCCCTACCAACTGCTCACCAAAATCTTCAAAAACTGAAACTTAACAAGTAAAACATACACATAATGAATGAGACGAAAAGAGAGTTTTCTGTAGAAAGGATGCACAAAATATCAGTAAATACATGATTCTGTGTTTTAGGAATAAGCTAAACATGGAGATTTGGGTATAATCTCAAGGCAGCATACCAGGAATGAGACCATACCAGGGAAAGCTTAAGTGTTACCAACAGTATTTGGCACTGACTGCAGAAGAACATCATTAGGAAGAGGAAGGGTCTCCACATGGAATCGAAGAAAACAAAAGCCAGATGCCTTTGTGTTCATCAGACCCTGGGCTGTTAAAGGAGAGAGACTCTGAGTCTGATGAACATAAACTTTGTATTTATTTAGAAAAACAACCCAGTTCTTTTTAAAAGGGATATTTCATCCTCTTGAGTGAAATGCTTGTAGAGATTTGCCAGTTTCACTTGTTCTGATCTTTGAAGCCTCTTCGAACCATCACTCTTTTTTACTAATTTGGTTTCCCTACTCAACATCAAGAAGGTGAGCCCAGGTAGGGAAAAATGAAAATGCCAAATGAAAAACACGAATAGTCCTCATTGCAAATCAACATCCTGGTTTATGCACAAGTCTCTTAAATTTTAGTGAGTCAGTCTCTTGAATTTGATCTATTTTAGGTGCTCTGACAAGAATTTCAGAATCTAAAAAGCTGAGTCCAGAGTCTACGCTGAGATGACTTGAGCCAAGTCCTGCTGCCTGCCAAAGTGGTTTCTCTGGGTGTCATGACATCTTTATCTCACCTCCAACTATGGCAGGAACTTGTATTCACTTTATATCTTCTTTGTATCAATTACTATACTGGCCACTTTAACAATTATCTTATCTGGCCCTAACAACTCAAGAAGGCATTATTTATTCCACTTTTACAAATGAAAACACACACACACACACAACACCTGAGGACCAAAGAGGTTAAGTAACTTGCTAAGTTCACACACTGAATATTTAACAGATTTATTCAGGACTGTCTGACTCAAAAGATTCAGCTCCTTCCACAATACCAAATTACCTCCATTCACTATTAGTAAGCTCTATTAAAGACCTGTGTACAACTCCAAAATCACACCTGCCCGTTGATTCTAGTTATTTGTACCTCTTGCTATATTCCATCAGAAATTGACTGCACACAGCTTTACTTCTTCTGAATAGGTGAGAACAACCTTGAGAAGAGAAAAACTGCTGTCATCATCTTCCTGATTTTCTAACAGTATCTATTATACTGTATTGAAAGAGAAAGTATCAAATCTTATTTTCTAAATAACAAAATGAAAGCAATAGACTAAGAAAGCTAGCTGTCAAAAGGGAAAGGAAAAATTCATTTATTACAAATTCAAGTGAATAAACAAAAAATATTTTACCTTAGTGATCAAAAGAACAGAAGCAACTCCTGCAAAGGGAGACTGATTAAAAGGCAGCAGGACCCAGGGCACGTAGGTGGGAGCTCAGAGCAGGACTGCCCCTGTGGAGAAAGTGAGTGCAGGCCAGCGAGGCAAAGGGCAGGAAGAGGAAGAGGGCTGTCTAGAAGCTCGTGCAGGCCTTGGCCCTGACATAAATGCCAAGCATATGCGCTAGTTCCAAGACATACTGGTTAGTGGAAACTAAGACCAAACTGGATCTTTCAATAGAGGGCATAGCTGTCTGTTGCTGCCAGGCCAGGGCCTGCGACACACTGGCTGGAGAAATCAATAATTCTTTAGAAGACTTTCATAAAGGGATTTATCCATTTTCCAGTATGAGAGACTGATCTGATAGAAAAGAGACAATGGAATCCATCTACCTTTCCTGGAACCACAGATAAACAGCTAAAACCCCTGCAAATGTACTGCTGCCCCTGTTTTGTTCTCAGGGTGCGCAAGAGAAGACTGCAACCTGCAGCGGCATCCTTACTCTATAGCAGTGGTTCTCAACCAGGGGTGGTGACTCTGCACTCCACTTCTCCCCACCTGGTGACATTTCTGGTTGTCACAACTAGGGGTGGGTGGTACTCCTGACATCCAGCAGGTTAAAGCCAGAGATGCTGCTTAACATCCCCCGATTCACAGGACAGCCCCCCACAAGAAAGAATCACCTGGCCTCAAACATCCACAGTGCCAAGGCTGAGAAATCCTGGTCTATAGGCACCGTTAATATCAAAGCCATCACCAAGAGGACCTGCTTGACAGAATCAAGACAGGACTTAAAACTGGGATATTATTTCAACAAAAACACTAATAAAAACAGTGGCTACTATTTATTGTTTTGTGCTTAAATAGTCTAAGTACTTGCCCTGTATCTCATTTAATTCCTACCCAAATCTTGTGGGGTATTAGTAATTCCCATTTTGCAGAGATGAAAAGGCAACTAGGCAACAAGCCACGTGGCAACTAATAAAGCTTTCACCAACACCACCATGTTGCCACTTCCCAAACCAACAGAGGTATTTGAAGATAACGTTAATGATAGCAGAATAACAGTCTGGGAACAGAGAATCTAGGACCCAAAGATAGGGCATGATGAGACAGACACAGAGCTGGAAGAGTTATCTCCAGGAAAATCTCTAGAATGGACATTAAACACTTGCTCTTTTGCTTCAACTCGTACTTTCTTTCTTAGAAGAAGCAAAGGAGCATTAAAATGGGAGACCCACCCAAAATGTTTCTTGATAGCTAAGTCAAAAATAAGAAAGTATTTGTAGAGGGATAACAGAGGCAATAGACAAAGACAAATAAAAACAAATAGATAAGCAATTCGTAAGTCAATGTTACATCTGCAAAGAAACTTGGAGAGCATCAGCTGATTCTAGAGCCTTCATGGCACAACAGGAAAACACAGGCCTTAGGGGAAAGGTGACTTCTTTAAGGTCGTGCAGTCATCACCATGAAAATAACAGCACTGTAGGCTGAAGACCAGGGGAGATTTCTCCAATATGGTACAAGAGTTTAGCTTTTTGGTCACCCCATGAAGCTTTGTGGGATCTCAGTTCCCAGACCAGGGGTTGAACCTGAGACCATGGCAGTGAAAGTGCCGAGTCCTAACCAGTGGACCGCCAGGGAATTCCCAAGAGTTTAGCTTAGATTTAGAAAGGACTCATGGGTTCTCACTCTTGTAAGAATGGACATTTGCTTACATAACTCACTATTACTGTTACACCTATCAAAATTAACAATAACTCTTTCATACCACCTAATACCCAGTTAATGATCAAATTTCCTTGATAGTATCAAAATGCTTTCTTAGAGCTGACGTGTTAAATCAGGATCCAAACCCCTCAAGTAATCACAAATGAAGACAACTAGATTTGCAAAACATCAATTAGGTTACAATATTCAGTCATGGCAGTAGGTAAACAAATAGAGGAAGGATTAATTTTTTTTGAAGTGTCCACTTCTAAAATCTGAAAAACGTGTTGCAAGAGGTAGACACCTTACTGTCCTGAGACACAGCACATGCGGCACTTCCCCACCACAACGGTCCCTGTGGCTGAGCTGGCCATATCCCTGCGTGCTCCTCACGCACGAGGGCACAGACGCGAGGGCATCGTACTGCAAGGACACGTAGAGTCCAAAGCCATGAAACTACGGCCTGGTAGGAAAAGATCAGCTGTTCAAATTCTTTGGAAAAAACTTGAGTAGTTTACAGTAGGACAGAATGAAAAGACATGGAGGGTGGCTGGGCCATCCTGCCGGCAGAGGACCAGGGTGAGCATTTGGAACAGCTGCCCTGAGCTCTCGAGACGTCATGGATTCAAAGCCCCCGGCCAGCTCTGGGCTCCAGCTCTGGGCTCCATCTGTCCAAGCACAGCCCCAGAGGTCCTCTCACTCCGCTCTCCTCACTCTTCTCAGATACCTGCAGTGGTTTGCCGAGGCTGTCATAACAAAGTACCACAAAGGGGGCTTCAAGACCAGAAATGTGTTTTCTCAGTTTTAGACGTGAGAAGTCTGAGATTAAGAGGTCAGCAGGGGGGGTTCCTTCAGAGCAACGAGAGGGACAGTCTGATCCAGGTTTCCTGGGCCTTCTTCCCTCTCTGCGTCCGTCTGCATTCAAATGTCCTCTTCTTATAAGGACACCATCATACTGGGTTAAGGCCTATCGTAATGATCTCATTTGGGGCTTCCCAGGTGCTTAGTGGTAAAGAATCCACCTGCCAACGCAGGAAATGGTGTTCGATCTCTGGGTCAGGAAGATCCCTTGGAGAAGGAAATGGCAACTCACTCCAGTATTCTTGCCTGGTGAATCCCATGGAGAGAGGAGCCTGGCGGGCTACAGTCCATGTGTTGGCAAAGAGTCAGACACGACTGAGTGACTCAGCACACATACACACAACCACACTTTAACCTCAATTACCTCTGTTAGAGACACTATCTAAAAATCTGATCACGTTCTAAGGTATTTGGGGTTTGGACTGCAACTATACAACTACAGAGTGGGGAGATATATTTTGGCCCACACAATACCTTTAAAACAATTTCTCACTGTTTAAGCTAGTTTAAGTGAATCTATGTTGCTTATAACTGAATAACAATTACCAAAACAGCTACACTTTCTGGTGTTTTTAAAAATTATTATGGTGGTTTTTTTCAAAATTCATAAAAGTTTAAGATATAAGAGAGCAACAACATGCTTTAACACTACTAAATGCTGCCTCTGCAGACTTAGCACCTATAAACAATGGGGACAGGAAACGTGAAAGGCGCAGAGAGAAATTCTGTGGCAGAGGCAGTACTGAAGCTTTCCATTTCCTAGCAACCAGGAGTGCTGGCCGTTGACAGCTCAAAGGCAAGTCCGTCCCAAGGCTGCCACCAGAGACATCTTTCTCCCCAGGTAATGCCCCCTCCAGGAGGCCACCTGCACCCAGTCCTTTAGAAGTTCAAGGATCCAGCCTTCCCATCTCATTTCAGGGCATATTTGAAGGGCCATCCGAGCTCCAGAGCAACCTGTGGGATTGGCTGAGGCCTCTGTTGCCAATGCATCACGATGCTTTTGCCCAATCCTGTTTCCATTCCCCCCCATCCCCACCAAGGTGTTGATTCTAAGACTCCTTCCCAATAAACTGCACACAAATCTCTGACTTACAGTCTGTTTCCCAGAAAATCTAACTTGCAATACATTCTATGACTAACACTGTAAAGGAAGATGGAAAAAAAAAAATTAGAAAATATTAGCTGGGTTTTGGGTTAATTTCCTCTTTTTCATTTCTTTTGTGAAGAATCCTGCTGATCCTCCATTTCCTTACTAGAGACAGGGCTCCACTCCTTTCCGAGTCCTCCAACCTGCCCTGGGCAGCAGCAACTGTGCCCACCGCTCACCCCTCCCTGCCCCCAGAGGCAAAGGCCCCAGACACTTTGCCCTCCTGGACAGCAGGGGGCACCTCGAGCCCAGTGCCTCTCCTGGGTCCCACAGCTGCACTTCTCAAGTCTGGTCTCTTCAGCTCCTGGCCAGGGTGAGGACCCAGGAGGAGGCGGGTACAGCTGAGGATCCAACCAGGAGGAGAGGCCGGTCCTGCCCTCTTCTGAGGCTGCTCCCCAGCCTGCCTCACCCTGGGAGCCTGAGTCCAGAGAGCAGGAAGTGCTGACACTGAGGAGAGAAATATGGGTCCTGGGGGCTGTGCCTTCCTGCTGTCCCTTCTGCTGGGTGAGCCCCTGAGGTGGAGGTGGGGAGAGGCAGACGGTTTTTGGCTCAAGAAGTTACCATATAGACTACTAGGACACTGCACACATGAGATGTGACTTCTGAAGGGTGTGCCCTGAGAAAGTCTGAGGGGACCCTGTGTGCCAGGCTCCAAACAAATCAGGGCTCTTGGAAATGGCAGTAAACACAAAGATCCCTGCCCTGGGGAGGGGGGCGGGGTTACAGTCAAAGCCTGTAGCAAATATGTAAATTATAAGGCAGGTTAGAAAGCAGTATATACTGTGACCTGAAAGGGACCTCTAGAGTGTCGAGAGGCATTATATTTTAAACAGGGTGGATCAGGAAAGTTTCTGTAAGAAGAAGCTATTGGATCCAAGACTTGGACGAGATGAGTAATTTGGCTAAAAAAATCAAGGAAAATAGTAATTCAAGCAAATGGAACTGAAAGTACAAATGCCCGTCCTTGATTTCAGGAATTATATTGTTCATTTATTTTTCCAGCCCATGGTGATTTAAAGGCAGGATTGGCTGAGGGTAGCAAAAAGATAATAGGTAGCAGCAAAGAAAGAGACACAGATACTGCAAAATGCTAGTACAGTTGAAGAAAACACGACAAAAATAAACAGCGTATACACCTTAAAAACATCTGAAGGCATGAATGCATTTACAACCTCACATACTTGATATTCCTGAAGGAGACGGTGAATCGTTAAGTAAAAGTTGAATTATGTTCCATAAATGCTGCTAAAAAGTCACGTAAGTATGTAATTAGCAAGATTTCTAATAGGTAGATATAAAAATTTGGCCTATAACACGAATCTGAGAGATTGAAGTCACAGAAAGCCCTTCTATTCAGAAAACCTGGATATATAATAGGTGTTGTTGTATATTATATATGTGTGTTGTTATATATTAATGATGCAGTGTATTTGTTTTAGGGTCTTTCATATCCTCTTTCCAAAAGAAAACCCTCCAGTCAGGTGAGTGGTTTCCACTTGGGTCCAAGACTGCTGGGTTTGGAACTGGAATAGGACAGAGAATGGAGGCTAGGGAGGACTCAGGTCCTGGAGATGGATGGGAGTTTGGAGATGATGAGAAGACGGGGATCAGAAGGACAGGACAAGCGGACTTTCACGTTTCTCTCTCCTCTTCCTCTAGTGTGTGGACGACCTGTATACTCAGGCCGTGTTGTGGGTGGCAAGGATGCTGCCGCCACGCGCTGGCCTTGGCAGGTCAGCCTGCAGCTCTCCAACTCCCACGTCTGTGGGGGCTCCCTCCTAAGTGACAGGTGGATAGTCACAGCAGCACACTGCTTACAAATGTGAGTTCCCACTGGTGATTAGACACACAGAGGTAGGTTCTCGATAAATAACTGAACAAATGAACCAACAGACAAAGGCAAGTTCCAAGACAAGCAGGCAGAAGGAAACCTAGGTCATCCTGGACTCAGGACAGGGCACAGAGGTAAAAACAACAAAAAAAAAAGAATGATGTAAGTGGTCACTATATTAGAAATTTTTCTTACTTATCACCAAATCACCTCCTACACACCAGTCAGGAGCTCTGTCTTAGGCTGTTTCGGGTCACAAACACAATCTGTGAGAGAAGCAAGGTACCATGTGGTGAGCAGCCGTGAAGAAAGATGTCTCCAGCCAACGGCTGATGAAGACGTGACAGCCCCTCTCTGAGTCGAGACTAGAGACGACACTGCACACCAGCTTCAGTATAGCCTGCTCAGAAGGAACCAGACTCCTGACGAACAGACACTGTGAAAGGTTTGCTGTTTGCAGCCTCTGAGCTTTATGGTAATTTGTTGTGTCACAATAGATGACATATATAAAGAACGAAACAACCAAACCCTTCAATAACAAAAAGTTCAAATAAAGTAATAACTTAAAAATGCTGAGAGAATTCCAGCTTAGAAGTCTACCCATATCTACAAACTGTCCAACAAGTGTGGGACAGAAATAAGACATTCTCAGATACACAAAGCACGAACATTTTGAGCAGCAGCTGTCATGAACAATTCCTCAGGAAGCCATAGTGAATATGCTTCACCAAAATGAAGGAGGGAAAACAGGAAAACATAGAATAAAAAAAAAAACAAAAACAGAAACAGAATACAACACAGAAGAGAATCCTCAAGAAAATCAGAAAAAAAATTACCAAGATTGGAGTTATAGGGCAGAGGTCTTAAAGAAAAGTATAGTATCGATAGAATGCCGAACAGTCTCAACATACTGAGAGACTTTCACTTTTGGCAGACAGCTGGGGAAAACTGATGAGGTAGTGACAGGTACACAGAAAACTAAAAAAGCAAATAAGTGAGACCGTATATTAGCTCCAGAAGAAGCAAAAAGTTTTACAAGAAATATAATTACAGTACCAAACATGGCCAGGAGGTGAATGTTTTCATAGTCACAAAACATACCTATTAAATACTAATATGACAAAAAGTTATCATAGATTAGGAGGATGATGAAAGGAAGTGGGTGAAGTGGCTGTAATTGTTGGTTCAATCCTCACCATGTACATAAGAATACAATGTTCTAAAATTGAAAAAACAATTAATGGCAATATATAGGGTTTCTTAAAAATATAGGGAAAATGCTAGAAGAAAGAGCTACCAGTTGAAAGTGATTGCCTTTGGATAGCAAGAATTGAGGGCAGCAGGGCAGAGGATGTCTGTCATTCATTTATTTTGTAAATCTTATGAAACTACTTGACATTTTAAATTACATGAACACACAGACACACACATATATAAACTTGGTGATTATATTTTGCTTTAAATTCTTATGCAGAAATAAAGGTCTATGCTCAGAAATCAAAACTGAAAATAAAACAATAACTACTAAGCATATTTGTGATGGCTGAAACAATGGAGAACAGCAGAGGTGACTAAGAGAACGAGGGAAAAACTAAGACAAAAGTCTGGCCGTTAGAATAAAAAAGCATACCACAGAAACAGTAGACAACAAAAGAAAGAGTGGCAGGGAGGTGGGGTAGGAGAAGAGGAGACATACAAAACCTAGGCCAAGCTGGAAGCAGCCTGGTTAATTCCAAGTCTGTTACCCTCCTTTCTTCCCCGAAGACTCAACCACACAAAGGCAGCTTGCTGTGACCCAGCTGTAAGCAGAGAAGCACAGCCCACTTTTATTCTCCTCTTTCTCTTCCGCTCAGGACACGGATTCCTTTCTTGTACACTGTGCAGCTGGGGTCAGTTGATAGGGACAACCTCGATGAAGGCGTGATACTTCGTGTGAGCCGAATTGTCATCCATCCCACATACAGTAATGTCAGTGGAGACATTGCCCTGTTGAGGCTGTTCTCTAGAGTCACCTACAGTTCTTCCATCCTGCCCATTTGCTTGTCCAATGTCAAAAAGAAGCGGTTGATAATTCCAGACTCTTGCTGGGTGACTGGATGGGGAAAACTGAAAGAAGAAGGTGAGAATGCACACAACAAGGGGGTGTTTTATACATCACCTTCTTGTACCCACTTCAGGGTATTCATATTCTGGGCATTTCAATACTGTAGCAAAGATTTTCTACAAAACCAGATCAACCGACACTCTCCAGAAGTTTTCAAATAAAATATCTGCCTATTTATATGACTACTGCTACTGCTGCTAAGTCGCTTCAGTCGTGTCCGACTCTGTGCGACCCCAGAGACGGCAGCCCACCAGGCTCCCCCGTCCCTGGGATTCGCCAGGCAAGAACACTGGAGTGGGTTGCCATTTCCTTCTCCAATGCATGAAAGAGAAAAGAGAAAGTGAAGTCACTCAGTCGTGTCCGACTCTTAGCAACCCCATGGACTGCAGCCCACCAGGCTCCTCTGTCCATGGGATTTTCCAGGCAAGAGTATTGGAGTGGGGTGCCATTGATTATTAACCCATATTTCGGCTATAATCTAGCTATACTGGTAAGAACAAATACTAACAATTTATATATATTATTTAACTACTTATTTTTTAATACTAACAATTTAAATACATAATTACCTCTCTGAAACAGAGGTTAACAAATCTGATTTGAAGTTTGAAAAGAGTCTGCTGCTGCTGCTAAGTCGCTTCAGTCGTGTCTGACTCTGTGCGACCCCATAGACGGCAGCCCACCAGGCTCCCCCGTCCCTGGGATTCTCCAGGCAAGAACACTGGAGTGGGTTGCCATTTCCTTCTCCAATGCATGAAAGGGAAAAGTGAAAGTGAAGTCGCTCAGTCGTGTCCGACTCTTAGCGACCCCATGGACTACAGCCCACCAGGCTCCTCTATCCATGGGATTTTCCAGGCAAGAGTACTGGAGTGGAGTGCCATTGCCTTCTAGTGCTTATTTAATCTGTTTTCAAAGTGTTGTGTCAACTCTTTGAATACTTTAGAATATTCACATTTTTACTTAATCAAAATATATCAGAATTTCTCTTTATCTAGAACATTAAGAATGCCCCAGATGGGCGATCAAAAAATCACAAACAGAATTTTTAATTATCCATTGTTTTAGATTAACTATGCCACAAAACTGTTCCATTAGCCAACAGGATTAGAAAGTGACTGTATTCTGCTTTTGGATTACCATTCCGAGATGTCTGCATATCATGACTGAATGTTGTCCCTACTGTTCCAGGTTACTTTTCCTTTCATTCCTATTTATCTCTACAGATGCTGATTACCCTACCATACTCCAGGAAGCAGAAGTACCCATCATTAAACGCCAGAAATGTGAAAACATCTATAACCCACTGGGCTCCTTCTTGCCACAAATACAGCCAGTCATCATGGAAACCATGATTTGTGCCGGTGATGTTAAGAAAGGGAAGGATACCTGCCAGGTTAGGGTTTGCTCTTGAAATTTTTAATTTTAACATGACATCTTAATTTGGTTCCAGGTTTGCCCATCTGTAAACAACAGTGAATTGGGAATCAGAAGACAAGCGTTCTTACAAAAATTCTTCTTTGCATCTGGATAAATCACTTAAACTTTATCTATTAATCTCTTCAACTATTGATCTAGAGTAATGCTAACCACTGGTGTTTGGGTTTTCAGAGTCTCATGTTTTCATAAATATATTAAGAGGTTAACATAGAAATGCCAACTTTTAAATTTTTTCAAGGAAGAAACATTTCATTGTACACTTAAAATGTGTCATTCCATTGTCTCCTGATCATAACTATCTGATGAAAAATCGGCAATTATTTGTGTCTCCCTCCATTGGGTGTAATGTACTGTTCTCTGGCTTCATTCAATATATTTTCATTCATATTGATTGTTAGAAGTTTGAATCATATGCTAGGTGTGGTTTTCTTTGTCTTTATCCTTTTTGGGATTCACTGAGTTGTTATTTTAATCCATTCTTTTCAGTTCAATTCAGTTACTCAGTCGTGTCCGACTCTTTGCGACCCCATGGACTGCAGCACACCAGGCCTCCCTGTCCATCACCAACTCCTGGAGTCCACCCAAATCCATTGATTTGGTGATGCCATCCAACCATCTCATCCTCTGTCATCCCCTTCTCCCCTTCTCCTCCTGCCTTCAATCTTTCCCAGCATCAGGGTCTTTTCAAATGAGTCAGCTCTTTGCATCAGGTGGCCAAAATATTGGAGTTTCCACTTCAACATCAGTCCTTCCAATGAACACCCAGGACTGATCTCCTTTAGGATGAACTGGTTGGATCTCCTTACAGTCCAAGGGACTCTCAAGAATCTTCTCCAACACCACAGTTCAAAAACATCAACTCAGCTTTCTTTATAGTCCAACTCTCACATCCACACATGACTACTGGAAAAACCATAGCCTTGACTAGATGGACCTTTGTTGGCAAAGTAATGTCTCTGCTTTTTAATATACTGTCTAATCTATTCTTTTACCTTTCATCAAAATTTGGGAAATTTTCGTTCATGATTTCTTCAAGTATTTTTCTGCCTCATTTCCTTCTTTTCTTCTTCTAGTTAAAACTAGAAGTTTATGTTATACCTTTTGATATTTTCACACAAGTCCCTAATACTCTGTCTAATTTTTACCCTTTTCTGTTTTTCAAATTTGATACTTTAAATTAACCTATATTCCAAATCATTGCTTCTTCCTTCCGCCATCTACATTTTCTGCTAGGTTCATCTAGTGAGATTTTTATTTCAGATATTTTTATTTTTCAGTTCTAAAACCACCACTTGGGTTTTACTTCCTCTCTTTTACACACATGCGCACATTCTTCTACATCTCTGCCAAAATTTCCTAACTATATATTCATTATTAAAAAAAGCAATCAATGTACAGTGACACAACTCCACACCCACTAGGATGACTATAATCAAGATAGATAATAATAAGGGTTGGCAAAGAATTGGAATCTTCATATACCTAGTTAAAATGTAAAATGGTACAGTCATTCTAGAAAACCTCAAAAGGTTAAGTATAGACTTATACACACACACACACAAAAGTATAGACTTACCATATAATTTAGAAATTCCACTACAAAGTAAACACCCAAGAAAAATGAAAACATACATTGATATAAAAATTTGTACATTATATTCACTGCACCAATATTTATAGTAGCCAAAAAGTAAAAAGTAAAATGTCCATCAACTGATGACTAGATAAACAAAAACGTGGTATGTCAATATAATTAATATTATTCAGTCATAAAAAAGGGATGGAGTACATGCACACACTATGAACCCTGAAAAGAGTATGCTAAGTGAATGAAGAGAGACATAAAAAGTCCTATTTTATATGGTTTCTTTTATACAAAATGTTCATAATATGCAAATCCACGGAGAAAGAAAGTAGATAATTGTTGGCCTAGGGCTGGAAGGAATGGGAGGAAAAGGTGACTGCTGAAGTGTATAAGGTTTCCTCAGGGGGTGTGACACAAAAGGGTTGTGGTGATGGTCAAACAACACTGTGAATATACAAATTGAACATAATAGTATGTGATTTACATTTTAACAAAGCTGTTACCAAGAAAACAGGAAGACTAAGAGACTATGAACTACTACCACCACCATTTTATATAAAGGAAAAATTACTTTAACACTAAAAATGGCAATAAGGACCTAAAAATAGAAAAATAAGGAGAGTTCCCTCAATGAATTTAACTTTAGTGAAAATTTCAAAATCTTTCTTTTTAATCACAGGTAAGTATTTTGAAACGATTCATATATTTAGCTAAGGTTTCTGCCAATTTCAGATTCCATGATTCTAAGTTTCTGGTGTCTCCCTCAAGTGGTAGGAGGTCCGGCTGCCTTCCAAGTTCTATAGCTCCATGGGCTTCACTGCTCCGTGGTAGGGAACCTCCACCCCTGATGACCACTCTCCTCTTCATGGCCCTTCTTCACTGTGCTCATGATCTTTCTCTCCTCTGCAGGGTGATTCTGGAGGGCCTCTGGCATGTCATATTGATGGTATATGGATCCTGATAGGATTGTCAAGCTGGGGAAGAGGATGTGGTATTTCTTTCCCTGGAATCTACACCAATGTGACCTATTACCAAAAATGGATTATGTCCGTTATCTCAAGAGCTGAGGTCTTGGGTGCCAATAACCTGAACTTATCTGACTTCTTATTCTCTATTGTACCGCTTTCTCTGGCTCTACTGGGACCCTCCTGTGTGTTTGGATCTAACATTTTACCAGGAGAGTAGAAAGTGTAGCTGATGCTGCTGACCAAGGACATGGCTAGGAAGGAAGGTGTGGAGAATAAGCACTCGGGGCAGGGAACTCACACAGTCATTGGGAACTCTGGATGACTTTATTAAAATAATTAGAAATGATTCTGATTTCGAGGTCCTTGATTCTGGAAGTAGGTTTTACTGGCTGGAATGCCTACAGCTGAGAAAAAAGAATGCCAGTTTGTGTATGGCATTCTTGTCCTTGACAATGCAACTTACAAGGCAGGAAGGATGCCTTCTATGAAGAAGTATGTGGACACAAATGAATTAGTCCACAGAAGCCAGTAAGAAAAAAAAAGGCAAATAGTAAGGTCCTCAAGAAAGTACATTAAGGTTTTACTTGGTGCCCATGGGTCACATTATGAGTTTCTTACCTGGTCTATATTTCTCTTCTTCCTCTACTATCTTATACTTCCCCTCTGTAGCAAGGTATCAAATAAGAAATCCACGTATGTGTTTCAGTTCTGAATATTTCTGAAATTTTTAGTTTTTGAAATACTTACATGACTACCACCAAAAATGGACTAATGCAATTAGCTCAAGAGCTGAGGTTTGGGTTTCAAGAATCTAGACCTAACTGCTAACTGGGTTACATCTATAATAAAGTACTTTAAATATTTATAAGGAAAACATTATTTCTCTTGCTAACTAGCATGCTTCCTTTTACTTTTTTAAGTTTATGGCTATGCTGGGTCTTTGTTGCTGTCTCTAGTTGCGGTGCAGGGCTTCTCACTGCGGTGGCGTCTCTTGTTGCAGAGCACAGGTCTAAGCGCGCAGGCTCAGTAGTGATGACACGTCGGCTTCGCTGCCCCATGGTATATGGAATTTTCCAGGATCAGAGATAGTACCCGTTGCCCACTGCATTGGCAGGCAACTTCTCAACCACTGGGCCACCAGCGAAGTCTGCATGCTATTTTTTGTTCGATAATCACAACACCTAGATTATTTCCTTTTCTGCTTAGGCTTCGAGGAGCTCAGAGCTACATTTTATACTTGATTTCAGTCATTATCTTTTTCCTGTACTATCTAGTATCTACCCTTTCTACTATCTACTCATACTCCTTTTTATTTCAATCATCTTTCATTTCTCATTGAATGAATATGAGTTTTGTTGACTTTATGGTAAGTCAACTTTCAAAAACAATATTTTTGGATAAATACATTTAATAGGATGTGAAGAAAGCTGAGCGCCGAAGAATTGATGCTTTTGAACTGTGGTGTTGGAGAAGACTCTTGAGAGTCCCTTGGACTGCAAGGAGATCCAACCAGTCCATTCTGAAGGAGATCAGCCCTGGGATTTCTTTGGAAGGAATGATGCTAACGCTGAAACTCTAGTACTTTGGCCACCTCATGCGAAGAGTTGACTCATTGGAAAAGACTCTGATGCTGGGAGGGATTGGGGGCAGGAGGAGAAGGGGACGACAGAGGATGAGATGGCTGGATGGCATCACTGACTCGATGGACGTGAGTCTGAGTGAACTCCGTGAGTTAGTGATGGACAGGGAGGCCTGGTGTGCTGTGATTCATGGGGTCACAGAGAGTCGGACATGACTGAGTGACTGAACTGAACTGAGAGGGATTTGGGTTTCCTGGCAATCCAATGGTTACGATTCTGCACTTCAACTGCAGGGGTGCAGGCTTGATCCCTTGTTGGAGAAACTTAAGGTTCTGCATGTCATGCAGCCAAAAAATAATAATTTTTTTAAAAAGAAAGTGAGCTAGGTTTGAAAAGTTAAAACTCTTGCTAACCCACAACCTCGCCTCTCCTCTAGACCTCCACTTTAGCCTCCCAACTACCCTTCCCATGTCCTTTCTTCACTCATACCTATCAGTTCAGTTCAGTCATTGAGTCATGTCTGACTCATTGTGACCCAATGGACTGCAGCACACCAGGCCTCCCTGTCCAGCACGAACTCCCGGAGTTCACTCAAACTCATGTTCATTGAGTTAGTGATGCCATCCAACCATCTCATCCTCTGTCGTCCCCTTCTCCTCCTGCCTTCAATCTTGCCCAACATCAGGGTCTTTTCAAATGAGTCAGCTCTTTGCATTAAGTATTGGAGTTTCAGCTTCAACATCAGTCATTCCAGTGAACATTCAGGACTGATTTCCTTTAGGATGAAGTGGTTGGATCTCCTTGCAGTCCAAGGGACTCTCAAGAGTCTTCTCCAACACCACAGTTCAAAAGCATCATTTCTTTGGCACTCAGCTTTCTTTATAGTCCAACTCTCACATCCATACATGACTACTGGAAATACCATAGCTTTGATGAGACGGACCTTTGTTGGCAAAGTAATGTCTCTCCTTTTTAAAATACTGTCTAGGTTGGTTATAACTTTACTTCTAAGGAGTAAGCTGCAATCACCATCTGCAGTGATTTTGGAGCCTGCCAGTATAAAGTCTGTCACTGTTTCCCCATCTATCTGCTATGAAGTGATGGGAACAGATGCCATGATCTTCGTTTTCTGAATGTTGGGTTTTAAGCCAACTTTTTCACTCTCTTCTTTCACGTTCATCAAGAAGCCATTTAGTTCTTCCTCACTTTCTGCCATAAGGGTAGTGTCATCTGCATATCTGAGGTTATTGATATTTCTCCCATCAATCTTGATTCTAGCTTGTGCTTCATCCAGCCCAGCGTTTCTTATGATGCACTCTGCGTATAAGTTAAATAACCACGGTAACAATATACAACCTTGATGTACTCCTTTTCCTATTTGGAACCAGTCTGTTGTTCCATGTCCATTTCTAACTGTTGCTTCCTGACCTGCATACAGGTTTCTGAAGAGGCAGGTCAGGTGGTCTGGTATTCCCATCTGTTTCAGAATTTTCCACAGTTTGTTATGATCCACACAGTCAAAGGCTTTGGCATAGTCAATAAAGCAGAAATAGATGTTTTTCTGGAACTCTCTTGCTTTTTCAATGATCCAGCAAATGTTAGCAATTTGATCTCTGGTTCCTCTGCTTTTTCTAAAACCAGCTTGAACATCTGAAAGTTCACAGTTCACGTATTGTTGAAGCCTGGCTTGGAGAATTTTGAGCATTACTTTGCTAGTGTGTGAGGTGAGTGCAATCGTGTGGTAGTTTGAGCATTCTCTGGCATTGCCTTTCTTTGGGATTGGAATGAAAACCGAACTTTTTCAGTCCTGTGGCCACTGCTAAGTTTTCCAAATTTGCTGGCATATTGAGTGTAGCACTTTCACAGAATCATCTTTTAGGATTTGAAATAGCTCAACTGGAATTCCATCACCTCCACTAGCTTTGTTCATAGTGATACTTCCTAAGGCCCACTTGACTTCACATTCCAGGATGTCTGGCTCTGGGTAAGTGATCACACCATCGTAATCATCTGGGTCATGAAGATCTTATTTGTACAGTTCTTCTGTGTATTCTTGGCACCTCTTCTTAATATCTTCTGCTTCTGTTAGGTCCATACCATTGCTGTCCTTTATTAAGCCCATCTTTGCATGAAATGTCCCCTTGGTATCTCTAATTTTCTTGAAGAGATCTCTAGTCTTTCCCATTCTATTGCTTTCCTCTATTTCTTTGCATGGATCGCTGAGGAAGGCTTTTTTATCTCTCCTTGCTATTCTTTGGAACTCTGCATTCAAATGGGTATATCTTTCCTTTTTCCTTTTGCTTTTGGCTTCTCTTCTTTTCACAGCTATTTGTAAGGCCTCCCCAGACAGCCTTTTTGCTTTTTTGCATTTCTTTTTCTTGGGGAAGGTCCTGATCCCTGTCTCCTGTACAATGTCATGAACCTCCATCCATAGTTCATCAGGCACTCTATCAGATCTAGTCCCTTAAATCTTTCTCACTTCCACTGTATAATCGTTAGGGATTTGATTTAGGTCACACCTGAATGGTCTAGCGGTTTTCCCTACTTTCTTCAATTTAAGTCTGAATTTGGCAATAAGGAGTTCATGATCTGAGCCACAGTCAGCTCCCAGTCTTGTTTTTGCTGACTGTATAGAGCTTCTCCATCTTTGGCTGCAAAGAATATAATCTATCTGATTTCAATGTTGGCCATCTGGTGATGTCCATGTGTAGAATCTTCTCTTGTGTTGTTGGAAGAGGGTGTTTGCTATGACCAGTGCATTCTCTTGGCAGAACTCTATTAGCCTTTGCCCTGCTTCATTCTGTATTCCAAGGCCAAATTTTCCTGTTACTCCAGGTGCTTCTTGACTTCCTACTTTTGCATTCCAGTCCCCTATAATGAAAAGGACATTTTTGGGTGGTGTTAATTCTAGAAGGTCTTCTAGGTCTTTGTTGAACTGTTCAACTTCAGCTTCTTCAGCATTACTGGTTGAAGCATAGACTTGGATTACCGTTATATTGAATGGTTTGCCTTGAAAATGAACAGAGATCATTCTGTCGTTTTTGAGATTGCATCCAAGTTCTGCATTTTGGACTCTTTTGTTGACTATGATGGCTACTCCATTTTCTTCTAAGGGATTCTTGCCCACAGTAGTAGATATAATGGTTATCTGAGTTAAATTCACCCATTCCAGTCCATTTCAGTTCGCTGATTCCTAGAATGTTGACATTCACTCTTGCCATCTCCTGTTTGATCACTTCCAACTTGCCTTGATTCATGGACCTAACATTCCAGGTTCCTACGCAATATTGCTCTTTATAGCATCGGACCTTGTTTCTATCACCAGTCACATCCACAGCTGGATGTTGTTTTTGCTTTGGCTCCGTCTCTGCATCCTTTTGGAATTATTTCTTCACTGATCTCCAGTAGCATATTGGGCACCTACCAACCTGTGGAGTTCCTCTTTCAGTGTTCTATCTTTTTGCCTTTTCATACTATTCATGGGGTTCTCAAGGCAGGAATACTGAAGTGGTTTGCCATTCCCTTCTCCAGTGGACCACATTTTGTCAGAACTCTCCACCATGAATGACCCGTCCATCCTGGGTGGCCCTACACAGCCCAACATGGTTCATAGTTTCATTGAGTTAGACAAGGCTGTGGTCCATGTGACTAGATTGATTAGTTTTCTGTGACTGTAGTTTGCAGTCTGTCTGCCCTCTGATAGAGAAGGATAAGAGGCTTATGGAAGCTTCCTGATGGGATAGACTGGCTGAGGGGGAAACTGGATCTTAACCTGTTGGGCAAGGCCCTGGTCAGTAAATCTTTAATCCAATTTTCTGTTGATGGGTGGAGCTGTGTTCCCTCCCTATTTACCTGGGCCAAACTATGGTGGAGGTAGTGAAGATAATGGTGACCTCCTTCAAAAGATCCCATGCATGCACTGCTACAGTCCGTGCCCGATCCCTGCAGCAGGCCACCACCGATCAATGCCTTCGCCAGAGGCTCCCAGACACTCACAGGCAAGTCTCCTGTGTGGTCACTGTTCCTTTCTCCTGGGTCCTGGTGCACAAGGTTCTGTGGTGCCCTCCAAGAGTGTATTTCCCAGTCCTATGTGAGTTCTGGCAGCTCTATGGTGGGGTTAATGGTGACCTCCTCCAAGAGGAGTTACGCCATACCCACACCCAAAGCCCATCCCTGCAGCAGACCACTGCCGACCCGCACCTCCGCAGGAAACGCTCACAGTTCTGTCTCAGTCTCTGTGGGGTCCCTGGGTCCTGGTGCACACAAGGTTTGTTTGAGCCCTCTGAGCATCTCTGGTGGGAATAGGGTTTGATTCTGAACGTGAATTCGCCCCTCCTACTGTCTTGCTGGGGCTTCTCCTTTGCCCTTGGACATGGGTTATCTCCTCATAGCTGCTCCAGTGCCTACCGGTCTTACTGGGGTTTCTCTGACCTTGGACGTGGGGTATCTCCACACAGCCGGTCCAGCAAAGCACAGCAGCCGCTCCAGACCTTGGACGTTGGGTATCACCTCACGGCCACTGCTCCTGACCTTGGACGTGGGGTATCTCCTCACGGCCACTGCTCCTGACCTTGGACGTTGGGTATCACCTCACGGCCACTGCTCCTGACCTTGGACGTGGGGTATCTCCTCACGGCTGCTGCTCCTGAACTTGGACGTTGGGTATCACCTCACGGCCACTGCTCCTGACCTTGGACGTGGGGTATCTCCTCACGGCCACTGCTCCTGACCTTGGACTTGGACGTTGGGTATCACCTCACGGCCACTGCTCCTGACCTTGGACGTGGGGTATCTCCTCATGGCCACTGCTCCTGACCTTGGACATGGGGTATCTCCTCTCAGCGGCTGCTCCTGACCTTGGACGTGGGGTATCACCTCACGGCTGCTGCTCCTGACCTTGGACATGGGGTATCTCCTCACAGCCGCTGCTCCTGACCTTGGACGTGGGGTATCTCCTCTCAGCCACTGTTCCTGACCTTGGACGTGGGGTATCTCCTCTCGGCCGCTGGCTACTCCAACTCCGCATAGCCACCACTCGCCGCTCATACCTATGCTCAACTGCATTTGTTCTCCCCAGATTTCAGACTAGTGTTTTAAAAGATTTGTAAAATGCTCTTCTCCTTTCCCTGGTTGTTGTTGTTATTGTTTAGTCATTAAATCATGTCTCACTCTGCAACCCCATGCACTATAGCTCACCAGGCTCCCCTGTATAGTATGTGATTTTCCAGGCAACAATACTGGAGTGTGTTAACATTTCCTTCTTCAGGGGATCTTGCCAACCGAGGGATCAAACCCATGCCTTCTGCACTGGCAGGAGGATTCCTTACCACTGAGGCATTACCACACATCAAAGGCATCCTACTGCTTAGAAAATAAGGACCCAAGTCCTTAACCGGACATAAAAGGCCCTGCTGGATCTGACCCCAGCCTGCGTTTTCAGCCTCATTCATCCTCACCTGGACTGCTCTCTGCACTCTCGACGTCCTCAAGTGCTTCAGAAGCCCCTTATAAACACTGGACTTTCACACCTGCCATTTCCACTCCTCTGCTGTCTTTGCCAAGTTAACTCTTTCTGTGCCTTCAGATCTCAATTCAGTCTTCATTTCCTCAAGGGAGCTGTTCCCAGCTCTCCTGATGAGAACAAATCCCCCCAGTATAGTCTCAAACTCCAGAGCTCTCCTTGATCAGACTCAACACAGGTATAACTTAACATTCTTATTTGTATAATTGTCTAAATGTACATCTGTCTTATCAAAAAGTAGAGAGGTTCAGGAGAGTAGGAATTTTTGTTTTTTGTCAGTCACTATATTCAAGTCTCAAGAACTATCTGTTAGATGTCCACTGGCAGATGAATGGATAAGGAAATTGTGGTACATAGACACAGTGGACTATCACTCAGCTATAAAAAGGAATGCATTTGAGTCAGTTCTAATCAGGTGGATGAACCTGGAGCTTATTATACAGAGTGAAGTAAGTCAGAAAGAGAAAGAAAAATACTGTATATTAACGCACATATAGGGAATTTAGAAAGATGGTACTGATGATCCTACGTGCAGGGCCGCAAAAGAGACACAGACATAAAGGACAGACTTTTGGACTCAGTGGGAGAGGCGAGGGTGGGATGATTTGAGAGAATAGCACTGAAACATATACATTACCATATGTAAAACAGATGACCAGTGCAAGTTCAGTGCATGAAGCAGGGCACCCAAAGCCAGTGCTCTGGGACAACCCAGAGGGATAGAATGGGGAGAGAGGTAGGAGGGGGTTTCAGGATCGGGGAGACACATGTATTGTTTAGTCCTTAAATAGTGTCCAACTCTTTGCAACCCCATGGACTGTAGCCCATCAGGCTCCTCTGTCCATGAGATCCTCCAGGCAAGAACACTGGAGTGGGTTGCCATTTCCCTCTCCAGGACTCAAGTATGAAAGTGAAAGTCACTCAACCATGTCTGACTCTTTGTGACCCCATGGGTATAGTTCATGGAATTCTCTAAGCCAGAATACTGGAGTGGGTAGCCTTTCCCTTCTCCAGGGATCTTCCCAACCTAGGGATTGAACCCAGGTCATCCCACATTACCAGCTGAGCCACCAGGGAAGCCCAAGAATACTGGAGTGGGTAACCTGTCCCTCCTGCAGCAGATCTTTCCAACCCAGGAATTGAACCGGGGTCTCCTACATTGCAGATGGATTCTTTACCAACTGAGCTATCAGGGAAATCTGGACACATCTATACCTGTGGCCAATTCATGTTGATGTATGGCAAAAAACATCACAATATTGTAAAGTAATTATCCTCCAAATTAAAATAAACTGAAAAAATAAAAATCTGACCTTAAAAAAAAATTCTCTAATCTACAGCTGTTATTCAGATTGTTCCTAGATACATGCTTTAAAAAAAAAGAAGAAGTATTTGTTGAATGAGGGAATGAATAAATGAATGATAAATAAATACACAATCTCTTTGTCTCACCAACTAAGAACTCGGGTTTTTTGTTTGCAGAGATAGCCCAAAACTTGGCACAATATCTTACACAAAGCAGGTTTTCAAATACTGGTTAAATAAAAGGAGGCAGGAAAGAATGTTTCAGCCCCATTCTCTTTCTTACCTCTCTCCAGCTATAAGGGACAAAGGAGCAAAGAGTACACAAAACAGGGAGATTGAAATGTTTCTCAGAGACAAGCTAAGCAAGTTCTGGAATGATTCAGAGGACAAAGCAAAATGGTAGCTGACAGAAAAGAACACGCAAGATAAAACACTGGCTAGAAAGGAAAATGGAGGAGAAAAGACAGATGAAAATCAAGAACAAATAGGAAGAGAAAACACATGCATGGGCCAGGACCACACAGCAGGGGGACATAAATAAGGTGAAGAAAGCCAAAACACTGCTTCCAGTCGTTCCTCCAGACCCTCTGGAAGCAACCGCTCCACAGCATGGTGGTCTGACAAAACTGTTCTCATGAACCAAGAGTTGAAACACAGACCTTTTGGAGAGACCAGGCCATTCAAGTGGGAAGAAAGGGATATCCATAGAAGATCACATGACCTCATTGTCCTGATCACTACTGGTTGGACTTGCTAGGGATGAGCATCTGACTTTAGAGCTGCCTAGAGGTTAGTGGGACAGCGGACCTAGCATCTTAACCAACAGATGGACTAAATACTGGACAACCCAACAGAATCCTTCTTTGGGGAAGTCTGAACATGAGCCCGATAGTATGTCAGTGTGCAATCAACAGTATTAAGTGCCCACCATGTTCCAGGATACCGCAGCGTCTATAATGCACCAAGCCTGCCTTGAAGGCGTTGACATTCCAGTGGGCAAGAGACATTAAGTGAACGCAAAATATAGTCCTCCCTCTGTCTTCACTTGGGGTTTGTTCCAGGACCTCCACAGATACCAAAATCTACAGATGCTCAAGTTCCTTACAGAAAACGTCACAGTAAGTCGACCCTCCATACCTGTGGTTTCACATCCATGGATTCAACCAACCCCATGGATGCAAAAACCCCAGCTTACAGAGGGCCAACTGTAAATGTTTATTATAATGTCAAGTACAAGAAAATCTGACAAAGGAAAATAACATAGAAGCAGCAGATAAAGTATGAGGGTGGGGGATTCCACTTTAGGTAGGGTGGTCAGGCAAGTTTCTCTAAGGAGGTGACATTTACAGAGGCCATATGAAGGAGAAAAGCAAAGCAAATACCTGGGAAAGAACATTCCAGGCAGACAGAACAGCAAGCACAAGGGCTCTGAGGTGTGAGGATGCTGTCTGTGTGTTAGAACAGAGGTCACTGCTGGGGGTCGGGGGTGGGGAATGGCTGGAAATTCAGAGAAGTGGGGGGCAGCACCCTGGTAGCTGCAGGGAGGACTCTGAATCAAATTCTCAGTGGGATGAGAGGGCATTGAGGGCTGAGAGCAGGGGAATGATCACAGAACAGAACAGAAGAAGATTCCACATTACTGCTCATGGTAGTCTGCAGAGGCCATGAGGGAGCTAGGATGGTAGACGGGATAGCTGGCTGGGAGCAGAATGAGACAAGCAGCAGAGAGAATGAGAATCAATACCAATGAGCTAACCAGCAAAACACCAAAAGGCTACAGTACTAGAACATCAGTAAGGAAGGTTCTCTGAGGCTGTGGCTGTTTTTAGCTTTCCCTGTTCTCTACTGGCTCCACCCTTATAATAAGGCCCCAGTAATCAAGGTGATGAAGGTATAAGTCTAAGTTTTAACATCTACTTTATAATTCATCACTAATATACCTATCTTACTACTTGTTGTTTCCCCTCTTACCCAGGGCAATGTTCTTCCCATTCCTTCCTTCTTTTTCTGCCTCAAGGCCTTAAATCTGTCCTCTGTACTTGGAATACCCTTCTCTTGTACACCTCAACCCAATCAATCTGTTGATTAGAAAAGGAGGCAGTGAATATCTGAAAAAATACACTGAAAGGACCCTAGGAAACGGTTTTAAAAACTAAAAAGCAATGGGTGAAATACATGGTATGTGAATTATGTCTCAATAAAGCTATTTTTTAAACAAATGAGCAGGGAAGTTTTCTCCCTGCTCTAACAAGCAACTAGCCTGTGGTTTATTTAGGGCTTTCTAGGATCTTCTATATAATTCTTGTGATTGTATTCTAAGAAAAGGCTCAAACTACATATATTTTCTGTTTCCACTGCTAAAACACAAAATATAAAGCTTAACCCAATATATGAGTACAGCACCTGGAAACACATTACTGGAAGACAAAAATAAATCAATAAACATTTGTATTCACAAAACTAAAATGTCACGCTTACTGGTAATGAATTTAGTCCATGCCACCACTGACCAAATGCAGAGAAACTTAATAGGAACATCTTTATACTTTATTTTGGATGGGGGTTTCAATAGCTTTTCTGCCTTAAAATTTTATTTTAATTTGCAGAACACTTTATTCCTTGGAATATCTGATTTAATATGCTCCAATTTTCATTTTCTTATCTTGAGGAATTTTAATTAAGGTTGGTTTTGCTAAGGTCATACTGAACATATAAAACTATATATACTTAGCCTGCTAAAAATCCAACCACAATTTTTTTCTTAAAAGTGAGGAAATACAATTATTTCCAGATCTTATGTATAACACAGACTATTCCAAGTAATCACCTACTTCTTTCCTTTATTTCATTAAACTGTAAAGTCTCCCACAACATATGGGAGTATTTCAGAGAAAAAATTCAGAACAATAAAATGTGGAAGTTATATTTTTATATTATTTCCACAATGGGTATTTTATCTTTTTAGACACTTGGCTTCATTCTGAAGCTATATTCTCGACACCAATTTTGACTATGTACAGGTCATTTACTGGAAATCAGTTGCCTGAGAATTTTGTTAAACATGTTCCTTCTTCAGGAAGGAGAGGAAGGAAAGGAGTCATTTAAAAAAAACAGAGATTAGATTAATTTTATTCCATACCAACAATAGAGAGGAAATGTTCACTGTCATGAGAATAAAAAAAGACTGAAGTCTTTCATGGGAAATTTGAATTGCTTCCAGGATAATTATCCTCAACCAGCCCAAATTCCCTCCACAGTGTCCTCTAGCATGTGCGTCTTCACTTGCCATCTTCATGTGGCTGCAATAAAGTGACTAAGGTATATTCCTGGGCTCTTTGCACCACTCTTCTGACACCTAGCCCACACTGCCTTATACCGTAATTAACGATGATCATTAACACCCAGGAGTAAAAAGAAGAGGATGGAGGCCGAAGGCTCCACAATGCTGAAGGCATTCTGATTTCAGTGGGAATTAGTGAGAAGTGGACAAATTCTAGATGCAGTTGTGTGGCAGGACTGGGAAAGCATTTTGAGTGGGTTCGAATGTGACTCAGTGGATTGGATGCGGGTGGTGGGAGTGCGGGTGGTAACTGGGATAGGAGAATGGGGAAGATAGAGATTTGAGAACAGAAGTCAACAAGGGCTGCTAGCTTACTGGTCTGAGGATGGCCATGCTATTAAAGGAAATGAGGAAGGCTGGGGGAGGAATAGATTTGCTGGGCTATCAAATCCAGTGACGGCCCCCAAGGATGTCCCTGTCTAATTCCCCACAGCCTTTGACTATGTTACATTACCCAGTAAAAGCAACTCTTCATAATGATTAACTTAAATAGTTTGAGATATGGAGAATATCCTGGATTATCCGGGGGGGCTCAATATAATCACAGATCTTTTTAAAGAGGAATGCAGGAGAGTCAGAGATGTTTATGAGACCATGCAGAAGGATGGAAGCTGAAAGGAGAGAGGAACAAAGGTGCAATGCTGCTGGCTTTGAGGATGGAGCAAGGGGCCACCAGCTAAGGAGTGCCGCCGGCCTATGGGAGTTGAAAAAGGGCAAACATGATTCTCCCCTAGGTCTAGAGATACAATGCAGCCTTACCAAACTTGATTTTAGCCCACTGAACTGATTTCAAACCTTTGACCTCTGGGACTGTAGGACAATAAATCCATGCTGTTTGAAGCCACTAAATCCGTATCAATAGCAATTTGTTATAACTATGAGAAACTAATACATATATATTAGATTTGAGATGTCTATTAGATATACAAGTAAAGATGCTGAGTAAGCAGTCTGGAGCTCAGAGAGGGCAGGACTAGACAAATAAAACCAGAAGAATCTGTTTGAATTGTGTATCATTTTCCCCACGTTGCTCTAACCCTGCATCCCAAAAAAGCACTCAACCGCAAACACATTTTTTCACGAAATTTCAAGATGTTCAAGAATCCCTATTTTCCTGAAATCTCTAGTGTAAGTAATCACAAAGCAGCCTGTTCTAACCTGATAAGATGATTGCTCCCTCCCTAAATAAAAGGAAACCAAGTAACTCTCTTCATTTAAAAATAAAAATCTTTCTTACAAAAAACCTTTTCCCCAATCAGATCAGATCAGTCGCTCAGTCGTGTCCGACTCTGCGACTCCATGAATCACAGCACACCAGGCCTCCCTGTCCATCACCAACTCCCGGAGTTCACTCAGACTCACGTCCATCGAGTCAGTGATGTCATCCAGCCATCTCCTCCTCTGTCGTCCCCTTCTCCTCCTGCCCCCAATCCCTCCCAGCATCAGAGTCTTTTCCAATGAGTCAACTCTTTGCATGAGGTGGGCAAAGTACTGGAGTTTCAGCTTCAGCATCATTCCTTCCAAAGAAATCCCAGGGCTGATCTCCTTCAGAATGGACTGGCTGGATCTCCTTGCAGTCCAAGGGACTCTCAAGAGTCTTCTCCAACACCACAGTTCAAAGGCATCAATTCTTCGGCGCTCAGCCTTCTTCACAGTCCAACTCTCACATCCATACATGACCACAGGAAAAACCATAGCCTTGACTAGACGAACCTTTGTTGGCAAAGTAATGTCTCTGCTTTTCAATATGCTATCTAGGTTGGTCAGAACTTTCCTTCCAAGGAGTAAGCGTCTTTTAATTTCATGACTGCAGTCACCATCTGCAGTGATTTTGGAGCCCAAAAAAATAAAGTCTGACATTGTTTCCACTGTTTCCCCACCTATTTGCCATGAAGTGATGGGACCGGATGCCATGATCTTCATTTTCCGAATGTTGAGCTTTAAGCCAACTTTTTCACTCTCCTCTTTCACTTTCATCAAGAGGCTTTTGAGTTCCTCTTCACTTTCTGCCATAAGGGTGGTAAAAAAATCCAATGTTACAGAAATATCTAACGTAGAAAGTTCAAATTCCCACGTACCACTGTGTTCATCACTGTTACCCTTTACATGTTCTCCTCTTGCTTAAAGATGTAAGACTGCTTTTTAAATGTTTATACAGATAAACAGTTTCTTTTAATCTTGCTTTTTTCCCTTCAATTAAGCTTACTTTTTAAAATTAGCTTAGGATAACAGAAATCTGTGGTTACAACAGCTGCAAAGCTTCAGAGTTGAGACTTTTGATTTCTTCTACTAGAATTCCATATAACTAGGCTAGATAAAAAGAAAGGATAGCAAGCAGTTGGTTGATCAAAGAAATTTTGTGTCAATGAGTTTTAAATAATGAAAACATTCTGGCCTGAAAATTTAAAATCACTAGAGTATCTTCAAAGGCAAGTATCTGAATTTCTCCTATCCCCCTATGAGTTCGATGAGGCTATTTTTATTTCTGAAACAGAGAGCTAACATGAAAGACCCACAGGAGACAGTATTTTTTTTAAGATGCATTTGTTTCATATTCCTTTTGTCCAGAAGCTGCTGAGTTGGTATCATAAGGAAAAATATGTTAGCTCACTGAAAAGAGGACCAATAAATGACAAGTTCCAAAAGGGGCACATTTTAAACTTCTAAAAACAGGTCTCAGTGAAAGTAAAACAAAACCAGTGTCAGTCAGCCTTTCTTTGGGAGCCCACCTGGCTTACCCAAGCCCTTCCAGGAAAGGGCAAGCCACTGAGCACTAGGAGGAGCGCGCCCTGCACACCGCACAGACGGCGCTGCACAGCACTTTTTATCTAGTGTTTGAGTCTCTTCAAGTGAAAAACATCTACCAGATACTATGTGAGTTCATAGGACACGGTCGAGAAAAATCTTTCCAGAACAACGAGAAAAATCTTTCCAGAACAAAGATTATATTTTCCAGCCAAGAATGTAAGCTAAGGATAACAGGACTGACTCGGGAATTCCCAGGAAAAAAAGAAAGAAAAGGTTCAAGGCCATGCTAAGAAATCTGAGCTTTAAGGGGTAGATTAAATAAGACACAGAGGTTTTAATGCAGAGGAATAACATGATCAGTTCGCATTTTAGAAAAATCACTTTGGCCACTGTATAGAGAATGAATTACAGGAGGCAGAAAGCCTAGTTAGTCATAAGGCTGCTGGGAATGGTGAGAGATGCTCGGTCCAGGATGGTAGGAGGAGGGAGGAGGACTCAGTCAGGGCTGCAGAGGGGATGTATTCAACAGACTCTGGTAACTGCCTGGTTAGAAGTAATCCTGGTAAGGGAGGAAGTTTAAGAATTTCACCCAGATTTCTGGCTTCAGGAACTTGAGCTGTGTTACTGTCTCAGCGAGACATGGGACCTTGGAAAAGGCAGCTTAGGGGTGAGAATTATAAGTTACAGACATCAAGAGTCTATAAAAAGAAATCCAAACAGATATTGCATTCTTACAATGAGCATTTGTTAAATAAGTAAGTAGAGAGAATTAGAATATGTTCCAAAAGCTCAACAGGCCAATTTCTAGTTACTTGTTAGCTGCAGAACGTTCATTAAAAATGTAACACACAAAGAATTCTAAAAGCAAGTTTCTGCCGTTACTTTTAGTTTGCTCACATTAGGGAACCTTTAAAGAAGCTATAGTAGATGATGTTGTTCCCACTGTTTCCCAGCTCTCCGTGCAGAAAGATGATACACCCACTCAAGGTACCAGGTGACTTGCAGGGCCTCCTACAGAAGGATTACCCTTCCCCGCACCACTAACATCCAGCTGGCCAATGTGAGTAGAAGTAATACACACCTACTTCTGAGAAGTTTTAAAAGCTGGCACACGATTTGTTCCTTGCTCCTTTTCCCAGTAAGGGATTACACCTACAGCCAGGATCCCAGAATGAAGAAGACAGGTGAGGCTGAGCTACAGCTCACTGTGGTTACAGTTTATAACCACAGCAGTAACAAAATATGCCAGATGTATGATGGATACAGGCGTCTAGCAAATAACAATGTATGATCTATATTTCCCCTCCTCCAGCTGCATTTTTCTGGTGATCTCCTAAGCAGCAATCTAATGGGAAAAAAGAAATAATTGGCCCAAGCATCCAAAAATTAAAAAAAAAATTTAACCTGAAAGAAAAATTTATAGTCTGGAGTCAGCAAACTTTTAAGGGGTAAACAGTACATACTTTAGGCTCACAGGCCACACAGACCCTGTTACAAATACTCAGCTCTGCAGGTATGGCACAAGAGCAGCCGTAAATAATATATAAATGAATAAACATGACTGTGTCCCAATAAAACTTTATTTACAAAAACAAGAAGTGAGACAGATTTGGACCACAGAAATACAGTTTTCAGATTCCTGGTCTAAATTGTTCACATTGTCAATGAGGAATCTGAGACCCAGAGAGATTAAATCAAGGACATACAGCTGGCTGGTGGAAAGCTGAGTGTTAGAATGCAGGTTTCCTGAATCCATTTTTCTGGAATAGATTCTGTTGGGTCACGACTTGAAGATGAAACACACAGGAAAAAAGGCAGAGAACACAAAGGGTAGGTTTTGATTATGTTAAACAGTTTTCAACAGTGTGGTTATGAGGATTTGCATTTTAAATGATTATGGCTTTCATAAAAACAATGAATGTCATAAGATGGAATAGGTGACCAAATGATAAATTAGCCGGTGTTTGAAAAATGATCTTCAGAGGAAACAGAATTATATACTTCTTTCCTACTATCATTTTCTCTAACACTCATCAATCATTTCTTTTATCAACATGACAGCATTTGCCATTGCAGTAGCTCATCTTAAGGCAAAACAGGTTTAAAAAAAAATACCACAACATAAGCAACAGATACACTAGGTCAGCAATTATTTCACATGGTATTTTAAATTTATTGTCCCTTTCTTTTAACTTTCAAAGTAATACTCACTGGAGGAAACTCAATACAGAAGTGTATAAAGTGACACTCCATGCCCTCAATTCCCCTCCCCAGTGCTAACAATGACTGATTTATATCAGAACATAGCAACAAAGCTACTTTCTCTGAGTCATTCTTTAAAAAGCAAAGGGGAATATGGATTCTCCTGGCCAGATATTCCCTGAAAATCAGGTTTTTAAAAGTAACATCAGTGCAAGTTTGATGCATGAAGCAGAGCATTCAAAGCTGGTGCTCTGGGACAACTCCGAGGGATGGGGTGAGGAGGGAGAGAGGAGAGGGGTTCAGGGTGGTGGGACACATGTACACCCATGGCTGATTCACATCATGTATGGCAAAAACCACAATACTGTAAAGTAATTAGACTCCAATTAAAATAAATAAATTATCTTTTTTAAAAAGTGAAAATAAATAAATAAATAAAAGTAACAGCAGGCTAGGGGGTGTCTGCCTTGAACTAAAATAAGCAAGCTGCCTATGCAGGGTTTAAATGAAAAAGGGTCTTGACCCCAGCACAGTAACCGATGAGTGCGGCTCCTCAAATACCTTGATAATGCTACTGTAGGATGTACAAACACTTCAAAATGAGTAAGACTATCCTATCCACATCTTCTCTTTCAGTATTTTATTGGGAAAGACTTGGCCACTTTGCTCTTAAAAAGACCGACAATCTTAGTTACTTTTAAACCCATACTTGAGTACCATCAGTGACAGTGGCAGAGTGAAGAACTTCAAAACTCTGTTCTCCAGAAAAGCAATGGGAAACTGGAACCTGGAAAACGGAAACTGGCAGAATCACCTTTTTTTGACCTCTATAAACTAACCAAAAGTTTGCAGCAACCACTTGATGTATATAAGTACAATGCAACATTCAATCAAGAAAAACAAGGTGAGTTTTGGTTGGAGTAGCAAGCTTTGTGGCATTTTAACTAACCCTGGTCTCATCCCCCATTCTCCAGCTCAGTGGTAGCCTTGAAAATAATAACCTGTCTACCTGGTACCAGTACTAGTACCAGAGGGAGCAGAAAAGACTTCATTCACAAAGAATTGTAATAATTTGTTTCGACTTGTCTGGTGGCACCGCAGAAGGCCAGCACAAAATACTTGCCTTTAGCTTGCCTAACCCAAAACTCTCCAAACCCTGAAAAGTGGCTAGCCAGAGAAAGCTTATTGAAATCATTTACAGACAAATAAATATATTAGTTGCTGCTGCATGAGTCAATAGATAATAGTTGGGGCAAACAACAGACTAACCAAAGAAACTGCGAGGAAAGGCTAGAAGATGAGATGCTTTAGGGAATAAGGGCTTTGAAAAGCTCCCACATATTCCTGGGAATCTGAAAGTCCGTGTGCATTCTCAGGGTGGGTTCAAGCTCAGAAACAATCTGAGATGGCCCTAAGCTCTCATCTGTGACTGACCTACAAGCTCTGCACAAGCAGACAGTGAAGGCTAAGGTAAATTGTACACTGCTGCTGCTGCTGCTGCTGCTAAGTCGCTTCAGTCGTGTCCGACTCTGTGCAACCCCATAGACGGCAGCCCACCAGGCTCCCCCATCCCTGGGATTCTCCAGGCAAGAACACTGGAGTGGGTTGCCATTTCCTTCTCCAATGCATGAAAGTGAAAAGTGAAAGTGAAGTCACAGTCGTGTCCACTACTTGGCTGAGTATTGAAGGTATGCTGTGATACACACACAGAGCCCCCATGCAATGACTGGGAGGTTTTTGGTGGTTTTCTTGTTGTTGTTCTAGGCATTTAAGGAAAACTGTCTAATCACTAGCTGTCCACTAAGCTAATGAAACGGAGACTTCAGTGCCACACATCACACAAGAATTATACACTTTACAAAATTAGTTCAGAAAAATTACTAGACAAGTGACAACAATTATAGTAACAGCAATAATAAACCCTAGGGAGGAAGAAAAATCTGATTCTAGCGTTGTAATATTGTAATATTCAAAATGCCCAGTTTTCAACATAAAATTATGAGGCACATGCACAGAAAAAAAAAGTAATCAACATAAACAGTTCTGTGAAAGCCCAGATATTGGACTTACTAGAGTTTCCCTGGTGGCTCAGGCAGTAAAGAATCTGCCTGCAGTGTGGAAAACCTGGGTTTGATCCTGGGTTGGGAAGATCCCTGGAGGAGGGCATGGCAACCCACTGCAGGATTCTTGCCTGGAGAATCCCCATGGACAGAGGAGCCTGGCGGGCTACAGTCAAGAGTCAGACACAACTGAGCTAAGCACAGCACAGACAAAGACTTTAAATCAACTATTTTCAGGAAGTTCAAAGAGCTACACACGCTGCTAACAGAACGAAAAAGTAAATGGCAGACCAGGAGAAATATTTCATATCTTACATCCAGCAAAATAAATATTTTGAATGCAAAATATATTAAAAACTCTAACATTTCATCATATGGAAACAAACAAACTAATTTTAAAATGGGCAAAGATTTGACATTCTTCACCAAAGATGATGTAATGGATGGCAATTAACCACATGAAAAGATGCTCATCATCATTATACATTAAGAAAATTCAAATTAAAGCCACAAGAAAATATCACTACACATTCATCAGAAAGACTAAAACAAAAGCCAAAGCAAAAAACCTGACAATACCAAAGGTTGATCAGGATGTAGAGCAACTGGAATTCTCATCCATTGCTGATGATAATGCAAAATGGTTTAACACAACTCTGAAAACACTTTGGTAGTTTCTTATAAAGTTAAGCATACACTTACCATATGACCCATCAAAACAATGTCCAGGTACTTAAAACTAGAGAAATAAAAACTTAAGTTTATGCAAAAACCTGTATGTTTAGAGCAACTTATTCACAAACACCAAAACCTGAAAATCACCTAAGTATCCCTCATCAGGTAAGTGGATGAACAAACTGTGGTGCATTCATAGAATACTGAATACTGAATAGCAGCAAAATGGAACAAACTACTGACACATGGAACAACATGAATGAATCTCCACACTGTGCAGGAAGAAATGATTCCATTAAAAGGCAAAATTACAAAGACATGGAACAGATCAGGAGTTGCAGGGTATAGGGAAGATTTGACTACAACAGGAAGCACAGGAGTTTCAAGGTGATGAAGCATCTGTATTCTGACTATGGAGGTGATTACATGAATAAATACCTTTATTAAAGCTCACAAAAATATGCACCCAAAAGAAGTCAACACTATATGTGTAAGTTTATGTATGTAAATTTAAAAATTAAAGGAGAAAAAGAGACTGCAGGGGTTCAAATTCCAGCTCTACTTCTCTCTGCCTCATTGTTCTCATCTTGAAAACAAAACCTAACTTTCTGTGTTAGTTAACAGGAGTTCCTGGCATACTTTACACACAAAATTAGTTACTGATTGATCAATAAAATGTTTTGTTCAGACATGCTAAAAAGTTGGTACTTTTAAAAACCTACTTACAAGAAATCTCATTTTCAATGAATAAAGCAAAGAATTAAAGACTATTGCACTTAAAACCGTTAATTTTTCATTACCTTTATTAAACATTCGTCGGAAACCTATGAGGTGATCAGTACCAAATTACGTTCCTCAAGGTTTACACAATTCATGTGCTCAAGGAGCTACTGAAAGGCTTGTTCCGAGTGCTACATGAATACTCTTCACACTGCTTAACAGGAAGAGCAAACAGGCTCTAATTAAGATTTACTGTTCAACCTTGTGTATCATTTCCCCTCTCCAGGGGAAGGTGTCAATCGGAAGCTTCTTTTCCCGAGTCAGGACAGGTCACCATCCTTGGACTTGGCCCTCGCTGCGCTGCCTACATCCCATCCATCATCAGCTGGTCCGTCCCTCCTCAGGAACATCCTTAACATCCACCCGCCTCCCATTCCACGGATAAGCGGTTTGGAGCTTTCTAAGAGGCAGCAGCTGCTGTAAGTTTCCTTCCAAAGAGTAAGCGTCTTTTAATTTCATGGCTGCAGTCACCATCTGCAGTGATTTTGGAGCGCAAAAAAACAAAGTCTGACACTGTTTCCCCATCTATTTCCCATGAAATGATGGGACCAGATGCCATGATCTTCATTTTCTGAATGTTGAGCTTTAAGCCAACTTTTTCACTCTCCTCTTTCACTTTCATCAAGAGGCTTTTTAGTTCCTCTTCACTTTCTGCCATAAGGGTGGTGTCATCTGCATATCTGAGGTCATTGATATTTCTCCCGGCAATCTTGATTCCAGCTTGTGCTTCTTCCAGTATGGATGTAAGAGTTGGACTGTGAAGAAAGCTGAGCGCTGAAGAATTGATGCTTTTGAACTGTGGTGTTGGAGAAGATTCTTGACAGTCCCTTGGACTGCAAGGAAATCCAACCAGTCCATTCTAAAGGAGATCAGTCCTGGGTGTTCTTTGGAAGAAATGATGCTAAAGCCGAAACTCCAGTACTTTGGCCACCTCATGCGAAGAGTTGACTCATTGGAAAAGACTCTGATGCTGGGAGGTTTTGGGGGCAGGAGGAGAAGGGGACGACAGAGGATGAGATGGCTGGATGGCATCACTGACTCGATGGACATGAGTTTGAGTAAACTCTGGTAGTTGGTGATGGACAGGCCTGGCATGCTGCAGTCCATGGGGTCACAAATAGTTGGACACAACTGAGCAACTGAACTGAACTGAGCTGCTGTAAGTAACAGCGACTCCCATCTTCCCAGTGTCTCCCTCTTTATCTGAAAAGCGGCCTCCGTTCCTTGGCCAAACATCCAAATCCACACTCGACATCTCAGAGCAGAGGTGACTGGGACCCCGGGTGGCAGCGCTTTGGGGCGGGAGGGGGGCCCTCGAGGGAGGCCGCCAGGAAGGACCCTGATCGCTGAGCTTCGTATCCACTTGCTGCCCGCCTCAGCCCAGAGCCTGGCGCCAGCCGTACTGATAACACCAAGTGGCAAACATATCCTCATCACTACTGAAAACGCAATAAGAAAACTTCTTGCGGTCTTGGAGCATGCTGTTTCAGTGAGACACTCTTAGAGTAGAAATTCCCTCACCATTGCAGTGTACACAAGGATCCGGGTTAGAATAAAATGTAATCAAATGAACAATAAAGTCAACTTTAAATCGTTAAAAACATTTTCTATTTGTGTTCTATTTGACAGCTATGCATTGAACATGTGTGCCAGGCACCCTTGTGGTTTATGAGGCTGTAACAATGAACAAAATACATCTTTCCCCATGCTACTCAACAACGAAAGGGTGTTCTGGTCATGCATGGAATCTACCGGTTTTACCTTCTCACCCTCATAACTAACCTCAGAATGCACCCCAAGCCCAAAGTCTCATCTGACAATGATACCGAACAATGCAAGTCCAAGTGTCCAACACAGTGAGGCCAAATAACACTAAAACATTGGAGTCTGGAACAGAGGAAGGTTCACACGAGAAGATGGGTGGCTCAAGCCCTAAGAACTCCAAAGTCACTGAAAGCTTTCATCTCTGAGGTAGCCAGGCGCCCAACCTACTAGCCCTAAGGTTCCAAAAACAGGTCCCTCAGATTGTGACCCAGGCAAACTGCCAGTGCTTTTAGGTCGCGGAGACACGGGTAGTGGAGACGCTCACCGCTGCCTCGAGGCCTGGGCCGAGCCGAGTTGGTGGCCGCGGTGAGGGCTCTGAGCCCTGCGGGACACAGTGCTAAGCCCATTCTGGACCCCCGCTCACCCGCTGGCCCACGGCCGGGTCAGATGGAGGGCCTCAGGGAGAAGGCCAGGATCCGTCTCTCACCTCACTCTCCACCTCACCACCACCACTCCACCGTTGTCTAACTCCCCTCACTAACCGTAGCTGCTTGTAGGCAGGACCCGCTGCTGTGCTGTGCAATGGTGGAGCAGGACCCTACCGGGGGCTCCCTGACAGTTGGGTGCCTGTGGGCGGGGCCGGGTGAGGCACTCACCAATGGCGGAGCAGGACTCACTGCCGGGTAACAGGGCGCCAAGGAGTAATGGGGCAGAAGTAGTTGCTGTGCTTTGCAATGGCGGAGCAGGACCCTACCGGGGGCTCCCTGACAGTTGGGTGCTGGTGGGCGGGGCCCGGTGAGGCACTCACCAATGGCGGAACAGGACTCACTGCCTGGTAACAGGGCACCAAGTGGTAACGGGCAGCAGTAGCTGCCGTGCTAAGGGCTGAACTCACTGTGCTGTTACAACAGAAGCAGCTGGAGGCCATTCTCAATTCTCACATGCAGGTGGCCAGATGAGTACCACAAGACCCTACCATCCTCCTCCTTAAAAGTAGCTATCTGTAGTTTGTCATTAGCTTCTGCCCCAATGGCACACTCTGTGCAGGACCCTTGCTGGACAACCTACTTAGAGGCTCTTCCTTGGGGAGGCTGACTACAAGAAAAACAAGTCATTTATTCAGTAAGTTTAGAGCTATGGATGGAGAAGGCAATGGCACCCCACTCCAATACTCTTGCCTGGAAAATCTCATGGACGGAGGAGCCTGGAAGGCTGCAGTCCATGGAGTCGCTAAGAGTCAGACACGACTGAGTGACTTCACTTTCCCTTTTCCTTTCATGCATTGGAGAAGGAAATGGCAACCCACTCCAGTGTTCTTGCCTGGAGACTCCCAGGGACGGGGGAGCCTGGTGGGCTGCCGTATATGGGGTCGCTACGAGTTGGATAGGACTGAGCGACTTCACTTTCACTTTTCACTTTCATGCATTGGAGAAGGAAATGGCAACCCACTCCAGTGTTCTTGCCTGGAGAATCCCAGGGACGGGGGAGCCTGGTGGGCTGCCGTCTATGGGGTCGCACAGAGTCAGACACGACTGAAGCGACTTAGCAGAGCTATGGAAGGAGACAGAGGTAAACTGAGTCACCAAAATGATGACAGTGGTGACAGAAACATAAGGAATAACAATCTTCCCAACTTACAAAGGAATGTTCTCTGGGGAAACTATTTGCTGTGTTTCCAAATAACTTTTTGCTATATTTCCAAATGAACTATTTGCTATATTTCCAAATGACTTCTGATACTACTTCCTTTATCTTCCAACTTACTGGTATATCCTTATAATAAGCCTCCCGTCAACTGATGTTAGCAGAACAGGCCACTATTTCTTACAATCTGAAAGGACATAACTATCACACACATTACTTTCCAGTTACTTCAACGATAGGCCCTTACTGCTAAGTCACTTCAGTTGTGTCCGACTCTGTGCGACCCCAGAGATGGCAGCCCACCAGGCTCCCCCGTCCCTGGGATTCTCCAGGCAAGAGTACCGGAGTGGGTTGCCATTTCCTTCTCCGATGCATGAAAGGGAAAAGTGAAAGTGAAGTCACTCAGTCGTGTCCAACTCCTAGCGACCCCATGGACTGCAGCCCACCAGGCTCCTCCACCCATGGGATTTTCCAGGCAAGAGTACTGGAGTGGGTTGCCATTGCCTTTTCCAGGAGTCTTCTTAAGCTATGGATAACACAAAGTGTTAGTCACTCAGTTGCACCTGACTCTTTGTGACCCCATGGACTGTAGTCTGCCAGGCTCCTCTGTCAATAGAATTCTCCAGGCAAGAATACTGGAGTAGGTAGCCATTCCCTTCTCCAGGGGATCTTTCTGACCCAGGGACTGAACCCAGATCTCCTGCATTACAGGCAGATTCTTTACCATCTGAGTCACCAGGGAAGCACCATGGAAACACAGGGACTGTACATAGTCCATGTATAAAACGCATGGTAGATTCCACTTATTGTTTGACTGAAAGGCAGCACAACATAAATTACTTATGATGGAAACACATTACAGGGACTTCCTTGGTGCTCCATTGGCTAAGACTCCAGGCAGGGGGCCCGGGTTCAATCCCTGGTCAGGGAATTAGATCCACAGATCCAAACTAAGAGTTCACATGCCACAACTAAACAAATAAATTTTTGTTTTAAATTACAGTTCAGGGCTTCCCTGGTGGTCCAGGGGTTAAAAACCCATGTTGCAATTGAGGGGACTGGTTGGATCCCTGGTCTGGGAAAATCCCACATTTCGTGGGGCAACAGAAGCCCACGTGCCACAACTACTGAGCCTGTGCTCTAGAACCCAACAACTGCAACTGCTAAGCCCACGTGCCCAAACTATGGAAGCCCGCACACCCCAGAGCTTGTGCTCCAGAACAAGGAAGCCACTGCAATGAGAAGTCCAAGCACGGCGACTAGGAAGTCGCCCCTGCTCGCCACAATCAGAGAGAACCGCGTGCAGCAAAGAAGGCCCAGCACAGCCAAAATCATAAACCAGTTAATTAAATTTATTACTTAAAAAAATAATAATAAATACATGTTCAAAAAATTACAGTTCAAATTCCAAGCATGCACAGTGAAACCACTCAACATCACATTTTTAAATAGGAGATGAAGCCAGTGAGTCTCACCTCACATAGAACTCTAAAACTCCAGCTCCCCAGCGATCCCAAAAGTACTTAATCAGGAAATCTGAGTGTAGGGTGAGCACACATCTTGTAGAAAACTCCTCAGTTAATTCCGATGCCCAGTCAACACTGAGAATCCCAGTACTGAAGCAGAAGTAACCGAGGGCCTTGTTACTCAAAGTGTAACTCAGGCACCACTAGCAGCAGCAGCATCTACAGTCTGTTAGAAAGGCAGAATCCCAGGCTCCACCCCAAACCTATGAAATCAAGATCGGCAGTTTTACAAGATCTCCAGGGGATTTGTAGGCATATTAAAGTTTGAGAAGCACTGTTTAAAGCATTGCTACAGAAGTGTAAGAAATACCATACCACGTTTTCAAGTTGAATACCTCAAGAAGAAAGGAGAAACAGGATTAGATCAGCATAAAAGATAAAATGTTTGTGATATTAGGCACTTCCCATTACTAAGCCTCTAATTAAGAGGAATACTCAAATATAAGTCTGCACATTTTAAAACTTGAACTACCACTCCTTATTCCAAATGAATTTCACTTACAAACCACACCTTCCACTGGCAAGTTATACCTCAACTGAGTAACACGAATCGACCAGATAACTTGTTATCTCCATGGAGATAGTGTGTTGAGGGACACTCCTCCTGAGGCAGTAAAGACACAAGGAGTGTGGTGACAAGGCAAAAAAGGATCTTTTACCTGGGCAGCCCCAAGCTGAGTGAGGGGCCTTCCAGATTTTTGTGAACACCTCTGTACTAGTTTCAGAGGACTCTTTGGAAATGGGGATATTTATTGCCAGCAAAAAGAACTCTCCATGTGTCGTGCAAACGTTTTCTTCCGTGCCCCTTGTTCTTGGCCGGCTCTCAAAGAAAAAGCATTTAGCTTTCTTCCAGTACAGCGATTCCTTGATTAATGTATCTTCAGGAAACAACACTCCAGCATGATGAAGGCAGCCATATTGGACACAAACTCTGAATCTTAAGCAGCAGCCCTGGCATGAGCTACAGGCTCATCAGTGATGCCACTGCGAATCTGCTCCTGTGCAGCGGAGGGACAAAACCACCTCCCGTCACAGCTTCTGTTTGTTTGTGCCCTGAGAAGTATTAAACATGGCTCTTGGCAAAATGACAGAATCAGAAAACTGTTTTCAGATTCTAGAGGTTTCCTTTTCAATCCCACTAAACAAGGATGACCGTGACCCTCTTCAAGAAATGTACATGACACATGAAAACCTGACATTTACAGGCATTTTTCCCACAGTAAACTTGTAGAGCAGTTAGAGAATAAATAATTCCCATTCAAAAGATGCAAAAGGGAGAGACATCTAAGTTATTTGTCCAAGGTCACATTATAATAAAGCACAAAATAGCAGCAAGAACCTAGGCATCCTAAGGTAACCTCGTGGAAACAAAATTAGCCTGGTGATAAGGAGGGAGGAACAAGATCAAGTCAGAAGTTTTATCAGCCAGGAATTGGATTCAGCTGCTAATTATAATGGCAACCCACTCCAGTGTTCTTGCCTGGAGAATCCCAGGGATGGGGGAGCCTGATGGGCTGTTGTCTCTGGGGTCGCACAGAGTCGGACACGACTGAAGCGACTTAGCAGCAGCAGCTAATTATAAAGACCTAAGATAACAATTGTTTCCCAGGTGGTGCCAGTGGTAAAGAATCCACCTGTCGATGCAGGAGACGAAAGAGACATGGCTTCAATCCCTGGGTCAGGAAGATCCCCTAGAATAGGAAATGGCAACGCACTCCAGTGTTCTTGCCTGGAGAATCCCATGGACAGAGGAGCCTGGCGAGCTCCAGTCTCTGGGATGGCAACGAGTCAGACACAACTGAGCGACGTAAACACATGCACGGCCACAGAGGCTTAAATAGGACAGTTTTTCTTAAATAAAGGAGAAGCAGGCAATCAAAAGCTCACAGGATGGCTTTATTAACATCGGGAACTGAGAGTCCATGTATTTTTCCGCCCCACTGTTCTCAGCGTGTGGCTTCCATCCTCAAGGTGACCTCATGACTCAGGATGGCTGCTGAACCACACACACCCTTGATCCTGGTAGGAGGGAGATGGAAGGGGATATGGGCAAAAGGATATTCTGTACACTTGAGTCCCCTTTAGAGAATTTTCCTAGAAGCCCCACTCAACAACTTCTACTTGCATCTCCTTAGCAGGCTGGGGGAAGCAGTTTCATAGGTGGGTACTCTGCCACAGTCCGTCATACAGGGTTCCACTGACTAAGGAAGGGGGGAACGAATACTAGGGAGGCAACTAGGAATCTGCACAGAATCCTACTCCATTGCTTTCTAGCTGTGTGACCTGGAGTAGATTATTTGCCCTTCGAGGTAAACAGCCCCTTCAGTTTCTCATCTGCCACAATGAAGGGACTCATCACACCTATCTCATAGGATTGGTGTGAGGACGAAGGGAAAAAAACACACTTAAGACAATTAGAAGACCACCTGGAAGCCGCACGATAAATATTAACTCGTTGTTTGGTTATCCTACTCCAGGGCTTTTCCAAATTCCTCTCATACTCTAACTTCCTCTCCATTTCCAAAACTGGAAAGGAATTCATATTAGTGCTTGGCACCTGTGGATACACTAGTGTGAAGGAGTTTTAATCATAGGCTACCTCAAGCTGGGTATGCATTCCATGTCTTTCTTTTCCAATTATGAAAGTGTGTGCCAGACATCAGGACACATGAGATTTTCTGGACAGAGCTAGGGTGGAGGAATTGAGCTCACATTCCCCAAAAGGCAAGGTCTGAACACAGTCCCAGTGGAGATTTTGGACAGCCCAAAGAAACTAAAAAAGAATGATACCTCCCGTGCAGAATTCTACAAAACTTATGGAGATAATCTACCCCTGAGGAGGTGAAACGAAACTCTCACTCTAAGTGTGGCCTGCTTAGTGACTTCCTTTAGTTCCTGTGGTCTGAATGCAGTGGGTAGTGACCCTGGGGCAGAGAAACTGACAGACACTCCCTCAGGTAGGTGATCAAGGTCAACACCCACAGTAATAAGGGATGTTAATTCATACCCTAAGTGTGGAGAAAAGGGGACCCTCTTGTAGGAATGTAGACTGATACAGCCATTATGCAGAACAGTATGGAGGTTCCTTAGAAAAACTAAAAATAGAACTCCCATATGACCCAGCAATCCCACTACTGGGCATATACCCTGAGGAAGCCATAAATGGAAAAGACACATATACCCGCCAATGTTCACTGCAGGACTATTTACAATAGCCAGAACATGGAAGCAACCTAGATGTCCCAGGACAGATGAATGGATAAAGAAAATGTGGTGCAAATATACAATGGAATATTACACAACCACAACAAGGAATGAAATTGGGTCATTTGTAGTGATGTGGATGGACTCAGAGTCTGTCATATAGAGTGAAGTGAGAAAAAGAAAAACAAATGCAGCAGCGAAACGGTACGGATGAACCCATTTGCACGGCAGGGATAGAGATGCAGACACAGAGGACAGACAGGTGCACACAGTGAGAGGAGGGGGAGGGGGAAAGGGAGAGCAGCGCTGCGGCTGCTGCTGCTGAGTCGCTTCAGTCGTGTCCGACTCTGTGTGACCCCATAGGCGGCAGCCCACCAGGCCCCGCCGTCCCTGGGATTCTCCAGCCAAGACTACTGGAGTGGGTTGCCATTTCCTCCTCCCTGGACCTATATAATCACCATCTGTAAAACAGATAGCCAGTGAGAAGCTGCTGTACAGCACAGGGAGTGCAGCTGGGTGCTCTGGGATGACCTAGCTGGGTGGGATGGCGGTGGTGGTAGAAGGGCGGGCCAGGAGGGAGAGGACATATGTATACATAGAGCCGATTCACTTTGTTGTACCTAAGAAGCTTTCACAACATTGGAAAGCAATTATACTCAAAAAGAGAGAGAAAAACTATACCCTTAATATGTGGTTAATATGGTACTTCATGGGCTTCCCAGATGACTCAGGGGTAAAAAAAATCCGCCTGCCAATGCAGGAGATGCAAGAGACTCAGGTTTGATCCCTGGTCCAGGAAGATTCCCTGGAGTAGAAAATGGTTAACTCCAGTATTCTTGCCTGGAAAATTCTATGGACAGAGGAGCCTGGCGGGCTATAGTCCATGGGGATGTGGAGTTGGACACGACTGAGCACGTGTGCACACACGCGCACACACACACACACACACACACACAGTATTTTACCTCTCAAACACCCCAAACTCCAGTCTAAACATGAGAACATCAGATCCCCAAAGAGCGACATTCTACAAAATATCCGACCAGTACTCCTTCACACAGTCAAGGCCATCAGGAACAAGGAAAATCTAAGACACTGTCCCAGCCAAGAGGAGCCTGAAGAGACAGGACAACTACACGTAATGGGACCATGCAAAGCAAGGATAAATTAGGTCAAAATTAAGGAGATGTTAATTAAGGGGAAATATGGGTGTGGGAGACAGGAACCTTCTGTACTAGCTTCACAATTTTCCTGTAAATCTAAAACTATTCTAAAAGAAAAGTTCACTTAAAAAAAGAAAACAGCCACTCCTACAGGGTCGGCTGCTCTCACGTCTGAAGGGTGTACTGTCTGTTGCCCATTTAATAAAGTTCTGCTTGCAAAAAAAGAAGAAAAAATGCTTTATTGCCTGTTCACTCCCCCCCCAGCCATGTACCCATCCCCACCCAAAGGCAAGCCTAGAGCCCCTAAAGGTGAGACCTACAGAGGCTGAGGGACAGAACTGACGTTCAACCTCCCTTCAAATGAGAGGGCCGGGCCTCCTTCCTTCCCTCCCATCACCCTGCTCTACACTCTGAAGTGGCTAGATATATATTTCCATCTTGTACTTAATAACATTTGCATCGTGCAGTATTATAAATTCCCCCAGAATATACACAAGAGAATTATAAATCTCCCCAGAACACATCTCACAGCTTCCACTGATAAAGCAGAGTACCATCCCTCCATCAGTGAAGTGCCCATCTTGAAAGACAACTCGTAAGCTAGCATGACAGCCCTTCTCCAGGTGAGGCATGTCTTGAGCCTGGCACCTTTGGCTTCTCCTTCATCAGCAAATTACTTCACAAGGAGCCTGGAGAAACACCCCTAGATGTGAACCTGCACACTGGCACGCTTCTGTAAACCAAGTTAGAAGTTCTTTTTCTGCTCGTCTCCTAGAATCACAAAATGCAAAGTTGGAAGCCTCATCCTTTCAATTAATAAGGCCCAGAAAGATGCTGTAAGTTGCTGGAGGCTAAAGCTAACTAGCAGAGATCTGTGTACAGAGGATTAGACTCTAAGTACCATTGAATGTAGGGCTTCCCAGGTGGCACTAGTTGTAAAGAACCCTCCTGTCAATGCAGGAGATGTGAGAGACGTGGGATCGATCCCTGGGTCGGGAAGATCCCCTGGAGGAGGGCATGGCAACACACTCCAGTCTTCTTGTCTGGAGAAGCCCAGGGACAGAGGAACCTGGTGGACTACAGTCTATGGGGTCGCAAAAAGTCAAACACGACTAAAACAACTTAGCACACACACACCACTGAATGTAAAGGTGAAACGTTCTGAGGGGAGACAGAGTTGCCCCCAGAATGTAACATGCCAGTGAAGTTATAGAAGCCTTGGATGAACAGTGGCAAAGATTAAAAAAAAAAAAAGAATGAAGGAATGCACCCTGGTTAAAAATAGGATGTGGAGTCATTGACTTCCCTTTATTTGTTTGAAATCACTTTGAACACAATGATTATGTCACAAGAAAGAGCTTTTCTTTTGTGATGAAGAAGAAAAGGTATTAATAAAAATCACGACAAGCCACATTAAAATAGCTTGTAAGGTGCAAGGAATGTCAAATGAAGAACTAGGCTCTATCTTTGATGGTCTTGTAAGATTGAGATATTTCAAAAAGAGAATCATGAATTCCAAAGCAAAGCAAATACATTTGATTAGAAATGGTGAAGATGCAGTTTTACCTCCTTTTTCTTTGCCAACCTGAAACTGCACAACTATTCCTAAATGAAGAAAAAATACAGACTCAATAAAGTGTTAGATATTTTAACAATAACAAAATTATACATAAACACTAACAACATTATAGGCAGTATTTATTATGGGGCCTAGCTGTGTTCTAAAGGTATTACATGTACTAATTCACTTAATCCTCAAACCCTATGCAATAGGTTTTATTAACACTCCCATTTTACAAGTAAAGAATGGACACACACAGACAGGTTAGGTAACCTGTTCAAGGTTACACAGTAAGAGGCTGAGTCAAGAAATAAATTAAGATAGTCTGATTCTCTTATGCTAACCTCCATTTCATAGTTACCATGAACTACTTGATCTTCTTACTTATTTCTTTAAAGTATATTAGTCTTATTTTCCCTAATTCTATGACATGTCCTTTAAAAGGAGGGAGCCTATTTTATATATTTCTTTGTATTCCCTGTATTTTCTACACATTTTGCATACATTTTGTTGACAGGATAACTAGTAGATCTTCTTAAAGAACTTGGTGAGTAGAGAATTTTTAAATAACATGTCCATATATCCCTAGTTTCTGTGAGATTTATAATAACCTTCTCAAAATAAATCAGATAACTTTGGAAATCTAATAACAAAAACTGTAAGCTAGTGGCCCAGAAGAATTCATGTAGTTTTCAAAACGATACAACTTATTAGGCAGAGCCACACACTCTGGGCCGTATGACCCAACACATTGTCATATAAATAAACATGTCAAATGCTTATTTGTCATGTCAAATAAACAACGGTTCATGACTTGAAACACCCAATAGAGTAACTGATTTGTAGCTATATATCTAGCTGTGTTCTTTTTAGATTATTAGATTCAGTTTTTTTTAACAGTTCTGAGTCTCAATTTACTCATCTTTAAAATGGGAATAATAAAAATGTACCCTCTTCCTTCTCAGGCTGTTGTAACAGTCAAGTTCCATGAGGCTGTGGAAGTCCTTCCTAAGTAGAAAAGCACCCGGTAAATGTAAAAAGTATTTCTAAAATATAACAAACAACATCATGCGGGTATAAACATGCGCAGCATTCAAAGCAACTGACTTTTATTAGTAGCCAGCAGGATAGCTTGGAAAAACACAGATTTTCAGGTCAAAAAGACCTGGATTCAAGTCCCCGTCCTGCCATTTACAGCTTGAGGGATCTTGGGCAAGTCACTTAAATATTTTTAAAATATTTCTGAGCCTCAATCTTTTTAATTATAAAATGGAGAAAATAACACCTCCCTCACAGGAGACAACCTGTAAGAAGTAGTTCATAGAGAACACGATGAAGAGAACACAACGAAGTTTAATCGTGACCTCATATTAAAAATATCAGTTATTCTACTCAGAACACATGGGAGAAATTATATCTGTCCTTCCAGAATTTACCATAATCACATCAAACACAGAGTAAATTTATTTAATATTTATTAAACCCTATCAAATGCCAGCAGTAAAGAATCCTCCTGCAATACAGGAGACAGATAAGACATGGGTTCAATCCCAAGGTCAGAAAGATCCCCTGGAGGAGGAAATGGCAATCCACTCCAGTATTCCTGCCTGGGAAATCCTATGGACAGAGGAGCTGGCCAGCTACACTCCACAGGGTCACAAAGAGTCAGACACAACTGAGCACACAAAATTAAATGCCTACCACTCCTCAGAATTTTGTACTCCCTGCCCTTTGGAGCGACTTCGCTTTCACTTTTCACTTTCATGCACTGGAGAAGGAAATGGCAACCCAGTCCAGTGTTCTTGCCTGGAGAATCCCAGGGACAGGGGGAGCCTGGTGGGCTGCCGTCTATGGGGTCACACAGAGTCGGACACGACTGAAGTGACTTAGCAGCAGCAGCAGCAGCAGCAGCAGCCGCCTTTTGGAGAAACAATATAAAAATGCTGTCAAGTCACTCAGAGTTCTCAGACCCATTTGAGATTCTGACGAAAGCTATGGCATCTCTCCCCAAAGAAAGCTACAAAACTTTTAGTAGACAAAACAGAAGATACAGAATATCTTCATGACCTTGGGGTAGAGAAAGCATTCTTAACAAAGAAGGACAGCGAGGAGAGGAGGGACACTTAACTATAAAGAAAAAGATTCATAAATCTACCTACACTAAAATTATGAATTTCTACATCAAAAGAAACCATGAACAAAAATTTTTTACATAAACTAGAGTGGAAGCACAATCTGCAACATCAACCAATGGAAGCTGAGACTCCTGTGCAGGTAGAAAACTCCAGCCAATCAATAAAAAATAATAAGCAAAAATGTGACATATGAATGCAAAGAAAAACTACAGCTACATGTAACTATGGATACACCTTACAAACTTAACATGGAATGAAGAAAGCATGACACTAAAGAATATACACAGGATGATTTCACGCATGTGAAGTTGTCAAATAACGAACTAAATCATACTTAGTAAGGTAAAATTAAATAATACTGAATAGGGATGCACATATATATGCATATGCTCATGTGCATGCATACATGTATAGGTAAAACTGCACAGGAAGAGGGAAAAAAGTGGTTCCTCAAGGGGAAGGAAGACGTCATGACTAGGAGAGACCAAAGTTTGCTTCGGGAAATGATAATACTTGGGCACAGGCTATGGGAGTCTTTATGATTTACAGGTTTTATATTTACAGGTTCTCCTGAATATACATTGCAAAGTTAAAAAAAAAAAAAAAAAAAAAGGCGCTTCCACAACCACACCTATATAGTTAGCAGGGAGAGAAGGAATTCACAGACTCCCTCAAGTCCATACACCCTAAGTTTATGGTGTCAAGCTCTGTGAGATCAAAGAAAAATGGAAACATCCTTAGATTGTGAGGTGGTGGAGGAAGGAGAGATGGGATGAGAACAGGAAACATGAAAGAGTAGAAAGAGGAAGCGGGAGACTCTCCTGGCTGCCCAGTGGTTAAGACTTCACCTTCCAACGCAGCGTGTGTGGGTTAGAGCCCTGGTCAGGGGGCTAAGACCCCACACGGTTCATAGCCCCAAACCCAAAACGTAAAACAGAAGCAATATTTTAACAAATTCAATGAAGACTTTAAAAACGGTTCACATTAAGGGGGGTGGGGGGAGAAACATGAAGCCTCTAGGTCAGTTCCTACTCTCTCCCTTGGAGAGAGAACACCGGGAACAGAGGTAACTAACAAATGCCCAAGCTTGGTAAGGAATGCAAGGGAGTCTGAAAAACACACGGAAACTAACGAGGAGAAAGAGGAGCACAGCTTGCAAAGAAATGTAAACTATTAAATCATGTGTCTCCAAAGAAAGAAGCCTGCTAAAATAGCCAGTTTAACCCTCTGGCCACTCCATAATATCTCTGTTCCTCACCCCTGAACCCAGGCAGGGTGTATAAAATGTTAGAAACTGCGAACACCAATTTCTGGGTGAAAAAGAACACTATGTCACCTCACAGCAACAGATTATCACGGAAGCTAGAAAAGCTCCTGGTAGCCTTGGGAAATTAAAGAACTGGCAAAAACAAGTTACAAAATGCCATTCCCACCGGCCTTGGAATAAACACATACACTGCAACTAAATGATAAACATATACCTGTATCATATCTAGGATGACCTTGGTACGGCTCTTCACAGAACATACGTGGAGCTTTTTGCTGAAGATAAAAGGAGTCCAAAGAATGCTTAAATCAGTGGAAAACAGAAATATCTCTGAAGTTTTTCATTGTATTCTCCCATCAATTATTTACTCATATCCAGCAATCACCCAGTATTTCATTAGATCTGGGTTTATACTAAACAAAACTATCAAGACGTTATCTTCCAAACGGTTGGTGTTTGTGTGGTTAGTCAAATGCCTTATTTTGATGGAAGAATAATGAGCAAAAGGATGATTTTTTTAATTAAAAAATTAATAATTAAAATTTTTTTAATTTTTTAAATGCTTTTTGTAATTTATTAATAACATGTATTAATCATTAATAACATGCAGTAATTTACATTGTACAAAACATACTTTTCTAATTTTTCTCATATCAATTCATTGTTCATTTACTGCCTACAGTTTCTACTCCTCAAATCTTATTGACATTAATAAGCCCACTAAGTATCAAATATTTAGACGGTAACACTCATTGCTAGAAAGAAGTCCAGAGCAAAGGATCTAGATTTCCTCGAAAAAACTTCCAAAAGGAAAAATGGAATTTGACATTTGGACTACATAAGAAGACTCATCTTCCAAAAGGAATGATTTTTAAGGGTTCAAGATCCTACCAGGAGCATCAAACCAAGTATTTCTTCACGTTCCACTCAAACTCTTTCCTTTCATCCCATTTTCTAGCCTCCATTTGTTCCCCAGAAACTCAGGATCTTTCAATTCTCCAACTTTCCTTGAGGTTAAGGGAGACATATAGAAAAATTTCTCCATGGTTTACTGGAATGCTCAGTGTATTCCACTTTCTAAAGAGGCCTTAATGAATGTGCACATCGGAATCTTTCTCACGCCTATATCTCCCTTTTATTGTCATCTCTTCCCTCTTGTTTTCAGATAACTGGCTTATCCAGTTGGAACCAAAGACCAAAGAATTTCCTCTCTATTATATTATGTTTAAGTGAAAAGCTCCCCCGGAAAGTGAAGGGGTGTGGGTGTGCACTTACTCACTCTTCCACTTCTGCGTCAAACTATTGATCCGTGCCGCCTTTGTGCACCCAAAAACAAGATCACAAAAGTAGTTATATACCAGAAATGATTCTCGGTCCAAATGCATCACCTTTTGGAATGCTATATTCTGGACTGGGGAGAGGGGGCAGGAGGGAGACGGGGCGGGAAGGAGGAGGGGCGAGGCGGGGGTGGTGTCACCAAGTCACTCTAAAGCAAGTCCTATAGAAACTAGGTGCACTTGGGCGATTGGGGGTTGGGAGGGCAGACCCAGGTCCGAAGTTCAACAGGCACCGAAACCCAAACCCGACTGGACTATTAGCACGTGCTTAGACTCGGTTGCGACAGCCTGGCAAACCTATCGGGAGGGGGCATTCTTCACCGGCCTCTGACTCATCCAGAGATAAGGAAGCCACAAGTTCCAAGCCAGCAGCTCCTGGATTTAGTCTGCACGGAAAATATGTAGTTTCGGCTCCAGGGCCCCTAACAGGTAGAGATAAGCTTGAATTTCCTGGGGCTCGGCCCCAAAGTGAGGATGGGAATTGAAGGAAAGCCACTCTCCCTCCGGCTCGCCTCCGAGAGTTGAAGGTGCGGATCCCCTCCGGGCGGGCGAGGGAGCCGCCGGTGTCCGGAGCAGGGCGTGCGCGGCCCCGGGTCCCCGGCGCCCCCGTCCCTCCCTCGCGCTGCCCGAGCCCCTCACCTGCGGCCGGGTGGCCGGAGAGCACGCGGCCCCGGGCGCGGCGCGGGCCCCCGAGCTCGCGGCGCTCGCGCAGCTCGTCGTCCTCGTCCTCCCGCCGCCGGCCCTCAGCCATGGACTAGCCGCGCGGGCCCGCGCGCCGGCCGCCAGCCCCCGGCGCCCCGCGCCCGCAGCCTCGGGCCTGGGAGGCGCCCCCGGGGAGCGGCGGCGTCGGAAGCGGCTGCTTCGTCGGCTCCACCTGCAGCCCGCGGGGGTGCGGCCGGGCGCGGGCCGAGCCGGCTTCCCCGCCTCCTCGCGCGCCCCGGCGGCCTCCTCCGGGCTCCGGCTCTCCCGCTCCCTTCCCCGCCCCGCGGATCGGAGCCGGGATCGGGCGGGGTCTGGCGGGGCCTCGCCTCCTCGGGGAGGGGTTACCGGCTGCAGAGCCGCCCAGCCGCCGCACAAGCTGGGAGCACCCTCGCCACCCAAACAGACCGGTACAAAATAAACAAACGGGATGGGAAAGGGGGAAAGAGGAGGTGGCCTGGCTTCTTCCTGCCCTTTCACAATATTCCGGTGTCAACAGGAAACCCATTTGCTTGACACTTAAACAAAAGGAGGAGGAACCTGCCCAGAGTTGAGTTGGAGAGATGGGCCAGCTGGAGCATGTGAACTTAGAAACGAACTTGGTTGGGAGTTTCTTGGCGCCTCTGCATTGCACCGGTTTTTTCCTTTCCCTCTCTTCTCGCCCTTTTAAATCCAATCTCTGGGCAGAGAGCATACAGGATTTTTAACGCTATGAAGCCAGTCTGCTGCTAAGTTGCTTCAGTCGTGTCTGACTCTGTGCGACCCCATAGACGGCAGCCCACCAGGCTCCCCAGTCCCTGGGATTCTCCAGGCAGGAACACTGGAGTGGGTTGCCGTTTCCTTCTCCAGTGCATGAAAGTGAAAGTGAAGTCGCTCAGTCGCGTCCGACTCCTAGCGACCCCATGGACTGCAGCCCACCAGGCTCCTCCATCCATGGGATTTTCCAGGCAAGAGTACTGGAGTGGGGTGCCATCGCCTTCTCCGGTGAAGCCAGTCTATATGATACTATATGGTGGATACATGTCATTACACATTTGTCCAATCCCGCAGAATGTACAACAGGGAGAGTGAACTGTAACGTAAAGCACAGACCTTAAGTGATTATGATTATGATGTGTCAATGTGAACGCTGAAGAACTGATACTTTTGAACTGTGGTGTTGGAGAAGACTCTTGAGAGTCTCTTGGGCTGCAAGGAGATCAAAACAGTCAATCCTAAAGGAAATCAATCCTGAATATTCCTTAGAAGGATTGATGCTGAAGCTGAAGCTCCAATGATTTGGCCAGCTGATGCGAAGAACCGGATCAGGTTCTTCATTAGATCTCATTAGAAAGGACCCTGATGCTGAGAAAGATTGAAGGCGGGAGGACAAGGGGACGACAGAGGATGAGATGGTTGGATGGCATCACAGACTCAGTGGACGTGACTTTGAGCAAGCTCTGGGTGAAGGTGAAGGACCAGGAAGCCTGGCGTGCTGCAGTCCCTGAGGTCACAGAGTGACAGGACTCAGGGACCGAACAACAATGTAAATTCATCAGTTGTAACAAATGTACCACTCTGTGGAGACTGTTGATAATGGGGGAGGCTGTGCATGTGACGAGGCAGAGAGATATGGAAAATCTCAATCTTCAGCTCAATTTTGCTGTGAACCAGAAACTGCTCCAAAATATATAAAGTCTAATAAGCAACTTTTTTTTCGATAGAGTTGCCCTGTATTCTAGGTAACTTAGGGTTAGGAAGTGACCACCATCTTTAGAAGAAGATGTATTTAAGAGCCTGGTACCTGATTATTTGCAGAGAGGCAATGTGGTGAAGTGACAGAGCAGTGACTGAAGAGTCAGAAACTGTCATTTGAAGCACTTCGATAAAGCTGAAAAGAAGAGGGTAAGAAAGTTAATTATGTGTATCCATATAGAACACATCTGAGATTCATACTTGCACATACATACTTTGGCACACAAAGAGGCAGATTCTGAAATCTCAGAAAAAGATATCCAAGCAGCAGAGACACTGTCTGGACATGACTCCGTGGGACACTCCCCAGTAGAATGAACAGGCCTTTATCTTCAACCTCTCGCTCTATTTTTGAAAGCTTGTGAGGTCTCCTAAGGTTCAGCGTGGGAGAAAAAGACAGGGAGAAAGGGGTCACTGAAAATAGAATTGCTGGCCATACCAGAGCACTCTTTGCCTTTTTAATAGTGATTGTTGCTTCCAGAAAAAAGTCTTTCTGCTTTCAGGCAGGTTAGAACTACAGTCAATTATCTGGAATTGAGGTCAAATTCACAAGTGAAATTTTATTACTGCATTAGCTGTTAAATAGGCTTCCCAGGTGGCTCAGTGGTAAAGAATCCATCTGCCAATACAGGAGACCTAAGAGACACAGGTTCGATCCCTGGGTTGGGAAGGTCCCCTGGAGGAGGAAATGGCAACTCACTCTAGTACTTTTGCCTGAAAAATCCCGTGGTCAGAGGAGCCTGGCAGACTACAGTCCATGGGGTCTAGAAGAGTCAAACACAACTTAACAACTGAGCACGGGTTAAATAAGTAGACATCTGGACAACTTGAAGTTAAACTAGAAGAAAAAAAAAAATGATTCTAGACCTTGAGGGTTTTCAGTGTTTAGAGTCACTTTAAGTGAAAACATATTTGTCACTTACCTTAGAGAATAAGGAGTCATTTGGAAGTCCCAGCCTTGACAGCAATGCAGGAGACCCAGGTTCAATCCCTGGGTCAGGAAGATCCCCTGGAGAAGGAAATGGCAACCCACTCCAGTATTCTTGCCTGGGAAATTCCATGGACAGAAGAGCCTGGTGGGCTGCAGTCCCTGGAGTCACAAAGAGTTGGACACGACTGAGTGAGTAACGCTGGTGATGACCTTGATGACACCACAACTTCTCAACTTGCTGGGGTCTCCACGATTCAGAGTTTTAGTTCTAGAAGAGCTGAAAGTGTTCCGAACATCCCGTTCGATCAGAGCTTTAGGAACCTATGCCCTTCTTTCCAGGTGTAGGCTCAAGCACATTTTCCATTCAACAAACATCTATGTAATTATTGTATGACAAGCATCACACCAAGTGCTGTGGGGAAATTCAAAAGAAGGAAAGAAATATTTACTCTGGGGCTCTATGGCTCATATAGGTTTTCTCATCTTCAATGAACAAAACATAGTTCCTGTCCTCCAATCATAGGGGGACAGATCCAGTTTACACAAAACAAGGCAAAATTTGGTAAATTCTATCATAAAGATGTAACCTTAGACAAAGTACCAAGATAATTCAATAGAGAAAGAATTGTCTTTGCCATAGAAAAAATTTGAACCCCTACTTTATGCCATATAAAAAATTAACTCAAAATGGATCCTAGATCTAAATGTAAGAACTAGAATTATAAAGCTCTTCAAAGAAAACTTCAGAGAAAATTAAATTTAAAAAATTTAATCCTTAAAGAGGATTAAACTATTGTGACATTGTGTTAAGCAATGGTTTCTTAGAGTGTTGCTTATACCAAAATATACAAGAGACAACTGAAAAAATAAATCGGACCTTACCAAAATAAAAAACTTTTCTTCTTCAGAGGATATCATCAAGAAAGTAAAAAACAACTCTCAGAATGAGAGAAAATATTTGTAATTCACATATCTGGTAAGGGACTTATATTCTGAATATATAAAGAACTTAAAAAATAAGATACAATTAGCCCAGTTTTTAAAAGGACATTCTCCAAAGAAGAGATACAAATGATGTATATGAAAATGAAAAAAAATTCAACCTTATTAGTCATTGCTGCTACTGCTTAGGGACAAGTAAATTAAAATCTCAATGAGATGTCTTTTAACACATACTAGCATGACTAAGATATAAAGGCTAGGCAATAAAAGATGTTAGAAAGAAAGATATGGAGAAATTTCAATCCTCATACATGTCTGGTAGGAACATAAAACGGCAGTCCTCAAAAAGTTAAACATGGAGTAACCATATAACATAGCAATTCTACTCATAGCCATATACTCTGGAGAAGTGAAAACATGTACATCCAAAAACTTGTATCTGAATGCCCATAGTGGCATTATTTATAATAGGCAACATCACTACAAACAAAGCTAGTGGAGGTGATGGAATTCCAGTTGAGCTATTTCAAATCCTAAAAGATGATGCTGTGAAAATGCTACATTCAATATGCTAACACTTTTGGAAAACTCAGCAGTGGCCACAGGACTGGAAAAGGTCAGTTTTCATTCCAGTCCCAAAGAAAGGCAATGCCAAAGAATGCTCAAACTACCACACAATTGCACTCATCTCATATGCTAGTAAAGTAATGCTCAAAATTCTCCAAGCCAGGCTTCAGCAATATGTGAACCATGAACTTCCAGATGTTCAAGCTGGTTCTAGAAAAAGCAGAGATCAAATTGCCAACATCTGTTGGATCATTGAAAAAGCAAGAGAGTTCCAGAATAATGTCTACTTCTGCTTTATTGACTATGCCAAAGCCTTTGACTGTGTGGATCACAACAAACTGTGGAAAATTCTGAAAGAGATGGGAATACCAGACCACCTGACCTGCCTCTTGAGAAACCTGTATGCAGGTCAGGAAGCAACAGTTAGAACTGGACATGGAACAACAGACTGGTTCCAAATAGGAAAAGGAGTATGTCAAGGCTGTATATTGTCACCCTGTTTATTTAACTTATATGCAGAGTACATCATGAGAAACGCTGGACTGGAAGAAACACAAGCTGGAATCAAGACTGCCAGGAGAAATATCAATAACCTCAGATATGCAGATGACACCACCCTTATGGCAGAAAGTGAAGGGGAACTAAAAAGCCTCTTGATGAAAGTGAAAGTGGAGAGTGAAAAAGTTGGCTTAAAGCTCAACATTCAGAAAACGAAGATCATGGCATCCAGTCCCAGCACTTCATGGGAAATAGATGGGGAAACAGTGGAAACAGTGTCAGACTTTATTTTTCTGGGCTCCAAAATCACTAAAGATGGTGACTGCAGCCATGAAATTAAAAGATGCTTACTCCTTGGAAGGAAAGTTATGACCAACCTAGATAGCATATTGAAAAGCAGAGACATTACTTTGCCAACAGAGGTTGTCTAGTCAAGGCTATGGTTTTTCCTGTGGTCATGTATGGATGTGAGAGTTGGACTGTGAAGAAGGCTGAGTGCCGAAGAATTGATGCCTTTGAACTGTGGTGTTGGAGAAGACTCTTGAGAGTCCCTTGGACTGCAAGGAGATCCAACCAGTCCATTCTAAAGGAGATCAGCCCTGGGATTTCTTTGGAAGGAATGATGCTGAAGCTGAAACTCCAATACTTTGGCCAGCACATGCAAAGAGTTGACTCATTGGAAAAGACTCTGATGCTGGGAGGGATTGGGGGCAAGAGGAGAAGGGGACGACAGAGGATGAGATGGCTGGATGGCATCACTGACTCGATGGACGTGAGTCTGAGTGAACTCCAGGAGTTGGTGATGGACAGGGAGGCCTGGCGTGCTGTGATTCATGGGGTCGCAAAGAGTCGGACACGACTGAGCGACTGATCTGATCTGATACGTCAAGGCTGTATATTGTCATCCTGATTATTTAAGTTATATGCAGAGTACATCCTGCAAAATTCTGGGAGGGATGAAGCACAAGCTGGAACCAAAATTGCCAGGAGAAATATCAATAACTTCAGATATGCAAATGATACCACCCTTATGGCAGAAAGCGAAGAACTAAAGAGGCTCTTGATGAAAGTGAAAGAGGAGAGTGAAAAAGTTGGCTTAAAACTCAACATTCGGAAAACTAAGATCACAGTCCCATCACTTCATGGCAAATAGATGGGGAAGCAGTGAAAACAGTGAAAGACTTTATATTTGGGGGCTTGAAAATCACTGCAGATGGTGACTGCAGCCATGAAATTAAAAGATGCTTGCTCCTTGGAAGAAAAGTTATGACAAACCTAGACAGCATATTAAAAAACAGAGACATTACTTTGCCAGCAAAGTTCCATCTTGTCAAAGCTATGGTTTTTCCAATAGTCATGTGTGGATGTGAGAGTTGGACTATAAAGAAAGCTGAGCACCAAAGAATTGATGCTTTTGAACTGTGGTGTTGGATAAGACTCTTGAGAGTCCCTTGGACTGCAAGGAGATCCAACCAGTCCATCCTAAAGGGAATCAGTCCTAAATATTCATTGGAAGGACTGATGCTGAAGCTAAAACCCCAACACTTTGGCCACCTGATGTGAAGAATTGACTCATTTGAAAAGACCCTGATGCTGGGAAAGATTGAAGGCAGGAGGAGAAGGGGACAACAGAGGATGAGATGGTTGGATGGCATCACTGACTCAATGGCCATGAGCTTAAGTAAACTCTGTGGGTTGGGGTGATGGACAGGGAGGCCTGGCGTGCTGCAGTCCATGGGGTCTCAAAGCAACTGAGCGACCAAACTGAACTGAACTGAGATATAACCAAATACTCATCAATTGGTGAACAGATATTCAAAATATGGCCTTTCCATTCAATGGAATATTATTTAGACATAAAAATGAATGAAGTACTGGTATATGCTACAACATAGATGAATCTTGAAAACATTACACTAAGTAAAAAAAGCTAGAGACATGGCTCCCATGGTGATCCAGTGGCTAAGAGTCTACCTGCCAATGAAGGGGACAGGAGTTTGATCCCTGGTCCAGGAAGATTCCACATGCTGTGGGTCAGCTGAGCTTGTGCACCGCGACTACCGAAGCCCCCGTGCCCTAGAGCCCATGCTATGCGACGAGAGAAGCCATCACAGTGAGAAGTCTGCGCACTGTAGCCAGAGCCCCTTCTCACTGCAACCAGAGAAGGCCCACATGCAGCAACAAAGATACAACACAGCCAGAATAAATAAGTTAATTAATTAAAAAGAAGAAAAACCTAGAGACAAAAGACTGCTCTGATATATGACCTATTTATTTGAAATGTCCAGAATAGGTTAATCCATGGAGACAGGGAGGAGCCTAGGGATTGTCAGGGGTGGAGGAGAATGAGGAGTCACAGTCACTAGGTATGGTATTTCTCTCTGAGATGATGAAAATATACAGTCAGAGAGTGGCGATGGTTGCACAACTCCGAATATACTCAAAGATGACTTTTAGGGTATGTAATTACATTTCAGTAAAGCTGTTATTTTATTAAGAAAACTATAATCCATTCACGGTAAAAGCAAGGAAACAAGAAGCAGGGAGCAGACTATACTCTGAAAATCATATTGAACTACAGAAACCAGATAGGCGTTACAGGTAATAACTGTTTAATCATATGAAAGAAAAAGAAAGGTGTGGCTAACTGGAAACAAATTAACCATGTCAAAACACCCTACCTACCCTAGTGACACAGCAAAAGCCAAATTAATAGAAGGGAAATGTTAATGAAAATCCACAGCTAAGAATAGAACAAGATTTGCCCTTAAAGCTTTAAAGTATTAAGAAAAAAATTTGTAAGCAATATTGAAAAACAGCCTCCATTACAAAGAAAAAATGTTATTTGCTTCTCACTTTGGGTTTACAGCCTGAAACAAAATGGCATGAGAATAGAAGACTACAAAAAGTAAGAATGTACTACGTAAATACCTGGAATTCCCCGGTGGCACTAGTAATGAGGAGCCCACCTGCCAACGCAGGAGACTTAGGAGACATGGATTTTGATCCCCTGGAGGAGGACGTGGCAACCCACTCCAGCAGTCTTGCCTGGAGAATCCCGCGGACAGAGGAGCCACGGGGTCACAAAGAGTCAGACATGACTCAAGCGACTTAGCACACATTTAAAGACGTACATAAGCACAGAGTACAGTGCTTGGCACGATAGATGTTTGTTTAATGACTGAGTTAATATAGTGAATATAGTTCCCTTTTTTTTCCTGCTGAATCATCAGAAGATATGAGTCTCAAGTTCTTCAACTTAAATAAAAAGTAGGTACCTGGAATTAAAAATTTACACCTCAAGATGTCAAAAAAGAAAAAGCAAGGATGGGCAAGGGTATGCAGTGGGTTTTAAAAGTGTAAGGTCTTCATAGTTTTGTTTCTTAAAATATCTGAACCAAATATGAAAGAATTTTATGATTTGTTAAAGTAGGATGGTGGCTTCATGAATGTTTAACATGTTACATTATTCTCCATATTGTCCATGTACTTTTAAATCTTCATTATTTTTTAGAAAACAACAGAAAAGATCGATGAAACTAAAAGCTGGTTCTATAAAAAGATAATATTGACAAACCTTTAGTCAGACTCATCAGGAAAAAGTTGGAGAGGGCTCAAATCAATAAAATCAGAAATGAATAAAGAAGTTAAAACCAACACCACAGAAATACAAAGGACCACGGTGATCGTAAGTCACTTCAGTCATGTCCAACTGTTTGCAACCCTATGGACTGTAGCCCTGTAGCCTGACAGCTTCCTCTGTCCATGGGATTCTCCAGGCAAGGAGAACTTTCTCAACCCAGGGATCGATCCCGAATCTCTTATGTCTCCTGCATTGGCAGGCAGGTTCTTTACCACTGGCACCATCTGGAAAGCCGATAAAGGACTATAAATGACTACTAAGAGTAACTATGGGCTTCTCAGGCGGTGCTAAAGAAACTGCCTGCCAATGCAGAAGACGTAAGGGACAGGGGATCAATCCCTGGGTCAGGAGGTCCCCTGGAGGAGGGCATGGCAACACACTCCAGAGAATCCCACAGACAGAGGAGCCTGGCAGGCTACAGCCCATAGGGTTGCAAAGAGTCAGACAAAACTTAACCGACTTAGCATGCTTGCAGGAGCAACTATATACCAACAAAGTGGACAACCTAAAGGAAATGGACAAATTCTTAGAAAGGTACAATCTCCCAAGACTGAACCAGAAAGAAATAGAAGATATGAACAGACAAATTACAAATACTAAAATTGAATCTGTGATTTAAAAACTCCCTACAAACAAAAGTCCAGGACCACATGGCTTCACAGATGAATTCTATCAAACATTTAGAGATGAGTTAACACCTATCCTTCCAAAAAATGACAGAGGGAGGAACACTTCTGAACTCATTCTATGAGGCCAGCATCACCCTGAAATCAAAACCAGATAAAGATATCACAAAAGAAAATTAAAGACCAATATCACTGATGAACATAGATGTAAAAATCCTTAACAAAATACTAGCAAACTGAATCCTACAATATTTTAAAAAGATTATATACCATGAACAAGTGGGGTTTATCCCAGGGACAAAAGGATTTTTTAGTATCCACAAATCAGTCAGTGGGATTTTATTGTTGTTGTTCAGTCACTGAGTTGTGTCTGACTCTTTGCAACCCCATAGACTGCAGCACACCAGGCTTCTCTGTCCTTCACCATCTCCTGGAGTTTGCTCAAACTCATGTCCATTGAGTAGATGATGCCATCCAACCATCTCATCCTCTGTCAACCCCTTCTCCTCCTACCCTTATCCTTTCCCAATATCAGGATATTTTCCAATGAGTTGACTTTTTGCATCAGGTAGACAAAATATTGAAGTTTCAACTTCAGCATCAGTCCTTCCATTGAATATTCAGGGTAGATTTCCTTTAGGATTGACTGGCTTGATCTCCTTGCTGTTCAAGGGACTCTCAAGAGTTTTCTCCACCACTACAGTTCGAAAGCATCAGTTCTTCTTTATGGTCCAGCTCTCACATCTGTACATGACTACTAGAAAAACCATAGCTTTGACTATACAGACCTTTGTTGGCCAAGTGGAACAGCACACTTGTGAAAGGAATAGGAGAGACAGAAATATTGGTCAGGGGGATGTTGTACCACAGTGCCGACCTGACGAAGCCTCTGCTGGTCCACTGGAGTAATCTGGTAGGCCCTCGAATCACCACCCCCTTGCTCTGTTGTTGGCCTGTGCTGCTTGAAGGCCAGCAGATGCTGAAGGAACTGCTAACTGGAGGCTGCTGGTCTACCACACTCTTTCTTCCCAGGCAGCAAGTGTCCTAGAAGGGGGTGGCACAGCTCTGTGTCAGCCGTGTCAGTCCTCGAACCCCGCAAATCCACTCCACTGTACCCGTCCAGCTCAGGTCACCCTCCTCCTCTGCAGGGGGCCTCAGATGCCCACTAGTACTCATAGTCTCCCTTCCGCATCATCCATTCTAAATCCCTCTTGCCCCCAGCTACCAACTCCGCTGGTCTCGGCGGCTGACCTGGTGCTATGACCCAAAGGTATACCATTACCGAGGTATCTTAGCCCCCAGTAATCATATCCTTTTCAGGCTGGAGTTGCTTCACTTGTCTGTTCACAGTTACAATGATCAAAGGAGAATCAGGAACCAAGGAGCATCCAAGTGGGTCATCTGAGCTCCACATATATGCCTCCTGGGCAACCAGCCTTATTTCCCACTGTCCACTAGACTTAATTATCCCTGCCAAAATGGTCACTTTTCTCACCTTCCGGTCCCTGTTCACAAGGCCCTCCAAGTGCCCAGAGAGCAGTCATCATTTACAATTCAAATGGACCCTCGCTGTGTCCTCTGGGGAGAATATGGCCACATTGACAACCGGAACCGCCAACCCTGTAGAGCCCAGAAGCATAACTCAGTAGGTCACGGGGAGTGATGGTCAGTGGGACCACTCCTGCTTCTACTTCTCAATTCCGATCCATATATTCTTTTGACTGGAGACACAGCACCATAAAAAGAAAGATCTCTGATATAATGTATACTGCATTCTAGAGGATTAAACCCGACCTTCACAAAGTATTGTCTCCAACTTTGCACTTCAGCTGTGCCTTCCTTCAGCAAGAATATATGCATATATTTATATATTTCATATATATATGAAACTAGAGGTAAGAAGCATAACATATAGTATATAATAGCTTTTTAAAATAAGTACCATTTCATCCATCAAAAACAAATCCATAAAATATATGAGCATAAAACCCAAATCTCTCAAAGTCACATTCACAGAACATGAGATTATTATTAGTCCCTCTCTTCAAATAAAAATGAAGCATATATTGCAAAATCAAGACCAGGGCTCTGTAATAAAATACATGAAAGTGTCAAAAATGAGAGTTCATTTCCTGACAGAAGAACATTTTTATTCAAACTCTTGACACATCTGAAAAAGAAAAATGTCAGGGGTTTATATACAATGACCTAGAGCTTCTCATGTTCTTTGGCCAGGTCAAGCTTTAATCTTTTTCCATTGCCACTAAGGGTATAGGATCCAAGAAGGAACATAAGAGAGGCAGACTATTTGTTTCTCCCAATGCCTGTTATCCCCTTGAGGCTGGGGGTCAAGAATAAAGCCTACATTCTGCAGTGTCCCAGGGCCCTATCATGTCTATGTGGCCTGGTTCTGGCCAATGGGAACCAGTGTGCACGACTTTGAAAAAATGTGTTAAAGGGAAGGGACATGCCCTTCTTCACCCTTTGCCTCTGTTGACTAGAATGTAGATGTAATGGCTGGAACTGGAGCAGTCATCTTTAACCACAGATATTAAGGGACTAGAAGTCTGGACCTGTGATGATCGTGGAGAAAGCATACCTATCAGATCTCATACATCTAGATTTCATTTATGTCGGAAATAAACTATTTTTTAAGATTTACTTTTTAAAACTTTCTGTTTTATATTGAAGTATAGCTGATTAACAACACCGTGGTACTCTCAGATGCACAGCAGAGCGATTCAGCCATACATACACGTTTATCCATTCTCAGCTTCTACTTTTTATTTCTTTCCACGTATTATTATTTTTTGGCTGTACTGGGTCTTCGTTGTGGTGCATAGTGAAAGTCGTTCAGTCATGGCCGACTCTTTGAGACCCCATAGACTATACAGTTCATGGAATTCTCTAGGCCAGAATAGTGGAGTGTGTAGCCTTTCCCTTCTCCAGGGGATTTTATTGTGGTGCATAGGCTTTGTCTAGTTGCAACGTGTGGGATTAGTTGCCCTGACACATGTGGGATCTTAGTTCTCTGACCAGAGACTGAACCCACTTCCCCTGCATCGGAAGGCAGATTCTTAACCAATGGACCACAAGGGAAGTTCCCTCAACGTCTAGTTTTTAAAGCTCTGATTATTTGGGATTTTCTGTCACACAGTAATTGTAATTCCATTACAAACATGAAAATGTGTCTCAAACAGTCATGAAAGGAGGTAAGAGGGAAGGGAAGTATTCTGAACAGAAGAAAGATTCAAAAGTTGAAGTGTTAGTTACTCAGCTGTGTCTAACTCTTTGGGACTCCATGGACTGGAGACCTTTGCCTCCTACTTCTCCAGGGGATCTTCCCAACCCTGGGACTGAACCTGGGTCTCCTGCATTGCAGGCAGATTCTTTACCATCTGAACCACCAGGGAAGTCCAGAAGAAAGATTATACACAAGCAAAACAGAGTCTGAAATAACTTCTGATTTCACAATGGAGTGAAATACACAATTGAGAAAAGACCTTTCTATAACAAAATACCCCTGCCAAACTTGGAGTACCCAGTTCCAACATGTGAGGGGTTTTCCCAGTCACCGAGCAGTTCGGGGACACCACCTTGTGTCCTACAAGTCAACTCAGTTCCTATACTGTCTACCTGGAGTCAGCAGCAGACTGGAGATGCTAAACCTCCCTCCACCCCCCATAATCACCCCCTGAGTGGGCTAGAGTGGTCCATGAAACTCTGAGTGATATTGTACTTAGTAGATTACCGGTTTATTATAATAGGATACAACTCAGGAATAGCCAGGTGGAAGAGATGCATAGAGCAGGAAATAGGAAAAAAAAACATGGAGCTTTCGTGCCTTCTCAGATTTTGTTACACTATCCAAATGTCCGTGTGTTCAGCAATCTGGAAGATGTCTGAAACCAGTCGATCTGGGTTTTCATGGAGGCTTCATTGCAAAGGCATAATTGGTTAAATCACCAGCTGTTAAAGTGCTGCACTCAATATGTCAGCACTTTTGCAAAACTCAGCAGTGGCCACAGGACTGGAAAGGGTCAGTTTTCATTCCACTCCCAAAGAAGGGCAATGCCAAAGAATGTTCAAACTACCACACAATTGCACTCATTTCACATGCTAGCTAGGTAACGCTCAAAATCCTTCAAGCTAGGCTTCAGCAATACATGAACTGGGAACTTCCAGATGTCCAAGCTGGATTTAGAAAAGGCAGAGGAACCAGAAATCAAATTGCCAACATCCACTGGATCTAGAAAAATCAAGAGAATTCCAGAAAAACATCTATTTCTGCTTTATTGACTAAGCTAAAGCCTTTGTGTGGATCACAACAAACTGGAAAATTCTTCAAGAGATGGGAATACCAGACCACCTTACCTACATCCTGCGTAACCTGTATGCAGGTCAAGAAGCAACAGTTAGAACCAGATATGGAACAACAGACTGGTTCCAAATTGGGAAAGGAGTACTTCAAGGCTGTATATTGTCACCCTGCTTATTTAACTTCTATATGGAGTACATCATGTGAAATGCTGGACTGGATGAAGCACAAGCTGGAATTAAGATTGCCAGGAGAAATATCAATAACCTCAGATATCCAGATGACACCACTCTTATGGCAGAAAGCAAAGAGGAACTAAAGAGCTTCTTGATGAAAGTGGAAGAGGAGAGTGAAAAAGCTGGCTTAAAACTCAACTTTCAGAAAACTTGGATTTTGGCATCCTGTCCCATCACTTCATGGTAAATAGATGGGGAAACAATGGAAACAGTGAAAGACTTTATTTTCTTGGGCTCCAAAATCACTGCAGATGGTGACTGCAGCCATGAAATTAAAAGATGCTTGCTCCTTGAAAGAAAAGCTATGACCATCCTAGACAGCATATTAATAAGCAGAAACATTTCTTTGCTAACAAAGGTCCGTCTAGTCAAAGCTATGATTTTTCCAGTAGTCATGTATGCATGTGAAAGTTGGACAATGAAAAAGTTTGAGCACGGAAGAATTGATGCCTTCAAATTGTGCTGTTGGAGAAGACGCTTGATAGTCCCTTGAACAGCAAGCAGATCAAATCAGTCAATCCTAAAGGAAATCAACCCTGAATATTCATTGAAAGGAGTGGTGCTGAAATTAACTGAAGCTCCAAATCTTTGGCCACCTGATGCCAAGAGCCGACTCATTGAAAAGACCCTGATGCTGGGAAAGATTGAAGGCAGAAGGAGAAGTGGATGATAGAGGACAAGAAGGTTGGATGGTATCACTGAATCAATGGACATGAGTTTGAGCAAACTCCAGGAGATGGTGAAGGACAGGGAAGCCTGGTGTGCTGCAGTCCATGGGGTCTCGAGTTATATAAGTGACTGAACAATTGGTGACTGAACTCAGTCTCCAGGCCCTCCTTCCTCCCTGGCGGTCAGGGGTGGGATTGAATGTTCCAATCCTCAGGGCTGGCTCCATTGAGGACCAGCCCCCACCTCTCCTCGGGAGTCCAAAAGATGCCTCATTAGTGTAACAAAAGACATCTTTATCAGTTTCATCACAGGAAATTTCAAAGGTTTTAGGAGCTCCTGCTAAAAGTTGGATGAAGACCAAATATATATTTCTTATTATGAATTGCAATATCACTCCCCTAATAAATTAAGGGAAATTTCCAAGGGCTAAAAATGAACAAGGAGCTATAACTAGAGTTGATAATAGTTGACTCACATATGGTACTATTTGAAGTGTTTTAAATATCTTAACTCACTTAATCCTAACCACAACCCCGTGAGGTAAATACTACTTGTATTCTTATTTTATAGGTGAGGAAGCTAAATCACATAAAGTTTCTAGAAGATATAATGACAAGGTTCAATGGCTGCCCAACTGGAATTCTAAAAAGGAAAAGAATTAAGGAAAGACAACACTTGAAAATGACTGAAAATTATCCAGAACTAATAAAAATCAAGAATCTTCAGATTAATAAATTATACCAAATTCCAAGTAGGTCTCTAAAAACAATACCAATGCAAAAAATAATGGCTAACATGTATCCAGTACTTAAGAGTTAGCACTGTTCTAAGTGCATTATATATATTTTATCCTTTAACCTTCACAAGAATCTTAGAAGATAGTTCCTATCATTAGCCCCAATTTGCAGATAGGGAAACTGAGGCACAGAGAGGTCAAGTAGCCCTTTTAAGAATGAAAGTGAAAGTCGCTCAGTTGTGTCCAACTTTGTGACCCCATGGACTGTAGCCTGCCTGGTTCCTCTGTCAATGGAATTCTCCAGGCCAGAATACTGGAGTGAGTAGCCATTCCCTTCTCCAGGGGATCTTCCCAACCCAGGGATCCAACCCAGGTCTCCTGCAGTGCCGGTGGATTCTTTACTGTCTGAACCACCAAGCAAGCCCTTTTGAGAATGAAGAGCCTGGTGAAGCCAGGATTGAAACTCAAACAATTTAATTCCAAGAATGCATTTTTCACATCGCTCCTTTGTGAAACCTTCTCTAGGGAAAGCAGTGACTCTTGGATAAGTGCGTCAGATGGCAGTGAAAGGAATGCGTCTTTCTGAAGTCCAGAAGAAGTTGCTGTGATGATGGCAATGCTCTATGTCTACCTTGTCTAACGCAGTAGTCCTGGGTGACACTATTGGACACTTGAAATGTGACTAGTGCCATTTACGATAGCTAGGACACGGAAGCAACCTCGATGTCCATCGGCAGATGAATGGATGAGGAAGTTGTGGTACATACACACAATGGAATATTACTCAGCTATAGAAAGGAACACATTTGAGTCATTTCTAATGAGGTGGACGAACCTGGAGCCTATTATACAGAGTGAAGTAAATCAGAGACAGACAGATACTGTATATTAACGCATACATATGGAATTTAGAAAGATGGTACTGATGATTCTACATGCAGGGCAGCAAAGGAGACACAAAGAACACACTTTTGGACTCAGTGGGAGAAGGCGAGGGTGGGATGATTTGAGAGAATAGCATTGAAACATGTATATTCACATATGTAAAATAGATGACCAGTGGGAGTTCAATGCATGAAGCAGGGCACTCAAAGCCAGTGCTCAGGGACAACCCAGAGGGATGGGGTGGGGAGGTAGGTGGGAGGAGGGTTCAGGATGGGGGAGCCACATGTATACCTCTGGCTGATTCATGTTGATGTATGGCAAAACCCATCATACTATTATAAAGTAATTATCCTCCAATTAAAATAAACTAAGAAAAAAGAAATGTGACTAGTACCACTGAGAAACTAAATTTTAAATTTTAAATAATTTTAACTAATTAAATTTTAAATGTAAATCCCCACCTGCGGCTAATGCCTACTATCTTGGACACTGCAGGTTCAGAGTTAATGAAGAGATTGGATGTGAAGACAGGGTAATTCACTAATCCTCTTGACCTCATGCTGAAATGCCTGGGTGACTCTCAATTTTAGATAAGAAAAACCAATAGCGTGATCTTGTTTCTTGAGCAAAGGCTATTCAAAATTACCCCTGAATAGCTTTTAACTGCCTGTAGAGAACTGTTTATATGTTTTGGTTGATGCCATCATGTAAGGTAGGGTAATATGTATGTGTAATGTATTTAGGAATATTGACAGATAAGGAAGATGTAGCTGCTCCTGCTGCTAAGTCGCTTCAGTCCTGTCCGACTCTGTGCAACCCCATAGACAGCAGCCCACCAGGCTCCCCCATCCCTGGGATTCTCCAGGCAAGAACACTGGAGTGAGTTGCGATTTCCTTCTTCAATGCATGAAAGTGAAAAGTGAAAAGGAAGATGTAGAGAAACCTGCAAAACATTGGAAAGAAGTCTCGAGTACACTGGGAGGAGTCTGCTTACGAACGCCTTATGAACCTCCTCCTCCCCAGTCTGCATGCTGTTTCTCCTCTATTTGGCTCCCAGGCCACTTTCTATTTTCCCTTGGGAGCATTTCATGTTTGTAGATGCATCTCATTCACACATAGAGCCCTACCAAGTGCTTTATACCCCAAGTAAAGAAAAAAATTTAATATTACTCTATGTCTTATATTTTAATATTACATCTTACTATCTTACATCCATTTTTTTTTTAAAAGATGTATGTATTTATTTTTGGCTGCCCTGGGTCTTCATAGCTGCATGTGGGCTTCCTCCAGTTGCAGTGAGCAGGGATGCCCGGGTTTCTCATTGCAGTGGCTCCTCTTGCTAAGAACAGGCTCTAGGTGCCCAGGCTTCAGTCGTGGCGGTGCACAGGCTTTAGCTGCTCTGTGGCATGTGGAATCTTCCCGGACCGGGGATTGAACCACTGTTCCCTGCACTGGCAGGCAGGTTCTCAATGACTAGACCACAAGGGAAGCCCTATCTTACATCTTAATAGTCTATGCCCTTGCTATGAAGTGTGGTGCATGGACTGGTGGCATGAGCATGACCAAACAGCATATTTAAATACAGAATATCAGCTCCATGCCAGACCTACGGAATCAGAATCTGTATTTTAATAAGATCTCCATACACTCACTAAGCCCAATCCTCTTGCAATGCAGTAATTAAAATGTCTAACCCTTTGACACAATTGCTTATAATTTTGGTATTATTAATTAGACTGTAGACTCCAACAGAATGGGGATTGTGTCTACCTTGATTATGATTATATTCTTAGTACCTGACACCAAGGTGGGCACTTAATATATCCTCAATAACCAGCTTGGATAAATAAAAAAACAATCAGAAAACAGATTTTTTTTTTTTTATGGGAACAAGAAAATATGGTAAAACAACCTCCATTGGCTTACTTTTATCTAAGTCATACTTTAAAAAATCATTTGATTAGTAGGTATTAGTAATGTTCTTGAATTGTTCTGAATTGAAATTCAATGCTAATTTCTTTCTGTTATATTAAAACCAATGCCAAATACATTATTAAAAATAACTTGGCAGAAATTAATTTTCATTTTCTCCCCAGAAGAGTACAAGTAGCATTTAGCTCTTTCAGTTTAAAGCATATGATGCTTTCAAAGGTATAATAGAGATCAAAGGTAAATTTTCTACTCATTTCGATTTCTCAAATAAAGAAGCTGTCGGAATGTAAAAGGAAATGCCCCCACAGGTAAGCATTCCAATCACCTAGGGGAGAAAGCAGATGGGCCTTCTGTAAAGACTTGGACTCAGTCAATTTAAATTCCATTTCCTGAAGCTTTTCTTCAAATTGGTGTTTATTTGCAAAACTTGTTATGTGTGGAATCTTGATTTACTGTGCTTCCCTCTAATTTTGCTTTCAGAAGACAACCGTTCTTGCTTATCTTTGCTTATGTAGAGTCTCAATAGCAATTGTCAGAACTCTCCCTGGGCAACAAACCCACGACAGTGACCTCAGCAAGACCAAAAATGTCTTACAGAGAGCTAGCTTGTCTTACTCCAAATGGAATGCTCAGCTTCAGCAGTTCTCAGAGCTAAATATCATGAGCAAATGAGCAAGGCGGATGCATTTTACAGACTTCAGGACTTGGAAGCCCTTGGCAGCCCGACTGACCAGCTCCCCTGCCCACTGCTCCTGTCCCCGCCCTCCTGCTCCAGTCACACCCAACTTGTCACTGCTTCCAACACACCCTTCTCTTCACGTCTCTACCTTGGGACGTGAAGTCACTTCTGCCAGGATCACGCAGACAGGAAGAATATAGAGAGCACAAGGGCTTGGGGCAAACCCAGATTCACTTCCTTGTTTTGAAATTTTGACCAAGTTAATTAATTACTTTGAACTATTTGCTGATCCGACAAACAAGAAATTGCAGTGTATAGGGGTTGGGACTGTTGTAAGGACAAAAACAACAAAAGACTAAGGGAAATAACAGTGGTGGAGGTTTAGTCACTAAGTCATGTCCGACTCTTACGGCCCCATGGACCACAGCCCACCAGGCTCCTCTGTCCATGGGATCTCCCGGGGAAATAACAATAGTTAACCTTTAATGACGGAGAAGGAAATGGCACCCCACTGCAGTACTCTTGCCTGGAAAGTCCCATGGCCCAGAAGCCTTGTGGGCTGCAGTCCATGGGGTCTCGAAGAGTCAGACGGGACTCAGCGACTTCCTTTTCACTTTTCACTTTCATACATTGAAGAAGGAAATGGCAACCCACTCCAGTGTTCTTGCCTGGAGAATCCCAAGGACGGTGGAGCCTGATGGGCTGCCGTCAATGGGGTCGCACAGAGTCGGACACGACTGAAGTGAGGTAGCAGCAGCAGCAGCAGCAACCTTTAATGAACACCTACTGTGTGGCATTATTGTGACAAGTACCTACATTATCTGAATGACTACTTGTATCAGCAGGATACCTACCCTTTTCGTAGCCCTTTCTGCACTGTGAACCAATGAGTTTTTTCATAAACCTGTCTTATACACTAAACTCTGAGTTCCTCAAGCACTAGGAAATTATCTTCTTATTGCTCTTAGAAGCAAGCAAACACCACGCCTGACACAAAAGCAAGGGCCCAATAAATGTTTATTTAATGAACTGATTGTAAGGCGTTATTGACATTTTGTCTCTCTGCACTGTAACCTTCCCTTTCAAGTCTCAGGTGTTCATCTACTAAAATAATATGAAGATTAAAAATAATAATGTGCCACAAAAAGACAGGAAGGAAACTTAAATACATATTGCTCAGTGAAAGAAGCCAGTTTGAAAAGCCTATATCCTATATGATTCCAACTCTATGACATTCTGGAAAAGGCAAAATTATGGAGACAGTGAAAAGATCAGTGCTTTCTAGCAGTTTGAGGGAGGGAGCTAGAATGAGCAAGTAGACCACAATGGATTTTTAGGTGAGTGAAACTATTTTGTCAGATACAGATGTAACTATTTGTCACAACCCATGCAATATCTTGGGCTTCCCTGTTGACTCAGATAGTAAAGAATCTGCCTGCAATGCAGGAGACCTGGGTTTGACCCCTGGGTTAGGAAGATCCCCTGAAGAAGGGAATGGCTACCCCCTCCAGTATTCTGGCCTAGAGAATTCCACGGAAAGATGAGCCTGGTGTGCTACAGTCCATGGGGTCCCAAAGAGTCAGACATGACTGAGTGACTGACACGCACATACAATAGTCTACATTTGTCAAAACCTATTATCTGTGCAACCTGCAATGGGAACCCTGACGTAAAGTGTAGACTTTAGCTAATGATAATATATTAGCATTGCCTTCTCAGGTGTACCAGATGTACCACATTAATGTAAGATGTTAATTACAGGAGCAACTGGGTGGGACAGGAAGGGGAATATAGGAGCTCTTTCTTTTCTGGCCAATTTTCCTATAAATCTAAAACAGTACTAAAACATTAAGTGTATTCATTATTTAAAAAAAAAACATTAAAAAATAATGTGAACATAACATTTCACTATATGATAGGTTTTATAAGAATTAAATTCAGCAACTGTTTATTGACTGCTTACTCCACCCTAGACACAGGGCTAGGTACTGGAGTTGCAGAGATGGAAAATCTTGTCGCTGTCTTCAAGAGATATAATGTAATAAAGACACAGAGAAGCAAAGGGAGAATTTTCAGCACAGTGTGACGTGCAGAAGCACGTGCAAAGGAAGCACACCTAAGCTAGTCTGGGGAAGAATGGTTGCTAGGGCAGGAGGGCTTTACCGGAGGAAGTTATGTCTGAACTGGGTCTTAAAAATAAGGAGGTATTAAGTGGGCAAAGAAGAAGGGAGGGTGTAAGAAGAAACTTCTAGGCTTGATCAAAATAGTTGTGAACACCGTAGTCAGGGAATTAGAGGTAACTGGATATTTCTGTGGACGAGAGAAAAATGCTTGAAGGGCCCACAGGTGAAGCTGGCAAGCTAGGGAAAGGTGGTATGAAAAGCCTTGTGTGCCGTGCTGAGGCATCACGAATGGGACAATGTGGGTGGTGGGAAGAGTTCCAGCAGTAGAGTCTGGCAGTCAGGAGGAAGGTTGAGAAAGGCCCGTATTTTGCACTCAGCACTGTCTCCTGATCATATCCTTCGTTTCTCAGCAGCATTGCTGCTACCACTTAGGTGTTTTGTTTTTCCTGGAAAGGTTCTAAGAGCTGGCAGCAGGGGAAGATTTGGAAGCCAAATGGAGATGACATGGGGCATGAAATGGAAATAGAGAAGACGGATGCTTTCTCAACTGCTCAGGGCCCTTTGAGGCTGCTTTTCTGCAACACAAACTCTTTCCACTTTGATCCGTCACTCATTGGCTCAGTCCTCGGGATTTGATCTCCAAAGTCCCAGGAGAGGAAGTCATCAAAATACATAAGGAATGTCACTATCAAATATCCCTTTTCCCCTCAAATATTTTATCAACCACTGCTGCTGCTAAGTCGCTTCAGTCGTGTCCGACTCTGTGTGACCCCATAGATGGCAGCCCACCAGGCTCCTCCATCCCTGGGATTCACTATATGTGGTTAATATAAAACTGAGCAGCAAGCAGAAAGCCAGCTATATAAGAAAAAGGGCAGGAAGGCTCTGTTAGATGACCTCCCAGAAGAAGAGCTAAACGGAATTTCTAGCCCATAATCTGGCTTGGGTGTCCACGAAAGTGTGTATCAGCCATTTCTGGAGAAACTGGAGAATCTGGGAAACCCAGGACTTAGCACAGTTGGGACCACGGGCAGGCGTTCCAGGGACAGGACAGCTGGTGAGACGTAGTGGAGAAGGCGCTCTGATTTCACCAGGCCCGTCTCCAGCTCTGGAGTAGGCCTGCGGGACTTAGTGAGCTCCCTCGGATTGTGCAGGCAGGAGGTCATAGCGTGGGGTAAGGAAAGGGCAAGTGGGCCGGAGAGCGAGATCCATGAAAACGGGAACAAAAAACCAGCAAACAACCTGGATGATGCACACCCAGGGTACAAAAACCAAAATACATAAAACAACCTGGGTTAGCATATCCAGGAGCTCCATTTTCAGATTTTAAAAAGTAATGGCCGTTGACATGTTAATGATGACCGGCCTCAGTGCGTCTGAGCCACAGGCCTCCTCTGCGTGCCTGTTGCTGCCTGTATCACGCACCCAGTTCATACCTCACCATTCTGAGTACTGACTTCACCTATTTCCTTCCTTGGAGTTTCTGTTTTCCTATAATCCACACCTTCTTTCAAGGTTCTCTCTCTCTCTTTTTGATTTAGCACTTTGTCCCTAAACTTCTTGAGAAAGAGTGCATGGAAGTAAGATTTTTGAGAATTTATGTAGATTCTACTTTTATTTTTGATGGACATCTTGGTGTAGAATTTTGCATAGAAAATCATTTTCCTTTAGACTTTTGGAAGCGTCCTTAGAATTCAGGGTTCCGAGTTGTTGAGAAGTCTGATGCCATTCTGGTTTCCTACCTGTTTGTATATATGCTTCTTCTCTTTAGAAATATGGAGACTGTTGTCTCTGTGTCTAGTGTTCTAGAATTTCATAATAATACACTTGATATGGATCTGTTTCCATTCATTGAAGTGGGTACTTGTGCGTTCTTTTCATCTGGCAATGTAGGTCCTTCAGGTATCTTTCCTGTTAAAATTTCCTCCAGTGTAATCTTGGCTGTAATGCTGGTCGCCTGATTGTATTTAATGTTGTTATTTAGTCACTAGGTCATGTCTGACTCTTTCGACCCCATGGAGTATAGTCCACCAGACTCCTCTGTCCACGGGATTTCTCAGGCAAGAACACTGGAATGTTGCCATTTCCTTTTCCAGGGGATCTTTCCAACCCAGGGATCGAAGCTGTGTCTCTCGCATTGGCAAGTGGATTCTTTACCACTGAGCCCCCTGGGAAGCCCTTGTGTTTAAGGATGGGATAGCAAAAAGCTGATGAGAAGCTCTGTGATTTTGGGAAGACTTATTGATCATAAACTTTACTGAAAGATGATACAAGTAACTTCTTTGTTAGGGAATTCCAGCCCTCACCCCATTCCACTCCATATCACTATCTTTAGGGATTTTTTTTCTACTTGGACTAGTCGTGTTTCTTGGAGAAGTCTTCTCCAGTCTTTTCTCTGGAGGGTAAGGCTTGATTTCTAGCATTTCAGGAACCAGGAGAAGATCTGAGCATTTGATGTGCCTACATTAATTAACCCCTGTTTCCTTGTTACAGCCCCTAAGCCCCTTCAACATCAGAAATGAAGTGGATAAAGCTCCGCTTCTGTTAGAGTAGGGGAGGGGAAGTCACCCAGTGGAAAAGACTCAGGGCTAGGGTATAAAAGTAGTCACTTTACAAGCGGCTTCCATCCTCAAGCAGCTCCCTTATTTCATCTCTCTTGCATCTTCACTCCACATCCAGAGGATTTTACAGTGCCACTAACTTAGCATTTGGTTTTCTCAGGTCTGCCAAGTCCTTTACCACTGCTTTTTAGCCTCCAAAATTCTGTTGTTATGACTTCTTTTCCCTCTTCCCCCATCTTTATAAGTTTTAGTGGGGTTCTGGAAAGAGTGAAATTAGAAGCATTTGCTTAATCTGTCATTTCCTCTTGGAACCAACTGTCAAACAGTCTAAAAAAAAACCCTGAGATTCATTTGTCTAATAAGTACGAGTGCCACTGATATTTTGGGCACCTTGATAAATGCTGGAGATGTACTGTGATTTATCTGCCATCATGATGACCGATGCTCTAAGGTAAGGTTTGAAAAAAAGATTTCTCTTTGCTTCCACCTTGATGTCAGCAGTTTATTCTATAGGGATTGCTCTGTGCTGGGTGTACTTGATCAGCACATATCTGATCCTGATTTGAAACCACATGTTGAAACCTTGAATCATTTCTGATGTCACCCACTTATTCCCTTACCCTGACTGTGTTTCTGAGTTTGTAGGTTAATTGGCCTAATGCTTAATTCTAAGACTGCATGTGGTGTCAGGGCTGATTTGCCTTAAACATCATCTGTTCTAAATACTGCAGAAGTAAAGATCAGGTGCCTCAGGTGCTGACCGAAGGATGGATGTGTGGTCATCTTAAGAAACCGACATGCCTCTGCTGTGTCTCTGTTCCTGGAGACACTTTATTCTAGATCTTGTCTTCAAAGTTTGGCAATAAAGCTTCAATGATAACAATGGTAGAAAGAGGTTTGGAGGGAGGTATGACATTCATTCACTCATTATTATTTTATTGAAATATAGTTGATGTACAATATTATGTCAGTTTCAGCTGTACTACACAGTGATTTGACATTTGCATACATTAGGAAATGATCACTGTAAATCTAGTAACCATATGTCCTATACAAAATTACTATGATATTATTAATATTATCTGTATTCCTTATGCTGTAATAAATCCCTGTGGCTCATTTATTTTATCATAAAGTTTTAGTATCTCTTAATCCCCTTCACTTATTTTTCCATCTTATTCCCCTTCCTCTCTGTCAACCACCCTTTTGTTCTGTGTATCTATGAGTCTGTTTTCATTTGTTTAAGATTCCACATATAAGAGGGATCATATGGTATTTATCTTTCTCTGACTTTTCTTATTTAGCATAATACCTTCTAAATCCATGCATGTTGTCGTAAGTGGGAAAATTTTATTTTTATTATGACTAATATTCCACTGCATGTATACATCACATTTTTATCCATTCATCTGTTGATGGGCTTGTTATGGTTGTTTCCATGTCTTGGCTTTAACAGTGCTGCAGTGAACATGGGAGTAAAGATATCTTTTTGAATGTTGAAACATTAAAAGGATGCACAGCCTTGTTTAAATGAATTGTGTCATTTGAAATTTCTGGGCTGGGTATTGCTCAGAGCAGAGCCTAGGATGAATTGGAGAACATTACCTCTGCTTGTTACTGGTATCTTACATTGATAAGGAACAGGAAGACCTCTGGAGTTTTTTTTTTTTTTTTTTTTAATCTTGTACATTGAGCCAGGAAAATCACATTTAGGACAATAATGATATTAAAAATAATATCTTATCTTTGCATTGTACTCAGAGGTTACAAAGCACTGTTATACACATGAGTGCCTCTAAATAACCTTGAACTGGGTTTTCATTGATTTACTACTGTGTGATTCAAAAAGTGCTTAAAATTTTATTAATGACTAGTACAATAAACATGCTTTAGCAGCTAGGAATTTCCTAATCTCAACTTAAAGGTGTGGTATATATTGAAAATCCCCCCTCCTGCCCCACCCTTTGTGTTAACAGCACCTGAAAAAAATCTGTAGCACAAGTAAGTGTGGGTAACCAGTTTCTTGAACCTTAGAAATAAGACCTTAAGACAGAATCACAAAATCTCCGTAAGGGAAGAACATTAAAGGTCAGCTAGTTTAAACCTCTGTCTAATGCTGTTCTGCATTCAGTTCTCCTCCCCTAGGGGAAGGCTCCGTGTTCTCCTGGAAACACTATGCATTTCCTAGATAGATTGTTCCCCAGGGTCATCTGCAAGTTATTGCAGGAGGTAGGAGAACCAGGGTCAGGGATAAGAAGGTGGAGGAGGAGAGGAACAGAGAGAACTAGAAACTGCCTTAGGACAGAAGAGAGAATAGAGGTTATTTTTTTAAGAGGCATGGAACCCTCCCCATGGGCTAGAGCAGTTGGTGCTGTGCTGGGGGAAAAAAAAAAAACCCACCTTCATGGAGTTTACAGCCTCATGAAGGAAGAGGAGTTTTCACATGTCACAGTTAAATGTGGGGTGTACCAATGAGTCATCCCTTGAATTCTAGAATTTGATTAATAAAATAAAGGCAAAGCAGATGATACTGGACACAGGTACTTTAAAGAAACTGAACAGATCACAGGCCAGGTGTGTGATTTATTTAGAGAAGAATTGGAGGTTTCACTTACCAGTTGGAAGAGGTTGCAAATTAGGACAAAAACATAAGTCTGGGTGGGTCTTGGACTCATAATCCCATTCTGAGGAAGGGCCCAAATTTAACCTCCAGAGTTCTCAACTGGGGCGAGGGTGTCACAGGGATCTAGAAGTGCCAGAGGCAGGTGGGATCTTTGTTACCCAACCAGGAATTGAACCTGCAACCCCTACGGTGGAAGCACTGAGTCTTAACCCCTGGACTGCCAGGGAAGTCCTGCCGTGAGTCCACTCTTAACAACACCCTTCTAGATGATAATTGGTTTTGAAGGCACATTTCCTCTGTGAAATTTTCCTGAACACAGTCCCCACCTCCCAGGAGCTACCCGCTCCCCCCTCTGTCTCTACCTTTACTGTGTACAGACCTCTTTTTTGTACCAATTGTCCACACAGCATTTGTACTGCTCAATTTACACCTCTTTTCTCCTACTATATTGGAAGACAAGGAATCAATCTCAGACACTTTTGTGTTCTTGGTGCCTCTGCATAGCAGCTAGCAGTCAACAGATGCTCAGTGAATATCTGAGTGACAGAATAAATGAGTGAGTGAGTGAGTGAATGAATGGATACGTAACTAAGTAGAGGAAAAGGTGCATGAAGTGTTAATGTGAGCAAAACTTGAAGGCAACAGAGTATACTCAAGGGACTAAGGCAAGCCCCACTTCCATGAAGCATATTTGGAAAGAGTAAAAAAAGAAAAAAAAAAAGGTTAATAGGATTAGGCTAGATAATGGAGAGCCTTGAGTGCCAATAAACATTCCTTTGTTTATTCACTTGATCCACAAAAAATTTATCATAAATTCCTTTAGGTTGTGTGGATAATGTGGGCTTCCCAGGTGGCACGAGCAGTAAAGGACCTGCCTGCCAGTGCAGGAAATGTAAGAGATGCAGGTTCAATCCCTGCGACAAGACGATCCCCTGAGGGAGGGCATGGCAACCCACTCCAGTATTCTTGCCTGGAGAATCCCATGAAGAGAGGAGCCTGGCAGGCTCTGGTCCATAGGACTGCAAAGAGCTGGGCATGACTGAAGCAGCGTAGCACACACACATGCGGATACTATAAAACTACAGTCTCTAGCCTAAGAAAGCGCAATCAAGGAGGAAAGGGAAGCCTCACGAGAGCTACACAAAAAGCAAGGGCCGCCAGAGAGGCACAACCAAGGAGCCCTAAGAATTCAAGGGTCAGTGAGTCACTTCTGATTGTGCCGCCAGAAAAGCATCTGAGCTGGTCTTCACAGGTAAGAGTGCCACAGAAGGCATGAAGACAGCAAGGAGGCAAAGATGGGACCATGCAGGGTGTGGATGGAAAGCTGAGAGTGGTTCCCCAGGGCTGAAGCAAATCTGGAAACAGTGGGGTGAGGTAGAGGTGAAGATGTAAGAAGAGATTGAGTAGGGTATTTATTTGTCAGGCTAAGGCGGTTACACTGTACTCCAGGGGAGTTAGGGAGCGCGTGGTGACTTGCTGCATGTTAGTGTAGGGCTAATTACCATGAGCACACCTTCATGTCAGCCCAGCCCCGGATAAAAAGGTGAGGTAAATCTTTCTGACAGGCCTACCTGAGGTTTTGAAAATGTTTTACTCCATAATTAAGTGTCAAATGCTGAGACAGTTGCTGAAGTTTTTACACGGTAGCTCATTCCTCGAGTGGTGCCCTTTCATTGCGCCAGATCCTCTCTTTATCACTGCTTTGTGTCCCAGGGCAGACCTCAGCTGAGACAGATAACCACAGACTGGGAACGTAGTAGATTATTGCCCTCCTAGTTATGATGTACTTGTTCATGGGGTCAAAAAAGTGCTAGCTAAAGTACCACAGAAACTTTCCGTTTGGGTTGACAGTGCCTGGCACTTATTAAACCCTCAGTTACTATTAGCCAGGTATGTATGTGCTAAGTCACTTCAGCTGTGTCAGACTTTGTGCGGCCCTCTGAACTACACAGCCCGCCAGGCTCCTCTGTCCATGGGATTCTCCAGGCAAGAATATTGGAGTGGGTTGCCATGCCCTTCCGGAGAAGGCAACGGCAACCCACTCCAGTATTCTTGCCTGGAAAGACGGAGGAGCCTGGTGGGCTGCAGTCCATGGGGTCGCTAAGAGTCAGACACAACTGAGCGATTTCCCTTTCACTTTTCACTTTCATGCATTGGAGAAGGAAATGGCAACTCACTCCAGTGTTCTTGCCTGGAGAATCCCAGGGATGGTGGAGTCGGACACGACTGAAGCGACTTAGCAGCAGCAGCAGCAGCCATGCCCTTCTCCAGTGGATCTTCCTGACCCAGGGATTGAACCCACGTCTCTTACGTCTTCTGCTTTGGTACGCAGGCTCTTTTCAATCATGGCAAAAATATTTCATTTTCTACAGTCTTAGAACAGAATCCAAGTGTATTTTTATAAGTAACAGAATGCCAAAGCCAGCTTAATCTCAAAGTTAGATTTATTGGCTAGATACTAGGGTAGCTCACAGAGCCGAAAGAAACACCAGAAACAACAAAGGATTATGGGAAGATGACAGAGCAGGGAACACCAGGAATCTGTCTCCCCACCTGGACAATAATTTTACTGGTAGAATCGATCTGATGTAAATATTTTTGGAACTCTGGAGTCTACTGAAGGCTTGCAACTGTCAGGGGAAGTTTGGATGGTAAAATTATGGTCAATTTCAGATCTCAGCACACTGGCAGTTCCAGTTCCAGGCAGGCAGCTGTTCATGTGTTCTTGGAGCTGTTTGCACACAGCTTTGGGAGCCAATGTGGGCAAAAGGACCTTGTCCTCCAAATATCAAGGACCTGTGCTCTGATTGCTGCTGCTCCTCCTTATCGCAGAGTGGTCAGTGGCCATTGTTGCTGAACCGCTTCCCATTGTTTCCCTCTCTGCCAACTGAAGGCTTCTAGGGAACTTAAAGGGCTGGTATCCTTCCCCCTTCATTGTTCTCTTTTCCCTCTTTAGGAGCCAGATACTAAAAGCTAGGACATTCAGAAGCAACTGCTTTTTTGTTTTTAATTTTATATTTTTGGTTATACTCTGTGGCATGTGGGCTTCCCTGGTGGCTCAGTGGTAAAGAATCTCCCTGCCAATGAAGGAGCAGCAGGAGACGTGGGTTCTATCCAGGGGGCAGGAAGATTCCCTGGAGGAGGAAATGGCAACCCACTCCAGTATTCTTGCCTGGAAAGACGGAGGAGCCTGGTGGGCTGCAGTCCATGGGGTCGCGAAGAGTCAGACAGGACTCAGCGACTTCCCTTTCACTTTTCACTTTCATGCATTGAAGAAGGAAATGGCAACTCACTCCAGTGTTCTTGCCTGGAGAATCCCAGGGACGGGGGAGCCTGGTGGGCTGCCATCTATGGGGTCGCACAGAGTCGGACACGACTGAAGCGATTTAGCAGCAGCAGCAGCAGAGGACAAGGACAGCAGTTGCTTTGCAAAAGCAGAATGACTCATGTAGATGCTCAGCTGACTTTGGCTACAACGTCTTTCTGATTCAAGATCCAAGGTGTGGGGTTTATGATTAGGTTCCACTCTACTGAGTGGGATTAACACTATCCCTGTACTTCAGTGTGCCTTAATTATGTCTTAATTACTTCTGAGTCACTGACACACAGTCCTTCCAACTGTTTGATTTCAAAGGTGTTCCTTTTTACCTCTAGTATCTGTTTTATCTCGAAAGACATCTATTTTTTCACTTACGTAGCTCAGAATAGAAATTTCAATATCTAAGAGCTAAGCTTAGGCTTCAAAAGACACCTGCCGTAGCTTCTGTGAGGTTTCCCCCTGAAGGGGAGGCAGTGGCTGGATGGTGACTCACCAGCTGCCATTCTGAAGCTGGACTGGGAGTTTGATGTCACTCCTGCTGGGCCAGAGATGTAGAGGGAACAGAGACGGAGGGTTTTGCTGTTCATTCTTAAGCATCCAACATTACTTGACTCCATTAATGAGTTGAATTGTCTCTCTCCAAAATACATGTGTTGAAATTCTAACGCCCAATACCTTAGAATACGACCTCTCTCAGGGAGAGGGTTTTTGTAGAGGTAATCAAGTTAAAATGAAACCTCTGGGTGGACCCTAAGCCAATATGATTGGTGTCCTACTAAAAAGAGGAAATTTGGGGATAGACATACACATGGGGGGAACATCTTGTGAAGATGAAGGCAGAGCTCGTGGTGATGGTGCCACAGGCCAAGGAGCACCAGAGACTGGCAACAAACCAACAGAAGCTAGGAGACAAGTGTGGACCAGCTTTTTCCTCATGGTCCCTGAGAAGGAACCGACTCTGCCAACACCTTGATCTCAGACTTGGCTCCACAGTTGTGAGAAAACTAATTTCTGTTCTGTAAGCCCCCCAGCCTGGAGTCCTTTGTTATGGCAGCCCTAGCAAACTAATAGATCTTTTGAAACCATCATGTAATCTAACACCCCCATGGGAGAGCACGCCTGTCTTCTTCTCTCTTGCCCCATAAGCCTGTCTCTCTTTCCCTAGTTTGGATCACACATCTTTACCTCCTTCCAGCGTTCTTCTCCTACCTCTCCTTCAGATCCTTATCCGCCTTTGCTGACCCCATGATCCCATTATTCTCAGCCTCTCTGACGTCTGTTCTGGATCCCCTGTTCCTAGTTCCTGTAATAGCTCATCTGGCATCACCCCCTCCTGGATCAGACTCTGACTTGGGAGTTATCCTGTTCCTGCTGTGGGCTGAATGCAGGTGTCTTAAGGCACTTCCCTTAGGCGCTCAGAAGACGCGCTCGTGCAAGGAGCAGTGACGGCTGACGTTCCCGCGGCCACAGTGTGCAAGAGTCAACCGTGGATGAGCGAGACTTCGCCACAGCCCCCTTCACTCCTTTGCGACAACCACGGTGGGATCACCAAAGCGACCCTCTGGGATTGGGGATAATTTGTTTCTTCTCTTGACTTTGGTTCCCCTGATGAGGGAGTAAATAACTAGTTGAAAGGGGACTTGAGGCCGGAAAGCTCTGGGTTGTAGAGATCGTTTGGACATGAGGTCGTGTGGCCTTATGGACGTTCCTTCGCTTCTCTGAGCCTCATCTGTAAAACAGGAATAATAATTTATACCTCGAAGAGTTGTTATGAGGATTAAATAAGATAATAATAACTATTCAGTTACTAAAAGCTATGTATGTACAAGATACTATCTTGCAAGAAAGTATGAAAGTGTTAGTTGCTCAGCTGTGTCGAACTCTTTGCACCCCCATGACCTGTAGCCCGCCAGACTCTGTGGAACTCTCCAGGCAAGAATCCTGGGGTGGGTGTCATTCCCTTTGCCAGGGGATCTTTTTGACTCAGGGATCAAACCCAGGTCTCTCGAACTGCAGGCAGATTCTTTATCATCTGAGCCACCAGGGAAGCCCATGCTTTTGAGCTCTTAGGACAGGACCTGGGTATACAGTAAAAATTTGTAGTGGGGCAGAAGAAGAGACAGGCAACCTACAGAAACGTTTTGTTTCTTATTCAGATGTTTTGAATAAAAGCCTAGTGTATCAACTATACCTGATTAAGCATGATAAGTTGCAACAAAATTTAAGGGTCCATTCAATTTTTAATACTCTAACTACGCTATATTTTATATTTTTTGAAATAAAAAATCACTCTCAGTTGGAAATAGCTCTAATGAACTTTATATGGTGGTACTTTGTTGTGGATTGTGTGTATGCATGTATAGCTCATTGAGACCTTAATTCAAATAATTCACTCAACATTATAACACTCATCACTGCTTCTCAGACAGGGACAGTTATCCCTGCTAGGGAACATTTGGCAATGTCTGGAGATGTTTTGGTTGTTATGACAGGACAGTTCCTAAAACAAAGAATTATCCAGCCCAAAACATTAACAGTGTTGAGGCTGAGAAATCCTGCCCTCTCTTTCTCTGTTTCTATCTGTCTTTGCATATATATACATATACATATTTGCTTTATATATATATACATACCTATTTTATACATATTTATATAAATATACATATATGTTATGTCTAAAACAAATTCTGAGATTTACATATAATATACAGCATATAAATATACATGGCATGTAAATGGACAGTCATCATAGAAACACAATGAAAGCAAGCTACCTAGTTAAAAAAAAAAACAAAAACAAACTTTTCCAAGAAGAACTACTAATGGGGAAAGGAGGTGGTAAGATTGAGATTCAACAGTGTGTCAGAGGAGTCTGCCGGTGGGGGCTGGGGATAACCAGGCTGTCAGGATTCTGAGCAAGTCAGCCAACTTTCCAATCTGTCTGCCAAGAGCACAGCCCAGCTCTGCCTCAGCCGAGTCACCCATCTGTGAGCCCTGGCCGCTGGAGACAACAGTGTTGCTATCTCCACGTACAACTGGGCACAATGGCAGGGCAACGCACACTGGCATTTTTGTTCGCAGTTGGCAAGTTCACAATTAGAGCAATTGTTTCCGAAAGAGTGTTGAGTGCACGACTGCTTCGTGTCCTTAATGTCTGCAGTGTGCTGAGCATAAAAGGTTAGCTGGGGGAGGGGGCACAGAAGTTTGAAATATTCAAATGCATGCAGAATTATGCAGGCTTAAAGACTCCATTTCGGAGGCTCCTTCCTGCATCGACACAATGTGTTAGATTCTACCAAGGACTCAAAATAATCCCTTGCTTGAAATTAGGAATTGAAAAGAGGTCCATTAATTCTTTCAGGCTACCAGGTGACCGTTTTGTTGTGGGCAAAAGGGAAAAAAAAAAATCAGAAATGACACAGACTGGACTGGTGGAAGTCCCTCAGTCACCCAGCCACCTTTTTTTTTACACTGTGGCATCTCAGAGGCTGGCAGTCTTTCATCATAAGTCCCATAGTTTATACAGGCATGTTTATTAATCGTGGTTTTATTCTAATATTTTTAGTTAAAATAAATATTTGGTGTTCTCTTATCAAAAGACTCACTCTGTGCCAAGTGAGTGGCACATACAAATCCTTGTCTCTCCAGAGAACGGTATCAAGGTCCGGTCACCAAGATGCTGTTTTGTGTCGGGCTTCCAGGTCTAGGAGTGAATCAGAGTAGTAGGCTGCTCAGTCCATGTGATTAATCAACAAATAGCTGAGGATTCAGGATCAGCATGGAGCTAGGTGCTCTGAGATATACAGACATAGGTTATGGTTATCTACAAATAAAAAGAGAAGTATAGATATACAAAGGAAAATATCAGCTATTTTTATTTTAGTGGGTTCAGAGGCAGTATTTATGGTGAAAGGCTACTCCTTAGGGAGTGGATCAAAACACTGCAGCGGCCAGAAAACAGAATTTCAGGCTTCCAGGATATCATAATCTAGTTAGGGAGACAAGTTGATAGTAGAGAATTAATGATTGCTAAATAGTTTGGCCTTAATTATCAGTGAAATGTAATTTATACAAGGAGACAGCAGATTGGCTTGAGTAAAAGGTTTACTTTGGGAAGCAGTTGAAAATAAGACGGGGTGAATAATTCATATTATGGAGAACTAGTCAAGAAGTCTGAAATTTACACTACACGAACTGAGACAGAAGCAACTCCCTTGAGCAAGGGAAGGACTGTCAATCAAGAGCCATAACAGCGCTGGGCACCGTGCCAGCGGCTGGGGGCACCAAGATGCCAGTGTGCGGTACTCACTCTAATGGAACTCACAAGAGGCATTTTAAGAGTCTGGTTCAGCTGCCCTCCACAGGATAGCCAGGAGTAGGGAGAGTCCAGAGCTAACGAGACCAGCCATGAAGTTGGGCAGGGGATGATGTGGGCCTGGGCCGGCTTGTCTAAAGACAGCAGAGGGAAAGTGAGTCTGGAAGGCGCTGAAGCACTCGGATCCTGGAAAGAGACTGAAGGAGCAGCAAGAGGGCAGGGACATGGTAAAAAGGGTGGAGGCGCTTGTAGAGGCAGCCAACTGGAATGCGGAAGTTTTAAGATACTGAAAGGGAGATAGTGGCAGGACGTATATGTTGAAATAAACAGTAGGAAGATGGAGCAACATCGATCAGAATGGTTGAATTGTACAGAAAGTGAGGGAAGAGGGGGATCAGAGCCAAGCCTTGGGAGCGTCATCCTTGGAGTCGGGAGCTGGGAGGGGAGGGGCAGACCAAAAGTTGTTGGAAAGGTCAAGAAGAAGTAGGAAAATGTAGTGTCGCTAGACCTAAGGGTGGAAAGAATTTGAAGGAGTGGGTTGCCAGGGTGGTTAAATGCCACAGAGAGGCTGAAGAGAATGAAAACCAAGATAAAGCCGTTCATTGTGTAAGACTGCACTCTATAAAACAGCATGTGGGTTTTTTGTTTTAAAATGAAATGAAAAGTATCAGATATTAATAAGCTCTGAAATCAAACATATATGCAAATGAACAATGTCAAGGTTTTAGTAACCTGCAGGGCTGAGATAACAGTATCCTATAATCACACAGCATTTGCGTTTTTAGAGCATTTTCAAATACATTATTTCAACTGCCCTTTTACAACATTCCCGGGATGATTATATTAATAGCCTAAAAGGAATCTAATTTCCTCTTTTTCCTCATTTACTTGCTCAATTACAGTTTGCATTTGTACAGCTATCAGTACTACTGACAATGAGTAACTCTCCAGCAGCTTTTAAATTTTATTTTATTAAAAAAAATTTTTTTTTTTTTTTTTGGTTCTGCCACACGGCTTTCGGGATTTTAGTTCCCCAACCAGGGATGGAACCCGGGCCCATATTGGCAGTGTGGAGTCCTAATCACTGGACCCCCAGGAAATTCCCTCTCTAGCAACCTTGCTAACAAAATGAAATATGATGATAATGAGGATGAAGCCTCATGGGTAAAAATGTTGGCTAATAATACCCAACATTTATACAGTGTAAGGTGAGTTCACGTATGTTATTTTATTTTACCTTTAACAATTCTACGAGATGAGTTTCATTATCTCCATTTTATTTGTGTGGGCAACTTTTAAAAGTCCACGCCCAGAACAAATGTGTTCAACAGGGGTTGTGTGCTTAGTCACTCAGTCATATCCGACTCTTTGAGACCCTATGGACCATAGCACACCAGGCTCCTCTGTCCATGGGATTCTCCAGGCAAGAATATTGGAACTGACTGCCACACCCTCCTCTAGGGGATCTTTCCAAGTCAGGGATCGAACCCAGGTCTCCCATTGCAGGTGAATTCTTTACCGTCTGAGCCACCAGGGAACAAGGGCTAACCTAGACCAAGTAAATGGGCTTTTCATAGTTAATAAACTTAAGCTCTGCTAAGAAAAATGAAGGCAATCTTATCAAAGAATAAGAAAAAAAATCTCAACATATCAGGACACATCAATCAATGTATCCCCTTTCTATAAGCAGGCAGAACATAAAGCTGCTTACCTCATTTCAAAGTCTTGTAAATTTCTGTTAGAAATTTTGTGATTGCAAGTGGCAAGACCCACATTAAACTCATTTAGGGCAAAAAGTGGCAGGGGATTAATGGACTCAGTAATTGAAAAGTTAAAGGGTAGAAGTTCAGTCTAAAGGTTCAGACGTGGCTGGATCCGTGTGCAATTCAAGTTGAAAAAGAGCAAACTCAGAGTCTGAATGGGCTGTGTATGCAAGTACCACCTAGGAGTGTGCATATATGTTTGTGTTGGGAAGTAGTGGGGGTAGGGTGGGCAAGGATCAGCCCTATCTATGGCTGGGTCCCTTCACTGTTCACCTGAAACCATCACATTGTTAATCAGCCATACCCTAATATAAAACTAAAAAGTTCAAAAGAAAACAAAATGTTTTTAATTAAAAAAAAAAAAAAATCAGCCCTACCTCAACTGCAAGGACTTAGAGCAGGGAATGGCAACCCACTCCAGTGTTCTTGCCTGGAGAATCCCAGGGACGAGGGAGCCTGGTGGACTGCTGTCTATGGGGTCACACAGAGTCGGACACGACTGAAGTGACTTAGCAGCAGCAGAGCAGGGAAGGGGTGGTTCTCCAGAGGAAAACCAAGGGGCCCCTAGCAGAAGAAAGAAGAATGGATCCTGGGTAGGCAGTACCAACAGATTTCCAAATTACTCCTGTTTTCAAATAGTGTTGCACCAGCTTTCTTGAAATTCTCCCTGTTTTTTTCTCACTGTTGAAGACTTTGGGACTCAGGAGTTACCTACAAGGATACAGATACTCTGGGGCATTAGACTCATGGGGTGGCCAAAAAATGCTTTAAAAAATTCATGCCTGAGCCTAGCCTCTCAGGTGAGGTCCAGACATTGGACCTCAACACCTCAAGCTTTGTCCACACAGTAAATGTCTGAAAGGAAGAACAAACTATGCAGAGTTAAAAGCGGGAGATATCAGCTTATCATCTCATGGCTTTTCTTGCCTCCCTTCTCCTCTGCCACGCTATTGAAGAGGCTCTCGGACAGAATGGGCTTCCCAGGTGGCTCAATGGTAAGGAGTCCGCCTGCTCATGCAAGAGATGCAGGAAACTTAGGTTCTATCTCCTGGAGGAGGAAATGGCAACCCACCCCAGTACTCTTGCCTGGAAAATTCCATGGACAGAGGAGCCAGGCGGGCTGCAATCTGTGCAGTCACAAAAAGCGGGACACAACTGAGCACACACGCAGGCTTGGGCAGAGTAGTTTTCCCATCAATACTGTGGAACTGAATGCAGAGAGTACAGCAGCCCCTACTGGTGGGAACCGGAGCCCCTTGCAGTGAAAGTGCCCGGTCCTAACCACTGGACCGCCAGGGAGTTCCCTCCTTGGAACAGATTCGATTCCTACTCTCTGTGACTTGCTGTCTCCAAGGGAACAAAAGTGGGAGAGGAAATGAGGAGTCACGTGTGTGCTCAAGGACACTCCAGTCCAATAAGGGAGAAAGACGAGTCTGAGTGAGGGAAGGGTGTGTGTGTGTGTGTGTGTGTGTGGTGTGTGTGTGTGTTGCTTAATAACTTTAAAATCTGGTAGGCAAAAAGAAGCCTGGCTCATTAGGAGACTTGAAAGTACTCCTTTAGGGCTAGACGATAGTGCCCAAGGGCAGACTGACCCTACTGAAGCTGGAGAAAAGAGCCAGGGGACATAAGGGCTAAGTTTATTTTCATTCGAGTACTCTAAAGCAATGTTCTAAAGAGCATTTAAAGGGCTCCTCATGCGAAGAGCTGACTCATTGGAAAAGACTCTGATGCTGGGAGGGATTGGGGGCACGAGGAGAAGGGGACGACAGAGGATGAGATGGCTGGATGGCATCACCGACTCGATGGACGTGAGTTTGAGTGAACTCCGGGGGTTGGTGCTGGACAGGGAGGCCTGGCGTGCTGTGATTCAGGGGGTCTCAAAGAGTGGGACACGACTGAGCGACTGAACTGAACTGAAGAAATGTTTATTACAGACCGGAATCCCACGCATTCTCTCATTTTGAGCTTGTACATTTTCTGTTTGTGAGTTGAAAAAAAAATACATCTTTAAATTGTATTTTAAAAATCAGTCCGAAAAATAACCCCAAAGCCTCCCGAAACTCACTGGGATCCGGTGCTCCCGTGCTGCAGTGTCGCGGCTCGGCCACAGGGGCGCAGTGCAGCTCAGCGGACGGCAGAAACCGGCGCTGACTGCTGGATGGTCTGGGGGGCGGGGTCCCCGGGAATCCCTCCCCAGAGTAGCAAAGACGGTTCTTCTGGAACTGGGTGGAGCACGTTACCCCCGTTTGTACCTTTCCGGGCTTCCTTCCTCCACCATCTATCGACCTTCCCCGCCAAAAACAGAAACAAAATCAAAGCTCCGTTATAGCGTGTGGAGTACAAAAATGTCTGTAAATTAACGGTCCCTGCAGCACTCGCTTGTATGGCCTCATCCCATACAAGCACTTGCCTTCTGAAAAAATTGGAAACAACCAAAATGTCCAACAGTCAGGCGCTGACGAAATGACTTGCAGTTTGTTTATACAAAGAAATAGAGCGCAGCCTTTAAAAGGTAGGGTAAATGATGAGAAATGTTAAGCGGAAAAAAAGAAAAAAGCAAAATTCAACCACTGTATAGTAAGTGATAGCCTAGTTTTACTAAAGTGCTTATATTATATACATTAACATAGAATTAAAACCTGGAAGTTACCAGTGATAATCCTTGATGATAGAATTACTGTTGAGTTTTATTTTCTTCTTTATATTGTTTTATAATTTATAAAATAATAAACGATGCTTTTATGCTTAGAAGAAAATTAGCAAGGGAAATCCTAATACAAAAAAGTAAATATCCATCCCCAAAGAAGAATAATTTAATAATTCTATCAGTTACATGAGACTACGTTGGCTTATTTGTTTGCTTATTAACATTAGTGGAGTTTCCACTGATAAAGGCCAGGTGTTGAGAAGCACACTCATAAATCCTTGAAAGAATAATGAAACAAGAACATATTAATAGTGATTGTAAGTAATTGTTTATTTTCTTCTGAATACTTTTCTGTATTTTTCAAATTTTGTGTAGAAAGCATATACAGATTTTATTTTAAAAAAGAAAAAAAACAAGCACAGACTGACAGGATGAAAAACACCGGTAAACGAGTAGGAAGGGAGAGACATATCTTCCAGTCACTTAGAGATAGATATTCCTTCTCTTAACTTGTCAGGTGTCATTTGAGATAGCCATCATTCTTTTCATGCTAAAATGACTTTTTTTAAAGGGGTGTGTGTGTGTGTGTTTTAATGTGGACCATTTAAAAAGCCTTTATTGAGTTTGTTACAATATTGCTTCAATATATTTTGAAGTTTTGGCTGCAAGGCATGTGGAATCTTAGCTCTGTAACCAGGGTTTGAACCCATAATCCCTGCATTGGAAGATAAAGTCTCAACCACTGGACCACCAGGGAAGTCCCCTAAGATGACTATTTTGATAAATACATCTCTCCAATCATAAAAATTCAAAAAGTCAAAACTTAAAAACCTTTTCAAAATTACAAAAGCATAATGCATTTTTTTGTGAAAAAATAACTGGGTATTTCTTCACTTAGAGCTGTAAGTATTTTGTTTTATACTCTTCCAAATAGGAAAACAGATTTTAAAAAAAATTTTAATTGGAGGCCAATTACTTTACAATATTGTGGTGATTTTTGCCATACATTCACATGAATCAGCCTGAAAACAGATATTTTTTTAAACCAAGTAGGAACCTATTGCTTTCTGACCTGGCAAATTCATGTAACTACATATTGAATTTTCACAAATGTCATTAAATACATGATTTTTGAAGTCTGGGCTGCATACTTATTTTAACATAAATGTGTATAATAATGTATTTAACCAGTTTCCTTTTGATAAACATCTATTGATTTTCTAGTTTTTAACCATTAATAATGATGAATTTAATATCTTTGTTCTTTTGTGTGTTTACCTATCTTTTCAGTAAAAATTGCTAGAACTGAACTACTGAGTCAAAGACTTTTCAGCCCTTTGCCATTTGACACAAAGAGAGGGTGCTCCAATCTATACTTCGCTAGGTAGTAATTATTTTACGTATTATAGTGTTATAATAAGCCTTATTATACGCCTTCCTCAGTGATCAATGCAAAGAAATAGAGGAAAACAACAGAATGGGAAAGACTAGAGATATCTTCAAGAAAATTAGAGATACCAAGGGAACATTTCATGCAAAGATGGGCTCGATGAAGGACAGAAATGGTATGGACCTAACAGAAGCAGAAAATATTAAGAAGAGGTGGCAAGAATACACAGAAGAACTCTACAAAAAAGATCTTCATGACCCAGATAATCAACGATGCTGTGATCACTCACTTAGAGTCAGACATCCTGGAATGTGAAGTCAAGTGGGCCTTAGAAAGCATCACTACGAACAAAGCTAGTGGAGGTGATGGAATTCCAGTTGAGCTGTTTCAAATCCTGAAAGATGATGCTGTGAAAGTGCTACACTCAATATGCCAGCAAATTTGGGAAACTCAGCAGTGGCCACAGGACTGGAAAAGGTCAGTTTTCATTCCAATCCCAAAGAAAGGCAGTGCCAAAGAATGCTCAAACGACCGCACAATTGCACTCATCTCACACGCTAGTAAAGTAATGCTCAAAATTCTCCAAGCCAGGCTTCAGTAATACGTGAACCGTGAACTTCCTGATATTCAAGCTGGTTTTAGAAAAAGCAGAGGAACCAGAGATCAAATTGCCAATATCCACTGGATCATGGAAAAAGCAAGAGAGTTCCAGAAAAACATCTATTTCTGCTTTATTGACTATGCCAAAGCCTTTGACTGTGTGGATCACAATAAACTGTGGAAAATTCTTCAAGAGATGAGCATACCAGACCACCTGACCTGCCTCTTGAGAAACCTATATGCAGGTCAGGAAGCAACAGTTAGAACTGGACGTGGAACAACAGACTGGTTCCAAATGGGTAAAGGAGTACGTTAAGGCTGTATATTGTCACCCTGTTTATTTAACTTATATGCAGAGTACATCATGAGAAACACTGGGCTGGATGAAGCACAAGCTGGAATCAAGACTTCCTGGAGAAATATCAATAACCTCAGATATGCAGATGACACCACCCTTATGGCAGAAAGTGAAGGGGAACTAAAAAGCCTGTTGATGAAAGTGAAAGAGGAGAGTGAAAAAGTTGGCTTAAAGCTCAACATTCAGAAAACGAAGATCATGGCATCTGGTCCCATCGCTTCATGGGAAATAGATGGAGAAACAGTGGAAACAGTGTCAGACTTTATTTTTGGGGGCTCCAAAATCATTGCAGATGGTGATTACATCCATGGAATTAAAAGACGCTTACTCCTTGGAAGGAAAGTTATGACCAACCTAGATAGCATATTGAAAAGCAGAGATATTACCTTGCCATCAAAGGTCCGTCTAGTCAAGGCTATGGTTTTTCCAGTGGTCATGTGTGGATGTGAGAGTTGGACTGTGAAGAAAGCTGAGCGCCAAAGAATTGATGCTTTTGAACTGTGGTGTTGGAGAAGACTATTGAGAGTCCCTTGGACTGCAAGGAGATCCAACCAGTCCATCCTAAAGGAGATCAGTCTTGGGTGTTCATTGGAAGGACTAATGTTGAAGCTGAAACTCCAGTACCTTGGCCACCTCATGCGAAGAGTTGACTCATCCCTTGCTGGGAGGGATTGGGGGCAGTTGGAGAAGGGGACGACAGAGGATGAAATGGCTGGATGGCATCACCGAATCGATGGGCATGAGTCTGAGTGAACTCTGGGAGTTGGTGATGGACAGGGAGGCCTGGCGTGCTGTAATTCATGGGGTCACAAAGAGTCCGACACGACTGAAAGACTGAACTGAACTGAACTGAATAAGCTTTAAAATCATATAGGCTGTCTTTCAACTTTGCTCTCTTTTTTCAAAGTTCTTTTGCATTTCCATGTAAATATTAGAACCATTTGTTAATTTCTACCCCCCAAAATCTTCCGGTGAATCTAGAGATCAATTGAGGGAGAATCCCTGGTGGCTCAGGCAGTAAAGAATCCGCCTGCAGTGTGGGAGAGCCGGGTTCGATCCCTGGGTCAGGAAGATTCCCTGGAGGAGGGCATGGCAACCCACTCCAGTGTTCTTGTCTGGAGAATCCCATGGACAGAGAAGCCTGGCGGGCTACAGTTCATGGGGTCACACAGAGTTGGGCACAACTGAGCAACTAACACCCACTTTCACCAGAAAAAAATCTTCCAGGATTTTTACTGGGATGGCAGTGAATCTAGAAGTCAGTTGAGGGGGAATTGGTATAATTTACTTGATTGTAAATTTATGTTATTTTTTAAAAATTAATAGTTTTTTAGAGCTCTGTTAATTTTATAGGAAAATCAGTCAGAAAATGTAGAGAATTCCCACATACTCTTTCCACTCCCCAGTTTCCCATGTTATTTACATTGTGAATTATTCTGGTAAGTTTGTTATAATTGATGAATCAGTATTGAAACATTATTATTAACTTTATTAACTCAAGTTTACAGCTTATGTTATGTAGGATTCATTCTTTGTATTGGACATTCTTTGGTGGTGGTTTAGTCACTAAGTTGGGTCTGACTCTTGGAACCCCATGGACTGTAGCCTGACAGGCTTCTCTGTCCATGGGATTTACCAGGCAAGAATACTGGAGTGGGTTGCCATTTCCTTCTCCTGGGGATCTTCCCATCCCAGGCATGGAATCCCGGTATCCTGCATTGCAGGTGGTTTCTTTACTGAGCTACCAAGGAAGCACCATTGTACATTCTTTGAGTTTTAACAAATATATAGTGATGTGTATCCCCCATTATAGGATCATAGAGATTAGTCTCACACTACTGGTTTTCCTGTATTGATCTTGTATCCTACAACCTTGCTAAAATCCTTGTTAGTGCTAGTGAATTTTTGTAGATTCTGTTGGATTTTCTACATAGACGATCACCTGGTCTGATAATAAGAGCAGTTTTATGTCTTCCCTTCCAGAATCTGTAGTGTGATGTTGGGAAGAAGTATTGATCCATGCCTGGATCCTGATTTTAAGGGATAATGCATTCAGTCTGTCACAATTAAGTAAGATGTTAACTGTAGATTTTTTCACAGATGCCCTCTGTGAAGCTGAGAAAGTTCCCTTGTTTACTGAAAAAACGGGTGTCTGATTTTGTCAAATGCCTTTCTGCATCTGCCCAAATGATCTTATTTTTTCTTTTTTCAGTTTAAGATGGTGAATTACATGGATTCATTTTCTGATGTTATGCTAATTATGCATTTCTGGGATAAACCACACTTGGTCATGGATGATGCATTATCCTTTTTACTGCTGAATTTTTTTGTTTAGAATTTTTTGCATCTATGTATTTCTTAATTAATTTATATATTAAAGTTTTTTTGGCGGCATTTTTGCTGCACATGGATCTTCGTTGTGGTATATGGGCTTCTCTCTAATTGTGGTGTGGGCTCAGAGCGCATGGGCTCTGTAGTCATGGGATGAGGACTCAGTGGTTGTGGCCCAAGAACTCAGTTGTCCCATGGCAGATGGGATCTTAGTTCCCCAGCCAGGGTTGAAACCTACATCCCTGGCACTGGAAGGTGGATTCTAACCACTGGACCACCAGGGGCGGATTCCTAACCACTGGATCACCAGGGAAGTCCCTGCATCCATATTAATGGGTGGAATTGAGCTACAGTTTCCTTGTAACTTGTTTGTCTTGTTTTGGTTTGAGGAGAATGCTGGCCTCATGGAATGAATCAGAAAGTAAATTTAAGTTTTCTGGAAAGTTTGTCTTCAGTTGATATTGTTTCTTCCTTACATGTTTGGTAGCTTTCACCAATAAAGCCATCTGGGCCTCCAGTTTCCTTCCGGGGAAGGTTCCTAGCTAGAAATTCAATTTTGGAAATAGATGTATAGGGTTGTTTAAGTTGCCTCATAGTTCTTGTGGAGTGAGCTTTGGTAGTTCGTGCCTTTCGAATAATTTTTCTCTCATTCACGCAGTTTCCCCACATGCCTGCACTGCAGAGTTGCTGTTGTTTAATCGCTCAGTCATGTCCAACTCTTTGTGACCCTATGGACTGGAGCCCGCCAGGTTCCTCTGTCCCTGGGGTTTCCCAGGCAAGAATACTGGAGCGGGTTGCCCTTTCCTTCTCCAGGGGATCTTTCCAACCCGAGGAACCCACATCTCCTGAGTCTCCTGTATTGGCAGGCTGATTCTTTATCACTGAGCCACCAGGAAGCCCGTACTAATCAATACTCTCTTGGAAATTCTGCTGTGTCCCTCTGTGTATCTCCAGGGCTCTGCCTCTGCCCAGGTCTTTCTTCTCTGGTGCTCTGGCCAGTGACTGCTAACCTTGTTACTTTTCTTGGACGGTCAGTTCCATCTCAGTTCTGGGAGGCTGTTGAGCGGTGCTTGCGCCCACCGCCTCCTCCCCAGCCCTGTCCTCTGCTCCGCGCAGCAGCCTAGAATCTCTTCCAAAGCTGTGCAGCACAGCAAGCGTGGGCTTCCATCCCTTATTTTCTATGTTCTAAGGACCATTTTACTTGATTGCCTAATGTCCATTGCCTTGGGAATTCATGTTAAATTTTACCTTTTTTCTTTCTTTGGGGACTTTTGGGTAAGAGAATAAATGAAGTCCCCTTTATTCCATCTTGTATGGAAACAGAAGCCCCTTGGGTGTTTTTTAGCATCTTCAAAGCAAAACTTGCCCTTAAAAAAAAACTTGGCTGCACCAGTTCTTACTTTCTGCACAAAGGGGATCTCCAATCTTTGTTGCAGCACCCAGGGTCTTCGTTGTGGCATGTGGGATCTAGTTCCCTGACCAGGGGTTGAACCCAGGCCCCCTGCATTGAGAGGGCGAGTCTTAGCCACTGGGCCACCAGAGAAGTCCAAGTTTGCCCTTTTAATGGTCTCCAAATTCTTAATTTACATTTAGCAGAGGCTTCGTATCTTTGAACAACAATACATTCTTTGAGAATTGCTTTTTTCAAAAAAAAAAGATGATTCCTAATTAGTCCTTATCACTTACTCTGTGAAAGTTCTGTAAGCTGTAAAGCTCTAAACAATTGTTAAGTATTTTTATTGTTTGGTAGTCCACGCTAGACAAAGCTTTGTATGTATTTTAGGCTTAGATTGTTCTCTTGCTTTCACAGAAGATTTTGAGGCAACTAAGTAATGAAATTCAGGAAAACAGTATTATGGAATGCTTAATTTTGCTAACTTAATTATATTTAATAAGTTAAAATTTCTAGCTTAATGATGAGTCATTACACATAAGGATCCTGGAAAGGACTATTTCAAAAGTTTATATTGGGGAAGGCTTTCTCTTAATATCTTGACTTTACAAGTTATAGAACTTTAGGAAATGTTTAAATGAAAGGAAAGGTAGCAAAAATTACAGTAATTAATGAACATTAAGGACAAAAATTAAAATACCCATTCAGAGCTGCAAATATAAAACTGTGCCTCTTATCATGACATGAATTGAATTTGCTCTAGTGAACACTGAAACCTATCAAGTACAATTATTTTATAAATGATTAAATAATTATGCATTTCCAAAAATGATGGAATCTCAATAAGTGCTTTCGGAGCTTTGAACTCTACTCAGTTTTTTAAAATAACTGGTAATAGCTTAGTGAATAGTTTGGCAAACTCTTAAAACTTTTTCCACCCGTGGTGGATATTTTAAATGTACCATAAAAATGCGAAGAAGAATAAACATACAAGAGCTTTAAGATAAAGGTTAAGCTAGTGAGAAGACTTTCTGTTTCCAGAGAAATGCATTTGCTCATTCTGCTGCTATTTGGCAGACTAGCCAACCAATCAGTCAAAAAAAATTAACAATTACCTCTTTCAAGACCACCTTATTAGTATTCACAGGTATCTGTCTCCAAGGCTTTAGAGATAATTAAATTAGCTGTGAATCATCACTTGAGAAAAATTCTATTCTCTTCATGATAAAAGAGGAAATAAAACTAGCCGTTTGATGGATGAACATTACTACAATGTATTCTAAAAGGGTAAGTTTGCAAGTCCTCATGAACAAACTCAATCAAATATGGTAAAGGAACTGAGACTCTGAATCAAATCCTATTCTGCATTTTGAGTCATCCAATTTTGATTCATGCAGATACCACGCCCTTTCAAATGCAGAAATCAGTGAGCAGGATCGCTAGGGCGCTTGACAGCTTTCTGGTTAAGAAGTTGCAGGCTCTTCCACTCCAACTATCAGGAACTTTCTACCTGACTTGAATAGAGCTACAAGACTGAAGTTTCCTGTAAGAAAAAAAGTGATTACTGACTGCTCTGTCAATTTGGAGACTTCTGGGTTCAAAGGGAAGAAGCACAGTGTCTTTCTTCCGTGGGAAATCATCACATCATGCGTCGAGATTATTCTAATCTTCTGCTTCATCTAGACAACTGCGTCCTGCTGCAACTACAAGGATGCTAACTACCGTGAACTAGTTTTTAGGAGGGAAACTTTAATCTTTCCTTTAAAAAATTCAGTCCTGAAAGCTCTATCACATGCTTGGGGCATGGATGAATCTGGAAGATCTTACCCTGAGTGAAATAAGCCAGACACTATATGAGGTTACTGGGCTTCCCTGGTGGCTCAGTAGTAAAGAACCCGTCTGCCAGTGCAGGAGACTCGGATTCAATCCCTGCGTCGGGAAGATCCCCTGGAGGAGGGCATGGCAACCCACTCCAGTTTTCTTGCCTTGGAAATCCCATGGTCAGAGGAGCCTGGCAGGCTACAGTCCATGGTGTCACAAAGAGTCAGACATAACTTAGCAACTAAACAGCAATAACAACATATGAGGTTCCTAGAGAAGTAAAATCCATAGAGACTGAAAACAATACAGGTTGCCAGGAACTGGGGGAGGTAAGGATTGTTTTTTTAAACTAATACTGATTTTAATTTTGTGAGATGAAAGGAGTTTTGGTGATTGCTTGCACAACAATGTGAATATCTTTAACCCTATTGAGCTGTAAGCGTAAAAATGGTTAAGATGGGAAATTTTACGTTGTGTGTTTTACCACAATTTAAAATCAAACAAAGAAGCAAACAAACCTTCAGTAACTTCTCATTGCCAATAACAACAATTCCCAGTATTTTTTTTTTATCAAGGCACATATAGAAATGATCATTAACACACTAAGGTGAATAAGACAAGTCATAAGGTTAGAGGTGACCAGCCGGGGTCTCTGGCGTTCTCAGGCTCCATTTGTTTGCCCGAAAGTCTGAAAGGATCAATAGCCTGACACTTCAGTAACCCATTCACAGGCCCCTGCTGCTGCTAAGTCACTTCAGTCGTGTCCGACTGTGTGTGACCTCATAGACGGCAGCCCACCAGGCTCCCCCGTCCCTGGGATTCTCCAGGCAAGAACACTGGAGTGGGTTGCCATTTCCTTCTCCAATGCATGAAAGTGAAAGTGAAGTCACTCAGTCGTGTCCTACCCTCAGCGACCCCATGGACTGCAGCCTACCAGGCTCCTCTGTCCATGGGAGTTTTCAGGCAGGAGTACTGGAGTGGGGTGCCATTGCCTTCTCCGGACAGACCCCTAGTTAAGAATATTTTAAAACAAAAAAAGCAGTGTATTGACATATCTAGGTGTGTGTGTGTATGTGCTAAGTCACTTCAGTCCTGTCTGACTCTTTGCGACTCTATGGACAGTAGCCTGCCAGACTCCATTGTCCATGGGATTTTCTAGGTATGAATACTGGAGTGAGTTGCCATGCCCTCCTCCAGGGGACCTTCCTGACCCACGGATCGAACCCACATCTTTTACAACTCCTGCATTGGCAGACAGGCTCTTTGCCTCTAGCACCACTGGGAAGCCCCATGTATCAAGGTATTGACTTATATATCCAATAGGCCAGATGCTTTGAGGGGTGCAGACAATTTCGTTGGACCTGTGCTCATCTACCATTTGACTCCACATCTCACTGGATGTCAGCTCCATTTTTCAGAAATGCTGTCTCTTTAAGCTACAGATTTTCAATCAGAAGTAGAACTTTTAGCATCTCCAGTCTAGACATTTTTGTACCTACCTCCTGATAGAGTTTCTCTAGGGAAATGGTTCTCAGCTGGTGGTCCCATGCTCCTTCTCAAGCTTTCATGTGTTTACAAAACACCAGACATCTTGTTCAAATGTTTCAGGTTCCCTAGGTTTAGAGTGGGTCCAGCCTTTTACATCTCTAGCAATCTCTCCAATGTTGACGCTGCTGATCCAAAGGCCACACTTTGAGTATCAAGGCATTAGGGGATGTTCAGAAATGAATGGGAGCATTTTTGGTTGTCATGTGACTGGGAACACTCCTGGCAACACTCTCTGTTGGGGAGCAGGGATGTTCAGCTTATTACAATGTGCAGGAGAGTTCTATGTAATGAAGAATTATCCCACCCAAGATACCAGTAGCTCCTTCTTTAAGGGGAGAAGGCATGCTTTCAGGCCTGATAGGATCCATGTCTAGTGGCATCCTAAATATTAATACTTAGGATAAAAGTCAGCAAAGGTTACATAACACATCAGAATCCAATGTGACACTCAAGAAAAGTTAAAACTACAGAAAAGATTTAAAAGTCATTATTTAGTGTTTTTTTTTCTTTTGGGAGTTTAAAAAACACCATTAAAATTTTAGCATCTATTTTTTCATATGCTTAGAGTGGAAGTCAACCTGATATTAAATCCTGGTTTTAATCTAAAAAAAGTGTTGAGGAGCCAGGTTCCTCCTCCAAATTTTATGTTGTGGTTCACACTTCAGTGATACAAGTAAAAATGCCTGTCTGTATGGCTAGAGCAGGTGCTACGAGGTATTCAGATAAGATGAGGATTCTCTGCAGCTGGAAGCATGCCAACTGTAGATTAGATTCCATCTTCTCTGCACCCTTTTCTCTCCTTCTCGCATCAACTTTTGTTAGATATTTGGATGCATGAGTCATTTTACTTGTTTCTGAACCTTAAGCCAGAATAGTGTCCTGTATGTTTCTGAGAGTAGTTGTAATATTAAGGAAAAAGGCTGTAGTCCTGGACAGACTGGATTCCAATCCTGGCTCAGCCACTTTGTTGTGTGACCTTGAACAAATTACTTAACTTCTTATATTCTCAGCTGTGAAATTGGATAAAACTGGCACCTACTTCCTGGGTTTTTATGCATAATTAATAGATGAAAAACATTTAAAATAATGCTGCAATCTGGTCAGCATTCAATAGATGTTTATTACTACTAAATTATCCATTTGAGTTTGTTAAAGGGTATGTTTTTCTGGCACAGTGTAGGAAGACAAAGGACCATTACAGTTCAGAGAACGAGTACAGGGACGTTATTGTGAAGTGGCTCCAAGATAAGTTAATCGAGGTGTTTCTACACGACTGAATGCTATTAAATAGTGTAGACCAGTGTTTCTCACTTTCGAGTGTATCAGAATCACCTGGAGGGTTTGTTAAACCATAGATGCTGGGTCTACCCTCTAAATTTCTGACTCACTACGTGAGAGGTGAGGTCCTAGAATTTGCGTTGGAACAGGTTCCCAGGTGATGCTGGCATTGCTGGTCTGTGACCACACTTTGAGAGTCACTGATTCAGATTAGGGTTTCTCAGCCTTGGCATTAGTGATGCGTTAGACCAGGTAGTTCCTCGTCATGGGTTGTCCCCTTGCATTGGAGGATGTCTAGCTGCATCCCTGGTCTCTAGCCACCTGATGCCAGTAGCTCTTCTTCCTCCTCCCTCATGTTTATGAAAACCAAAAACATCTCCCCAAATGTCCCTTGGGGAGGCAAAATTGCCTCTTGCTGAGAACCACTGGTTTAGAAGAGTGAACTAGTAACATGAACCAATTTTAAAGATCAGTCTATAGTTTAAAAAGTAGGTTGCAAAGAAGGCTTCCAGAAGTATGAATTCATTAATATAAAATTTGGAGATACACAAAACAATATATTTTTTAAAATACAAAAATATGTATTATAAGTATTGAAAACATGAAATGGAAGGACACAGCAAAATCATGAAATAGTCTCTGTGGGGAGAGAGGAAAGGACATGGGCCTGGGGCTGGGTGTTCTGTGACGGTCAAATGTTTTATTAAGTGTTAATTGTGAGCCATAGGTATGTGGATATTTATTATACTAGTCTCTTTAGTTTACTATATTTAGAACATTCTTTCCAAATAAAACACACATATTTAGTAAATAAAGGAACCATTTACATTACTATTTGTGTTACTCATGTACTGATTGAAGTATTGGTTTTAGAGTCAGAAAGACTAGAGTTCAAATCCTAATTCCACCACTGATGAGTTTCAGATCTCTGGAAACTTCAATTTTCTCATTTATAAGGTAGAGATGACCCTGATATGATTGTCTTTATAAGCATTGACCGAAATAATGCATTTATTGTGTGAGGTCTTGCGAGAAGCAGGACTCAACATGCAAGGGCTATTTTTTTAGTTTTCTTTCTATGAGAGAAGACAGAGAGGGAGCTGGGAAGGCTGGGGAGAGCGGTCAGACATGATGCCCAGTCTGATGGTGAGTAAGGCAGAGAAGGAAGACAGGTTGATGGAAGTGTCCTAGACTACCATGCAGGCTACATAAGGTTTGGCAAGGCAGCTGGGGAGGCCTCCAGCCAGTTCGTTGCCTGTTGGGCTGCCGTCTCTGGGGTCGCACAGAGTTGGACACGACTGAAGCGACTTAGGAGCAGCAGCAGCAGGAGTAACAGCAGTGCATGCGCGCTAAGTCACTTCAGTCGGGTCCGACTCTGAGACCCTATGGACTGTGGTCCGCCAGGCTCCTCTGTCCACGGGATTCTCCAGGCAAGAATACTGGAGTGGGTTGCTTTGCCCTCCTCTAGGGGATCTTTCTGACCCAGGAATCGAAACTGAGCCTCTTAAGTCTCCCACATTGGCCAGTGGGTTCTTAACCACTAACGCCACCTGGGAAGTCCATTAACAATACTAATATACTGCAGCGCTAATATACTAATAATGATATTCTTTTGAGTCTGCTGTGTACTCAAAACATAAATGAGCACCTTTCCCTGTCTGTTTAACTATTCATCAGATGATGGATATTTGAGTTGCTTCCAACCTTTTGGCGCTTTTGAACTGTGCTCCTGTGGCAATAGGCATACAAATATCTTTTTGAGAGCCTGCTTTCAATTCTTCTGAGTCTATACACAGATGTGGATTGCCAAATCATATGATTTTTAATTTTTTGAGGAACCACCAAACTTTTTCACAGCAGCCATACCTTTTACATTCCTATCAACAGTTCATGTGCTCCAATTTTTCCACATCCTTGCCAATATGTTATTTTCTTTAAAAAATATTTTTATAGTAGCTATCCTAATGAGGTGAGGTGGTATTTTGTCGTGGTTTTGATTTGCATTTCCCTAATGATTAGTGATGGTGTGCTTCTTTTTCGTGTGCTTGTTGGCCACTTGAACATCTTTTTTGGAGAAATGTCTAAGTTCTTGGCCCATTTTTTTTTAATAATCAGGTTGTTTTTCTGTTGTTAAGTTAGAGCAATTCTTTTTTTTTTTTTTTTAATGATTTTATTTGTTTATGGCTGTGTAAGGTCCTCGTTGCTGCGTGGGCTTTTCTCTAGTTGTGGTGAGCAGGGGCTGCTCTCTGGTTGTGTCCGTGGGCTTCTCACTGTGGTGGCTTCTCCTGTTGCAGAGCACAGGCTCTAGGGTGCTCAGGCTTCAGTAATTGCAGCACGCAGCTTGGTAGCTGTGGCCCCCGGGCTCTAGAGCACAGGCCCACGGGCTTAGCTGCTTCGAGGCATGTGGGGTCTTCCTGGACCAGGGATCGAACCCGAGTCTCCTGCACTGGCACCAGGGAAATGGTTTTTCCTTTTCCACACGCTTGTCTAGTGAGAGAGGCCAGGATCAAAAGGCCTGGGCGCTGGGAGTCCTCAGCCACAGTTCTGGCTCTGCCATCAAAAGCTCTGGGGCCTCTGACCAGCACCTGCTGCTCCCTCAGTCGTGTCCAACTCTTTGTGACCCCGTGGACTGTAGCCCACGAGGCTCCTCTGTCCATGGGATTCTCCAGGCAAGAGTACTGGAGGGGGTTGCCATTTCCTTCTCCATAGAGCAGTCCTTTTTATAGTCTGGGTATTGACACTGTATCAGGCATATAATTTGTAAGTATTTTCTCTCATTCTGTAGGCTGCTTGTTGTTTGGGGTGTGTTGTGCCACTCGTGGGCTCTTCGTTCCCTGACCAGCGGTTGAACCTGGTCCCTCGGCAGTGAAAGTGTGAGTCCTAATCCCCGGACCATCTGGGAATGTCCTGTGGGTTGCCTTTTACTCTGTTGATTGTATCCTTTGATGCACGGAAGTTTTACATTTTGCTGTAGCCCAGCTTGTCTATTTTCTCTTTGTTCCCTGTGCTTTTGGTGTCATATCCAAGAAATCATTGCCAAATCCAATATCACGAAGCTTTGGTCATATTTTTAAAATTAATTTTTATTGGACTGTCGTTGCTTTACAATGTTGTATTAGTTTCTACTGTACAGCAAAGTAAATCAGCTTTATGTATACATATAATTAGTTAATGTTAGTTGCTCAGTCCTGTCCAACTCTTTGTGACCCCATGGACTGTAGCCCACCAGGCTCCTCTGTCCATGGGATTCTCCAGGCAAGAGTACTGGAGTGGGTTGCCATGCCCTTCTGCAGGGGGTCTTCCTGACCCAGGCCTCCTGCATTGCTGGCAGAATCTTTACTCTCTGAGCCAACAGGGAAGCCCCATGTACACATATATCCTCTCTTTTTTTATGTTTCCTTCCCATTTAGATCACCACAGATCACCAAGTAGGGTTCCCTGAGCTATACAGTAGGTTCTCATTAGTTATCTATTTTATACATAGAATCAATAGTCTATATATGCTAATCCCAATAGTCCTATTTTTTTAAAGTATTTTAGCTCTTATGTTCACATGGGGTTTTTTTGGGGTCAGTTTTGAATTAATTTTTCATAACCCATGAAGATTTTTGAATGAAGTGATGTGAAATGGTTGTGAGCTAAGGATTTAGAAATGGATAATAATCACAAATAGGAACCTCATGCATGTCCTCAGATCCTATGTTTCATGTTAGTCACACTAAATATAATCCTTTCTGTAAAAAGGACTTGATAAACTTGAACAAGTTCTCAACCTTGACTGCCCTGGACTTAGGTGGAGAAGCTTTAAAAAATAGTGATATCTGGTTTCCACCCTAAAGATTTTTATTTAATTGTTCTGGAATACAGCCTGGGCATTCACTGTTAGTTTTAAAAGCTCCCCAGGTGATTCTAATATGCAACAAAGACCAGAACGACCGTGCTGGAGAGAGTTCCAACAGTACAAAATTAAGCAACAGTTCATTGTGTGATCATCACTGTTTGTTTGCTTTACTCTTTGTAATAAAAGACAGCTTGTAGATTTAAGAAAAGGGAGAGAAAAGCATGCATCCCAATGTTTCTAAGTCAATGTATTGCCTTCTCCAATATTTAGTGATTGTTAGAAGGGAATCCAGCTTCATGGATTTAAAAATTTTTAAAGAGCTCTTTAATGATGACTATGCTATTATTTTTATAATTATATCTTATGCCTCTTTGATAAACAATGGCAATTATTTTCTCCTAAAGGCATCATATGTTGACTCCATGAAACACATTCAAAAGGAAAAATAATTGCAAATATGCTGAAGAACTGTAAATAAGCCTAGAATAAAAAAATGGAACTCTTTATAGATTGTTGAACTGAATATTCAGGCCTCAGATAAAAGCCCCTTATTTTTTTTAAAACTACTTAGCTTTGGAAATTTCACTGTTCATCAGCTATAGTTTCACAAATTCTGGGAAACTGAAACAAATCCATTGTCAAAGACTGTGGACACAGAGAAGTCTGGAGGGAGGTGTGGAGAAGCAGAGGAGGAAGGGAGGGATAAGAAGGGTTGCATGTTTATATGTCTTGGAATTAAGCCCTGATGACTGAGACACAGAGCAGTGAACAGAACATGCTTAGATCAAGGGTTATTTTGATAGCAGAGCATCATACATGCCTTTCTTTACACTAGATCTTATAGTTTTCACTTTGCAAAATGATAGCTAAACTGCAGGTGGCAAAATCCCATGGCTATTAAGAATTAGAAGAATGTAAATTAGGTATGATGAAGCATTGCCCTTTAACTATTTCCCCCTGTGTTTTACACCAGCAGTTCTCACACCTGAGTATGCATCAGAATCACCTGGCAGGCTTGTTAAACCACAAACTGTGGGCCCTGACAACCTTCTAGTGGATAGCTCTAGGCCAGGGCTAAATATTTCCATTTCCAACAGGTTCACAGTGGTACTGATGCTGCTCTGGGAGGGAAGGACGCGCATCTTGTGAAGCACTGTTTTATACTGATGCTATCTGGGCACAGGTGTCTCCTACTGATCATCATTCTTGAGTTTTCAATACATCTTTCAAACTGATGTTTGTGTTTACCAAAGGATTGCTTTAAAAAAAAAATGCTTTTCTGGGACTTCCCTGGTGGTCCTGTGGTTAAGACTCTGAGCTCCTCATGCAGGAAGCTGGGGTTTGATCCCTGGTCAGGGAACTAGATCCCACATGCCACAGAGTACACCAAAAAATAAATAAATAAATAATGCTTTTCTCTGAACATGGTTTCAATCTAATATCTACTTTTATTTTTCAACTGAATTAAAAAAAAAAAAGGCTACTGAATAATTCCCAGGATGCACATATTTGGATATATGGCTGGGTTCTAATGTGCATTCCCATAATTATTCATACGGATGCATTTGATTTGTAAACAATTAATCCTTTTTCTAACTACAACAATGGATTTTACCGTCATGTCACCTTTCCAAAATCTGGATGATCAGAGGTTTGAATTACGGGAGAGGGAATTAAAGTAGGAAATAAGGGCTAATGGCACAGAAGGTCTGAATTTGTCCCTCCAAAATTCTTACTCTGAAACCTAATTCCTAACGTGATGCTGTTAGGAGTGGAGCCTTTGAGAGCTGATTGCATCATGACTTTGTGAAGGTGGAAACCCCCACCCCCCTCCCTGAGAATGGAGAGCACTCTTAAAAAAGGCCGGGGAGCACTCTCTTGCCTCCTCCACCAGGAGATGTGATGATGCGTCTGCAACCCAGAAGCAGGCCCACACCCTACTATTCCACCCTGATCTCAAATTTGCAGCCTCCAGAACCATGAGAAATAGATTTCTGTTGTTTTAAGCCCCTCAGTCTATGGTTATTTTGTTGCAGCAACCTGAATGGACTAAGAGCGAGGCAGATTGTATTAGAATAACTGGTGGATTTCAATTATTCATGCAGTTTCATTCTATGAATAATCAAGAGTTCACTGCGGCTATAATTTTCTGTTGAAATTTTTCTTTTTAAAAGCTCCACATAGCAGCTTAATTATAATTTCTCTCTGCCTACTCAGAGAAAGTTCTTGAAACTGGCAGTAGGTTTCCTAAGTATCTGAGAGTTTACCACGTCATTTGGTTGCCTAGAACTGAGGATAAAACATCCAGTGTAAAATGTATGTAGTAGGGCTAAAGAGAATGCAGTTTGTGAGTGATCTAAAAGATAAATGGCAAGCATTCTCAGGACTGTAACAGTAGACAAATTTAAAAACAAGAGGGGTAGATGACTTGGAAAATGCTAGTTTTTCCTCTATTTTTAAGAAAAAGGTTATTACCAGTTACAATGGGTAGCTCCTGTGAAGAAAGGAGAAAACAGCCCTTCAGATGTCATGAAAGGTTGAAGAATGTGTTTAAACAAAAGACTGGTGCTTGCTTCAGCAGCATATATACTAAAATTGGAACAATATAGAGATCAGCATGACCTCTGTGCAAGAATGACACACAGATTTGTGAAGTGTCCCACATTTTTCAAAACGAGAAAGACATACCATGTGATATCACATCTATGTGGAATCTAAAATAGGACACAGATGAACTTTATGAAACAGAAACAGGCTCACAGAGAACAGAACTGTGGTTGCTAAGTAGGGGTAGGGGAGGAATGGGTTGGGAATTTGGGATTAACAGATGCAAACTCTTAGTGTAGGAGGGATAAAACAACAGGGTCCTACCGTGCGTAGCACAGGGAACCGTATTCAATAGCTGTGATGGAAAAGAGTATGAAAAAGAATGTATATGTGTGTGAAACTGAATCACTTTGCTATGCACCAGAAACTAACACAAGATTATAAATCAACTTTAGTTCAGTTAGAAATACACATTATGTGTTTATTTTAGAAGTGGGAGTCTGTGCCTTTTCACCCCTTCACTCGTTTCTCCCACCTCCAACCCTCACCTCTTGTAACTCCCAATCTTTTCTCTGTAACTTTGAGTTCTGGTTTTGTTTTTTTGTTTTTTTTTTTTGGTTTTGTTTTATATATTCTACACATAAATAAGAATCATACAGCATCTGTCTTTCTCTATTTCACTTAGTATAATGCCCGTAAGGTACATTAATGTTGCTGCAGATAGCAAAATTTCATCTTTTATGGCTGAATAATACCCCACTGTGTATATATACCACTTTCTTTATTCATTCATCCATTGATGGACATTTAGGCTGTTTCCATGACTTGACTATTGTAAGAATGCTGCAATGAACATGGAATTGCCTGTCTTATTCTTTAAGGAAAAAAAATTACTTGTATCAAATTGAAAAATGAATCAATCTTCAAGTAAGATAAAATCATCAGTAACACAATTAACAGTTAAGACAGCGCATACAGATTGGACTACAGGTTTAGATACTTTTTTTAATTTTTAAAGATCTTATTGGCTTTATTCAACATATCATGAATCAAGCAACATCCCAAATAGCAAATAGAAATGAGCTCCAAGGAACTGAACAAAATGGGAGACTTTTACAGTCGGAGGGGGAAGGGACAAGGAAAGAGCAGATTACTTCAAAGGTTTAGATACTTTGAATTAAGTGCATACACCAAAATCAAGAGAGTTGACGACTTTCACACTGACGGAAAGCACTGCCTTATTGTAAACACAAGACTTCTGGGAAAATGGAGCTGACATTTCACGGGATAGGGAGGGCATATATCTTTTTGAATTACTATTTTCATTTTGTTTGGATAAATATCTAGAAGTGGAATTGCTGGAATTTTAATAATTTTAATTAAAAATAATTTTCAGTTTTCTGAGGATGCTCCATATTGTTTTCTGTATTGGATAAACCAATTTAACATTCTCACCAATAGTGCACAAGCGTTCCCTTTTCTCCACATCCTCTCCAACACTTATTTCTTTTTGACAGTCATTCTAGCACAGTGATATCTCACTGTGGTTTTAATTTGTATTTCTCTAATTAGTGATGTTGAGCACTCTTTCATATACCTGTTGGCCATCAGAGAGTCATCTTTGGAAAAATGTCTATTCAGATCCTTTGCCTATTTTTTTAATTAATAGAGTTGTTTCTTTTTATTTGCTATTGAGTTGTAAGAGTTCTTTATGAATTTTGGGTGTTAGCCTCTTCTCAGATGAATGATTTGCAACTATTTTCTCCCATTTATAAGCTACCTTTCGATTTTGTTGATGGCTTCCTTTGCTGTGTAGAAGTTCTTTAGTTTTTTTTTAAGTTTTTTAGTTTGATGTAGTCCCACATGCTTATTTTTGCTTTGGGGGATCAAATCTACAAAATTATTGGCAAGCTGATGTCAACGAGCTTACTGTCTGTGTTTTCTTCTGGAAGTTTAATGGTTTCAGGTCTTACATTCAAGTCTTTGATCCATTTTTTGCTTGAGCTATTTCCAGGTATGGTATAAAGTGGTCCAGTTTCATTCTTTTGCATGTGGCTGTCCAGTTTTCCCAGCACCGTTTCTTGAAGAGGCCGTCCTCTTCACATTGTATACAATTGAAGATGAATGTGTGTGGGGGCTTCCCAGGCGGTACTAGTGGTAAAGAACCCACCTGCCAATGCAGGAGACATTATAGATGCGGATTCAATCCCTTTAGGCAGGCTTGGCAACCCACTCCATTATTCTTGCCTGGAGAATCCCATGGGCAGAGGAGCCTGGCAGGCTGTAGTCCGTAGAGTTGTAAAAAGTTGGAAAAAAAAAAAAAGTTGGACACGACTGAAGTGACTCAGCACGCAAGCATGCATATGTATGGGCATGTGTATTTCTCCGCACTATCTGTTCTGTTCCATTGATGTGTGTGTCTGTTTTTATAATAATACTGTATTGTTTTGATTACTACAGCTTTGTAACATATTTTGAAATCAGAAAGCATGATCCTCCAGCTTTTCTGTTCTTCCTCAAGACTGCTTTAACTACTCAGGGTCATTTATGGTTTCCTTTGAGTTTTAGGATTATATATTCTATTTCTCTGAAAAATGCCACTGGAATTTTGATAGGGATTGCATTGAATCTGTAGATTGCTTTGGTAGTGTGGACATTTTAATGATATGAATTCTTCCAATCCATGAGCACAGAATATCTTTACATTTGTTTATGTCTTCAATTTCTTTCACCAATATCTTATAGTTTCCAGTGTAAATGTCTTTTACATCCTTAGTTAAATTTATTCCTAGGTGTTTTATTCTTTTTGATTCAGTTGTAAATATAATTATTTTCTTAATTTCTCTGATAGTTCATTATTAGTGTATAGAAATGAACAGTTTTTGTATATTGATTTTATATCCTACAACTTTACTGTACTTATTCTAACAGTTTAGTGATAAAGTTTTTAGGATTTATATATGTATATGTGTATAGGTTTCCCAGGTGGCATTAATGGTAAACAAACTACCTGTCAATGCAGGAGACATAAGAGATATGGGTTTTATCCCTGGGTGGAGAAGATCCCTGGAGAAGGGCATGGCTACCCACTCCAGTATTCTTACCTGGAGAATCTTATGGACAGAGGAGCCTGGTGGGCTACAGTGGAGAGGGTTGCAAAGAGTCAGACACGACTGAAATGATTTAGCACATATATGTGCTAAGCATATATGTTATATGTATATGAACATTGTCATCTCCAGATCATGACAGTTTTAGTTTTTACTTCTTCCTTTCCAATTTGTACACCTTTTATTTTTCTTGCCTAAGTGCTCTGGCTAGAACTTCCAATACTAGAATAAAAGTGGTGAGAATGAGTATTCTTATCTTATTCCTGATCTTAGGGGAAAACTTTAGCTTTTTGTTATTAAGTATAATGTTAGCTGTGGGCTTGTAATACATAGCCTTTATTATATTGAGGTATGGTTTCCTCTAAATTCACTTTGTTGAGTTTTTTAATCATTAGATATTGAATTCTGACAATGCCTTTTCTGCATCTATCAATGATTATATGAGTTTTATTCTTCACTGTGTTAATGTGGTATATCACATTGATTTTGTGAGTGTTGAACCATCCTTTAATTACTAGAATAAATCCCACTTGATAATGGTGTTGAATTTGGTTTGCTAATGTTTTGTTGAGAATGTGTACACTGATGTTCATCATGGGTATTAGCCTATAATTTTCTTTCCCTGTAGAATCCTTGTCTGATTTTGGTATCAGGGTGATGGAGACCTCATAGGATGAGTTTGGAGATGTTCCTTCCTCTGCAACTTTCAGGAATAGTTTCAGAAGGATAGACAATAACTCTTCACTTGTAATTTGATTACTATAAGTGCCATGTTTGACCCTAATTATAAAGGACACATTTCCTTGTTTTTTTGTGTGTGTATCTATTTTAGATTTTTGGTTTGCTGTTACCATGAGGTTTTTGTGTAGCAGTCTCTCTCTGAGAGAGAGAGATGATTGTATATGTGTATGTATGTGTGTGTGTGTGTGTGTGTGTGTGTGTATATATATATATATATATATATATATATATATATATATATGGAAGAAGGCAATGGCACCCCACTCCAATACTGTTGCCTGGAAGATCCCATGGATGGAGGAGCCTGGTAGGCTGCAGTCCACAGTGTCTCTAAGAGTCGGATACAACTGATCGACTTCACTTTCACTTTCCACTTTCATGCATTGGAGAAGGAAATGGCAACCCACTCCAGTGTTCTTGCCTGGAGAATCCCATGGACGGAGAAGCCTGGTGGGCTGCAGTCCATGGGGTCGCACAGAGTTGGACATGACTGAAGCGACTTAGCAGCAGCAGCAGCATATATATATATACATTTATATATACACATACATATACATATACTGAATGTTTTAAGTTGCTGATCTTTTAATTTCAAATGAATTTAAAAGCCCTGCATTTTCACTCTACTCCCCTCATGATTACTGTTTCTGATGTCATATTTTATATCTGATTGTTTTATGTATCCCTTAAGTGCTTGTTGATACAGATGATTTTACCGTTTTGTCTTTTAATTTTCCTACTGGTCTTGTGTGTGGATGATTTCCTACCTTTACTGTATGTTTGCTTTACTGGTGAACTTTTTCATTTTGTAGTTTCTTATTTCGAGTTGTGGCCTTTTCTTTTCGCCTGGACAAGTTCCTTGAATGTTTGTCGTAAAGCTGGTTTGGTGGTGCTGAAGTCTTCTAAATTTTGATGCCTATAAAGCTTTTAATCTCTTCATCAGGTCTGAATCAGAGCCTTGCTGGCCGAGTATTCTTGTAGGTTTTCCCCTTTCATCACTTTAAATAGATGGTGCCACTCCCTTCTGGTCTGCAGAATTTCTGCTAAAAAATAAGCTGAGTTTTATGGGAGTTCCCTTGTATACTGTTTGCTGCTTTTCCCTTGCTGCTTTTAACTTCTCTTTTTCTCATTTTAATTACAATGTGTCTTGGTGTGTTCTTTTAGGATTAATCCTGAATGGGGCACTCTGTGCTTCCTGGATTTGGATGACTATTTCCTTTCCTGTGTCATGAAAGTTTTCAGCTATTTTGTCTTCAGATGTGTTCTTGACAGCTTTCTCCTTCTTGGACCCCTATAATGTGAATATTATTTTGCTTGATGTTACCCCAGGGGTCTCTTAAACTGTTCCCATTTCTTTTCATTCTTTGTTTCTGATCCACAGCAATGATTTTCACTATTCTGCCTTCCAGCTTGCTGGTTTGTTCTTCTGTGGATTTTAGTCTCCTGATGAATTTTTTATTTTAGTTATTGTATTGTTCATGTCTGCTTGGTTGTTCTTTATATTTTCTAACTCTTAAAAAAACCCTATCTCCTGGGAATTCCGTGGTAATCCAGTGATTAGGATTCTGTGTTCTTGTTACTGAGAGCCTGGATTTAATCCCTTGTTGGGGAACTAAAATCCCACAGTCCACATGGTGTAGCCAAACAAACAAACAAAAAAACCCTAAAGAAAAAAAAAAAACAACCTTCTCTCTTCTTGCTCTGTACATCCATTCTTCTTCCAAGTCTTTGACAATCTTTATGATCATTAATCTGAACTCTTTCTTGGATAGGTTGCTTGTCTTTACTTAGTTTCTCTTCCAGAATTCCTTCATCTGAAACGTATTCTTATGCTGATTCACTTTTTCCAAGTTGCCATTGATATTTTTATGTATTTGGTAAGTTACTTATGTTTCTCTACTTTGGAGAAGTGGCCCTCTGTAGGAGACACCCTATGCACCCTAGCAGTGCTCTCCTTTCTAGTCACCCAGGGTATATGCTCTGGGAATTCCCCCTAGGAGAGCTGTGTGGGTCCTTCAGTTGTGGTGGGCTTATTATGTGAGTGATCTGATAGGCTTGGTTGGCCCCTCAGTTCACTTCATTTCAGTTCAGTCACTCAATCGTGTCCGACTCTTTGTGACCCATGAACTGCACATGCCAGGCCTCCCTGTCCATCACCAACTCCTGGAGTCCACCCAAACCCATCTCCATCGAGTCGGTGATGCCATCCAACCATCTCATCCTCAGTCGTCCCCTTCTCCTCCCACCTTCAATCTTTTCCAGCATCAGGGTCTTTTCAAATGAATCAGCTCTTTGTATCAGGTAGCCAAAGTATTAGTCTCAGCTTCAACATCAGTCCTTCCAATGACCACCCAGGACTGATCTCCTTTAGCATGGACTGGTTGGATCTCCTTGCAGTCCAAGGGACCTCCAGAGTCTTCTCCAACACCACAGTTCAAAAGCAACAATTCTTCAGTGCTCAGCTTTGGAGAAGGAAATGGCAACCCACACCAGTATTCTTGCCTGGAGAATCCCACGGACGGAGGAGCTTGGTGGGCTACAGTCCACGGGTCACAAAGAGTCGGACACAACTGAGCGACTTCACTTTCACTTCAATTTCACTTTCAGCTTTCTTTATAGTCCAACTCTCACATCCATACATGACCACTGGAAAAACCATAGCCTTGACTAGATGGACCTTTGTTGGCAAAGGAATGTCTCTGCTTTTTAATATGCTGTCTAGGTTGGTCATAACTTTCCTTCCAAGGAGTAAGTATCTTTTAATTTTGTGGCTGCAATCACCATCTGCAGTGATTTTGGAGCCCCCCCAAAATAAAATCAGCCACTGTTTGCACTGTTTCCCCATCTATTTCCCATGAAGTGATGGGACTGGATGCCATGATCTTAGTTTTCTGAATGTTGAGATTTACACCAACTTTTTCACTCTCCTCTTTCACTTTCATCAAGAGGCTCTTTAGTTCTTCTTCACTTTCTGCCATAAGGGTGGTGTTATCTGCATATCTGAGATTATTGATATTTCTCCCGGCAATCTTGATTCCAGCTTTTCTTCTTCCAGCCCAGCGTTTCTCATGATGTACCCTGCATAGAAGTTAAATAAGCAGGGTGACAATATACAGCCTTGACGTACTCCTTTTCCTATTTGGAACCAGTCTGTTGTTCCATGTCCAGTTCTAACTGTTGCTTCCTGACCTGCATACAAATTTCTCAGGTTGGCCCCTAGTCCAGTTGATTGCCAGGACCTTCCCTGAAGAGGTGTGCTGGCTCTGTTTAGAGGGGTCTGGTCATGAGGTGCCTGGTTGGAGAGCTCTGGGGACTGTAGTGCTAGCTAACTGGCATGCAGAGTCAGGGTCCCAAAGAATCTGGGGGTGTTGCCCACTCCCCCTGGCAGGTGAAGCCAGATCTTGGGATTAACGCCAGACTACTGTAATCAAGGTGGCAGAGTAGAAGGACATATGCCCATTTTCTCCTTCCAGAACTCCAAAATTACAACTCGCTGCTGAAAAACCATCGACAGAAGATGGTTGGATGCCACCAAAAAAGGATACCCCACATCCAAGGGCAAAGGAGAAGCCCCAGAAAGATGGCAGGAGGGGCAAAATTGTGTTTACACTTAAACTCCATACCCGTCAGAGATGCTTGGATGGCTCAAACAAAACCTTGTGTGCACAAGGACACAGAGACCCCACAGAAACTGAGCCAGACCTGCCTTTGAGTGTCTCCTATGAAGGTACAGGTCAGCAGGGACCTGCCACAGAGGCTCTTGGTGCAGCAGACCTGGGTGTGGCATAAGCCTTCTTGGAGGAGGTCACCATTAATGCCACCATGCTGCTAAGTCGCTTCAGTCATGTCCGACTCTGTGCGACCCCATAGACGGCAGCCCATCAAGCTCCCCCGTCCCTGGGATTCTCCAGGCAAGAACACTGGAGTGGGTTGCCATTTCCTTCTCCAATGCATGAAAGTGAACAGTGAAAGTGAAGTCACTCAGTCGTGTCTGACTCTTAGCGACCCCATGGACTGCCATAGAGCTGCCAGAACTCACACAGGACTGGGAAAACAGACTCTTGGAGGGCACAAACAGAACCTTATATGCACCACGACCCAGGAGGAAGGAGCAGTGACCCCACAAGCGACTGACCCAGATGTGCCTGTGAGTGTCCAGAAGTCTATGGTGAAGGCATGGGCAGCCTGCTGCAGGGTCGGGGGCACTGAGGGCGGCAATGCATGCAGGGGACCTTTGGAAGGAGGTCACCATTATCTTCATCACCTTCACCATAGTTTGGTCTCAGGGCAAGCAACAGGTAGGGAACACAACCCTTCCCATTAATAGAAAATTGGATTAAAGATTTACTGAGCATGGCCCCATCAGAACAAGACCCAGTTTCCCCAACAGTCAGTCTCTCCCATCAGGAAGCTCCCATAAGCTTCTTATCTTTATCCATCAGAGGGCAGACAGAATGAAAACCACAATCACAGAAAACTAATCAAACTGATCACATGGAACACAGCCTTGTCTAGCTCAATGAAACTATGAGCCATGACGTGTTGGGCCACCCAAGACAGACAGGTCATGGTGGAGATTTCTGACAAAACGTGATCCGCTGAAGAAGAGAATGGCAAACTGCTTCAGCATTCTTGCCTTGAGAACCCCATGAACAGTATGAAAAGGCAAAAAGATAGAACACTGAAAGATGAACTCCCCAGGTTGGTACATGTCCAATATGCTACTGGAGAAGAGTGGAGAAATAACTCCAGAAAGAATGAAGAGATGGAGCCAAAGGAAAAACAAAACCCATTTGTGGATGTGACTGGTGATGGAAGTAAAGTTCAGTGCTGTAAACAGCAATATTGCATAGGAACCTGGAATGTTAGGTCCATGAATCAAGGTAAACTGTGAGATGGCAAGAGTGAACAACAACATTTTAGGAATCAGTGAACTAAAATGGACTGGAATGGGTGAATTTAACTCAGATGACCATTATATCTACTATTGTGGGCAAGAATCCCTGAGAAGAAATGGAGTAGCCATCAAAGTCAACAAAAGAGCCCAAAATGCAGTACTTGGACTCAGTCTGAAAAATGACAGAATGATCTCTGTTTGTTTCCAAGGCAAACCATTCATTATCACAGTAATCTAAGTCTATGCCCCAACCAGTAATGCTGAAGAAGCTGAAGTTGAACAGTTCTATGAAGACCTAAAAGATCTTCTAGAAATAACACCCCCAAAAAGATGTCCTTTTCATTATAGGGGACTGGAATGCAAAAGTAGGAAGTCAAGAGATACCTGGAGTAACAGGCAAATTTGGCCTTGGAGCACAAAAGGAACCCAGGCAAAGGCTAACAGAGTTTTGCCAAGAGAACGCACTGGTCATAGCAAACGCCCTCTTCCAACATCACAAAAGACAACTCTACACAAGGACATCACCAGATGGTCAGTACCGACATCAGGTTGATTATATTCTTTGCAGCCAAACGTGGAGAAGCTCTATGCAGTCAGTTGTATAGACAGGGAGCTGACTGTGGTTCAGATCATGAACTCCTTATGGCCAAATTCAGACTTAAATTGAAGAAAGTTGGGGAAAGCCACTAGACCACTCAGTTCAGTTCGGTTCAGTCGCTCAGTCGTGTCCGACTCTCTGTGACCCCATGAATCACAGCACGCCAGGCCTCCCTGTCCATCACCAACTCCTGGAGTTCACTCAAACTCATGTCCATCAAGTTGGTGATGCCATCCAGCCATCTCATCCTCTGTCATCCCCTTTTACTCCTACACCCAATCCTTCCCAGTATCAGGGTCTATTCCAATCAGTCAACTCTTTGCATCAGGTGGCCAAAGTATTGGAGTTTCAGCTTCAGCATCAGGCCTTCCAATGAACACCCAGGACTGATCTCCTTTAGGATGGACTGGTTGGATCTCCTTGCAGTCCAAGGGACTCTCAAGAGTCTTCTCCAACACCACAGTTCAAAAGCATCAATTCTTCGGTGCTCAGCTTTCTTCACAGTCCAACTCTCACATCCATACATGACCACTGGAAAAACCATAGCCTTGACTAGACAGACTTTTGTTGGCAAAGTAATGTCTCTGCTTTTGAATATGCTATCTAGGTTGGTCATAACTTTCCTTCCAAGGAGTAAGTGTCTTTTAATTTCATGGCTGCAATCACCATCTACAGTGATTTTTGGAGCCCCCCAAAATAGTCTGCCACTCTTTGCACTGTTTCCCCATCTATTTCCCATGAAGTGATGGGAATAGATGCCATGATCTTAGTTTTCTGAATGTTGAGCTTTAAGCCAACTTTTTCACTCTCCTCTTTCACTTTCATCAGGAGGCTTTTTAGTTCCCCTTCACTTTCTGCCATAAGGGTGATGTCATCTGCATATCTGGGGTTATTGATATTTCTCCAGGAAGTCTTGATTACAGCTTCTGCTTCATCCAGCCCAGTGTTTCTCATGATGTACTCTGCATATAAGTTAAATAAGCAGGGTGACAATATACAGCCTTGACTACTGTACTCCTTTTCCTATTTGGAACCAGTCTGTTGTTCCATGTCCAGTTCTAACTGTTGCTTCCTGACCTGCATATAGGTTTCTCAAGAGGCAGGGCAGGTGGTCTGGTATGCCCCAACCAGTAACGCTGAACAAGCTGAAGTTGAACGGTTCTATGAAGACTTACAAGACCTTTTAGAACTAACACCCAAAAAAGATGTTCTTTTCATTATAGGGGACTGGAATGCAAAAGTAGGAAGTCAAGAAACACCTGGGGTAACAGGCAAATTTGACCTTGAAATATGGAATGAAGCAGGGCAAAGGCTAATAGAGTTTTGCCAAGAGAATGCGCTGGTCATAGCAAACACCCTCTTCAAACAACACAAGAGAAGACTCTACACATGGACATCACCAGATGGTCAACACCTAAATCAGATTGATTATATCTTTGCAGCCAAAGATGGAGAAGCTCTATACCATCAGCCAAAACAAGACCGGGAGCTGAAAACAAGACCGGGAGCTGACTGTGGCTCAGATCATGAACTCCTTATTGCCAAATTCAGACTTAAATTGGAGAAAGTAGGGAAAACCACTAGACCATTCAGGTAAGACCTAAATCAAATCCCTTAAGATATACAGTAGAAGTGACAAATAGATTGAAGGGATTAGATCTGATAGAGTGCCTGAAGAAATATGGAAAGAGGTTTGTGACATTGTACAGGAGGCAGTGATCAAGACCATCCCCAAGAAAAAGAAATACAAAAAGGCAAAATGGTTGTTTAAGGAGGCTTTAGAAATAGCTAAGAAAAGAAGTGAAAGGCACAGGAGGAATGGAAAGATATACCCATTTGAATGCAAAGATTCAAAGAATAGCAAGGAGAGATAAGAAAGCCTTCCTCAGTGATCAATGCAAAGAAATAGAGGAAAACAACAGAATGGGAAAGACTAGAGACCTCTTTAAGAAAATGAGACATACAAAGGGAATATTTCCTGCAAACATGGGCACAATAAAGGACAGAAATGGTGTGGACCTAACAGAAGCAGATGATATTAAGAAGAGGTGGCAAGAATAACCAAAAGAACTATACAAAAAAGATCTTCTTGACCCAGATGACCATGATGGGGTGATCACTCACCTAGAACCAGACATCCTGGAATGTGAAGTCAAGTGGGCCTTAGGGAGCATCACTTCGAACAAAGCTAGTGGAGGTGATGGAATTCAGTTGAGCTATTTCAGATCCTAAAATGATGCTGTGAAAGTGCTGGACTCAATAAGCCAGCAAATTTGGAAAACTCAACAGTGGCCACAGGACTGGAAAAGGTCAGTTTTCATTCCAATCCCAAAGAAAGGCAATGCCAAAGAATGCTCAAACTACTGCACAATTGCACTCATCTCACATGCTAGCATAGTAATGCTCAAAATTCTCCAAGACAGGCTTCAACAGCAAGTGAACTGAGAACTTCCAGATGTTCAAGCTGGATTTAGAAAAGGCAGAGGAACCAGAGATCAAATTGCTAACATCCCTTGGATCACAGAAAAAGCAAGAGAGTTCCATAAAAACATCTACTTCTGCTTTACTGACTGTGCCTAAGCCTTTGACTGTGTGGATCACAACAGACTGTGGAAAATTCTTAAAGAGATGGGAATACCAGAACACCTACCTACCTCCTGAGAAATCTGTATGCAGGTCAGGAAACAACAGTTAGAACTGGACATGGAACAACAGACTGATTCCAAATCAGGAAAGGAGTATGTCAAGGCTGTATATTGTCACTCTGCTTATTTAACTTCTACGCAGAGTACATCATGAGAAACGCTGGGCTGGAAGAATCACAAGTTGGAATTAAGATTGCCGGGAGAAATATCAACAACCTCAGATATGCAGATGACACCACCCTTATGGCAGAAAATGAAGAGGAACTAAAGAGCCTCATGATGAAAGTGAAAGAGGAGAGTGAAAAAGTTGGCTTCCAGCTCAACATTCAGAAAACGAAGATCGTGGCATCTGGTCCCATCACTTCATGGCAAATAGATGGGGAAACAGTGGAAACAGTGGCTGACTTTATTTTTCTGGGCTCCAAGATTGTTGCAGATGGTGATTGCAGCCATGAAATGAAAAGACTTTTACTCCTTGGAAGGAAAGTTATGACCAACCTAGACAGCATATTGATAGGCAGAGACATTACTTTGCCAACAAAGGTCCATCTAGTCAAGGCTATGGTTTTTCCAGTAGTCATGTATGGATGTGAGAGTTGGACTGTGAAGAAGGCTGAGTGCCGAAGAATTGATGCTTTTGAACTGTGGTGTTGGAGAAGACTCTTGAGAGTCTCTTGGACTGCAAGGAGATCCAACCAGTCCATCCTAAAGGAGATCAGTCCTGGGTGTTCATTGGAAGGCCTGATGCTGAAGCTGAAACTCCAATACTTTGGCCACCTGATGTGAAGAGCTGATTCATTTTAAAAGACCGTGATGCTGGAAAAGATTGAGTGCAGTAGGAGAAGGAGACGACAGAGGATAAGATGGTTGGATGGCATCACCGACTCAATGGACATGGGTTTGGGTAGACTCCGGGGGTTGGTCATGGACAGGGAGGCCTGGGGTGCTCCTGTTCATGGGGTCGCAAAGAGTCGGACATGACTGAGTGACTGAACTGATAAGGCTGGTCTAGGGTTATGAACTTTAAAATTTTTTCTGTCTGGAAAAGTTTATTTCTCCTTCGACTCTGAATGATAATCTAGTTGGGTGGAGTATTCTTGATTGAATAATTTTTTCTTTTTAGCATTTTGAATATATTGTGCCACTTCTTCTGGCCTACACAGTGTCTACTGAGAAGTCTAATAGTCTTATAGGGGTTCCCTTGAGTGTAAAAGGTTTTCCTATTTCTGCGTTTAAGATTGTCTCCTTGTCTTTAACTTTTGACATTGTGGTTATATATCTTAGTGTAGGTCTCTTTGGGTTCATCTTATTTGCAGCTCTACGGGCTTCTTGAATCTGGATGTCTGTTCCCTTCCTCCAGCGTAGGGAAGTTTTTGGGAAGTCATTATTTATTTAAGTAAGTTTTTCTGCCTCCTTTTGTCTTCTGGTATTTCTATTATGTGAATGTTGGTCTGCTTGATGTCATCCCACAAGTATATTAAGCTACCTTCATTAAAATTTTTTTTTTCTGCTGTGATTGGATGAGTTCTACTGACCTGTCAATCTCTTTCTTTGCCTCATCTAGTTGACTGTTGAGTGCCTCTAGTGTGTTTTTCAGTCCAGTTATTTATTCCAGCTCATCAACTTCTGTTTGGTACTTTCTTATGTTCTTCCACTTCTTTGCTGTAGTTCTCACTGTGTTCAGACGTTCTTCTTCTACATTCTGTGAGCATCTTTATGAACAATTTAAAAAACTATCGGGTAAATCACATCTCTATTTCATTAAGGATTTTTCCCCTTAAGATTATATCTTGTTCTTTCATTTGAAACAGGTTCCTCTATTTCTTCATTTTTCTTGATTCTGTGTTGGCTGTTTTATCTTATACGTAAAAACCAACTCTTTTTTAAAATTTAATTGAAGTATAGTTGATTTATAATGTATTTATGTGGTACAGTCAAGTGATTCAGTTACATATATATAGATATATATATACACACACATATATTCTTTTTTATATTCTTTTCCATTATGGATTATCACAGGACATTGAATATAATTCTCTGTGTCATATAGTAGGATCTTGTTTATCCATTTTTAAAATAACAGTTTGTATAAAATAGCCAGGCTTCGCTGGTGGCTCAGTGGTAAAGAATCTGCCTGCAATGGAGGAGACACAGGCTTGATCTCTGGGTTAAGAAGATCCCCTGGAAGACGGCATGGAAACCCACTCCAGTACTATTACCTGAAGAATCCCATGGAAAGAGGAGCCTGGCAGGCTGCAGTCCATGGTATAGCAGGAGTCAAACAAGACTGAAGCCACCTAGCACACATACATAAAACAGCCACCTCTTCAGTATTGAAGGCATGACTTCATGTGGAACATGAACCTTCTTGTTCAACACTGCACTAGCTCTTGTTTGTCTCCCGAACTTCTGTGATTGTCCACACAACCTATTTTAGACTCCCAGGCATTGATGGTGTGCCAAGACCTGTCAGTGTCCCAAAGGGGATGTTCTTAGTCACTGCCTAGTTTCAAGCTAATTGGAAACCAGACTCTCAGGTAGCAACTTTTAAAGTATGCAAATATATCTACTCCTGTGGGAACACAAGTGTTAAGTCCTGCTGGCCACCAGAGCCAAATAATAAAGAGGTGCTCCTGGTGGCAGCTACAAAAATTGGGGCACAAAAGTGTGTGCACTCTCCTTTCTGGGAGCTGCTGCTGAGTTGGAGAGTGCTTAGGAGGAGAATGCAAAGATGTCCGTTTCCAGCCTCCATCTCTGGAGAGTACTCTGGTAGGTCCTTAGAAGTATGTTTAATTAGATGCTTGCCCCTTGGTCAAGGCTTTAATATAACCAGATGAACTCCTTTCATGTAAAATCTAGACTCCTCACAATTGGCTGCCTCTCTGATGGTCCCTGGGGTGGGTGAGTCTGAATGCACTAACCCTTTAAGAGTTGTTTCCCAGTCCTTTGTAGCCTGGTGGGTTTCATGGTTGCAGCCCCACTGGTATTTAAAACTTAATGTTTAGGGGGGAGTTTGTGTGTCTCAGATGTAGGTTTTAAAATTTGGGTGCCCAATGTGGGATTGAAACTCTTTGCTCTTCTGAGAGAAGCTCTACTTTTCGAGTCCCCTCCTGAATTGTGTGTTACAAAGCCAGGGTTGTTTTTAAGCCTGTCCTACCCACTTCAGTGGGGCTTCCCTGGTGGCTCAGTGATAAAGAATCTGCCTACCAATGCAGGAGGTACATGTTTGATCCCTGGGTGGGGAAGATCCCCTGGAGAAGGAAATGGCAACTCCCTCTGATATTCTTGCCTGGAGAATCCCATGGACAGAGGAGCCTGGCAGGCTACAGTGCATGGGGTTGCAAAGAGTTGGACATGACTTAGCGAATGGACAACAAGCTACTTCAGTGTGGGTTTTTTCCCCTCATTTCCTCATCTGTAGGAATTGCTTGCTGGTTCTTGCCCTGCCCCACCCCAGAAGAAGTTGTTTATACGTAGCTATACATTTAGTGTGTCTGAGGGATGAGCTGAGTTTAGGATCTTCCCATGTCAAATTTGCCCTAGAATTTCCAAATACTAGTCTTTGAGATCTTTCCAGAGCTCCAGCTACAATTACTACCCTTTAAAAAAACATCCTGTAACTCTAATCATGTTATACCTTGTTTATAGTAATTAAAGAATCTGCCTGCAATGCAGGAGACCTGGGTTCAATCCCTGGGTTGGGAAGATCTGCTGGAGAAGGGAAAGTACTCACTCCAGTATTCTGGCGATTTTCACTTTCATAGTAATTAGGGTAAAAAGTTTATGGAATTGGGCATGTTTTCTTGCTTAAAAAATGTCACTTAAAATGTTGGTTGGTGATCAAAATAAAGTAAAATATAAATTTTGACTCATTAAAATCTGGGAATGTAAGAATTCAAAAAGTGTTGACTTTATTCTGTTTGTGGAATAAACTTTATTTTAAATAAACAAAAAAAGTTTATTTTCCTTACTGGATTACAGTGGTAAAGATGGTGTTGTGTTCATTTTTGTGGCCCCTTTAAGGACTAATGGAATGTTTGGAATTTGTTGGGTTCTTGAAGGTTCTTGAAATATATATAAAATATAGAAAGGAAGGAAAGGAAGGAAGAAAATAAATGTATGTAAAATATTCAAAGAAAGGAACAAAATAAACATATTTGTGCACATACACACATTGTTATCTTCTTTATTCTTAAGGCATGTATTTATATTTAGAGAAATATATTTGCATTGATAGTTTGATGCATTGAACCAGGAACTTCTGATGTTAGATAAGATGGTAAGCTAAGAATGGCTGCTGGCTCTTTCTCATGCACAACAATTCCAGAGACACCAGAAAGGAGATATCCAGAATGTGGAATATAAGAGAAGAATTTCAACCTGATTAAGAACATCAACCAACAATCTATGGCAAATATCATATTTAACAGAACTTAAACGTGATATTATCTAGGCCTGTGTTTGTTATATGTACATGAAACCCTGACAACAGTGGTATAAACATAAAAATGTTGGCTTTTTCCTAATAATAAAAAGGAAGTCCAGAGGTGAGCAGCACAGCCCTGTACATGGCCTAAAACTCCCCTCAATCCCTCACATTCAGCTTTTGTTCTCATGCTAAGGTGGTTTCTACCTCTGGCTCTAGACAAGAAGAAGAAGACAGAAAAAAGGGTAGAGAGATGTGGACCAAGCCAGTTGGGCTTTCTGGAAGCTCACCCGGGCATGTCCCCCTAACATCCCATTGTCTTGGACTGCATTACACAACCACCTTTAGTTACAAAAGCAGTTGCATTCTGCCTCTATAAACAAAATTGATTTCTGGTAGAAAGCAAAAAATGACAGAGAGACTTGAAACTGGGCTGACAACTGGTTGTGTCTGCTTGCGTCTTCACTTTAAGTAGAGAAAAGCTCGGTGATCCCTCTATGACCACTACTTTCAAGTTAATACTTGATTCTCGGCCATTGCAAAAAGAACAAAAATAAATGTGACATGTAACTGTCAGAGTTCTGTCACATACTTCAGAAAGTGTATCTAGCTGGTTTTAAAAGAAAATAACTTATTAAGCAATGTTAAGTAGCTTGTGCTTAGTCACTCAGTCGTGTCTGACTCTTTGTGACCCCATGAACAGTAGCCCACCAGGCTTCTCTGTCCATGGCATTTTTCAGGCAAGAATACTGGAGTGGGAAATTGCCATTTCCTTCTCCACAGGATCTTCCTGACCCAGGAATTGAACAAGGGTCTCCTGCATTGCAGGCAATTCCTTACTGCTGAGCCACCAGGGAAGCCGATATAATATAAAAAAATTAATCTAAAAAAAATGAAAATAATTATGGAAAAATTGTATGGCTTGATTACTGAATATTAAGAACACCTAAATAAATGAAGCAACATACCATGCTAATAATGAGATAATTTAACTTTTTTTTTTTAGATCAACAGCTTTATTGAAAGATGAGAGAAGGGGAGGTGGGAGGGAAGCTCAAGAGGGCAGGGGGATATAGTTATACATATAGCAAATTCACTTCTTTGTGTAGCAGAAACTACCATGACACTGTAAAGCGATTATACTCCAATAAAAAATAATAACAAGAGCAGATCCCCTTCCTTCCCACAGTTCTGGTGCTGTAGGACTCAAACTCTGAGCATCCAGGTGTCCTGTGGGTAGAAGACAGGTCAGGGGTCAGAAACCAGAATTTAGAACACGCCAGCAACTGCAGGCAGCCCAGAGCAGAGGTACGTGTCAGAGCCTGGGTTTTACCCCCCAACAAGGAGGAGCGAACAGTGAGCTGAGGCCCTGGTGGTTCTGGGCAAGGAATCTCACCTGTGACCAAAGTCACAGGTAATTTTCAACCAATGCCAATGAGATGATTTAACACTTTAAAGATTTAATTCCTCCAAAATTAATCTGCAAGTGCAGTGTGATTTGAAAAACAATTCCAGAAGGATTTTTTGGAGGTAAATCAATAAAATAATTCTGGAATATATTTGGTGAGTTATAAAGAGACAATTTTGGAAAATAAGCCAAAGCAATTGAAACAGTGTCACAGGATCAACTCTTTAAGCCAAGAGGGCAGGGTAGAAAATCAAGAAACAGATCTGTATATAAACGAGAATTTCTTATATGATAGAGAAATAAAATCAGAAGAAACGATGGAGTATTAGTATTAATAAATGGCACTGAGAAATTTTCTCACTGCAAGGAGAGAAATACAATCAGATCCCCATATTATATAAAAGTAAACTCCAAATGTATTAAAAAATCTAAAGATAAAATATAAAATGAAAAAAGAAACTGTAAGAGTATCAGGAAAGGATTTCTTGAATAAGAGTTGCAGGTCAGGCCCTCTGGGAAACAGACTCTAAAATAAGAGATTTGTGTGGGGGCTGTTTATTGGGGTGTTCCCTCCGGCTCAACACGGATGAAGGCAGTCTTGGCCTGATCCTGTGAGGAACTCTGGAGTTGAGGGAGCCCTTCTGATTTGAACTCAAGCTTTACTCTTTGCATAGGCCAGTTGTTGGTTGCAGGTTGTCCCCAAGAAGTGGGCATGGCCCTGGGTGAGGCAGCAAGTCAAGGGCAATGCTCAAGTTTCCCACCTCTTCCCCTTGGCTATTGAATATAATGTTGCTCAGAATGTTGGTCTGCAGATATCTCTTCCAGATCCTGCTTTTAATTCTTTTGGATATATACTCAGTAGTGGAATTGCTGGAGCATATGGTAATTCTCCCTGATGCTGGGAAAGATGGAAGGCAAAAGGAGAAGAGGGTAGGAGGGGATGAGATGGTTAGATAGCATCACTGACCCAGTGGACATGAGTTTGAGCAAACTCTGGGAGATGGTGAAGGACAGGGAAGCCTGGCGTGCTGCGGTCCACTGGCTCGCAAAGAGCTGGACACGACGTAGTGACTGAACAGCACAACAACGTGGTCGTTCTAGTTTCACGTTTTTTGTGGCACTTACTGTTTTCCACAGTGGCTGTGCCATTTCATATCCCTACTGACAGTGCACAAGGCTTCCTATTTCTCTACATTCTCCCCAACACTTGTTATTTTCTGTTTTTTGCTTTTTATTGGCAGCCGTCCTAATGGGTATGAGGTGATATCCTAACTTTGATTTGCATTTGTAAACAAGTTTTTAAAAAGTTAATTTTTGGCCATACCCTGCCACATGTGAGATCTTAGTTCCCTGACCAGGGATAGAACCCACAACCCCTGCACTGGAACCACTAAACCACAGTAGAAGTTCCTTGATTTGCATTTTTAAATCTAGCTTGTTTTTTAAAAGTTTTGTCTTATAATTATAAAAATAGTGCATATTCATTATGGAAAAATTGGAAAACATAGAAAATCATAGTGGAAAAAGAAAAAACTCCCTCAGAATCCTGTTACTTTAACATAATCAGTGATAATACTTTGGTCTGTATCTTTCCAGTCTTTTTTTTTCTGTCCATATTTCCAGATGACTGGTGCTAAGTCATAATACCCCTTTGAGCAATTTAGAAAAAAAGACATCCTGTTCTCTAGGTGAGAACATACCCTGCGCCAGGGTGTATGGCTTTTGACAAGCAGAGAATAGCTAGATTTCAGATCTCACTTGCCCCTAGGGGAGGTAAATTATGCAGTGAAGAACTCCTGTAACCATATGTTGTAGTTCTGAATGTATCAAGAGATTTTTTATATATATATATTTTATAAATCTGAGATCATACTATTTGATAAACTGTGTTTGGATAGGATAGAATTTTAGTTCATTCCTATTTATCAGTTAAATTATTTCCAAAGTTTTGATATTATAAAATCTTGCTAGTATGACAATACTTTTTTTTCCCTTCAAGAAAACTGTGTTTATTTGTATTCTTACCAACAATGTACAAACTTGTTGACCACTCTGCAACACTGTATATTAGTAAATTTTAAATCTCTTGGAGACTATAAATTATGTGTTCACCTTATTAATATTGAAGTTTGGTATATGTGGCCTTTTTCCTGTTACTTGCTGTACATTTGATATGACAATACTTGCACATGAATCTTTGTGTTTAGAATTATGTCTTTATGATAAAGTCCCTAGAAATTGCCTTGAAGACTAAATTAATGAGTGCTTATTATTATGTGCCTTAGACTTTACTTAGGAAAATATAAAGAGATAGAGATGTACAATTCTCATTCCAAACCAATTATCTAGGTACTGTGATTGTTACTTTTAGAGAGAAAGTTGAGGCACAACAAGAAATGAATGAGTACTTATTAAAGTTATTTGATGCAGGTCACAAAGCTGGGAAGCAGTTGAGCTGGGTTTTGAAGACATGACTGTCAGCTGCATCTGCTCTAGAGCCCCTAACATGCTAAAGTGATTCACTTTAAAAGAAAAGACAGATGGTTTTGAGAAGAGTTTTAATAATTAATAAGCCTCATATCATCAGTGGAGTAGACCCTGACCACTTGACAAATTTCCTTAGGAGAAAAGATCATTCAAAAGCAAAGTGTTTTTATTAAGATATTTGGTAGAAAAAAGAATTTGATGGGATGATTAATATTCTCATAGGATATACATTGTTCACTTTTGAGTTCTTTTTAAGGAAAACAACTTTAGAAACTAATTTAAATTTAGATTTAATTTGACTGCAAATGATAATGTCTTCATCCTTTTTTTAGTTTCCAAGGTTTCTGGGTCGATGAAGGGATCATTTTGATGTCCTCATCTCAGAGTGCTCACTTCCCTATGCTACGCCTAAACTTCTGTTTTTTGTTAAAGGTGATATGCTTTGCCCATTTCCTCAACGAGATGTGACGATATGGACTACAGTCTCATGAGCTGTCTGAAAGAACAGTATGTGAAAGTGTGGGTATTAGTAAGATACTACTCTTCTTTTTTTCATATGATCATGGATTTTTGGTACTTTAAATATTTAATGATTTGAGAAATGTATAATACAATATAAGACATAATTACATTTTTAAGTGGGACTAAAGGAGGTGCAGAGAAGGCAATGGCACCCCACTCCAGTACTCTTGCCTGCAAAATCCCATGGATGGAGGAGCCTGGAAGGCTGCAGTCCCTGGGGTCGCTGAAGGTCGGACACGACTGAGCGACTTCCCTTTCACTTTTCACTTTCATGCATTGGAGAAGGAAATGGCAACCCACTCCAGTGTTCTTGCCTGGAAAATCCCAGGGACGGGGGAGCCTGGTGGGCTGCCGTCTATGGGGTCGCACAGAGTTGAACACGACTGAAGTGACTTAGCAGCAGTAAAGGAGGTAACCCTTGAGAAACCTATATGCAGGTCAGGAAGCAACAGTTAGAACTGGACATGGAACAACAGACTGGTTCCAAATAGGAAAAGGAGTACATCAAGGCTATATATTGTCACCCTGCTTATTTAACTTATATGCAGAGGACATCATGAGAAATGCTGGGCTGGAGGAAGCACAAGCTGGAATCAAGATTGCTGGGAGAAATATCAATAACCTCAGATACGCAGATGACACCACCTTTATGGCAGAAAGTGAAGAAGGACTAAAGAGCCTCTTGATGAAAGTGAAAGAGGAGAATGAAAAGGTTGGCTTCAAGCTCAACATTCAGAAAACAAAGATCACGGCATCTGGTCCCATCACTTCATGGGAAATAGATGGGGAAACAGTGGAAACAGTGTTAGACTTTATTTTTTGGGGCTCCAAAATCACTGCAGATGGTGATTGCATCCATGAATTAAACGACGCTTACTCCTTCGAAGGAAAGTTATGAACAACCTAGACAGCATATAAAAAGCAGAGACATTACTTTGCCAACAAAGGTCCATCTAGTCAAGGCTATGGTTTTTCCAGTGGTCATGTATGGATGTGAGAGTTGGACTGTGAAGAAAGCTGAGTGCCGAAGAATTGATGCTTTTGAACTGTGGTGTTGGAGAAGACTCTTGAGAGTCCCTTCTGCAAGGAGATCCAACCAGTCCATCCTAGAGGAGATCAGTCCTGGGTGTTCATTGGAAGGACTGATGCTGAAGCTGAAACTCCAATACTTTGGCCACCTGATGTGAAGAGTTGACTCATTGGAAAAGACCCTGATGCTGGGAGGGATTGGGGGCAGGAGGAGAAGGGGATGACAGAGGATGAGATGGCTGGATGGCATCACCGACTCGATGAACATGAGTTTGGGTAAACTCCGGGAGTTGGTGATGGACAGGGAGGCCTGGCATGCTGTGATTCATGGGGTCGCAGAGAGTGGGACACGACTGAGCGACTGAACTGAACTGAACTGAACTGAAAGAAAATAAGAAAAAGAAGGAAATCTTGTCTAGCTCCTGTACTTAAGAAATCTAATTTTAGTTCTTTAACATATATAACACACCTAGAGAGTATAAAAATAAATAAAATGAGAGAAATTAATGAAAAGTACAAGTTAAAAATGGTTCCTATTATGTTACTAACATATGCATTCAAATCAATGTACTTATTTCTAACTTGTTAATTACTGTAACTTGTACAGTAGTAGGGTTTAAATCAATGGCTGTTTACTGGATGCATGTTGTTAAAAGTGCATCTCTAAACCAGAACTCATATATTGCCAGTGGGAGTATAAATTGGTATAGCTACTTTGGAAAACTGTTTGACAGTTTTAGCTAAATGTCGTTGATACATACAGCCTGTGTGTGGTGTGCATATGCACTCTCAGTTGTGCCCAACTCTGTGACTCCATGGACTATAGCTTGCCAGGCGCCTCTGTCCATGTAATTTTCCAGGCAAGAATCCTGGAGCAGGTTGCCACTTCCTTTTGCAGGGATCTTCCTGACCCAGGGATCGAACCTATGTATCTTGCATCTCCTGTATTGACAGGTGGGTTCTTTTCCATCTGAGTCACTGGGGAAGCCCCTGTATACAGTCTCAGTTCAGTTCAGTTGCTCAGTCATGTCCGACTCTTTGTGACCCCACGGACTGCAGCACGCCAGGCTTCCCTGTCCATCACCAATTCCCGGAGCCTACTCAACTCATGTCCATTGCGTTGGTGATGCCATCCAACCATCTTATCCTCTGTCGTCCCCTTCTCCTCCTGCCTTTGATCTTTCCCAGCATCAGGGTCTTTTCCAGTGAGTTGGTTCTTTGTATCAGGTGGCCAGAGTATTGGAGTTTCAGCATCAGTCCTTCCAATGAATATTCAGGACTGATTTCCTTTAGGATGGACTGGTTGGATTTCCTTGCAGTCCAAGGGACTCTCAAGAGTCTTCTCCAACACCGCAGTTCAAAAGCATCAGTTCTTTGGTGCTCAGCTTTCTTCACAGTCCAACTCTCACATCTGTCATCTAGGAATTTCACTTCTAAGAGAGCGGGATACCTGATTATGCCAGAAAACTTAGAGAAAAGCACAAAAAAGAGAATAAAAATAAACTGTTATCCTAGTATGGAGATAGCAATTGGTACAGATAACATTTTAAAGGAGAACCATATTTTACATACCATTTTGTAGCAGGCTTATTTTATACAATAATGGATTGTGAATGTATTTTCATTTACTAGGTATTTAACAATGTTTTAAAAAGTCTGCCTATAATATTATAACATGGCTAACCCATAACATATTGTGCTTATGCTTACTATAATTTTGTCTTTTGGGTATTTAGGATATTTCTACTTTTTCACTACATTTAAATAACAGTGTAGTAAACATTCATATATGTGAATTTTTAGCAAATATTTGAATATTAGAATAACTTCTTAGAAGTGAAATTTCTGGTTCAAAAAGTATAAACATTTTAGTTATTTAGACACAAATTGCTTAAAATGATTGTGACTTATACTCCCTTCCACACGGCATGATATTGTCCAGCATCCATAATAGGCATAATTTTTTTTAATCTTTGCCAAATTTATAAATAAAAGAAATAGTTGCCTCTTATTCTAGCTTTACTTAATATGATTTGACTTCTTAAAATTATTGACTTTTTAAAAAAAGAATTCTCTGTTCGTCTCCTTTGATTATTATTCTATTCTTATGTCTGTCTTGTTTGTAAGAATGGTTTATTAAGCAGTAGCAATCAAAATTCTTTGCTTAATACTTCTGTTGTGGATATTTTTTTTCTGTTTTATTACCAACTTTTCATACTTGAAACTCTTTTCCCAAACTAGCAAACTCGGACATTTCAGTTTTTCCCTTTGAGAAGGCAGAATTTAGGGGAAACTATCATAACAGATAATTGGTGTTAGGCATTTTTGTTGGACTTCATTTCTTACGTTTTTCATTTCATGTCCTTTCTCTCCTGTTTTCCGTCCCTTTTCTTTACTTTTAGGGCAAAATGGATATATATGAATTTCGTATTTGCAGAGAGAGAACTAACATCCTTAAGTGGCTGCCAGGTGTCAGGTACTGTCCTAGATCCTTGACCACATTAATTCATGTGCATGTTGGGTGCATGTTAAGTCGCTTCCGTCGTGTCCGACTCTGCGACTCTACGGACCATAGCCTACCAGGCTCCTCTGTCCATTGGGATTCTCCAGGCAAGAATACTGAAGTGGGTTGCCATGCCCTCCTCCAGGGAATCTTCCCAATGCAGGAATTGAACCCACATCTCTTGAGTCACCTGCATTAGCAGGTGGGTTTCTTTACCACTAACACCACCAACAACCTTAACAATTATTTTCTTCATTTTATAAGCTGAAGAAATCAAAGATCATCCAAATCATTTGTCCTTTCTTTCTTGTCTTCCTTTTAACTTTCTTACCCTCAACCTACTCCTTTTGAAGTCTTTTCCATCCTTTTTTTTTTTTTTTTAAAGTATTTCTTTTTATTTATTTGGCTGCACTGGGTCTTAGTTGTGGTATGTGGGATCTTTTCTCTTTATTGTGGCATGCAGGGTCTTTAGTTGTGGCATGTGGGATCTAGTTCCCTGACCAGAGATGGAACCTGGGTCCCTTGCAGTGGAAGCTTGAGTCTTAGCCACTGGACCACCAGGGAAGTCCTAAGTCTTCTCCATCTTTGTTCTGGCAATTCCATTCTTCCAGCTGTTAGGCCAAACTGCTCAGCATCCTCCTTGTTTTCTTTTTTATAGCCGAATATATTTGGTAGAAATATTAAAATAATCATTACAGTTCCTCTCACTGTGGAAGCCAGTGAGGGAAACCCCTTCTGTAATCAAAGTAATAATTTTTGATCATGCAACAATGCATTTTTGTTATTATGATCATAGGTAGAAACTGTATTTCAAAGCAGATTGATATAGATTTCAAAGAGGCCTGGACTTACAGAGTAAGTGAAATTTATTTAAATATAAAACAGCTACCTCATATGCTGCTGGCATACTCATATTCACAGTTTATAAAGTAAAAAAACTAAACTGTTAAGGTCCGCTCTGAAATAGATGCATTTTCATTAATACATGCACTAGTTAGGTCTCTTCTTCTAAAACAGGGAGAAAGTCATATTTTTTAAGGAATAAACTCAACATGTCAGCAGCAAATTTCAGTTACTCCTTGTCCTCCACACTCCATATCCAGTCTTCGAGGATTCCCTGTCAACTCACTCCATCCGCTACCTCTGTCTCCCTGGCCCAGTTGCTCTCCTTTTGCTCCTGGGTTATTTCTGTAGCCTCTCACTGGTCTCTGCGTCAGCCCTCACCCACGACTGTCCTCAACCCAGCAGTCAAAGTGATCCTATTACAAGGTGTCAGAAGATGTCACTTTCCTACACAAGCCCCTCCAGTGACTTCCAGCTCACTCAGCGTGGGGGCCTCCTTTGATCCATGTCACCTCTCCCTCTTCTCTAACTTCTCTCCTTTCTGCCACAGTGGCCTCCTGGTTGCTCCCAGCACACTCAGGCATATTCCTGCCTCTGCCTCAGGGCTTTTGTACTTGCTGTGCTTTCTGCCTCAAAAGTTATCAGCTCAGATATCTTGTTTCCCACTTCCTTCAGGCCTTTGCCCAAATATCTCCAGCAGCTTTCTTTGATCGCCTATATAAGAGAACATGCCGCTTACTCCTTATGTTCTGTCCCTGTCTAATTTTTCTCCACAGCATTTCTAATCATTTGGCATGAGTGCATGCTCAGTTACTTCAGTCATGTCCACCTCTCTGCGACCCCATGGACCATGGTCTACCAGGCTCCTCTGTCCATGGGATTCTCCAGGCAAGAATACTGGAGTGGGTTGCCAGTTCCTTCTCCAGTGATAAAGTATGGAGTGAAGTGAAGTTGCTCAGTCGTGTCTGGCTCTTTGCGACCCCATGGGCTGTAGCCTACCAGGCTCCTCCGTCCATGGGGTTTTCCAGGCAAGAGTCCTGGAGTGGGTTGCCATTTCCTTCTCCGAATCATATGGCAGTCCACATATTTTCTTTATCATTTGTGTCTCCTGCCTGGAAGGTAGACTCCATGAGGGCTACAATTTTTGTTTTTGTTCTCTGCTGTGTCCCCAATCCCTAGGAGAATGCCTAGCATGGAAAAAACACTCTATAATGGTTGAATAAATGATTCCCCCACATCCCAATTGTTAGAACAGGCCCTGACCTGCTGGGCAGAACTTCCTGGCTCCTATGCTTCTATCTCCCTGTCCTTCCGCAGCTTTTAGTTAGCCACCTGTCTTGGACTTGTGATAGGTGGAAGGTTGGTGAATTCTGAGAGTTATTTGCAGCAGGTGCATCCCTGCTGCAGTCATCAAGAATAGCAGTGGTGGTAGAGCCGGAAGTGTGAAGTTTTTGCATCCTCTGATTACCAAGGTTGCAAGAGAGAACCCGAAGCTAGATAGACTAGATTTTCGTTGTCACTGGATGCCATTCATCGAGAATGGAGGGAGGAAGATATACTTCCTCCAAAGGAGAATCTGGTGAGGCGCCAGCAGGATGTTGCGGGTAGGAAAAACCCCACATCCGCCTTTGCAAGCCATAGTTCGGCCCAACCCGCTCTGATTGCAGCTCACCTCAAGTTTCAGCCACACCAACCACAGGGCTCTGGAAATGCCAAGAGAGCCTCTAACCAGGAATTTGATTCCTCCTCCTGGATTTAAAGTTCAGAAAGCAGATCCTCGACTTTACCATCCAAACAGGCAAGGAGCGTGGAAGGAGGAAAAATGGGGAGGAAGAGGTGGCAGTGCTAGCAAGACAATGGGCAGGGTCTCCGATGATAAGCAGCCAGCAAACATGGAGTCCGGTCGTCCGTGGTCCGAGGTCTGGGTTCTGGAAAGGTCTGGGTTCTGGAAAGGTCTGGGTTCTGGAAAGGCAGTGCCAAAGGCCATCGCCATACCCTTGGGCGATAGGGAAATGGATTCCCAACCTGCTCTCTCATTTTCCGAGGAGTTGTGAGATGGGGAAGTTTCTTTTTGCTGTTGAACTGTCCAGTTAAAGAGCCCTCATATTTGGGGGAAAACTGCCAGTGAACTGTGACACGTACACCTATACTCACAGGGTGCGTGTCGCATGGAGGTGTCTCACTTTCTCCATTCAGCAGAACCCAAGTAATGAGCCTTTTGGCACGACTGTAAACGTAGTGTGTGTGTGTTCGTGAAGGGGTGTAGTTCCAGCGATAGACGAGTCCCCAAGGGCGAGGTGTCCTCCATTTCGCGGGGTTCAAGTTTCGGTGGAAACTTTCCCTCAGAGGCTCCGCCTCCTTCACCTTGGCAACGGGCGCCGGGGCCACGTCGCAGCCGATTCGGCTCCTCTCCACCCTGCACCTGGCGGCCACGCGCTGGGGCAGGGGCGGGGCCTGCGAGGGGCGGGGCCTGCGGGGCGGGGGCGGGGCCGGTGGGGCGGGGCCGGGCGCGCGCTCCCCGGGGCCGGCCTAGCAGGTTGGGCCCCTCCCCGGCCGAGCCCCGCCTGCGCTCCCGAGGGCGCGGGGTAGTGGGCGGGGGAGCCGGGGAGCGGCGCGACTCCGCCACCCGCTGACGCACCGTCGGCGAGTTGCGCTCGGACCTTCTCCCGCCTCGTCCTTTCCCGGGGAGCCGCTGTAGACTTGGAGCCGGGCGTGGGGGAGCTGAGCAGAGATCTGAGAGCCTCGGCCCGCCCGGGAGCGGAGCGGACTGTCCCGGACTCGGCGAGGAGCCCCGTCCCCCTTCCTCGCGGCGTGCGGCGCGGGCAGCGGCACAAACTTTCTGCACTGTCCCCCCACCGCGCCCTCGGGAGGAGGAGCCGCGGCCACTGACAGGTACGTGGCGCGCGGTTCTGAGACTTGCGCTTGAGGGGGTCTCTTGCTTTAGGGGTTGTGGGAAGCGGGAGGGAAGAAGCGCCTCTTCCTGAGCTCTCAGACCGGACGGGAGGCGCAGGAATTGGGAGCGGGCCCTTGGGAATAGCCCAGACAAGGTCTCTGTGTCGGGCCAGGCGCGGCGGGGAGGAGGTTGGCTCCCCGAGCCGCGGGACCGGGCGTTACTCTGTGACTGATCCCGAGGGAGAGAGAGCTAGCTTGTTTTGACGGAGAAGGATGACATTAGGGCTCTCCACCCTTTTCTTGGTCCCTGGGGCCGGAGAGCTGAGTCCTACGGGAGAAATAGGCAAAGGCAAAGAGGTCTGGGGCTCAGTTTTCCTCTCCAGACCTTGTCGCTTTTATACCAGAGGCGGAGGCGGTGCCACTCTGAAGTTTGCTGTACTTGCCAGGTGTGAAGACTTACTCGTTGGGTGGCTTTTGCTCAATTTCATCAAGTTCTCTAATGAAACTGCTTTCAAGTCGTAGTTATTATTGACGGTGATGATGATGGTGTGTGTGTGTGTGTGTGCGCCCTGCTCCGACCTTAACAAAGGTCCTTTGTTATAATTCCACTTCTCGGGAGTGGAACTGCTGTCCTATTTCAAGAGCCCAGCCAGAGCCAGGTGTGATGGCAGGGGTAGCCTTGTTTCCTGGGGACTTTGGGAATCAAATGGGCAGGTCTAATGAATTAGCCCAGTTCTGTCCCACCCACTTGGATCCATCCATTCTTAATAGAGCCCGGTTTTGTTAATCCCAGACTCCTAATTTATCCTGCTCTGTTATGAATGGATGGATTCTGTAATAACTAAAATGGGAAAAGAATCTGAAAAAAGAATGGATATATGAATGTGTATAACTGAATCACTTTGCTGTACACTTGAAACTAAGACAACATTGTAAATCAACTATATTCCAGTATAAAATAAAAATTAAACAAAAAATAGACCCAGCTTCCACCATTCAGCAGGTGCTGCAACCTTCGCCATCCAAGGTGAGGAATATTCCCAGTGGAAGAGAGGAGATCAAAACAGAGGAGAGAGAGTCCTGAGGAGGAGGAGCGAACAGTGCACACCACTTGTTGCTTCCCTGTAGACTGGGCCTGCTGCCTGCCTTCCCTGGAAGGGGCCTGCTATCAGATTCATCTCATTAGAAGTCAGCTGCTCTCTGCTAATAGCCACAGCAGCCCTGATGAAATTATGTAGGTCATTGAAAAATAATTCCTGCTTAATCACCTTTATCCTGTTGATTAGTGAGAGAAAAGATTTCCTCTCCTTAATGTACCATGTCTGGTTGGCAGGGTCACCTGCCTGACCTCAAATTCACTTGGACACCTGGCCCCGGACAGGATGTTTTCCCTGAAACTGCCCAAACGTAGCGTACCACAGCCCAAGTCCACATTTGGAGAACTTTAGTGGTCTCCACTGGACAGAAATCGAACAGGAGATTCAATCTGTACATTTACGGCTTAATGTGGCATACTTGCTGGATTTAGATAACCCTTTCAGATAATTAAAAGCTGGTTTCTTTTAGTTCCAGTTAACCCCTCTCTGCCAGGTTCATAGAAATTGTTTCCATGTTTGTCTTGAAATAAAGTTTGGGGTCCCATTTGTCATTTGTCCTGTAGATTTAGGAATAGGATTTAACTGTGTGGGGCAGATGGAAAAGACAAGAGAAACTGCCTATCACTGAACTAGATTCAGAGAGAGATTTAGAGTGGTTTCACAATCTAGGCACAACTACCCAGCTAGCTTCCTACCTTCCCCTAAATAGAGACAGTACGGTTGTATCACTTTATATAAAAGAAAAGATATTTATTTGGCTGAGCTGGGTCTTAGTTTCAGCACGTGGGATCTTCAATCTTCATTATGGCATGCAAAATCTTTAGTTGTGGCATGTGGGATCTAGTTCTGTAACCAGGCATCCACCTGGGGCCCCTTGCTTTGGGAGTGTGGAGTCAGCCCCTGGACAACCAGGGGAGCCCAGGTTGTATCACTTTTAATGTAGGCCTTTGAAGACCAAAAATGAGAGGACTGTGTCGATAATACACTGCTGGACAGTTCTTCATGATAACTTCTCGAAATTGGTTCAAAACACTTTCTCTGCAGAGTTCTTTTCTGCCAGAATAGGAAGTCAATAGATTATGTCTGCAGGTCAGAAAGCAGATGTACAAATAATGTTGAAATATAGAGGTACATATTAGCAGAAGCCTGAGGTGTGACTTTGGAAATTATGTTCTTGTTTCACTTTTTGAAAGAGAATTTTATAAGAAAGCTCCCTCTCTCTGCAAATATAAAACAGAGCTGCTTTCTCTGATCCCTGCCTAGATGCCCAATGTTCTGTGCACATTTGTCTCATTGGGTGATACATAGGCCCTTGGAAGAGCTGGCCCCTCAGGTTTTGACCGTGGAACATGATTTAGTTCATCCTTACTTCTCACACTTCCGTGAAGTGTGAACACCTTTACTTCACTCTTACTCTTGATGACGTCTGCCTCTTAGTTTTTAGCCTACACAGGAGAACAGTGCTCAAGTGGCCAAGTAGCTTCAGGAACTTCATTTATAGGGATCTCTTAGTGAAGACAATAACAGAAAGTAACTTTTTTTGTGGATCTTGAGATGGCTGACTTAACCAAAAAGGCAGCTCTTGCCATCGCTTCTTGGACATTTGGCTAAGATCAGATGTAGTATGGGGGCTTCCCTGGTGGCACAGTGTTAGAGAATCCTCCTGCCAGTACAGGAAATGCAAGAGATGCAGATTCCACCCCTGGGTTGGGGAAGATCCCCTGCAGAAGGAAATGGCAACCTACTCCAGTATTCTTGCCTGAAAAATCCCGTGGACAGAGGAGCCTGGCGGGCTACAGTCCCTGGGGTTGCAAAGAGTCGGAACATGACTGAGGGACCGAGCACACACCATATTTGTGCTTTGTGATTCAACCATTTTGAAGTTCGTGCTATTATGTTCAGATTATACAGGAGGAAAACAGATGAGATTCAGAGAAAATAAGAAACTTTTAGGTGCATATTTTGTTCCTATATGTGTTGAACTCAGACCCAAGTGCAGTGTTTCTGATTTAGAGGCCAGGCTTTTAATTTTTTCTCTGCTACATTTTGTGCAGTGTTTGGATGCAAAATGGGGTCTTATTTCTCCTTAACCAAAATACGTGCTCATGGGGGACTACAGAAACATGTACTTACACGTGTGTGTACATGCATGTCATCTTTATATCTTTTGCATCTTAACAGTGTGGCTGCACCCCACGAGGTGGGGTAGGTAAATAAATACCCTACTAGTTGCCATAAGGAACTTTGACTAGGATCTACAGTTGAAAAAATCAGAAAATAGAATATAAGTGTGGGGTTTACAAATATGGAATTAATTACTAGAAGAAACATCTAAAAGAGTTGAAAGGGCTTCTTTTGGAGAGTGGAACTCAAGGGTGAGGAGGAGCCAGGCAGGACTCTGCTGTTTTTGGCCAAGTACCTTATAACCTTATACCTTATATTTTATGCTGTGTACATGTGTATTGCTTTTTTAGGTCTTCTTTGGCAAGGAAAGAGTAAAGGTTTGTTTTTCGAATTTTAGAGTCAAAAGGGACCGCAGAGATTATTTCCAGCCCTTTCCTCTTGTAGGTGAGGAAATTGAAATATAGTTGAATTGTTTCGCTAAGGTCTCCCAGGTTCACACCCTTCCCCAGGCAGGTGGAACTTTCCTCGGTGCTTGTGATTCCTTAGTTGCCTTTCCAGGCATTGCTCCCTTCTCCTTTCTGTCTACTTTTTACAGTGTTTGATTAGGTTGTTGGACTTTGGATTCAAAAATAGGTAATTATCTGTAATTCCTCATATTTCTATCACAAAAATGCTTCAGAGTCTGCATAATCTGTACACTTTCAAGGTTAATTCTATAATAACTTTTAATTAGGATTAGAGACACGTTTACAGTCTGCAGCTATTCAGAAATTAACGGTGTTACTCAGTTCAGTTTGATAAATACTGGAGTTTGGCTTAAACTTTTATCCCGAGAAGCTATTACTAATGGGAGATGATAAGAAGGTCTTTCTGATATCTATGTGGGTTGTTTAATTTTGAAATTCTGAGACTAAGGGAACAACGGTCTTCCAAGAGAGAGGCTGAGGCAGGTGATATAGCAGAACTATAATAGAAAAGTTTTTAACACTCCAAGATTTCTCTTTTCTTTATACATGAGATTTTCTACTTTCCCTCTAAAATTATATCACCAACTTAAAACTTTATTTTTTTCTGATTATACACACAATACATATTATTCAACATTCAAACACTACAGAAATGTGTAATGTTGAAAATGAAAAGTGCACTATGATGTTGTATTCTAGAGAAAGTTCCCCCAAATTTTCCTAAATTAAAATATATTTATAATTGTGATTTTAATAACAAGTGGGGGTAAAATAGCACAACTTTCAACTTAATTTTTAACTTAATATGCATTGAAAATATTTCCATAGCCATACATACAGATCATACTGTGTAGTATTGCATCACAGGTAATTTAAACAATTTCCTATTGTTGGAAATGTGGGGGGTTTCCCATTTTCCCATAGTAGGAATAATACTTTGGAGAACATCCTTGAAAGTATATCTTTGTACACTAGGGTAGGAGAGGTTTGTGAAAGAGTCGGAGGGATGAAAAGTTAAATATCTCTAATTTATACTTCCTCCAGTAGTGTCTCTACATTTTAAACTATATTAGTGGCTTTTTTATTTTTGAATGTATTGGACCAAAGATAGAAATTATTAATATATGAGCAGACTCTGAAACAAAAGGTCATAGTAACAAAAGGCGCTGAGCTTTTAGGTGAGGCTCACCTCATTTCAGATTTTTTTGGTTTTAATGTTTTCCCCAAGAGAATATAGTAATTGATAACAGCTCTAAAAATACTCTGCAGTTGTTGGATGAGCTGCTAATTACTTTTTATGGAGCATAGTTAAAAAATTTTTTTTTAAGGAACATTATTCTAGGACATGCCATTAAGGAGTTCAGGGAATCCACTAGGCTTTGCAGAATGCAGAGTGAGTGTGTATTATCAGGTCCTGTTCTTGTATGAAAATTTACCTCTGTTGAAATATTGGTCATGGGTCAATTTTAAGATCTTTAGATCTACAGAAAGTCCCAAGAACTAACTTTACTCATCTATGTGTGGAGAAGGCAATGGCACCCCACTCCAGTACTCTTGCCTGGAAAATCCCATGGACTGAGGAGCCTGGTGGGCTGAAGTCCATGGGGTCGCTAAGAGTTGGACAGGACTGAGCGACTTCACTTTCACTTTTCACTTTCATGCACTGGAGAAGGAAATGGCGACCCACTCCAGTGTTCTTGCCTGGAGAATCCCAGGGACGGTGGAGCCTGGTGGGCTGCCGTCTATGGGGTCGCACAGAGTCGGACACTACTGAAGCGACTTAGCAGCGGCAGCAGCAGCAGCAGCATGTGTGGCAAATGTGAAATATAATACTTGGCTAAATTTCATGACCTAGGCTCATTGAAGCAGGAACATTTCAGGAATTCCTGTGGCAGAGTTTGTATTGGTCATCTTAGAGAGCTGATTAATATTTTCATGGAGTCCAAGCTTTGTTCATAACCATTCAGTTAGAGGATTATGTTTCATTCCTCAGGATGAATACCTTCTGTTTTGTTTGTCTTCATGGAACTTGTACTTGGAGTTCATTCATGATTTTCTTTGTAACATATTAGAATGAGCATAAAAACATCTTAACAAATATAAATGTACACACATGCACACTTATATATATATATATATACACATACCCCATGTGTGTATATACACACACACATGTGTTATACATGTGTGTATTTATGCATAAGTAATATAAGCTATACTTTAAAAATATGATCATCAGTAGGTCATTTAGCATAAATATTTGGTGCACCCTTAAAATTAAGATGATGTCTGCCCATATTTATTTTATTAGGAAAAATGCTTCTTGATATCTTTTATATGAAAAATTTCTTAATAAATTAAGAATTTTTTAGGATACAGGTGAAACTTCATTGTATATAGTTCTTACATTTTGGGGTTTTTTTGTGGGAAGATGAAACATTTCTTGTGTATTAGTCTTGGTTATTGCCTGTTCTCTAACACTGTTACTTTTTTAATAAGTTGAATATTTAAAATCCCTCCTGTTTGTGATATATTTCAGAATGTTTACGCTTTGCTTATTTTAAGCAAGATGCAGTAATGTTTATGAAAAAAGTGGCAACAGGACTTTCACTGGCCTTGATTTGCTTCAGGAAATACTAGACAATGTGCTGTTTACTCGAGTTGTATTAAAAACTTAATGGTTAATGCTAATTTCTTATCAGCTTGATGAGGTTTGTCCGTCAGTTTCCTCCTTGTACTTCTCCACTGGGCTCATGTTGAGGACTTTGGGTGTCTGATTTGGAAAGTGGACCCTGCATTCGCTCTTTATGAATCAGCTTGTAAGCTGTGGTTTGGTTGTTTGGGGGCTGGTTGTGTTGCTCCTCCCTTTTTTCCTCCTAAAGTCATCCTACCTCTTGATCATGTTTTAGGATTAGTGTGCCACCTAGGAATGGTCATTCCTCCACAGTGAATCACAAAACAAGTCGCTCTTGCGGGACTTTCTGACTCAAGCCTGACTGATTGAACCTGCTGTCCTTCGGGCTTCTGTGGAGGTGGGGCGGGCACTCCTGGAGCAAACTCGCAACTTGGCTCCCTCCCCTACACAGGTGATCCCTAAATCTGCATCCTCATTGCTGACCTTTGAAATCCTAGGCTTGCTTCTCCAGTTCCTGCTGCATAGGTCTTTATTTGGATCCTGACATCCTATTAAACTCTAGGATGACGAGAGTAACTCCTCTTGGTCACCTAGCTGAGTACCTTATTGTGAACAGAATCCTATTCGTGTGTGTTGTTCACGGTCTGCGTCTTATCATCACGTGGGCAATTATAATGTGTTTTACCTTGTTTTCATTTCCAGTTTTTCTTTCTAGAATCCATTTGTATGCCATGATTGGTCTGATTCTTTACAGTACAGCTTTGCTTATGTCACTGATCATGGTCTCCTTGTTGCCTACTGAGTAACAAGTCAATTCAGTGTATAATGGCTAAATTTAGGTGCCAAATTTAATTGATTGGGTGACAGGTTGTCCAGGGATTTGATTAAATGTTGTTTTGGGTGTGTCTGGGAGGGTGTTTCTGGATGAGCTTGACTTTGGAATTGGTAGACTGAGTAGAGCTGATGGCCTTTCTATTGTGGATGGGCCTCATTCAGTCCACTGAAGACCTGAATTGAACAGAAAGGCCGAGGAAGGGAGAATTCGCGCTCTCTGCCTGACAGGTTTTGAGCCAGGACATCCATCTTCTGTGCCTTTGGCCTTAAGTTTGGACTTGAACTGTATTATCAGCTGTTCCTCTCTGGCTTGCCAACTGCAGATCTTGGGACTTCTCAGCCTTTGTAATTGCATGAGCCAATTCCTTATAATAAACGTTTCTGTCTGCTTTAAACGTTTCTGTCTGCTTATATATATATATATATGGAAATGTGCATCCTTTATTTATTTTTAAATTTTTTGGTGGAGTATAGTTGCTTCACAATGTTGTGTCACTTTCTGCTGCACAGCAAAGCGAATCAGCTATATGTATACATACATCCCTTCCTTTTTGGGTTTCTTTCCCATTTAGGTCACCACAGAGCACTGACTAGAGTTCCCTGTGCTGTCCAGCAGCTTCCCATTAGTTACATACTTTATACATGGGAGTGTAAATATGTCACTCCCAGCGTCCCAGTTCATCCCACCCCCACCCCTTTCTCCCGCTGGTGTCCGTGTTTGTTCTCTCCGTCTGTCCGCCTCCCTTACCTGTATGTCTTCGGTTGGTCTGTTTCCCTGGCGATCCCTAACACTCAGGGCGTCTGTGGTGTGCCCCATGCAGGCCCTCTCTCAGGCTGCCATGCCGATCTGTTCTCCATTCCTGAGCACACCTACCTATTCCTTTTCCACTCTCTCTGCTGGGACTGGTCCTTCCTCTTTCCTATCTCGGTGATGTGAATTCTTCAAATCCAGTTCCGAGCCTGTGTCCTCCATTAAGCCTTTCTTGGCTATCTTTTCCTGTAGCAGTTTCCTGGCAACTGAGCCTCTGTACTGAAATATTAGGAATTTAGTCATTAGACATTAGCTTTCTAGTGTTAAAAAATCTTTAATACAATTGTTCTTGTTCCCAGTTATATTATAAACTCCATGAGGACTCGGATCAAGCTCTATACTGCAAATCCTCCACTGTTCTTGGTTTTGCTTCACATAGTAGGTGGTCAGTGTTTACTGATTTTCTTTTAAAGCACTAAGCTCTACTGAGGAAGGAGAGGCAAGTGTGGGGCATGTGTGCTCAGCCCCCCACCTTGTGCCCAGGGAAGAAATGTCTAGCTCATTGCCCACAGGACCCAGAACTCTTTATCAGAGCAGTGCTCCAGGGAGACTCTGCCAGTTGTTTGGAGTTGTTACTAGAAACAAAACTTATACATTGTCCTTGACCTAGAGCTAACTTTTCCTGAGAAAAAGTTGAGCCATATTTAAAGTTCGGTTTAAATATGAAGTACTGGTTTGCAACTATTCTTGCTCTCATCTGCTTTGCTCTTGTCTCTTGTAATTCCCTTTGCTCTGCCTGTGGTGAAGTCATTTTGTATCTTCCTCCATAATTACGTTACATAGCATGTTGGTATCAATAATTTTGAGCAAGGGTCAAGAAGATGAAATATGGAAAAAGAGCTCTGTGTTCCTAGGCAATTTGGGTTTGTCCAATTTTATGCACATTTCATTCAAGCTCTGTTTGATTTTCCTCATTTCTCCTGCAGTTAAATGTAGTTTTTGAGGAACATCGTTGCAAATCTGACCTCCTTATGCACTTTGGTATGTCTTTTAATCTCGGAGTATTTCAGATCCTCTGCACATTCCTTCTCCCTTCCCCTGCTGTCCTGCACTTATTTTCTAACATATTACAATTTACTTATTTATTTTGTGTATTGTTTATCAGTTAACCCCCAAATAAGAACGTAAAGCTCCACGAAGGGCAGGGATCTCTGCTGAATTAGTTTTGACTCTCTTTGGCTGTGTCCCAAGATGTAGACCAGTGCCTGCCATTCAGTAAAGTGTTTGTTGAATTGAATGGGAGTTTGCTGTCGTTTTTTTTTCAAAGATTAAAAAAAACTATTTATGTATTTGGCTGCACTGTTTCTTCACTGCAGCACACAGGATCTTCAGTCATGTCAGACAGAATCTAGTTCTGTGCCCAGGGATCAAACCCAGGCCTCCTGCGTTGGGAGTGCAGAGTCTTAGCCACTGGTGGCTTAGCCGGTTAGCCAGCCACCACGGAGGTCCTCGGGAGCTTGCTGTCTTGAAAATTCTTCACACCCTTGGTTGTCTGGGCTTTCTTTTAAATCCTGTTGGCCCCTCTTCCTTTTTCCCTTCTTGTTACTGAAGGTCCCTTCTATTCAGACCTGGGCTTCCCAGGTGGCACTTGTGGAAAAACACCTGCCTGCCCATGTAGGAGACATCAGAGACAAGGGTTCAATCCCTGGGTTGGGAATATCCCCCAGAGGAGGGCATGACAGCCCACTCCAGTGTTCTTAGCTGGAAAATTCCATGGACAGAGGAGCCTGGCAGGCCACAGTCCATAGGGTCACCAAGAGTCGAGCATGACTGAAGCGACTTAGCACCTCCAGACCGAGTCAGGCTCCAAACCACATACCCACCTGTCCCGCAGGTTGCTGCCTTCCTTGCAGCCGCATCTATAGCAGGACTGATTTAGAGTCTCCTGGCTGTTTGTGGCTTGAAGAGCACTGTCGCACATACAGTCTCATCTGAAGTCGTTTTGTGTCGGTGGCGGTGCTGAGTGCTTTAGGGCTCGTCTTTCACCAGAGCATGCAGGTTAGCAAAGTCCTGTGGCATCAAGGGGTACGCCATTCTCCAGTGTGTGCTGGGCACACTCTCCCCTTGGCTCTGCTCTTGCCAGCTTATAACTAAGGAGCGTGCCTCTTTGATAGCAGCTCTGGCCTTCTTAGGAACAATCACTGTCTTCCTCAGAAGAGTGTATGTATGGTATAAGCCCCCAAGTAGAGTGGAAAAAGTGAGGAAGGGAAAAGAAAAAGAGACAGACAACACCAGCACGTGTATGGGACACTTCTCACTGGAAAGTCCTTGGGTAGATGCTGAAAACAGTTGTTGCCTCGAAGTTAGTTTAATAGAGTAGTTCCAGCAGCAATTGGACACAGAAGCATGGAATCGAAAACCTTGGCCTGAAGGATGCAGATCGTGTAGAGATGGGAACTGGTGATTTTTGGGTTCTCTGTCAGTAAATTGCTGTTCCTGTCTCCTGGCCTGTCGTCACTGAGCTAAGAAGATGGAGCCATTTTCTTCCTAAAGGGCTTCTGTTCTTGCCTCCAAGCCATGGGAGTGCTCAATAACTATTAGTGTCTAATGATGACACAGGAATGTTCCTCTGAGCAATTGCAGAGCTGAAGGCGTGTCTCACAGCGACAGGCTCTCACAAATCTCCTTTTGCTGTTTTGAAATATCACCGCCAGGGGAGTTGTATACATCTTGTTTAGGCAGAGGGGTCTTAAATATTCATCCTTTTACCTCTTCCTTAAGAGGAATGCCAGCATTTCATCTTCAGGCTGCCAGTAGTAATTTTGGAGAAATTGTATTATGACTTTTTCAAGGTACTTATTTTCATATAGCTCATTTATTTATGCATCCATATATTAAGTATGCTTGATGACGAAGGGCATGTACTTTGAGGTCAGTGGAGAGTCAGGGGTTAAATGGAGGTCTTTGGTGAATTATACTCTCTGGTAAGGTAATTAGCAAGTATTTATTGTTGTGGGAGGCAACGTGGGCATGGTGGAGAGAAGGTGCAGTTTGGACACAAATCTGGCTCAGACCTCTGCTTTGCTATTTAATAATTGTGTCTGAACCTGTTACTTTCCTGGGATGAACCTTAGCTTCTTTATGTTTTTATGCTCAGTCATATCTGACTCCACAGCCCCATGGACTGTAGCCACCAGGCTCCTCTGTTCTTGGGATTCTCTAGGCAAGAATACTGCAGTGGGTTGCCATTCATCCTTCAGGGGATCTTCTGACCCAGGGATTAAACCTACATCTCCTGTGTCTCCTGTATTGGCAGGTGGATTCTTTACCACTTGGGCCATCGGGGAAGCCCAAGTTTATAATGCACCCCCCACCGCAGGAATTTTCCTTGAGGGTTAAATAAGATAACGCATCTGAAATGCTTACCATGGAAGTAATAATCAGTACATGGTAATTGTTATTTATGTACTAAATCTCTGTTGGCAGTCTTCTAGGGATTGTTAGTGGGATTCTTTCAAAAGTTATGAGTTAATATGTCTACAAGGCCACAAAAAATGTTGACAGACATGTATTTGACACACAAAAAATTAGGACAGCTTGTGATTAAGTGTTATTTGTACAGAAAGTAAGCATGCTGCTGCTGCTGCTAAGTCACTTCAGCTGTGTCTGACTCTGTGTGACCCCATAGACGGCAGCCCACCAGGCTCCACCGTCCCTGGGATTCTCCAGGCAAGAATACTGGAGTGGGTTGCCATTTCCGTCTCCAGTGCATGAAAGTGAAAAGTGAAAGTGAAGTCGCTCAGTCGTGCCTGACTCTTAGCGACCCCATGGACTGGAGCCCACCAGGCTCCTCTGTCCATGGGATTTTCCAGGCAAGAGCACTGGAGTGGGGTGCATTGCCTTCTCTGAAAGTAAGCATAAGAAACCAGAAATGTAGAGGTCACTGTGGTGGGGATTTTATTAGGATTCCTTTGGTTGTAAGTTATTAGAAATTTCAACTATATGGAAAGGGAATTTATTGACTCACATGGTCAAAGGTATGAGAGAAGTGAAGGAGGTATTGGAAGCCAAAGCTGGAAACTCCTATACCACTGAGAGTCTCAGTGTCTTTTCCCTACTTCTTCCTACTTCTCTCTGGTTCAGTTTTCTCCATGTGGCTGAGGGCATGGCTGCCCGAAAGCCAAGGATCACCCAGAAAGAGGGCCTGAGCTTTTAATCTACATCTCAGAATCCCAGGGCTGCCTCTGATTGACCTCCCTTGGATGGTACCCTCTTCCCTGTGGCCGGCGGCATACGTTATTTGGTAATTGGCAGCCCCGTCTAGAAACACATCGTTTGGGTGGAGAAAAGGAGCAGTCTCCTGAAAGAAGGATCATGCCATTCTCAGAAGAAGGGTGGGTGCTGGATGCAAGAGTAGGAGCTGTGTTTATTGCCGAGGGCAAAGAGGACAGCTTGAGCTGGTTGCAGGGAGAGCGTCAGGTGTGCAGAGCACCGACCAAAGGCACCAAGTCCAGAATGAGAAGATGGGTTATTATCAGTAAAACAGGATCTGGTAGCCTCAGGTTGACTGGTTCGAAGGGGTTGGTTGAAGAGTTTGGACTGGTCTGATTGGGCGTAAATCCTGAGAATTGACATCAAATTGACATAGTTATGTTGGGTCCTGCCTTTTGTTCTTTAAAAATAGGTTTCATATTGTAGATGGAGTATTTGAACTGGTAACTTGAGGACTAAGTGGAGTGTACTTGAGAAGTTACCCTCATTGAGTCAGACCAGGGTAGTCTTAATAGTCAAGAGGCAGATATCTGTCTAATACTACCTTAAAAAGGTGTTATCAAGCACTTACCTTACTTTTCCTGTTTTTTAAAAAACCAGTGCTGTCTTTCAGAGGAACCAACAAGTGTTTTGCACAAAAGCCTGATTTTTAGAATTCCAACTCATAAGTGCAGAAGGAATGACATAAAGAAAATATTATCATTTTATTACCTGTAATGAAATAACAGGAGAAGGCAGTGGCAACCCACTCCAGTACTCTTGCCTGGAAAATCCCAAGGATGGAGGAGCCTGGTAGGCTGCAGTCCATGGGGTCGCTAAGAGTCGGACACGACTGAGCGACTTCACTTTCACTTTTCACTTTCATGCATTGGAGAAGGAAATGGCAACCCACTCCAGTGTTCTTGCCTGGAAAATCCCAGGGACAGGGGAGCCTGGTGGGCTGCCATCTCTGGGGTCGCACAGAGTCAGACACGACTGAAGCGACTTAGCAGCAGCAGCAGCAGCAATGAAATAACAACCTAGGGAATGATTGTCAGTGACTCCTGAAACTTAGGTCAAAGGGCAATTGGGAACTTTATAATTGATAACATCAGACAGAGAATCCCTGTACCCACTGATCAGTGTTAACGTTACAAAAAGAGAAAAAAGTAAATACGTGCCCCCTAATTGGATAAAATAGGAAATATATAGAACCATTTGACATTACTTATCAAAAACCTGAATATGATTCTAATTAAGACTTTGTTTCTAACTGCTAGTTTATAAGAAGCACAGGAAAAAGGGGACCATGTTTAAAAATATCATGGAGATGTGATCAGCCAAATCCAGAATGTAGATATATCTGCAGAACAAGTTATTTTGTTTGTTCAGTAAATAAATGGCAAGAAAAACAAAAGAAGGAAGAACTATTATTTTTTTCCCCAAAGTCAGTGTCAGATAAGTGTTTTCATTTATTATATTTGAAAAAGTTGCCTGAGACTTAAGAGACATAAGTATTTTTGTATCTTGATTTGGCTAAATCACCACAAAGTTATAAATTATAAATATGAAATTAAGGCAATTTGGGAAATTTAAACTCTGGATTTAGACACATTAAAGGACTTTAACAAAGGGAATGATCATGGTATTATTTTAAAAAAGAGTATTTCTTAAATATACATAATAAAAAATTTTCAGTTTGTATAATATTGTGTTAGTTTCCTATAACTATGGTAACATTACCACTGACTGGGTGGATCAAACAACAGAAGTTATTCTCTCATAGTTCTGGAGACTCGAAGTCTAAAGTCAAGGAGTAGGCAAGGCCATGGTCCCTGTGCGATGCTAGGGGAGAATTCTTTCTTCTTCGCTGGAAGCTGTCCTTGGTCTGTGACTGCATCTCTCTGTCCCACCTCGCTTGGCTTTCTCCTCTTGGGATGTCTGTGTCTTGTCTCCTCTCCCTCTTTCCTATAAGGATACATGGGATTGCATTTAGGACTTACTTGGATAATCCAAGATGAATTCCTCCTTAAGACTGAAAGTTATAGCTGTATTTTTTCCCCTATATAAACTAATATTCAGAGCATCTGGGGATTGGGAAGTGACATATCTTTGTGGGCCATTTTTTTCTTGACTCAGATATGATGTATGATTTGGGCCATGCCTTGAGGCGTGTGAGATCTGAGCTTCCTGACCAGGGATTGAACCTGGGCCCCCTGCAGTGGAAGCACAGAGTCTTAACCACTGGACTACCATGGAAGTCCTGAAATTTGCTTTAAACAATCCAGCAGAGGCAAGAAGTGGGAATGGCAGGTTGTGAATAGCTATACATTGTTAATTGCTGACCTGAGTGATGGTAGCTCATCATACATAAAAACAAACAGAACAGGTAAATCAAAATGCCTTAGTGTCAGTTCCTTTCAGAATTTGGAACGTACGTATCAAGCCCTGATAAAGAAAAACTTCATATTTTTTCTGTTCATAAAACTTAGATATTAGGGAATTCCCTGATGGACCAGTGGTTCAGACTCTGTACGTTCACTGCTGAGGGCCTGGGTTCGATCCCTGGTTGGAGAGCTGAGATCCACAAGCTGCAATGTGCGGCCAAAAAAAGAAAAAAATTACATGTGAGATGTCTAATATCCTTGTTAATCCTTCAAGTTTTCACTACCCTTTTGGATGTACTTGTTTGCACTTCTTAAGAAAAGTAAGGGGTGAGTGAATATCCCTTCACTTGAAATACAGAAATTGTAAGACCTGAGTCTTAGATAAAAACCCACTTTACTCTTCCTCACTAAAATACTGGTGAGTGCATGAAGCAACAGTCAGCTTGGGAAACTCATGGGCCACGTGACTTATCATGACACCTTTGTCAAGCAGGTAAAATCACGAAAGGGTCAACCTTTTTACTGGAGGGCTCGCCTTTCAACTGTGTTTTAAGGTGATCATAAAATGTCCAGGTGAGCAGCAAACTTGGCATATCGAGTACGCTGGCAGAGCTCAATAGTAATAAATATTTTTCTGTGAATTACTTTTTTAGTTTTGTAAGTCTTGAGATTTTAATTCTTAATTCTAATCTACTTTGTTTTTCCTGAAAAGTAAAAGATAATGAGATTTTTCATGATTTCTCTTCTTTACCTCTGCTGGAAAGATTTCAAGGCATACATTTAAAAACAACCACAAAGAGCTGTTGTTGCATATCAGAAGTTATATTTCTGTGTGTCCAATTTAGCTTAAGTGTGTTATAAAGTATAGAGACTGTCAAGACTGTGTTTTAAGTGATTCAGGTTACTTCACATATACTTTAGTTGCTTAATGATTTTTTTTTAAGGAAAACAGAAATTCATATGCAGAGTCTGCAATCAAATAATGCCTGGGTTGTGACTTAAGTCACCAAAAGCAGTATTTTTAAATGTCAGTTTATCAACATGCTGTAGTTTTATATTCTTTCTTCAGTGATTTTTATATTGAATCTGTTTCTTTCCAAGTTGAAAACTGTATTTTCAAGGAGTGGTGTAGAATCTAGTTGCAAAATCTCAAAGTTAGACTGTCTTTTTTTTTTTTTTAGCTCATGGCATTAGACTTTAGCTGGTACATTTGTTGTTGATGCATGAGACTACTAAAACCCAGATCCCCCTGTATGTTTGTTCTGAGTATGGCCCAGATTGGCCTGTGTGCATCAAACACAAGAACAAGCGGCAAATTCAGTACAAAACTGGACTTTTTGTGTATTCATGGAGTTTATAAGGGTGACTGCATTTTGAACTTTATACCATCTTATGGGGGCTTCCCAGGTGGCTCAGTGGTAATGAATCTGCTTGCAATGCAGAAGTCTCAGGAGATACAGGTTTGATCCCTGTGTTGGGAAGATCTCCTTGAGAAGGAAATGGCAACCCACTCCAGTATTCTTGCCTAGAAATTTCCATGGACAGAGGAGCCTGGCAGGCTACAGTCCATGGAGTTGCAAAGAGTCAGACATGACTGAGCATGCACCACCACACAGAAAAACCCGAGTGCACTTTTGGCTGACCCAATACATTGCTATGACATGGTAACTAACCCAGGCCTACTGAAAAGCTGCATTTCTTTGGAGGGTATGGATTAGAAGTAGCATATCATAGTAAGATAGATATAAAAATGATTTTTCCATGTGGGTGAAATCATTCAGTTTAGTTCAGTTCAGTTGCTCAGTCGTGTCTGACTGTTTGTGACCCCATGGACTGCAGCACACCAGACTTCCCTGTCCATCAGGGAATTACCAGGGAACCAGTGAAATCATTGGTAAAAGAATAGATTTAAATCACTGCAAGCCTCTTGGGCATTCTGGTTGCTTACTAAATGGTTTATTATAAAACTTGATGGTGATTATTAAATCTCTCAGCCATTCCCTCCTTTCAGAGTTATAAAATCACCTGATTTATGTACCCTGTAATAAAAGAGAAATGATGTAGGGAAATCATTGAGATAATGGTTTACATTTCACTTGATATAGTATCATGAGAATCTGTTCTGCATTTTTTAGTGTGTTTTTGTGCAAGAAAAATATTTACTCAGTAATAAGGTATGGGTTTTTTATTACCCGGGTGCAACTCAGTTTTTCAGGAACATGCATTTTTACATAAAATGAAATACTTCCTAAGTCTTGTTTTTCTCTTTGTTATTTTTTCTTCTTTATATAAAAGATAAAATATGTGGGACCTGATTGAAAAAGAACTCTGACATTTGCATTGTGTGCTTTGGTTTGCAACTGATTAGCAAATAAGGAGGAGAAGGCAACGGCACCCCACTCCAGTACTCTTGCCTGGAAAATCCTATGGGCGGAGGAGCCTGGTGGGCTGCAGTCCATGGCGTCGCTAAGAGTCGGACACGACTAAGCGCTTCCCTTTCACTTTTCACTTTCATCATTGGAGAAGGAAATGGCAACCCACTCCAGTGTTCTTGCCTGGAGAATCCCGGGGATGGGGGAGCCTGGTGGGTTGCCGTCTCTGGGCTCGCACAGAGTCGGACACGACTGAAGTGACTTAGCAGCAGCAAATAAGGAATTCTTAGGCAAAACGAAAGTATTATCTTTGAGTAAATAACAAATACAGAATACCATCCTAACTTTTACTGCTTTTACATCCAGTGCCTCTCAAATCCACCCCTTTCTCTCGTCTGTGTTATCTCCACCCTCTCTTGTAGATTATTACAGTATCTTCTTAACTGGTCTTCCAGCTTCTCTTCTGTCCACTCTCCAGTTGGTTCTTTACTCCAGCCTTGGTGATATTAAATAATGTTGATTTTATGGTGTCTCTTTCCCATCCTCCTTCCCATTTGAAAGTCCAGTTGAGGCCTCTCGTCACTCTTAAGGTAAGTGAAGATCCTTACTGTGTGCCAGGCTCTGTGGAGTCCAGCTGACTACCTTGCCAGCCTCATCCTGGACCATTCTCTCACTAGTATTGAGACACTTCTCGACGCTAGTATTCACACTAGTATTCATGCAAAACTAGTATTCCCACTAGTATTCCCTCAGTGATAGTGTTCTCACTTGTATTCACTCAGTGCTAGTGTTCTCACTAGTATTTACTCAATACAGGCAATGGCACCCCACTCCAGTACTCTTGCCTGGAAAATCCCATGGACGGAGGAGCCTGGTGGGCTGCAGTCCATGGGGTTACAAAGAGTCACACAAGACTGAGTGACTTCATTTTCACTTTTCACTTTCATGCATTAGAGAAGGAAATGGCAATCCACTCCAGTGTTCTTGCCTGGAGTATCCCAGGGACGGGGGAGCCTGGTGGGCTGCTGTCTATGAGGTCGCACAGAGTTGGACACGACTGAAGCGACTTAGCAGCAGCAGTAGCAGTATTCTCACTAGAATTCCCTCGGTGCTAGTATTCCCACTAGTATTCCCTCGGTGCTAGTATTCCCACTAGTATTCCCTCGGTGCTAGTATTCTCACTAGAATTCCCTCGGTGCTAGTATTCCCACTAGCATTCCCTCGGTGCTAGTATTCTCATTAGTTTTAAAGTAGTGCTTTAGCACTGCAGTCTTTCTTTCATTTCTTAATGTGCCCATAGTCTTAAAAAAACAAAACCAAACCACAGAGCCTTTGCACATGCTGTTCATGCTACTTGAAACATCATTCTCCTCTACTCCACCCAGTCTCCATACCTTTCCCTTCATAGTCTCTTTGTTTAGTTAGTTAACTGCTGATTATCTTCAGTTCAGATGACATCTCTGGACCTCCATGGTGGTGCAGTGGATAAGAATCTGCCTGCCAGTGCAGGGGACACAGGTTCGATCCCTGGTCTGGAAAGTTCCCACATGCCATGGTGGAGCTAAGCCTGTGTGGCACAACTCCTGAATCCTGAACTCCTGGAGCCTGTGCTCTGCAAGAAGAGAAGTCACAGAGATGAGAAGCCTGAGCACCACAGCTGGAGAGTAGCCCCCTGCTGCTGCAACTAGAAAAGGTCTATACACAGCGACATAAAGAACTGGCGCCAACAGCCAAAACAAAAACTGCATCTTCTTAGAAAGCCTCTTTACACCAGCTGGTTCTCACTGTTACAGGCTTGTTAAAATAACAAGGCGGCCAATGGAGCCGCTCCTGCCCAGGTGCTCCATCTGCAAACTGACACTTAGATGATTCCAGTGTCCCTTGCTCCTTGGAAGAAAAGCTATGACAAACCTAAACAGTGTATTAAAAAGCAGAGACATCACTTTGCCAACAAAGGTCCGTGTAGTCAATGCTATGGTTTTCTCAGTAGTCATGTACAGATGTGAGAGTTAAACCAGAAAGAAGGCTTGAGTGCTGAAGAATTGATGCTTTCTAATTGTGGTGCTGGAGAAGACTCTTGACAGCAAGAAGATCAAACCAGTCAATCCTAAAGGAAATCAATCCTGAATGTTCATTGGAAGGGCTGATGCTAAAGCTGATGCTCCAGTACATTGGCCAGCTGATGCGAAAAGTCAACTCACTGGAAAAGACCCTGATGCTGGGAAAGATTGAGGGTGGGAAGAGGAGGGGCCAACAGAGGATGAGATGGTTGGATGTCATCATAGGCTCAGTGAACATGAGTTTGAGCCAACGCTAGGAGATAGTGAAGGACAAAGAGGCCTGGCGTGCTGCAGTCCAGGGGTCACAAAGGGTCGCACATGACTAGCGACTGAACAACAACAACAAAGTGTCCCTGAAACTGCTCTGCTTGACCAGGAGCCCCGGGAGCATGACCAGTGCATCAGTCCACAAGCGCCAGGTCAGCTCTGAGACTTCCTGCTGCAGACGAGGGTGACTGCATGGCCCTGCGTGTCACTGATGTTTCCTGTTTTTCCCTTCCTTGTTCTTTATTCTCTATCCTCTGAAAGCTTCCAGTCTTCTGCCCCATTTTACAGTTTCTACAGGGAGACTGTCCACTTCATGAAGTGTTAAATAAAGTTTGTTTGTATCATCTCACTGTCTTCTTTAGTAATTTTTAATAGGTTTTTGCATCACCCTGTGTCTTTTTTTTTTCCTCCCATTGGATTGACTTAATGGTTATAATTTGTGTGCTTCTGTAAATCATCTTCATGAGGCAGGTAGAGAGCCCTGCTCACCATTATCTTCCTAGGACTTAGCACAGTACTTGGCAGATACTTAGGAGCACTGTAAATATTTGTTGTATGAATGAATAACGTGAAAAAATGGAATCAGAGATAGCTGTTACCTGATTAAGTAAACGTACAATCCCAATACTAAAGACATCCTAAAAAGCAAAACATGCTCTTCAAAGAAGTCATCTAGGGAGGTTGCCTGCTTATCCCATAGCTGCTGCTCTTACAAGGGGAATTTGGAATAGTTTTAAAGAATTGTCTTTGGAAGTAGTTTTCAAGCCACATAAAAAAAGCACTTGTTCTTTTGATTAAAAATAATATCCAGCTTAGTGGTTCCCTTCATTTTTTAAATGTATTTCCAGCTCACAGATCTCAACTTCCACTTTCAAAGACCCAGATTTGTCACAGTTGAAGTTTTCAAAAAGGTGTTATATACGTAAAGGCAGCCTTAAAAGACTTGCTAAGACATCTTGAGCATTGGTGGGCATTTTTGTGATGAGCATGTAGTTTGAAGGGACTAATATTCCTGTAGACGTGTGGACTTTGGTATTCTTGTTAACTTTACTGAAGTTGCTCTTGATGCTGTGCGGATGTCTCACTTTTGCTTCTGGCGGTGAGGAAGGGGGATACATTTTACTCTCAAGTCGTTCACTTCATCCTGGTGCCTCCCATCCTCCATGGGCAAAACACGTCTTGCAATTTTTTTGTTTTATACCAGCAAGTATTATAATAGGGAACTGAATTAACTATTATCAAGTGTTTTAAATTCCTTAGATGTTGAGTTCTTTGTTTCGGAAAAGTCCCTGTTAGTGTGAAACATGTCAGAACTGCAACCACGTTCTTCCACTGAAAAGTATCAGGGGTTCTTGCCAACTTCTGCTATTCAAGATTATTCAATATTTTTGTTAATTTATCTTTTTAGCCCCTATGCGTGCATGTGTGCTTAGTTGCTTCGGTCGTGTCTGACTCTTTGTGACCCCATGGACTGTAGCTTGCCAGGCTCCTCTATAGGATTTTCCAAGCAAGAATACTGGAGTTGGTTGCCATGCCCTCCTCCAGGGGAATCTTCCTGATGCAGGGATCAAACCTACATGTCCCGTATTGCAGGCAGATTCTTTACCTCTGAGCCACTGGGGAAGACCTTAGCCACTATCACTTAGCGATTTTCAGGAGACTTAAGTTCAATGCCTAGGTCAGGAGGATCCCCCAGAGGAGGAAATGACAACCCACTGCAGTATTCTTGCCTGGGAAATCCCATGGACAGAGGAGCCTGGCAGTCCACAGGGTTGCAAAACAGTCGGGCACGATAGAGCGACTGAGCACACATGCACTCATTGCCCCTTTACTTCCTGATTTTGGAAGGAAGTAGCTTTCTGCACTTTCTCTCTAACACTTTAAATCAGCGTGGATTTTTAAGTGGGAGTAACTGAGTTAAAATAACATGTCTGTGATTTGAATCTCTGGGAAGGCTTTTGGAGATACTGAACTGATAACTGCAGCTATTAAAGATTATCTTAAAGCAGGACATTTATCATAGCTCCATTCGGGTCACCATGAGCGCTGTGTTTTTTAATTGTTCACTTTTGAGAAAATGCTGTCAACTCAGTGCAGTATAGGTGTTCTCAGAAGAGTGACCTGCTCTGCGAGCTCACAGGGTGGCAAGCCTTAGCTACACAGCTGGGAACATAAGTTCTATTGACCTTTTATTCTCAAGTGTTCTTGTTTTCCCCTGAGCACCAGAGATTTGGCTTTCATTTGCATTTTGTTGGGTTTACTACTTGCCAGTAAGGGCTTCCATTTTCATATTGCTTCTGTGCTGGCAGCATTTATTTATGCAAATATAGTTTTATGCCTCCAGTACAAATATTTTCTTTGCCTGGCAATAGTATCAAGGTTTGTTAGAGAATACTCTTTTGAATTTGGTCTTTTAAAGGGTGGTTCTATGTTAATTGTCTTCTGTGGCAGTTCATTGCTTTTTATTAAATGAGGATCTTAGAGACCATTTAATGGTCGTACAGAAGACTCACTGTGTTCTCTGCCTGTCTGTGTGAATCTCAGTGAATCCCATCTTGACTGAGTCATAACCTCATACCTGATCAGTGACATTCATCTGTATGATTGCTGACTAACCACTCCCCACCTCCCAACAGAACTGCCCCCCAGAGGGATTTGAGTGCATTTTGATTGAGATGCACTTACATTAACATTAAGCTCTTTATTATTATTTTTAAAACTAAATCATCCCACCTTAAGCTGGGGTCATGGTACTGTGTACTGTGTTTAATGGGTACAGTTCTTGTTCTCATCACTTATCTGATTGCTGTGCTGTTTCCTGTGTGGGAAAGAGAATTGCCCTTCAGGTGAGGCAGTGCCATTCTGGGACATTATGATGCCATGGCTCTAGGAAGTCTTAGGAATGATGGCACTCATGTGCTCAAGTCACCTGTGCTCGCAGGATGAGTGCTGAAGGACTGTAAGGGTATGAAAAATTGATGGAGAATTAATACCTTGTAAAGAAAATTCCCTAGGGCCTCCCCAGTGGCTCAGAGGTAAAGAATTCACCTGCCAATGCAGGAGACATGGGTTTTATCCGTGGGTTGGGAAGATGCCCTGGAAGAGGAAATGGCAATCCACTCTAGTATTCTTGCCTGGAGAATTCCATGGACAGAGGAGCCTTCTGGGCTACAGTCTGTGCGGTCACAAAGAGTCGGACACGACTGAGCAATTGAGCACCTACACACGAACAAAGCCTGTACTGTTTTAAATAATGACCCACTCAAGCTCAGTGAATATATATTAAGATTTTCTAACATGAGTTAGAACCATTTAAGACTGATAAAGAAGGGGTAATAGAGGACTTAGGACAGGCTGTTCATTTAGCTATGAAGTGAGTAGACTGCTTTGCATGAGAGGTCCTCCTGGCCTTCTAAGGAGGAAGCTGAAGTGAAGAGAGGTTCAACAGCGTGCTCAGAGTCACAGAAGTGAACAGAAACAGAGCCAGGACCCCAACCCAGATCATTCTGACAGACTGCTGGTGATCTTCCCTCTGCAGTGCTGTCTTTCCCCTGGCATCCTGTGTCATAAGAAATAAAATGAGTTGTATTTTATTTACTTATTTTTTGGTTGTACTGCACTGCACAGCATGTGGAATCTTCGTTCTCTGACCAGGGTTCGAACCTGTGCCCCCTGCATTGGAAGCACAGAGACTTAACCACTGGATCACTAGGGACGTCCCTGGATTCTCCTATATTGACAAGAGGAAACATTCAGATTTAGAACATACAAGCTCAAGTAATGTATTAATTTATTAAATCATTTGTTCAGAAATCTACCAAGGAGTTCATATGTGTGAAGTACCATGTGTGTTAGTTGCTCAGGTTGTGTCCGACTGTTCGGGACCCCATGGACTATAGCCCTCCAGGCTCCTCTGTCCATGGAATTCTCCAGGCAAGAATACTAGCGTGTGTATCCATTCCCTTCTCCAGGGGATCTTCCTGACCCAGGGATCAAACCCAGATCTTCTGCATTACAGATGGATTCTTTACCATCTGAGCCAATGGGTTTCCTATAAAGCACCATGCTAGGAGCCAGAGTAGGATATCAAGATCACCAAACTGTCAGAGCTTGTAAAATATGTTTAATAATAACTTTTATATACAAGACAGAATTCATTCAACAGTCTTTGGGGGAGGGTCACTGTGGTGTTCTAGGACTGGCCTAGACACTTGGGATCATTCAGCTGTTTATCAATTCATGCTTAGCCTTGGATCACCTAGTCTGTGCCCGACACTGTTGTAGATGCTGGGAAGAAAGATGAGATTAACGCAAGCGAACTGTGTTCTCACTTAGTACGTTCTAGTGGGAGAGACACACAATAAATAAGCAAGAGAAGACTTGTTCTGCAGGGAGTGGAGCTCGGATGGTGTGCGGATAGCTGGCTACATTAGATTGCAGAGATAGATAAGATTTGATCCTTGCCCTGGAGGAGGCAGATGCGTAAACAGTGAACTACAGTAGAATCAATATGTGCAGTGATTCACGTAGGAGCAGAACGCTGTGGGTGACTGGAGGGATGTGAAATCTGAGGGAGGATGGGGAGCTGCCGAACCAGATGTGTTTTGGGGATGGTGACTGTGGAGCAGCCTCAAGCATAGGCTAGACAGGGAGGGACTGAGGATAGGACGTGCTAATTCCTCTCTGGGCTAAGAGCCCTAGATGAGTGCAGGAGGACGGAGAGGAGCAAGTGTTACTTCTCACAGAGAGAACTACAGAAGGCTTCCTGAGTGAGATGACATTTCAGCTTGATCCTTAAATATACAGATGTGAAGGGAAGGGCATCTCATGGGTATACAACCATGAACAAAAGGGAAGATCCAGCTTATAGCAGGAGTGGCTAGACTTAAGGGCCTATAGACTGGCTGGAGCAGAAGCTATGTGAGAAAGAGGGCCATGGGGGCTTAGGTAGACAGATTTGCTTCAGGTAAGCGGAGGGAACCTGCTTCAGGTAACCTGTAACCGGTTACAGTTTCATTTTTTTAAGTGGACTGACATAGTCACAACCTTAGGAACATTCTTCTGCAGTAGCATATATGAGAAAGTGGAGTGGAGAGAGAGAGAGCTGGGAGATGATTCAGGAAGGCATGTGATCTGATGACCCTGAGGTATTGGGGATATGATCTAGAAAAGTGGGCCTGGGACTGGATCAGAGAACATGGACAGGTAGAATAGTAAGGCAGACTACTGATCAGACGTGGGCAGTTAAGGAAAAGAAGGAGAAGACTGATTGCAAGGATGTAAGCCCAGTTGACTAAGAGGATGGGATTTTTTTTTTTTTGCGGCGGGGTTGGGGGGGAGCGAGGGAGGGCACAGTATAAGGAATGCAGAATCTTTGTTCCCCAACCAGAGATCAAACCTGTGCCCCCTGCAGTAGAAGCACAGAGTCCTAACCTCTGGACTGCCAGGGAAGTCCCGAGGATAGGGTTTTTATGACAAGCTGAGGATGGCAGAAGGAAAAATGTGTTTGAGAGGTCAGATAGCTAAGATTAGTTTGGGACTTGTGGAGTTGGTACTGGTGGGACCTTGAGGTAGGAATGTCAGATAAGTAAATGAAGATAGTACTTTAGCTCTGGGTTGGAAGGTGTAGGTGGGAGTGGTAATAGAAAGTGAAAGTGAAAAGTGGTTCCATTTGTGGGCTAGATCACAGTGGCCAGGGACTGACTTGTTCAAAGAAAGGAGGTGAGGATGGAAACTTAGGAGCATCATAATTTTGGTGATTTATTTTAATTTTTGTTCTTGCACTTTAGTGCTAATAATCTCCTAAACTACACTGTTGGACTTCCAGCTTTTTACTCTCAGCTCAATCTACTGTATTGCTGGGAAAATTTGGGCTCCTGGGCTATATGATCTTGATTCCATTGTAGAATTTGGTTTTAATCTGGGACAACATAAAAAAAACAAACCAGCTTTGTGACCTTATTTGAGATATTGGGAAATTTTTCCATCATGTCTTTCTGTGTCTCCTAGAGCAGCTGTTTTACAGCAAGTGTTTGGAAACAGCTTTGCTTCCCTGGAGGAGTAGAAATGTTTTTTCTTCATAGAAAATCATATAACTGATCACATTTACTTTTTCATCTTGACTGCTAGGAAGCACTCAGATTCCCTGCTTAGCTGTAGTCACTGTGTAGGACTCAAATAGCTCTCCATATCTGAGTTCTATACCAATATCTCTTATGCCAGGCACAGTCTTCATTTTCTTCTCTAAGCATTCCTTGGTCATGAATCTTTAAAAATATCATTGGTTCGCAAATTTGTGTGGCATCCCTGTGCAGAGGCCATGCTAATCTTCTCTGGATTGTTCTAGTTTTAATGTATGTGTTTCCCAAGTGAGCTTTGCTTGGTCATGATCTTTAATTTCCTTCTGTAATACATGCATTTCTCAGACCATCTCAGATTCTTTGTAGAATGAGATGTGCATGCATGCTAAGTCACTTTAATCGTGCCCAACTCTGTGTGACCCTATGAACTGTAGCCCACCAAGCTCCTCTGTCCGTGGGATTCTCTAGGCAAGAATACTGGAATGGGTTGCCATGCCCTCCTCCAGGGGATCTTCCTGAACCAGGGATCCAGTCTGCGTCTCTTAGATCTCATGCATTGGCAGGTGGATTCTTTATCACTGGCACCACCTGGGAAGAATGAGATGAGGACTAAATAAATAGTGCAACTATGCTGTTCACTATATGAATGAGTTATACGTAGGGTGTTATAGGTCAGTATGTAAATACACTGACTCATCACATTTTAAATTTATATGTTCTTTGTTTTCTATGAACTTTGTCTTAATTGATAGCTTTTTTAGGCAAATGATACATATAGTCGCAGACAATAAAACTGTCAGGCGAGTGTATGCTCCTTGGTTCTTTGTCTTGTCACAATGATGATTTGGAGCAACGGACATTAAAGCCCTCGGCGCGTCACAGCCCTCTCAGGTCTTGAACAAACCGTGTCATAGCTCTTAGGCAAATCAGTGTTACAGTTCTATTTTATTTATAAGATAGCAGGAGAATCCATCCTCAAAGAAGAGAAGAGAGTGGAGGAACGCGGAGGGAGGGGGCGTGGGGGCGGTGGAGAGAGAGAGAGCAAGAGCACTTGGCTCCTCCTTTTATATGTTTTCTTCCCCCTGGGCCGCCCTCTGCAAATTGGGCTCAGCCAGGAATGCTGTTCTACCTGAAGTCCTCACTTTGGTCCTTGGACCTTTCTTTGACCTTCCTTTGTTCTATTTTTGTAGGCTTTTCCCTTCTTTGTCTTTTGAAAGTGAAAGTGAAGTCGCTCAGTCGTGCCTGACTCTTTGCGACCCCATGGATAGTAGCCTGCACCAAGCTCCTCTGTCCATGGGATTTTCAAGGCAAGAGTACTGGAGTGGGTTGTCATTTCCTTCTCCAGGAACCTTCCCAACCCAGGGAAGGTTTTAGCCACCACCATTTTGGACTCTTTTTCCCTATTCTTATGACCAACCTAGATAGCATATTAAAAAGCAGAGACATTACTTTGCCAACAAAGGTCCATCTAGTCAAGGCTATGGTTTTTCCAGTGGTCATGTATGGATGTGAGAGTTGGACTGTGAAGAAGGCTGAGCGCCGAAGAATTGATGCTTTTAAACTGTGGTGTTGGAGAAGACTCTTGAGAGTCCCTTGGACTTCAAAGAGATCCAAACAGTCCATCGTAAAGGAGATCAGTCTTGGGTGTTCTTTGGAAGGACTGATGTTGAAGCTGAAACTCCAATACTTTGGCCACCTCATGCGAAGAGTCAACTCATTGGAAAACACTCTGATCCTGGGAGGGATTGGGGGCAGAAGGAGAAGGGGACGACAGAGGATGAGATGGCTGGGTGGCATCACCGACTCCATGGACATTAGTTTGAGTGAACTTTGGGAGTTGGTGATAGACAGAGAGGCCTGGCATGCTGCAATTCATGGGGCTGCAAAGAGTCGGACATGACTGAGCGACTGAACGGAACTAAACTACCTGACAAAACTAAATGAAAAATGATGTAACAGCAGGAGCCAAGTTCATGTGTAAATGTTTGCACACTGACCCTCCACTCTGCCTCTTGATGAATTATTCATTTCCAGGTGAATGAGTCTTTGTAAAATTGTTGGAAGTTTTGGTCAGTCTTTCATAAGTTGTAATAGTTGTTTCATTTGGAAACTTGGAGTTGATGTTATTAATGGCCTGGGACTAATCATTGAAATTTGAGCTGACATGATCTAGTAACACTTTTATTTCCAATCAATGTGTGCAAATCCTGCCTCAGAAGACTGGATATTGTTCACTGTTGAGCAATGAGCAGGTCACTGGGTGGGTGAAAATAATTGACTTCTTTCTGCCAATCATTCCTGATTTCTGTGCTCTAAAAAAAGGTCTTTTCTTTTCTTTTATAGGAGGAAACTTTTGCTTTCAGTCATTAGATCCTTTATAACAAAAGTCTTTTAAATTAAAAAAGCCAAATAGTTAAGGGGTATCTGTGATTATTAAATTTGCCCTGTGTAGCCTCCAGCAGAAATTCACCACCCCGCTCAACCCCACACACCAATTTTAAACTTGACAAAGTCTTGTCCATACCTCAAACAACCCTGTCCTTTCTTATAAAATGGGAAAGCTATAAACCTATGCTGAGATAAATATAAGTGGTACAGAAAATGAGAAGTGAAGGGCAAAGGAGAAAAGGAAAGATATACCCATTTGAATGCAGAGTTCAAAAGAATAGCAAGGAGAGATAAGAAAGCCTTCCTCAGTGATCATTGCAAAGAAATAGAGGAAAACAATAGAATGGGAAAGACTAGAGATCTCTTCAAGAAAATTAGAGATACCAAGGGAACATTTCACGCAAAGATGGGTTCAATAAAGGACAGAAATGGTATGGACCTAACAGAAGCAGAATATATCAAGAAGAGGTGGAAAGAATGCACAGAAGAACTCTACAAAAAAGATCTTCATGACCCAGATAATCATGATGGTGTGATCACCAGCCTAGAGCCAGACATCCTGGAATGTGAAGTGAAGTGGGCCTTAGGAAGCATCACTACAAACAAAGCTAGTGGAGGTTATGGAATTCCAGTTGAGCTATTTCAGATCTTTAAAAGATGATACTGTGAAAGTGCTGTACTCAGTATGCTAACACTTTTAGAGAACTCAGCAGTGGCTACAGGACTAGAAAAGGTCAGTTTTCATTCCAATCCCAAAGAAAGGCAATGCCAAAGAATGCTCAAACTACCGGACAATTGCACTCATCTCACACGCTAGTAAAGTAATGCTCAAAATTCTCCAAGCCAGGCTTCAGCAATATGTGAACCATGAACTTCCAGATGTTCAAGCTGGTTTTAGAAAAGGCAGAGGAACCAGAGATGAAATTGCCAACATCCCTTGGATCATAGAAAAAGCAAGAGAGTTCCAGAAAAACATCTATTTCTGCTTTTTGACTATGCCAAAGCCTTTGACTGTGTAGATCACAACGAACTGTTGAAAAACCTTACCTGCCTCCTGAGAAATCTGTGTGCAATTTAAAAAGCAACAGTTAGAACTAGACCTGGAACAACAAACTGGTTCCAAATTGGGAAAGGAGTGTGTCAAGGTTGTATATTGTCACCCTGCTTATTTAACTTCTATGCAGAGTACATCATGTGAAATGCTGGGCTAGATGAAGCACAAGGTTCAATCAAGATTGCTGGGAGAAACATCAGTAACTTCACATACACAGATGACACCACCCTTATGGCAGAAAGCAAAGAACTAAAGAGCCTCTTGATGAAAGTGAAAGAGGAGAGTGAAAAAGTTGGCTTGAAATTCAACATTCAGAAAACTAAGATCATGGCATCCAGTCCCATCACTTCATGGCAAATAGATGGGCAAACAATGGAAGCAGTGAGAGCTTTTATTTTTTTAGGCTCCAAAATCACAGCAGATGATGACAGCAGCCATGAAATTAAAAGTTGCTTACCCGTTGGAAGAAAAGCTATGACTAACCTAGACAACATATTATAAAGCAGAGACATTACTTTGCCAACAAAGGTCCATCTAGTCAAAAGCTATGGTTTTTCTAGTAGTCATGTATGGATGTGAGAGTTGGACTATAAAGAAAGCTGAGCGCCAAAGAATTGATGCTTTTGAACTGTGGTGTTGGAGAAGACTCTTGAGAGTCCCTTGGACTGCAAGGAGATCCAACCAGTCCATCCTAAAGGAAATCAGTCCTGAATGTTCGTTGTAAGCTTAAGCTGAAACTCCAATACTTTGGCCTCCTGATGGGAAGAAATGACTCATTGGAAAAGACCTGATGCTGGGCAAGATTGAAAGCAGGAGGAGAAGGGGACGACAGAGGATGAGATGGTTGGATGGCATCACCAACTCAGTGGCCATGGATTTGAGTGGGCTGCAGAAGTTGGTGATGGACAGGGAGGCCTGGCGTCCGTGGCTTCCCAAAGGGTCGGATATAACGGAGTGACTGAACTAACTGAACTGAAAACTTTGCTCAGTTGCTTCAGTCGTGTCTGACTCTTTGTGATGCTATGGACTGTAGCCAGCCAGGCTTCTCTGTCTATGGGATTCTTCAGGCAAAAATACTGAAGTGAGTTGCCGTTTCCTACTCCAGGGGGTCTTCCTGACCCAAGGATGCAATCTGCATCTCTTACATCTCCTGCATTGGCAGGCAGATTTTTTGCCACTAACACCACCTTGGAAGAAGTGGTACAAAAAACTTTGTAGAATTAAGGGAATATCAAATGAGATATTTTTAGGAACTTTGTCTTTTAAAATAGTGATTCTAAGAAATGTCACTTTTATCTGTTTCAGCTGATGACCTACTTTCTATTTACATGTCAAATGTTGACATCAGAATATCTTTGTGATTCTGTTTGTGTAAGAATAAATGAATTCAGTTAAATAACACAGTGGTTTTTACATATTTAGACCCCATGTCCAGGTGGTGCTAGTGGTAAAGAACCTGCCTGCCAACACAGGAGATGTAAGAGATGTGGACTCAATCCCTGGGTCGGGAAGAGTCTCTGGAGGAGGGCGTGGGAACCCACTGCAGTGTTCTTGCTTGGAGAATCCCCATGGACAGAGGAGCCTGGCAGGCTACAGTCTATGGGGTCACACAGAATCGGACACAACTGAAGCGACTTAGCACGCAGGCACTCATTCCCCTCAGAGAAATGCAGTATTCTCAGTGTGTCAGTCATGTTTCAGGATCTTCTGCTGGTGTGGAGTTTGCAGTCATGGTTGAGCTGAACCTGCTCTTCTGCGATGCATCAGTGTTTGATTTCTTAGTCTTCATTAGAGCTTCTCAGCCCTCTTCAAACTTACCCTTATTTATTGTAAAAATACATCCTTAGGATTTTTATTACATTGAACAGAATCCTCTCTCAGTAACCATAGATTGAATTGCTTTCTAATCTCAGTAGCAAAAATAGTTGTTCTTTCCCTGAGCAGCTGGTTTATTTTTACCCCGGGGACACTGAATCTTATAAGAGATCATGTTTCCCTCTGCATGTTGGCTGCAGCCAAGCTCAGAGTCCCTCCTCCCCCTTAAATGTCTATAACACCTTAATTCAGACTCTCCTTATACCTTGTGGCTACAGTGTTGGCCGCAAGTGGTATACTTAGCTAATCCTACTGGTTTTAAAAGCTGTTTGAAGACAAGGATGCTGCTACTTTTGTTTATTTTCTTTGCAGTGTTGTCCCAGTGTCTGGCACTATCTGGCACTCAAATAATAGCCATTACTAGACCATTCAAAAATAGCTTCACGTTGGGCCCTCCGTGGTGGTAAAGATAAGGAGAAAGGAATACGTAGTGTGCAGGTGGAGGTTCTGAAATACGCTGAGGAGCAGAGGGATTGTATGTTTGAAAATATGGCGCCATGAAATAGGATCCTTGTAAGTATGAGAAAGGAAATGGCAATCCACTCCAGTATTCTTGCCTGGAGGATTCCATGGACAGAGAAGCCTGGAGGGCTACAGTCCACGGGGTTGCAAAGACTCGGACACGACTGAGTGACTGTCACTCACTCACTCAAGTATGAGAAAAGAATGTTGAATTTAGGAACCAACGTGTGCTGTTTTCCTCTTTGTGTTGCACCTGAATACACTGATGTATCAAAGTTGAGAGCCTGCCATCTCCCTTACCTTGCTCCAGTAAGAAAGATCAGTTCTCTTCTCTCACAGGAAAAAGATAAGGAGTTAGGAGAGGGACAGTTTATCAGTCAAGGATTAGAAGTTGCTCTGAGATCTATGCAGACAGATGGTGTAGATGTACCTACTGTGCTTTGCAGATTACATTACCTCTGAAATGGTTGTGAGCTGTAGCCGGTGATCCATGTATTCAACTATTATTCTTGATGATTAAATTCCAGTACAACCAGAGAATGTAGACAGATCCATGTGGTGAATTGTAGTAGTATGTGACATATAGTAAAACTCTAATAAGAAAGTCCATTGAAATGAAAATGAACTGAGTAAACTGAAGGCAAAAAGATCATCAGCTTTGGATACAGCGTAACATTTTATTTTATAATTGAATTTGCAAAATCTGTATTTGTATTGAGGAAGGGAAATTTTGTTTTTTAAAAATTTTAAAATGTGTTATATTCTATTACCATGTTATCACATATTGTTGGTAAGCATCATGATTCTAATTTTTCCAAAATCTAATCTAAAATTTTAAACATCACATGCTAAGGGAAAGAACTTTTTTCCATTGTATTTCTCTCTCCCTTCCCTTTCTCTGAAAAACCAAAGCATAAGTTTTGTTTAAGTGAAACAAAAACAGGAAAACCAGAATTTCATTTCTTAAAAACTTTGCTTAAGGTCTTGAAGTAATTTCTTTGAAGTAGTATTTAGTTGAAAACATATTGTTGAGGACCCTTTTTTTGAATTACCAAAATACCAATTTCTCAGCATAATATTGATTATATTATATAGTATATATTATATAGTATGTAATTATATTATATTTAAAATTTCCTTTACTTCTAAAGCACATTTACTTCAAAGGAAGCTTAAATAGTTGCATTGTGACATACAAATATAATCTAATTCTGCCAAGCCCCAGTGAAAAATCTTGTTTTCAGTTTTCTAATTAGTGGTAAGAATTATGCTCTATGAAGGTATGCATAAATAATTGAAGGGGTGGCGTGGTGTTAAAGCTACTCACTGTGGAGTCTGCCTCACATGGTTGTTGTGAGGATTAAATTAGTTTATTGTTCGTGACAAGGATCTAGAAGAGTGTCTGGCATAAGTAAGTGCTCTCTTAAGTGTTCGCTATTTTTGTTATTGCTATTATATAGCTAATAATATTATTATATTAGCTTTATATATATAAGTATATAATATATAAATATAAAATATTATAGACATAAACATATTCTATAAAATATTATATACTTATTATATACTATTAGCTATAAATAAATATTAATATTTATTTATGTAATAAAAATATTTTTCCTTGCCTCCAATAGGGTTTGAAGTACTTTTGAAGTGGCTGAAGTGGCTTCTGCTATTAAAGGTTACAAGAAGCTAGAGGGTTCTGGAACTCCCATTCTGCACCCTCCCCCTTAGTTAAATGCTGTGGGGCTCCATTTCCTCATGTGTTAGAGGACAGTTCCCTGGTGATGGGTCTCTGTTATTTAAGCCACAACAATTCTGTGTTGCTTTGATCTTACCTTCTGTGTAAACAAGAAGGTTGAGTTTGTATGTGTCAAATTCCTTGATCTGGAGTGGTAGAATTTTAGAAGTGAAAAGGTCATTAACTAGATAGTCTGCTCTCTTAGGGAACTCGTCCCATCTCTTAGTTTCAATTAGTATTTGAGTTTTTTTCTTCTTTAGATTTTTCTTTTCTTTTTCTTGTACATCTTTTTTTCCCCAAACACTTTTTACATGCTTGTAGATATTGTATTTATTATGTTTGTTGTTTGTGTCTGTATCTCTCCTTGTATGTAAGCTTCACAGGGGCAGGGACCTTTATCCTGTTTTTGGTTGTCTGGCACGTCATTGGTTGCCAAATAGGGGCCTCAATAAACGTTGTTGAATAAATGAATGAATCTTCAATTATGTAGTAGACATTTCTATTAATTGATCACTTCTGATTCTCTTCTAAAATAGCACTCTTTCATTTTCTTATTTCCACCAATGAATACTTTCATGTTACCAAGAGCAAAATCCTAGAGGAGTTGGCAGCCATACCTGAGCTGCTGCTAAGTCGCTTCAGTCGTGTCTGACTCTGTGCAACCCCATAGACGGCAGCCCACCAGGCTCCCCCGTCCCTGGGATTCTCCAGGCAAGAACACTTTCAGGAGTATTAAGACAGCCACTGCCACCAAGGCTGTAGGTGCAGAAACAGTGGCAGTGCATTTCATAGAAGGTCAGTTGGCCTGGATTTTCTCAAAGAGAACCTTCTGGGCCAGAACTAGAGGTAACTGCTTAACTGCTCAGGAAAGTACTAAAGTTACCAAATCTTAAGGCTAGACTCATAGATTCTGCTGGGTTAATATTGCTAATACGCTTCCTTTGTCATGCTAGTTCCATTGGAGATTTCTTGCTGCTTCTGAACAGAGTCCCAGCTCTGCAGCCCGGCATCCAGTGAACTCCCCAGAACTTCCCAGTTCCAGATCACAAGAGGGCCCCTTGTCAGTTCTCTCCTCCACTGAGGACTCTTCCTTGGCATCTCCTGCACCATTCCGGTTCTTGCTTTAATATCCCTCTGTTCACACTGAGCTGTGTTCATCATGTGCTCAGCTTTCCTCCTCCTTCATGTGTCCACACCTGTCTTCCTTAACCTTGCAGGGAAGCTTTTCAGCCCTTATGTATGTGAAGCCACCTGTGTTGTGTTTTGGCTCCCAAATGTTGCATTATCCTTGTGTTCCATTTGTGTATTTACTGCTTTCCCTACTTTATGATAACCTTTTTGAGATAAGGACTAATGGAATAATGGAGTTGGGGGATCGTGGGGATTAGGGAATGTTTAAAAATCAGAGCTAAAGCAACACCTGAACAAAACTGAAAAAAAATTGATGTAGTATAAGTGTATTTTCCTGCCTGTGATGATGTTCTCAAGGGCTTTAGAAATGCTAAGATCAAATCCTTCCTACTTTTTTTGGCATAAAAATGTCTTCTAAATAATTAGATAATGGTAGTAACACCTAGTGATAGTCATGGCCTCAAATTATATTTATTTGGAAATATAGGTAATTGGTGGGGGGCTTCCCAGGTGGTGTTAGTGGTAAAGAACCCACCTGCCAATGCTGGAGATACAGGGTTGATCCCTGGGTTGGGAAGACCCCCTGGAGAAGGGCATGGCAACCCACTCCAGTATTCTTGCCTGGAGAATTCCATAGACAGAGGAGCCTTGTGGGTGGGCTACAGTCCATGGGGTCACAGAGTCGGACACGACTGAAGTGACTTAGCACGCATACACATGTATATAATTGACAGTTGAGTTGGCAGTGTGTGTGTGTGTGTGTGTGTGTATGTAATTTTACCGGTTTGTGAAATCAGAAAGTCTAGGAAAGACAAGTCTGGCTGGTAATCATGGGAACATACACACTCCATCCCTTTATCCTTCACATGGTGGCCCTTCTCTTCCCTGGTCAGTTGCACAGTACAGATCTTCCTTGACTTACGATAGGGTTACATCCCAGTAAGCCCATTGTAAGTTCAAAACATTCTACGTTGAAAATGCATTTAATACACTACTTACTGAACATAGCTTAGCCCAGCCTACCTTAAATGTGTTCAGAACGCTTATATTAGCCTATATTGGGAAGAATCATCTAACACGAAGCCTATTTTATAATAAAGCTAATAATATCTCAGGTAATGTATCGAATGTGTTAGGTAGTTAGAATAGGAAAAAGGAGTCCAGAATGGTGGTGGCTAAAAGACAAAGAAAGGAAAAGCCCATGAAAATAGAACAAAGGAAGGTCCGAGGACCAGAGTGAGGACCTCAGGTGACACAAACAGCCTCCTGGCTAGCCCAGTTTACATAGGGCAGGCTCAGGAAGGAGGAAAAAAAAACTTATAAAAAGAGGAAACAAAATTGAGCCTCTGGCTCTCTTCTCTTCACGTCTTTTGTGTTGGCCTGCCCTCACGCCTTGAGGATGTATTTTCCTTTGCCTGCCAAATAAAACTGAGCTGTAACACTGGGTCCGTCTGTCACTTCAGATTTTTGCTGCAGCGAGACAGAACCGAGGAAATTGCACACTCCCCCGACGAATGCTGTAGTGATAGTGAAAAACAAAATGATTGATGGGTGTGAGAGGTAGTAAGTATATTGGTTGTTTACACTTCTGTGCCTGACTGGGAGCTGCCCAGCATTGCGAGAGTGTATGTACTGCCTGTCACTATCATGGGACAAGATCAAAATTCAGAATTCCATGTACCATTTCTACTGAATGCATGTATGGCTTTCACCCCATCATAAGGTATAAAAATCTGAAGTTGAACAATTCTAAGTGGGAAAATATCTGTATTCATTTTTCAAGGTCTCATATGGGCTTAAGATTTTCATGTTATGGTTTGACTCTGGTTATCCAGCCAGGAAATGCGTGAAAGAATTTCCTTCTATTTCTTGAACTTCAAAGAATTTTTTTTTTCTTGTTTGGTTCCGATTAATCTAGACAGTGGCATTCTGTACAAAGTAAATCAGCTTTATTCATGTCATGAAAAGAGAATTTTTGCATGGCTATCTAATTTTTCAGGCTGATTGAAAAACTCAGTGGGGATACAAAACACATTGATTTGTTCTTTTTCTTCCAAATCTTACACTATTTGTCCTCTTGTTCCATATTGTAAGACAAGTTAACATTCTCCTCCTTTTCCAGTTGTTCCACAATTTCAAGTTTTCATTGAGTACACTGTATGTTTACTTCTAGACTTTGTCATTTTAATTATTTGGAGCATTTGATCACATACAGTCGCCCTGATGTTCAGCAGCACGGCCTGGCTCCGTTTGTGTGGCCTGCTGACAGAATGACAGGCAGCGGGAGCCCGTGTTGTGCTCTGTAGCCTCTCGGTGGAGGGAGACTCAGGGTATCCCCATGGTACAGCAGACAGTGTTGTGTCTCCTGGTTACCCTGTGGCTCCAGAAAGCAGACACTTGCTGTCTTAGTCAGGGTTTATTCGTTGCAAAGAACAGAGGCCCTCCCAAATTAACTTAAATAAAATAGAAAAGACTTAAAGATGTAGGAGGTAACAGCTCATCTCTGTGATGTCAGTGGGCCCATTAGGAACTGTGGAATGGGCCCAAAAAAGCCAGGAATCGTGGTCTCATAGCCTCCTCTCTTATTTAGCCTTTCCTGTGTCTATTTCCTTCTGATTGCCATGGGCTAACATACCTGCCAGCCTTGACATGAGTTTTTGGTTTCAGGCCCATGTGAGAGCCTATGTTTTTTCCTAAGTCTTTTTCTCAAAAGAGAACATTTGGTTGGTTTAAGTCAGCCTACAGTTCTATTCCCCTTGAACCAGGCAGCTACCATGGTTCTATGAATGTTGGGACTGGTGTGGGGGCATTTAACATGGGACCAGTCAGGGTTTCCCAGGTGGCACAGTGGTAAAGAACCTGCCTGCCCATGCAGGAGATGGCAGTTCGATCCCTGGATATGCTTGAGAAGGAAACAGCAACCCACTCCAGTATTTTGCCTGGAGAATCCAATGGACTGAGGAGCCTGGTGGGCTACAAAGAGTCCATGGGGTCGCAGAGAGTCAGACACTGCTGAGCACACCTGCAATCAGGCAGCGTTTAGTTGGATATCACACCTACTTGCACTGGTTCTTGTCTCTAATCTAGTCTTTCCCGTTTTCTATCCTTTTGTCTTTTTTTTTTAAACATGTTTTGAGAAATTTCCTGTTATCTCACAGTACTTTTACAGAAATTTTATTTTGGTGATTATATTTTCAAAAATATTTTTAAAGTTCTTTATTTTTCTCCAGTCATTTTATTTTTGTGCATCTCATTTCTGTTCAATGGTTGTACTACCTTGAATCTGTTTGAGTTGTATTAGAGCTAACTTCTTTTTAAAGTGCTCTTCCGTTTCCTGAATTAACTCCCTTTCTTCTCAGTGTCAGCTTTTCCCCCGTTAATGTTACTGATTTTCCTGGTAGACTTAGTTGCTATTCATAATTAACAACAAAGGTCTTTCTCTATTATCTTGCAAAGATCTGTAAGTAGAGTCTGTATCTGCTCTACCCCACCTCTCCCTTGAGCAGGAATTCAAAACAGAGCTCACTGTGTGTGTATGAGTGTGTGACTTTGCTTTACCCCACAAATGCCCTGGCAGGGAGGATTTACTCCGAGAAAGCAAAATTCACATCAGAAACCTCTGCAGGCCATCTCTCATTTCCTTCTGCCACAGTTGGCTCTATTCCTTTAGAAACGAACCCCCACATGCTTGTCTGTCCTTACGCTTGGCGGTGCTGCCTGAAGGCTCTGTTAGAGGGTGGGGAGGCGGGGTGGGGAGCTCACTGATACCCCTCCATCCCTGTTCGAGGCCCCCTGCCCTCCTCCCCGCTCTGTGTTACCTGCTGACGCAGCCTGGAGTCTCCCTGGCGTTCTCTGGAACAGATCATCTCCTTGGTGGCCCTGGGTGGCAGCTGCCCCTCACTGTTTCATCTGACAGCACATCTCCATCTCCTGTTTTGTTCCCCAGAAGTTTGTTGAAATCTCTTGTCCATTTAAAGTTCTCTTCCAGCAAACTCTTTTTAATCTTTTAGAATTCTTCTGTTTTATTTTTTGATGCTTTCACTTCATTAGGGATTCAGGTAGGAGAACCAGGCTATCAACCATCTTGAAACTGATACCTCAAGGTTGTTTTTGAAAAAATAGCATTTGGCCTTTATGTTTTCAAATGAGAGATATATCATATACATCCATATAAACGAATATATATCAGTATATGCATAATTTAAGGAAAAATAGTAAAATTTTGTACCTACTGCATAGCTTAAGAGATGGAACATCACATTTTCAGTATCTTAGAAACCTGTATGTCCCTCTTGACTGTATCATCTTCATCCTCTCTGCCTCCTGTAGTATCCATTTTCCTTAACCTTTTAAGTCACTGCCTTGCCTTTAAGAAAAATGGGTTTGTCTTATGTGTATTTATCTCCAAACAATATATTATTTAATTTTAGCTGCTTTTACTGTTTATATAGAATCATATAACTTGTATTCTTCTCTCCCCGTGCTGTTTTACTCAAGACTGTTTTTGAGATTCATCCATGTTTATTCATGAGGCTATATTTTATTTACCTTATTGCTGTATCGCATTGCATTTTAAGGATATACCACGTTTAATTCTCTTTTCTGCTGCCGATGAACATTTGTGTTGTTGTGTAACTTTTTGCAATCATGGGAAAGATTGGTAAGAACATAGGTCCTTTGCATTGCATTTATGCATTGCATTTATGTTGGAGTTTCTCTAAATGTGTAAACCTCGAAGTGGAATTGCTGGGTCATAGAGTATATGTGCACATTTAATTTTACTAGGTGATGACAGCTCTTTTCCAGAGTAGTTGTATCAGGATAGACTACACTGGTGTGTGAAATTGCATTTGGCTTGATGACCTTCGTGTGATAAGATTTCAAATAGTTTTGCCTGTTTGGTGGGTATGCAATCATATCTTACTGTGTGTTTTTAAAATTGAGGTATAATTTATGTGTAATATAATTTACCTTACTGTGATTTTAATTGTCAGTTTCTTGATTGTTAATGAGGTTAACGATATATTGACTGAGCTTCCCTGGTGTCTCAGACAGTACAGAATCTGCCTGCAGGGCCGGAGACCTGGGTTCATCCTTTCACGTTTTCCCTTCTGTGAACGTCTGCTGTGTTTCTCTTACTGACTGGTGGGTGTTCCTTGTATATTCTGCATATATGAGAGAGAAAGAGAGAAGCTGTGATATGTGGTGGAATTTATTTTTTGTGGCAGTATCCATTGCACCAGGAGGAAAGGAAAAGGCCGCGCCCATGTGACCAGCAGTCAGTGTTCTTGCAACTGTGATGAAAGCATGCTAACTTTTTCTCTATTTACTTGTGGTTAATCTTTGACAGAATTGAAAAAGTAAGTTTTGGCACTTTAAAATTTTGGAATCTTTTTTTTTCCAATCCCTCCTCCTAATCTACCCCTATTGTGAAACAATTTTGGTTGAAGAAATACCCTTGACATTCAGTAACTCTGAATGTTTTCTGTGGAGTGCGTGCTATTCAAGTTGAAGTACAAGCCTGTGATGCTTGATGCTCACAGACCTCAGTGTTTCAGTGGTGTCAGACTGCAGGGTGGCCAGCACCCGGGGAACAGAGGAGCTGGGCGGTGCATGCTGACCCAGGTCGCTAATTTGGGTATTTTTAACCCAAATCTCTAAAGGTATTCTTCCTGACTTCCTGGTTAACGCATTTCAGAAATTTAATAGAAAAGTCAGTGGGCTTTGTAAAATGATAGCATTACTTACTGCTGCTGCTGCTGCTAAGTCTCTTCGGTCGTGTCCGATTCTGTGCGACCCCATAGACCGACAGACCGACAGCCCGACAGGCTCCCTCGTCCCTGGGATTCTCCAGGTAAGAACACTGGAGTGGGTTGCCATTTCCTTCTCCAGTGCATGAAAGTGAAAAGTGAAAGTGAAGTCGCTCAGTCGTGTCTGACTCTTAGCGACCCCATGGACTGCAGCCTACTAGGCTCCTCCATCCATGGGATTTTCCAGGCAAGAGTACTGGAGTGGGGTGCCATTGCCTTCTCCGGCATTACTTACTATCCATTCTTTTCTCCATTTAACTGTGTACTCTGACTTAAGGAACATTTTATTTTAAGTAGTGATGTATCTATAAAGAAAAACTGTACAAGTGGTTAAAATGGTAAATTTTATGTTATGTATATTTCACCAGAATAATATTTAAAAAAAAAAACAAACTCACGGCTGAAAAAAAGTTTTTGAAGATTTAGGACTCTTAACAAAAATGCAGAGATGACACTCTGAAGTAGTGTAACTGTTTTTCAGTGCAGAGAAGTCTCCCGAGCTAACTAGCAATACCTCTTTTACGTAAGTTGCTTGCTCTTTGTCATGCTTATTCTTTTAAGAAGGTTTACTTGTTTTGAGTTTTTGTAAATTTTGGAATGCACCTTCTGTTTATCATCCTGGCAATCACTCCTCACTTTGCTGCAGCCTCCCCGGGCCTTCTTTCTTCTCCTCCGATCACATCCTTTCCCATCCTCAGAGCCTCCCTCAGATTGTTCTTTCCCCTCTGCCTGCTCTCATTTGTTTTATTGTGTTGTTATTTTAAAAATGTGATCAAATATACATTCTGTGGGGTGAGTTGTATGCCCCCTGCACAAGTCATATACTGAAACTCTAATCTCCAGTGCCCCGGAATGTGAGTATAATTGGAGATAGAGTCTTTAACGAGGTAAGCTAAAATGAGATCCCTGGGTTGGGCCCTAATCCAGTAAGACTGTGTCCTGATAAGTAGAAGAAATCTGGGCAGAGACAGTTACAGAGGGAAGACCGTGCTGGACGCACGGGCAGAAAGCGGCCGCCGATGACCAAAGAGAAAGTCTTCAGAAGAAACCAACGCTGCTCACAGCTTGATCTTGCACATCTAGCTTCTGAAACTGTCAGAGAATAAATGTCTGTTTTTTAAGCGGTCCAGACTGTGGAACTTTATTATCATAGGCCTGCATGCTAAGTCTCTTCAGTCATATCTGACTCTATGCAACCCCTTGGACTGTAGCCCGCCAGGCTCCTCTGTCCATGGGATTCTCCAGGCAAGAATACTGAAATGGATTGCCATGCCCCCCTCCAGGGGATCTTCCTGACCCAGGGATCAAACCTGTGTCTCCTGCATTGGCGGTGGGGGGGGGGCGGGGGGGCGGGGGGGGGGCGGTTCTTTACCACTGTTGCCACCTGGGAAGCCCAGTGCACACTAATATAATATATAACATAAAGCTTATGAGTTAACCATTTTTAAGCATACAGTTCAGTGTCTGTATTCACATGACTGTGCAACCATCCTCACCCTCCATCTTCAGAACTTTTGTCTTCTTGCAAAACTGAAATTCTGTACCCTGTTCTCTCTGCGGACATGGCTTAGCGAGCGACTAAACAACAAGAGCCCAGCCCCTGGCAGCCACCCTTTTACTTTTGGGTCTATGAGTCTGAATACTCTGGGTCCCTCATATATGTGAAATCAGACGGTATTTGTTCTTTTACGACTGGCTTATTTCACTTTGTATTATGTCTCGAGATTCATCCAGGTGGTAGCATGTGTCAGAATTTCCTTCTTTTTTATGACTAATATTCCATTTTATGCACATATACCATGTGTTATTTATTGGATGGTCATTTGGATTGCTTTCACTTTTTTGGCTATTGTGAAGGATGGTGCTATGAACGTGAGTATGCAGATACCTCTCTGAGATTCTGCTCTCTTTGGGGTATATGTCTAGAAGTGAAATTGCTGGGTCGTATGGTATCTCTGTTAATTAATAATTAATATTTTGAGGCACCACTGTATTGTTTTCTATGGCACCATTTTACGTTCCCGTCAGCAGTACACAGTTTCAGTTTCTCCACATCCTTACCAAAATTTGTTATTTTCTGTTTTTTGAGTAGTAGAAATTGTATTACTGCATATCAGAACTTTCAGGTATAATGCCATGCCCTTTTAATTTTTTTGTCGGAAGTGATAAAATACGGCTTTTTAATTATCACTGCATTAATCAAAAAGAGTTGATTCTCAAAAGGTTGTGATGTGGCATCTATCTTCTTGCTTCAGGCAGGACACCTTGGAGGCTCACCAGGAAGCGTTGGAGTTATTGGTGTGAAGTCACCGACAGCCATTTTTTTTGCTATTTGGTCCAGGAACTTTGTTCTTGTAGTAACTTTGGATCTGCTTATGTGACATGATACTAGCTATGACAGAAATAGGCATTTCTCAGGACAGAGGCCCTGTGAAATAGCTCTTTTGCGGAACTAAAAAGGCTAGCGAGCTTGTTATGTTTTCCCCCAGGGCAAATTTTCATTTTCCTAAGTGTTTACAGCTGTGTTTGTTTAAAACACTCATGTACCTAACAATTACAGTCCTGTGAAGAAAACAGAGCAAGTTAGACAAATTAGGCCTAAAAACATCTCAAGCAGAGGTTGTGGTAAAACACAGGAAGCTTGAGAGATGCACAGGGGCTTCCTCAGGGCATTTTTGAAATCATGGAAGAGCTGTATGTTCCACAGTAAACGCTGCACTACCTTTACACTCAAAGAGGTTCTGAATATTTATAAACACACCCCTTAAGACTGTGAAAATGGAAAGTTTTCTGTGGGTTAATTTTTTTTCTTTCCTTGTCCACTTGTGTGGATATCACTTAACAACTGCTGTAAGTGTTCTTGGCTTAACAGCAGCAAAACAGAAATCATTCTTTACTGTGGTTAGTGACAGTTGGAGCCACCCAGTCTCATTGGGAGGTCATGTACCAGCCTTCACCTCGCCTACACTTTGTCATTCTAAGCTGCAGTTTGTATACGTGATTTTGACTAGGAAGCAGCTCGGTTTAACAATCACAAGTACTAAGGCTTAACAGCAGCATCACAATACCCAGCAAAATTAATTTTATGCACGCAACTTATGTTTTTCTTTGTATGGTTTGTACATCCACTGGTTTGAGAATTCACAGTAAAGAATGTAATGGTGTTTCCTGTCTTATTAGCCTGTTCCTCAGTGTCACTGTAATAATAGTGCCTTGTCTAAGAACCCTGCAAACTCTGCCAGGGCTTCGTAGGCCATGGAAACTGAGATAACCACTGCTGTCATTAAAGGTGGCAGGTTGTGCCCCGGCAGGGATCAGCTACTCCTGCCTCACGCTGTTTGCTGATTTAAGTTCTCTTTGGAATAATGAAGCTGGATGAGGAACCCATGGCTCAGGTCATGTGCCCTTGCATGGGAATGATACAAGGAGCAGGAGTTGGTTGCCTTGCTTTCTTGAATTGTGCCCCACCCCAGGGCCCCCGGTCTGTTCCCCTTACTGTGTAAGTTCAGAGCCGACTCAGGGAGAAACCACTTCTTCCTTCATTGCTTCAGGTGTTTCCTGAAAGCCTTCTCATCAGTCCTGAGCTGGTTCAGTGGGACCACTCCTCAGTCTTTGTTACTACACCTCTAGCGCGCTGCCTCTAAGTTCAGTCAGTTCAGTCGCTCAGTCGTGTCCGACTCTATCCGACCCCGTGGACAGCAGCACGCCAGGCCTCCCTGTCCATCTCCAACTCCCGGAGTTTACTCAAACTCATGTCCATTGAGTAGGTGATGCCGTCCAACCATCTCATCCTGTGTCATCCCCTTCTCCTCCTGCATTCAATCTTTCCCAGCATCAGGGTTTTTTCAAGAGTCAGTTCTTCGCTTCAGGTGGCTAAAGTATTGGAGTTTCAGCTTCAACATCAGTCCTTCCAATGAATATTCAGGTCTGATATCCTTTAGGATGGTCTGGTTGGATCTCCTTGCAGTCCAAGGGACTCTCAAGAGTCTTCTCCAACACCACAGTTCAGAAACATCAATTCTTCGGTGCTCAGCTTTCTTCACAGTCCAACTCTCACATCTGTACATGACTACTGGAAAAACCATAGCCTTGACTAGACGGACCTTTGTTGGCAAAGTAATATCTCTGCTTATTAAAGCTATCTAGGTTGGTCATAACTTTTCTTCCAAGGAGCAAGTGTCTTTTAATTTCATGGCTGCAGTCACCATCTGCAGTGATTTTGGAGCTCCCCCAAATAAAATCTGTCACTGTTTCCACTGTTTCCCCATCTATTTGCCATGAAGTGATGGGACCAGATGCCATGATCTTTGTTTTCTGAGTGTTGAGTTTTACACCAACTTTTTCACTCTCCTCTTTCACCTTCATCAAGAGGCTTTTTAGTTCCTCTTCAGTTTCTGCCATAAGGGTGGTGTCATCTGCATATCTGAGGTTGTTGATATTTCTCCCAGCAATCTCGATTCCAGCTTGTGCTTCTGCCAGCCCAGCGTTTCTCATGATGTACTCTGCATAGAAGTTAAATAAGCAGGGTGACAATATACAGCCTTGACATATTCTTTTTCCTATTTGGAACCAGTCTGTTGTTCCATGTCCAGTTCTAACTGTTGCTTCCTGACCTGCATACAGGTTTCTTAAGAGGCAGATCAGGTGGTCTGGTATGCTCATCTCTTTAAGAATTTTTCAGAGCACTGCCTCTAGAGGCTGAGAAACAGAGGGCTGGGTTTACTTTACCGTATTTACTTTAATTAATACATTAAGTAATCAATTTAATTATGATTTAATTATGTTAATCGATTAATGAGTTATTTCATTTTATGCTCAACAAATAGAGAAAGTCTGCGCTGTGGAGAGAGAGAGCTGTGCTGAGCTCTGTTGAGGTCTGTAGAACAAATATAAAACAGTTCTATGGCAAGGAGTCTGGAGTGTCAGGTAAGAAGCATTGAGCCCTAGAGAACATGCCCAGGGCGGTTGAAAGGTCACTGTGTAGCCGGAGCGTCACTTCTCAGAAACTCTGGGGGGAGGGCTGGTCATTAATCCTCCCAGGAGATCAGATGGAGGCAGAGCAAATGAGGAACATGTGGGAGAAATAAAGCTAATTTCTTCACATCAGTTTCTGCCTCCTTGAGGGACCCGGCCTTTTAGAAAATGTACCCTGATCCTCTAATTGTAGTTAGGTACAGGAGTGTAAAATACAGAGAACATTCTTCATCTGATAATGAAAGTCATGGCTCTTTTTGTAGAGCAGAAGACTTGGGAAACACGCATGTATACCACACAGAAGAAAAGCATATCACCCGAAATCCAGCCACCTAGGAAAAATCGTGGTCAGCATCGTGGAGTACAACCTTTTCCCCCTATGTAATTGACCTTAATGATCTATATACTTGGATTCTCAGCCCAGATGGTGTACAGATTCTGTAAAGAATCAATATGAATTGGATTCATATAAGATCACTGTGTTGGTTATTGTGATGGTAATTTTGACCCTGCATAGCTTTTAAAATTATGTTTTTACTGAAGTAATAGTTGGATTACCTGCATATCTTTTACTTTATAGTTATTTTGAAAAATTTTTGTACACTTTGAAAAAAGCCCACTTGATTTCATTTTAGAGTATTTTAAAGCAGATCGCCTTATTTTAAAGAGACTGTTTTCAGTTGACATACTTTTGGGAATGCTAGAAGGAAATGGAGATTCTCTGATGAATTAAAGAGAATTATAGTGAAAGTGTTAGTCTCTCAGTCATGTCCAACTCTTTGTGACCCTATGGACGATAGCCAACCAGGCTCCTCTGTTCATGGAATTCTCCAGATAAGAATAACTAGAGTGGGTAACCATTCCCTTCTCCAGGGATCTTCCTGACCCAGGGATTGAACCTGGGTCTCCTGCATTACAGGCAGTTTCTTTACCATTTGAGCCACCAGGGAAGCCCCCAAAAGAATTATGGTTGTTTAGTTTTGTGATAGTAACAAATGTCTGTAAATAGGTATCTTTGTATTCTTATAGTGTTCAGTTTCAGAGAAGGCAATGGCACCCCACTCCAGTGGATCTTGATATTCCAATCCACGATCTTGCCTGGAAAATCCCGTGGACAGAGGAGCCTGGTAGGCTGCAGTCCATGGGGTCGCTAGAGTCGGACATGACTGAGCGACTTCACTTTCACTTTTCACTTTCATGCATTGGAGAAGGAAATGGCAACCCACTCCAGTGTTCTTGCCTGGAGAATCCCAGGGACGGGGGAGCCTGGTGGGCTGCCGTCTATGGGGTCGCACAGAGTCGGACATGACTGAAGGGACTTAGCAGCAGCAGCAGCAGCAGTGTTCAGTTTTGGTCCTTTTCATAGTGATATTTTTCCAGAAATGATGTATGTTGTTAAGAAGGTGTGTGTTTCTTGTTATATCTTTTTATCATTCATGGAAAATTTGTGTGGGTAAAGTTAGTAAGAAAACAACTGAATTTTTTAATGTGTGCAAAGCTATTGGTGTGGGTCAAACCTTGACATCTGACAGGAACTTTTGGAACAAGAAATTTCCTGGGCAGTGTGGCCTTCACACTTAAGGAGGAACAAAGCTTTTGAAGTATATTTTCTGCTCTGCCTTTATTATATTTGCTCTGTCCATTTTGTGCCAGACCTGGACAGCTGCCAGTGGGATTCCATGTTTCAGAAGTTGTTGCTGACTTCAGTCGTAGAGAGCAGAGTTTGTTCCTCCCCCTGCTCCCTGCCACGCCTGTGCCTTTTGACTGGTTGAGAGGTCTCAGTCTTCTTGGAGATTGGTGACTCCTTGTGCTGGGTTTTAAGAAGACATTGTTTTTAGTATAATGCCTGGCTATCCTGTTCTCTAATATCATTATAATTCTAAAAAATTCCTTGTAGTTCTGAGACCTTTTGTTTTAGGTGGGTAAAGGGTGTCACAAACTCAGGGACCAGACAGTTATATAACGAGAAAATGGTTCTAAGGAATATGACTCAGTCATAAAAAAGAGTGAAATGAGGTCATCTGCAGCTGCCTGGATGGATCTAGAGATTATCATACTAACTGAAGTAAATCAGAAAGACAAATGTCATGTGCTGTCACTCACACATGAGATCTAAAGCATGACACAGATGAACTTATCTGCAAAACAGAAGCAGACCCAGACATGGAGAAGAGAGTGACGGTTGCCAAGAGGGGAGGGAGAAGGGTGGACCGTGAGTTTGGGGTTAGTAGATGCAAACTATTACATTTAGCATGGATGAGCAACAAGTCCTACTGTATATCACAAGGAACTATAGTCTCCTGGGGGAAACCATAACGGAAAAAACTATAAAAAAAGAATGCATACATATATGTGTGTGTGTGTGTGTGTGTAAAGTAGGCACTTTGTTGTATGGTAGAAATTAGCACAACATTGTAAATCAGTGATATTTCAATTGAAAAGATTCTAAGTGTGGGGACTGTGCCAGGCTGGAGGATGCTCACAGTCTCCAAAGGCAGTAAAACAAAACCACAGAATATTACAGCCAAATATCAAGCCTAAATTTGACCAGAAGCTTACCCGTTTATGGGCTTCCCGGATGGCGCTAGTGGTAAAGAGCTGGCTTGCCAGTTGAGGCATAAGAGGTGTGGGTTTGATCCCTGGGTTGGGAAGATCCCTTGGAGGAGGGCATGGCAACCCACTCCAGTATTCTTGCCTGGAAAACTCTATGGACAGAGGAGCCTGGCGGGCTACAGTCCATGGGGTCGCAAAGAGTCAGACACGACTGAAGCAACTTAGCACAGGGCAACTACCCGTTTATGTCTGGTTATGCCAGGTACCCCTGTAGTATGCATTATCTCATCCTGGCTTCACAATAAAGGTAAACACTATTACTGTCCCCATCTTAGAGATAAAACTGAGGCTTAGAGAAGTTTTTTTTTTTGCCCATGTCACAGAGATAGTACACAGTTCAGTTCAGTCGCTCAGGCGTGTCTGACTCTTTGTGACCCCATGAATTGTAGCATGCCAGGCCTCCCTGTCCATCACCAACTCCTGGAGTTCACTCAAACTCACATCCATCGAGTTGGTGATGCCATCCAGCCATTTCATCCTCTGTTGTCCCCTACTCCTCCTGCCCCCAATCCTTCCCAGCATCAAAGTCTTTTCCAATGAGTCAACTCTTCGCATGAGGTGGCCAAAGTACTGGAGTTTCAGCTTTAGCATCATTCCTTCCAAAGAACACCCAGGACTGATCTGCTTCAGAATGGACTGGTTCGATCTCCTTGCAGTCCATGGGACACACCAGAGTCAAAACCAGGTTTGTCTGACTTTGGGTCTTGAGCTCTGGGTTGTGTTTTGATTTTAGGCCACAGAACTTTGAATTGCATTCATTGGGTAGGAGAAAAGTTGTCAGTCAGCAGCTAAGCTATTCAGCGGGTTTATGGCGGCTAGCTTTGTGGTCCTGGAGCAGGCAGCCAGGCCTGGGACAAAGGGTGGTGTTCTTGGGCTTAGAGGAGGAAGAGACTGCAGGATCAGGTATGGACAGGCTCTGAAAGTCTTCCCCAGGTGCCCAGGGAGGTGAGGCCTTGGTTGGGGGCATCAAGAAATTAATAGTTCCTGTGAGACACAGAAAACGTGTTGGGGGTATGGCAACATGTAGGAGGGGAAAACCTGACTGATGTTTGGTGGGAGCTTTGGCAGACGTGAGTCAGCTCTGGGTGATTCTTTGTGCCCTCGGCTTCGGAACTGTGAGTGAGGGAATAGCTAGAGCTGTGGAATAAAGAACTAAAACGTATGGGTTGAGGTTTAATCTAGGGCCTTCTGTCACAATACACTATTTTTTTTAATGTTATTAAAATTTTTTTTTATTCTATTTTTTCTTTATCCTACCACACAGCATGTGAGAATCTTAGTTCCCTGACCAGGGGTCAAACACATGCCCTCTGCAGTGAAAGTCCGGAGTCTTAACCTCTGAACCACCAGGGAAGTTCCACAATACACTTTAAAATTAAGTGAGGTTTTCATCAGGTAGAAGGGACTGACTTCTCACACTTTTTTTTTTTAATTAAAATTTTTAAAAATTTAATTTTTATTGGAGTATAGTTGCTTTACAATGTTGTATTAGTTTCTTACTGTGCGGTGAAGTAAAGCAGTCATATGTATACCTAGATCCCCTTTCTTGTCTAACATCTTAGCAGCAAATACTCACACCTCAGAGTGGTTTTTCTGGGGCCAAGCGGATCTCTGTCGGACCACTGGCATTTCCCGTGGTATTTAGTGGAAAGAAAGTATCCTCACAAACCTTTGGTTGTTGAGTTCACCAAAAACTGAAGGTGTGTTAACACAGCACCTTTTAACAAACAAATCCCTGAATCTCGTTGCACACTGTAGCTGTCAAAGCCTCTCTGTCCAAGTGCCTTTAGCTCAAGGAAGCGAGACGTCGAGCCCACCTCTTCCTGCCCAGATGCCCGCGAACGTGGACCCTGGGAAACACAGCTGCCTCTGTGAGAGGCCTGTCTGCATAAACCTCACAGAGCCCTACAGAGAGATGAACAAAAAAGTGCTCTCTCTCACACACACGCACACACACACACACACACACGGAAAAATTAAAGGGCTGTATCTTCACATTTTTTCCCAATGTGAATAAATTACAGAAATACATTAAAGACGGGTTTAATGGAATTTGCTTTCTGTAGCCTAAGACTTTTAAGTAGATACTGGAGGAGGAAGCAAACTCAGTGTCAAGAAACTTAATACTGTTAGAAGGAGGGCAGGGGTGGGACCCAAAATAGAGCACCCACAGGTCTTAGGAAAGCCCTTCTGTTGAATTGTCTGGTTTAAAATGATTGCTTTCCTAGAAGCAACAAGAAAAACTGGTCCAGTTTGTTTTTAGAGTTGGAAGAAAATCCTTAATGTAAGCAACTTCTGGCTTTGCAGTGTTTCCATCTGGAACATCATTGAAGAATTTGGCCAGATCTCAAGTGATTTATGTTTTGTAAATAAGATTACCTTCAGCTTCCTATTGTGAAAGAGCAAATGGTTTGGGGTTTGGCTGCTGCTTTTCAGCCTCTTTTAATTGCTTGTTCAAGGTAATACTGCATTAATCTCCATTATTTATTTCTAGACTTGGGTTTGCAACAGTGGTTTCTGAAGCAAGAAACCAGAACAGTGGTTGAAGCGAGAACGGCTTAAAGTATTAATACCCTTGTTGTAGAGTTACCGAAACGATAACTTGTTGTTGGTAGTGGTGTGGGGGCGGGATGGAAGGGCTTTTGCATACACCTGAAATTCAGCTTTTATGTTTTTCTACATTACGTTGCAATGCTCTTAATTTTATGAAACAAACGAAATAAAGGGAATCTCGTGTCCCTCGTGTCAGCTATTTTGAATGCTTTTTCATGTTTTAAGAGTTTCATGTCATAAGAATTCATAGGAAGACATTTCTTATTGAAATTGTGGACGTCCAGTGAAAAATGACATTTCACTTTGGTGTTAGAGGATACATTAGTATGAAAATGTGAATTCTGATATACTGTTTTTTTAAATGTGCTTAAGATTTTAATGTTTCAAATTAAGTAGTTTTTATAGGTCCCATGTTAAATTATCCTCATTATTAGGTTTAAATATTTGTGTGAGAGAGGTAAAAATTTTTAGCAAAGAAATGATCATTTTATACTGCAAGATAGAAAAAAAAAATTGAAGTGTTTCTGGGCATAAAATTTAGGAAAGCGGTACATTATCTATTTCATATTCACGGTAGATAAAAATAGTTACATCTAGTTAGTAAGTGTTCTGCTCTAGTAACCTTCTTCAGTACCTCTTCCTAAATCGCGGAAGTTTCTCCTTCAACTAGGATCTTAATATTTTGAGTTTCGAATCTTGTGCATTGTGCAAACCAAGCAAAAGATAAAATATACGGAGGTCACTCTGCTTTTCAGATTCTATCAGTTGTTTTGAATCTAATTCTTAAACTGTTCGTGATTCCTTGGCAGCAAGCCTCGTGCGTGTCACTTTATCTCATTGCTGTTAAGTCTAGTCCTGTCAAGAACAGGTTCACTAGTCTTTTTTAATTGCCTGCTTAAAATTTTTCATTTCCAAAATCGGCTGAAGAATTTAAGATGGTGACAAGTGTGGACAGAGGGTCACTTGAAAGTTCTGAGAGACTCAGGAACTCACTGAAGCGGGGAATGCAGACATGAACAGTTTAAGGCTGGTGTGGAGCGCTTGTATCCAGAACGGAGCGGGGCTCAAGTGCGTGTGATAGTGACTAGCATAACAGCTTTCTTTCCTCTGTCTTTGCATTTAAAAGTGTACCACCTGTTGTTTGAGGGAACTGGAGGCTAAGGATTAGACAGTTGGAAGGTTGAGACACAGATGAAGATGAGCCATCATCTGGAGGCGACAAAAGAGAGAAGGATATCCACCCTAAAACCTGAAAATCATGATCACATGAAGGAGGGGAAACCATGGTTAGATATGGGCCCTGCTCAAGGGCAGCGCAGTGACAAAGAGAGGAAAGAAGTCGTAAAAAAAAGTGAGGTGGAGAGATACGTAGGAGGAGGTAGGACAAAGTCCTTTGTTTCCTGAGAAAGCATAGTCTTTGACTAGAATACTGTCCCCCTCTGGGAGTAGAGAGGCCAGGTTTCCCAGCACACGGGGAGGCCGACTTTGTTGATGCTGCCCAGCAGAGTCTGAGGTGTGGTGGTGGGACCCTCGTTCTCACGACCCTGCGGGAATAGAGATGTAGGGACTGCGTTCCTTTCCAGGGATGTGTTTCGGAGCCAGAGCGGTGTGTGTGACCTTGAAAGGAATGATTGGTTGGGTGGGCCGCCTGGCTGAGTCAGATCAGAGTAGCCTCCGCTGTGCCGTCTCTTTTCCTTGAGTTACCCCTTACCTGGTGGACGTAGGAGGGGTGTTACTTTGCAGTGTGCTGAGGGCAGGGCTGACTTTGTGCCGTTAGATCCCCCTCACGCTTCCCTCAGAGCTCTTCCTGGGGAGCATCACGGCTTCACGTTGTTCCCCAACAGGGCCCCGTTTACTGGAAATGTATTTCATATTCTGGACCTTTCCTGATTTTCTTACCATCTACCAAGCTTCATGTTCACTTTCTCATTTCTCTAAACTCTCCAGATAACTGGAGCTAATTGAATAAAAACACTCATTCACCTGTGTAGGGTCTGTACATAACTCATCCCTGTTACATGTGTGAATTCTAAAGGATTCGCAGTACGCTGACACAAGGAAATGGTGGCATTTGGGGCGAGTCTGTGGGAAAGTATTAAGATGGTGATATTCCATTGAGTCATACTATATACATAGTTTATGTATGGGAAGTAAACTTGAACAAAAGGAACAGGAAGGGTAAGAAATGACAATTGAAGTATGATGAGCGTAGTCCTAGGGCAAACGTGAGATAGGGGCTACTAGCCTGTAGTTTGTAGGGAGATTTCATTTCCTCGAAGATAGTGAGTGCTTGGGTTTAACAGCACGGCTCACGAAATACAAGCCTAACCCATTATCTGGGTTGACCTGAAGAGTGAATAGTCTTTCCCAGAGGGCAGGAAAAACTGGTCCTCTTGGACTCAGGGAGAAACAGCAGTGTTGTATGTCATGAGGAATTTCAGGGAATTTTCGAGGGTGGTTTGGGCTATTTGTAATTGCTGCCTTGAGCTTGACTTTGAACTCTAACCCAGCTCCTGGTGCCATTAGGTATGACTTAACGGTGTTGGTCGGCTGAGGGAAGGGCTTGCAGGGCTACTGAGGGATCCTTGAGATTTGGGACTGTGCCATTCATTATTGCCAAAGGAGCGCAGAAAGTGTTTCTTGTTTAATGAAATAATGAATACCTAGCACCTCTGCCTGATGCCTTCCCCACCCCAAGACTGGCTGAAAGTAGGAAAGTGGTGTGTATATATATGAGATCCTGATGGTTTTGAAAATGCTCTTAATGCCTAAAAAAATACCAAACCCATATATTCCAGTCCCCACAGGGCACCCTAGTCATTGCAGGCAGTTCTGGTATCCCAGGAGTAGATGACTTCCCCGATTACAAGGTTCCGTTTCCTCATTTGCCCCTCGAAGGTGGTGTTGAAACCCTGGAATTGCGGGTGACTTACAAGTTCGGATTCTGTTCCTGGGTCGGGAAGAGTCCCTGGAGAAGGGAATGGCAGCCCACTCTGTTATTCTTGCCTGGGAAATCTCATGGACAGAGGAGCCTGGTGGGCTACAGTAGTCCATGGGGTCCCAAAGAGCTGGGCACTTCTGAGCCACTAACAGTTTCACTAATACTACAAATTAAAGCATAATAGATGGAAGATATCTCCTTCTCCCCAAACCACCTTTCCCACTCCTCTTCCCATGCTTCTTTCTGTCTTTCTGGCTGTGGTCCAGTTATGGGCTGTGGTTATGATTCTTGTACTGAAAGGTTGTTGTTGAATCACACAAAGACACTGTGATTCTTGGCCCCCAGAGGAGAAGTATTCAATCCGGGGCCAGAGACGAGGCTTGATCACTCAGAGCTTTTGTGTAATAAAGTTTTATTAAAGTATAAAGGAGATAGAGAAAGTATCAGAAGGGGGCAGAAGAGTACCCCCCTGCTAATCTTCAGCTGGATGTTATATAGTCACTAGCAGTCTGTTAATGAAAGAAAGGAATGTCTTAAAATTCAGAATGGCACCAGGCCCCTCACCCATAAGATGCATTTTGGGATAATCTTGGCACCAAATGGTTTATCCTGGGCCATAAAATGATTAACTTGAATCTTGAAGAAAGGGCAGACCACCATACAAATAGTTTCATTTACATAGATTAGGGGAACAATATCTGAGTATAACATACTGGTTTGTCAAGCAGGTTCTGAGCCAAGAGGCGGAACCGACTTTAAGACAGAGTTTGGGGTAAATGCATAGCACATTAGCATAGCTTAAGACAAACATTTCCATAAGAAAAAGGCATTGGTTAACTTCAGGTGAAACCAGATGTCATTGTGACAACACAGTATTCCAAGAGAAACCTCCTTTTAAATTTGTATAGAGAAGGAAAAAATATCACTAGTTTGTTTCCTCCTGCCGCTTAAGAGAGATAAAAATGTCTGACACTTGCAGGCTATTTCCTCCGTTTGGAGACCCCTGGCCTTCCTGCCTGTTACCCTCTCAGTACCTTATGAACAACTTGCCTAGAAGCTTAAAATATGTGTCACAAGCTTAGCCAGTTTAGTAGCTGGACTTGTTGATGACAGTCCTGAGCATGTGACTTCTTGCTCTGTCTCTCAGAGCAGCACCGCGGCACTTGTTGAAAAGACCCTGGTTTCTGCAGGGTGTCTGCTTGATGGGGCAAGTTTAAGTTGTGATCGTCACCAGTGGAGTTTGCGTGTTTTTTATATTGCATTTACAGAGGTTTAGTTCCTGCCTTCAGGGAGGTTGGACGCTCCTCTGTACAACATCGGACCTTCACAGCAGACGTAAATGTGGTCTGACTGCTAAGCACTCATTTGGATGCTAGTTTTAGCTTTTTGTCAGCCTCCTGGGCTGGTTTGATGTTTTTATTTTTGTAATGTGCCAGTCACTTTGTGTTGTGTTATAATAGAATCCCAGAAATGGAGGGACTCTTAGAGGTAATTAAATCTGGGGTACTTTAAACTTTTCCTTCCTTCAAAGGGACAGTAAAACCTCTAATTTAGACCTATCTATCTGTAAATGAGAGAAAAGCTGAATTTCTAGTTCCAGGAGGGATGGAAATGGGAGGCCCAAAGCCTCTAACATTTCTCTGCCCTCTTCCCGCCCTGCCCTGAAAGTACTGCAGTGTGCATCTGGGTCTCTATGGAGCCTGGTCTGAAAACCACAGCTCTGGAGAAATGGGTATTTTGCTACTTCTTAAGTGAATCTTCCTGGCACCAATTTACAGTTTATTGCTTCCTGAGGGCAGAATTTTAAAACTGAACAGCTCAAAGTTCTTCCTTTGTGCTTATCTTAGTGTGAATTACTTTTAGTCACTTAGCAGTCATCAAGGAGCCTCTTGTACGTTATGAAACCTCAGTTCAGCCAATGTGCACCATCCGGTAACACAGGTAAGAAGTTGACCTGAGGGCCGAGTGGTACTTTATTATTATTTTTTGAATTTGATGGCAAATATGACATCCAGGTAAGACTATGCTTGTACTTAAGAAGTTGGTATGTCCTTCATGCTGCTTAGTCACTAAGTCATGTCCGACACTTTGCTACCCTTTGGACTGACTGTAGCCCACCAGGCTCCTCTGTCCATGGGACTTTTCAGGCAAGAATACTGGAGTGGGTTGCCATTTCCTTCTCCAGGGGATCTTCCTGACCCAGGTATCGAAGCCATGTCTCCTGTGTCTCCTGCTTTGCAGGCAGAGCCATCCTGTATAGATCAAAGCAGGATCCCCTGACCAGTGCCCCTAAAACCTGTTAGAATGCAAATTCTTGGTTTCTACCCAGATCTGCTGAATCAGGAACTTTGAGGGTAGAGCCCAGAAAGATAACAAGCCTTTTGGGTGAATCTGGGCTTCCCTGGTGGCTCAGATGGTAAAGAATCCACCTGCAATGCAGGAGACCTGGCTTCAATCCCTGGATTGGGAAGATCCCCTGGAGAGAGGAATGGCAACCCATTCTAGTATTCTTGCCTGGAGAATCCCATGGACGAGGAGCCTGGCAGGCCGCAGTCTATAGGGGCGCAGAGAGTTGGACATGACTGAGTGACTAACACTTTTTTGCGGGTGATTCTGCAGCATGCTGATGTTTGAGAACCACTGGTGTTGAAGAACACAGTGATAGTGGCAAAGGTTTGCTTGGGGTGTTGTAACACTGCTTCTCCCCCAAGCTTCCCGGTCCTGTAAATTCTTGCTTTGCTATGGAAATGTGATGTTTTCTCAGTCTTCCATGAAGTCCTACAACAAACACCCTAGCTCTGAATTCCCACTATGTTACTACCCCACCTTGGTCCCTTTTATGTGGAAATTCTGAGGCCACTAGTGGATGTATATAAACATGATTTTCAGGTGTTAGTTGGACGCTTGCTTGTTTGTGAAAGGAAGTGATTTTCTGCTTGGCCAGCCAGGGCCTCATTTGTCAGAGTACTGCTAAGGTAACTCCAAACTGCAGCTCCTCCACCTTCCTGTCTCCAGTGAGGGTCTGATGGAGGCTTTCCCCAGGGCGGCTCTGCTGTAGCCACGATCACCTCACTTAGGGTAGCAGTATAAGCCTGTTCCTTTTCTCCTGTGTCTCTAATTAATCAGGCAATGGTTCAACACCCTGTAGTTGAGAATTCCTAGTCTGAGGTCTAGGAACCGACCTGATATCAGACAAGCTTGGCTTGTGCGTAGGTGTGTGTGTTAGTTGCTCAATCGTGTCTTCCTCTCTGCAACCCCATGGACTGTAGCCCACCAGGCTCCTCTGTCCATGGGGATTCTCCAGGCAAGAATACTGGAGTAGGTTGCCATGCTTTCCTCTGGGGAACTTCCTGACCCAGGAATAGAAGCCTGGTCTCCTGCATTGCAGGCAGATTCTTTACAGTCTGAGCTACCAGGGAAAATGCCTTTTTGTGGGTGGAGGGTCCATTGTTTCCATCAGACTGGAAAGGATCTGTGAGGCATTCCCCACCCCCCCAAAAAAACCCAACTCGCTCTAGCTGTTTTTGAATAAAAGTTTTAAGAAATCCTTTTAAGATTTGCAGCCAACTGAGGTGGAAGACCTTCTGTGGGGTTGGCAGTCATACTTTAGCCTGCTGTGTAGGCTCCTCAGGTGTGCTGTGTACATAAGTGGAGGAAGACTGGTTCTCTTGATCCAGTGGTTTCAGGGATCGTGTGTTTAAAAAAGTCGATCCTGTGAGGCATACAGAGCAAGAGGGGTATTATCCCTGTTTACAGTGACACTGAGGCTGAGAGAAAAGCATGAAACTGTCATCTCTAGCTTTACTGTCTGAAGGCATTGAACTCCCCTCCCCCTACTTCTGAATACACTTGGATGATGCCTACAGAAATCTCAGAAGTTCATTATGGATAAAGGGCCGATTGTTCACCTCGCACCCAACATCATCATTCCTCTCCAAAGGGAATGGATCATGTTAAAACTGGATTTTGTTTTTGGCTGTTCCTCATTTTAGCAATTTTGAAATGAAATTTTATGGATATAATCTCCCCACCTCACAGTCAAATAAATGCTGACCCCAGCCCATCTTTTCTCCTCCATGAGTATCACAGAGAATCCTACCCGATCATATTTTTTAGCATGTTGGATCAAGAGAGGGCAAGTCACTGTCAGCTTGTTAGCATCGCCTCATTTTCATTAGATTGTTCTCTGGGTTTCAAAGACTAGTGCCCTGGTAACTTACATTATACAGCCTTAAAACTGCACATAAAAGTTTGCTGTGGAAGAGTAGCAAATGTAAGATAGATGAAAAAGGTTAAGGAGAAAATGGTGCTAAGAGCTTCTCACAAATGAATTCTTATCATAAAAGCCCAGCGATATCTCCAAGTGACAAATTAACTTGAGACTGTGCTTTGCATTTTTAAGTAATGTTTGGCAGGATAATTCCATTTGTGTTCAAGCCAGAGGTCAATGCCTCACTTATTCCACTTGTTTTTTGTCTAATAGTGTAGAAAAGAGAGCTGGCTATGTGGGTGTTTAATTTACTTTGATTTTGCAAATGTGTTGTGTCATGATTCAGTCAGTACTGAGATTCTAGGGGTTAAGGCAGTCTGCCTTATAGAAGGTGTCTGTGCTGAGGGCTTGGGGCTAGCATATTTTCTGAAAGGAATATTGTGCTTAGAACACTTCTTAAAATGATTCTTGTTCTGGCTTGGACCATGCTTTCAGTTTAGTGGGGCCACTTGAAAGGACATCAAGATGTCAGTCATTTATATCACTTCCCTGTCGTTGAGTGGGTAGAAAAGACATTCATGAGTGGTATGGTGGTTCTTTCTGTCAGCAACTTAGAGGTTCTGTTACGAAAATTAACTTTGAGCAAGTGACTCTGTATTTCTATCAAGAATATGCATATTGATGTCATTTAGACTCTGAGAGAAATATAAAATACCTGTATAAATTTTACCTTTGTACGTTTGTGATTTCTTGAGAACAGTTATGGGAATAAAGAGAAAAGAGTTCCTCCCCTGACTTCCTAGTCTGTTTACTGAAACCCTAGGGATCATGTGAAAACTTTTAATTCTTCAAGATGTTGGTGTCAGAATTAGAAGTTTATTTTATTTTACAAGCTTCCTTGTATATTATTTGTTTTTTTCTTTTTTCTTTACTGAAGGATAGTTGAATTATAATATTACATTAGTTGCAGGTATACAACCTACTGATTCAATGTTTTTATGTTACATACTATATGAAAAAAGGTTTAATTTCTAGCCCAAATCAGAAAAAAAGCACTCCAGAATGAAATTAATACAAAGCAGTCCGTTGATAGTTGACATTATTTAGGCAAGATGAAATGTGGCTGCTATTTGTACACTAATAATAACATTTGAAGAGCAGTTCACAGATGTAAAGAGTTTTCATGTGTATCACGTCATTTCTAAACAATGGAGGTGGATATGGCCATGCCCATTTTACAAATGAAAACCAATAAGATTATGTACATCTTCCAAGGCTACTCAGCAGAGTCAGGACTCAAAAGCAGGTTGAAACATTTCGAATCCAGGCCTTCTTTTATGTTTGCATTTTTATTTTTTTAAATTGAAGTATAGTTGATATCGAACTGCAGATTGACTCAGTTATACACATATACACAGGTACACACACACACACACATTTTCCCAGATTTTTTCCATTATAGATTATTATAAGATATTGAATATAGCTCTCTGTGCTATACAGTAGATCCCTGTCATTTTATCTATTTTATAAATAGTACTTTGTATCTGTTAATTGAAAACTCCTAATTTACTCCTCCCCCTTTCCTGTTTGGTTGCCGTAGTTTGTTTTCTATGTCTGTGTGTTTATTTCTATTTTGTATCATTTTTTAGATTCCCCACATAAAAGTGGTATCATATGTTATTTGTCTTTCTCTGTCTGACTTACTTCAGTTAGTATGATAATCTCTCTGTCCATCCGTGTAGTTGCAAATGGCATTATTTCATTTGTTTTTTATGTGAGAATAAATTTTCCATGTATGTGTCCCACATCTTCTTTATCTGTTTATCTGTCAGTGGACAGTTAGGTTGGTTCCATGTCTTGGCTATTGTAAATGGTGCTGTTATGAACATTGGGGAGAATGCATCTTTTTGGATTAGAGTTTTCTCCTGATATATGCTCTGAAATGGTATTTCTGGTTCATATAGTAATTCTATATGTAATTCTATATAGTAATTCTAATTAAAACAACAGAATGGGAAAGATTAGCAATCTCTTCAAGAAAATTAGAGATACCAAGGGAACATTTCATGCAAAGATGGGCTCAATAAAGGACAGAAATGGTATGGACATAACAGAAGCAGAAGATATTAAGAAGAGGTGGCAAGAATACACAGAAGAACTGTACAAAAAACAGCTTCACGACTCAGATAATCACAGTGGTGTGATCACTCACCTGGAGCCAGACATCCTGGAATGTGAAGTCAAGTGGGCCTTAGAAAGCATCACTACAAACAAAGCTAGTGAAGGTGATGGAATTCCAGTTGAGCTATTTCAAATCCTAAAAGATGATGCTGTGAAAGTGCTGCACTCAATATGCCAGTAAATTTGGAAGACTCAGCAGTGGCCACAGGACTGGAAAAGGTCAGTTTTCATTCCAATCCCAAAGAAAGGCAATGCCAGAGAATGCTCAAACTACCACACAATTGCACTCATCTCATACGCTAGTAAAGTAATGCTCAAAGTTCTCCAAGCCAGGCTTCAGCAATACCTAAACCGTGAACTTCCAGATGTTCAAGCTGGTTTTAGAAAAGGCAGAGGAACCAGAGATCAAATTGCCAACATCCACTAGATCATGGAAAAAGCAAGAGAGTTCCAGAAAAACATCTATTTCTGCTTTATTGACTATGCCAAAGCCTATGACTGTGTGGATCCCAAGAAACTGTGGAAAATTCTGAAAGAGATGGGAATACCAGACCACCTGACCTGCCTCTTGAGAAACCTGTATGTAGGTCAGGAAGCAACAGTTAGAACTGGACATGGAGCAACAGACTGGTTCCAAATAGGAAAAGGAGTTCGTCAAGGCTGTATATTGTCACCCTGCTTATTTAACTTATATGAAGAGTACATGGTGAAAAACCCTGGGCTGAAAGAAGCACAAGCTGGAATCAAGATTGCTGGGAGAAATATCAATAACCTCCGATATACAGATGACACCACCCTTATGGCAGAAAGTGAAGGTGAACTAAAAAGCTCTTGATGAAAGTAAAAGAGGAGAGTGAAAAAGTTGGCTTAAAGCTCAGCATTCAGAAAATGAAGATCATGGCATCCGGTCCCATCACTTCATGGCAAATAGATGGGGAAACAGTGGAAACAGTGTCAGACATTATTTTTGGGGGCTCCAAAATCACTGCAGATGGTGACTGCAGCCATGAAATTAAAAGACGCTTACTCCTTGGAAGGAAAGTTATGACCAACCTAGGTAGCATATTCAAAAGCAGAGACATTACTTTGCCAACAAAGGTCTGTCTAGTCAAGGCTATGGTTTTTCCTGTGGTCATGTATGGATGTGAGAGTTGGACTGTGAAGAAAGCTGAGCGCTGAAGAATTGATGCTTTTGAACAGTGGTGTTGGAGAAGACTCTTGAGAGTCCCTTGGACTGCAAGGAGATCCAACCAGTCCATCCTAAAGGAGATCAGTCCTGGGTGTTCATTGGAAGGACTGATGCTGAAATGAAACTCCAATACTTTGGCCACCTCATGCGAAGAGTTGACTCATTGGAAAAGACCCTGATGCTGGGAGGGACTGGTGTCAAGAGGAGAAGGGGACGATAGAGGATGAGATGGCTGGATGGCATCACCAACTTGATGGACATGAGTTTGGGTAAACTCCGGGAGTTGGTGATGGACAGGGAGGCCAGGCATGCTGTGATTCATGGAGTCGCAAAGAGTCGGAAACGACTGAGTGACTGAACTGAAGTGATAGTAATTCTATTTTTAGTTTTTTGAGGAAACTCCATAGTGTTCTTTATAGTGGCTGCACAAATTTACATTCTCACCAACAGTGTGTAAGGGTTCCCTTTTCTCCACACTCTCCAACATGTATTATTTGCAGAGTTTTTGATGATGCCATTATGACCTGTGTGAGGTGATACCTCATTGTGGTTTTGATTTGCATTTCTCTAACAGTTAGTGATGTTGAGCATCTTTTCATGTGCCTGTTGGCCATCTGTATGATTTCTTTGGAGAAATGATTTTTTAAGTCTTCTGACTATTTTTTGATTGGGCTGTTTTTGCTGCTGTTGTTTTTGGGTTGTATGAGCTGTTTGTATGTTTTGGACATTAAGCCCCTGTCCACGGCATTCTTTGTAAATATTTTCTCCCATTCTGTAGGTTGCCTTTTAGTTTTATTTATGGTTTCCTTTGCTGTTCAAAAGCTTGAAAGTTTAATTAGGTCCCATTTGTTTATTTTTGTTTCTGTTTCCATTACTCTAGGAGATGGGTCCAAAAAATATTGCTGTGATTTATGTCAAAGAGTGTTCTTCCTATGGTTTCCTCCAGCAGTTTTGTAGTATCCAGTCTTAACATTTAGGTCTTGAATCCATTTTAAGTTAAGTTTTGTATATGGTATTAGATAATGTTCTAATTTCATACTTTTACATGTGACTGGCTAGTTTTCCCAGTACCTCTTATTGAAGAGACCGTCTTTTCTATATTTTATATTCTTGTCTCCTTTGTCATAGATTAATTGACCGTAAGTGAGTGGGTTTATTTCTGGGCTTTCTATCTGATTCCATTGAACTATATGTCTTTTTTGGTGCCAGTACCATAGTGTTTTGATTATAGTAACTTTGTAGTATAGTCTGAAGTTAGAGAGTGTGATTCCTCCAGCTCGGTTCTCCTTTCTCAAGATTGATTTGGCTCTTTGAGGCCTTTGTGTTTCCATACAAATAAAAAAATTTTTTTGTTCCCATTCTGTGAAAAATGCCACTGGTAATTTGATAGGAATTGCATTGAATCTGTAGATTGCTTGGGTAGTATAGTCATTTTAACAATTTTGATTCTTCCAGTCTAAGACAAGTATATCTTTCCATCTGTGTTGGTCTTTAAGTGAGATTTAAAAATTTTAATGTTTTCTTAATTTTTCTTTCTGATATTTAATTGTTAATATGTAGAAATGCAACAGGTTTCTCTCTATTAATTTTGTATCCTGAAACTTTACTGAATTCATTGATGAGATTTAGTATTTTTCTAGTGGCAACTTTAGGATTTTCTGTGTATAGCATACTATAAATGGTGACAGTTTTTTTCTTCCTTTCCAGTTTGGGTTCCTTTTATTTCCTTTTGTTCTCTTATTGCAGTGGCTAGGACTTCCAAAACTATTATTATGTTGAATAAAAGCGGCAAGACTGGATAACCTCATCTTATTCCTGATCTTAGAGGAAATGCTTTCAGCTTTTCACCATTGAGAGTGATGTTTGCTGTAGGTTTGTCATATATGGCTTTTATTATGTTGAGGTAGGTTCTCTCTATGCTCACTTTCTAGAGAGTTTTATCATAAGTGGGTATTGAATACCATGGACAGAGGAGCCTGGTGGCCTATGGTCCATAGGGTCACAAAGAATTGGACATGACTGAAGTCACTTAGCAGGCACGCGTGCACATTGATTTGCAGATATTGAAAAACCCTTGCACTCCTGGGATAAATTCTAATCAAGGATGGTGTATGAACTTTTTAACGCATTGTTGCAATAAGTTTGCTAGTATTTTATTGAGGATGTTTGTTTATTTGTTTGGTTGTGTTGGGTCTTAGTTTTGGCCCTTGGGATCTTTGATGTGTCGTGTGGGATCTTTTGTTGTGGCACTGGGACTCTCTAGTTGTGGCATTTGGGCTCAATTGCTCCACGGCGTGTAGGATCTTGGGCTTCTCTGGTGGCTCAGATGGTAAAGAATCTGCCTGAGATGCGAGAGACCTGGTTTCGATTCCTGGGTTGGGAAGATCCCCTGGAGGAGGCATGGCCACCCACTTCAGTATTTTTGCCTGGAGAATTCCATGGACAGAGGAGCCTGGCAGGCTACAGTCTGTGGGGTCATAAGAGTTGGACACCTGAGGGACTAAGCACAGCACAGCATGTAGGATCTTAGTTCCCTGATCACGGATTCAACCTGCATCCTCTGCATTGCAAGGCAGATTCTTAACCACTGAATTATCAGTAAAGTCCCTTTGTTGAGGAATTTTGCATCTGTATTCATCAGTGATATTGGCCTGTAGTTTTCTTTTTTTGTGATCTCCTTGTCTGGTTTTGGTATCAGGGTGATGGTGGTCTCATAGAATGAGTTTGGAAGTGTTTCTTCTTCTGTGGATTTTTGGGATAGTTTCAGAAGGATGGGTGTTGACTGTTCTCTAAATGTTTGATAGAATTCACCTGTGAAGCCATCTGGTCCTGAACTTCTGTTTGTTGGGAGTTTTAAAATTACTGATTTAGTTTGAATACTGGTAATAAGTCTTCATATTTTCTGTTTCTCCTTGCTTCAATCTTGGGAAATTGTCCCTTTCTAAGAATTTTTCAGTTTCTTCCAGGATGTCCATTTCCTTGATGTATAATTGATTGTAGTAGTGTCTTCTGATCCTTTATATTTCTGTGGTGTTGGTTATAACTTTTCCTCTTTTGTATTTGATTTTATTGATTTGAGCACTCTCCCTTTTAGTCTAGATGAGTCAGGCTAAAGGTTTATCAGTTTTTTCTTTTCAAAGAACCAGCTTTTTGTTTCTTTGATCTTTTCTGTTTTGTTTTTTTAAATTAATTTATTTATTTTAATTGGAGGCTAATTACTTTACCATATGTTGGTGATTTTTGCCATACACTGACATGAATCAGCCACGGGTGTACATGTGTCCCCCTGTCCCACCCACCCCCCCCCCCATCCCTCTGGGTGGTCCCAGTGCACCAGCTTTGAGTGCCCTGCTTCATGCATCGAATTTGGACTGCTCATCTATTTCACATATGGTCCTATACATGTTTCAATGCTATTCTCTCTTAAAGTCTCCTATTTCATTTATTTCTGTTCTGATCTTTATGCTTTCTTTCCTTATACTAACTTTGGATTTTGTTTATTTCTTCTTTCTCCGGTTGCTGTAAGTGTAAGGTTAGGTTGTCTGAGATTGTTTCCTGAGGTCTACTGCTATGAACTTTCCTCTTAGAACTGCTTTTGCTGCATAGATTAATAGTAATATCTTTGTCTTCTGCATTCTTCTACTAAAGTTCTCTTTTTCTTCTTTGATCTGTTGCCCCTTTGCCCTTTTGCTTTAAGATTTTAATTTGTGAGGTGAAGACAGCGGGCATGATTTTCTCCTGCATTGCAGGTGGATTCTTTACCAACTGAGCTATCAAGGAAGCCCTTTATTATAGATAATTGCCTCGAACGCTGGCTAGTGTGGACTTGACCTTTCAAAATGCAAGGCCAAAGATCACATTTTTACTTGTGTGGGATTTTTTGTTGCTTTGATCTCAGAGGAATCGATGGATGCAGGTGTGGAGAAGACTAAGGGAGATGAGGGGCAGGTGCTTGGTCAGGAGCTCTGGGGCCATGTTCAGTCTCTCAGCTCATGGTAGTGTCTTACATTTCTTGGAAGAAGCAGAATAGATTCAAATACCTGAGGCTAGGAGCAGAGCAGGCCTCCATACTTCCCCAAAGTTCAAGTTCCTTTTAACTCTGAATGTCTCCTGAGATCATTCTTTTAAAAAACACTACTGTATTTTTTTTCATAAGGATGAAACCCCAGCACTCTAAATTCATGCTCCCTACTGTGGGACCTAGTATTATAGAATCTATTTGCCTCTAAATAAAGAAAGTAAGTTTCGACAGCATGTCAGTCAGCTGTCCCAGACACCACTCAGAAGTTGATGGGTGTTTTGAGGTTGTATATTCACCTGTCTGGAGAGTTGAGGACTCTGGACATATTTCGAGTTAGGAAATAAATACCTATGTGATTACATGGCTTATTGTTTATTGTAAAACATATCACCTTATGTTAGAGTCCAGTGACTCATGATCTGACTTCAGAATACTTTTACTTCAATAATTTAAAAAACCCCTTTTCCTGCCATTTGGCTTTTAACATGTGTTCAGGCCATACTTTTCTTTTGGTACCTTTCTAATTGAGATGAAATTTGCATAACACAAATGCTGTGAATATTTTTTGTCAAGAGAATTTAAGAAAGGTTAATGACTCAGCACTTGGTTTATTTATTTGAATTCAGTCGCTGATAGGCCAGGATGATATATAAAGCCAGGTCCGTGCCTTGAAGGAGACCAGGGCCTCCACGGGGGATAAACATATAAATAGATAAAATAGAGACACGTACAGTGTGCCCCGTGACTGCCCAGGATGTTGCCTGCACGTTCCTTTCTGAGCCCACCTCTGAAAACGGTGGGTCTTTTCCTCTTGCTCAATATTTTTGTAGTGACTTCTCTCACTTCTTTGTCTTACTGTTTTCAGTTAGAGGTTTCATATGAAAGTTAGAATTTGTCAGCTACTTCATGCTTCTCAACATTTCTTGCTTCTCTGATTCGAAGACAAAAATGAGAGTGGTAATGCTTGATGTTAGTCTGTTTGTTAGAATTATAAAACATGCAGTTGATATAAAATTGGATATAAAAATGTATTTTTGAATGTTGGAGTAGGAATTTGGCATTCTACCAAGTGTGTTTTTCCTGTAAGTGTGTGGCAAGACTGTTGGCCAATAAAATCCAGGACTGTTTGCTTGCTTAAGCCTGAACTATATTGCGTATATTTTAATTTTTATTGTATGTTTCACCCTCATTGCCTTAAAAAACCCAAGCTGAAAAAGTATACTTCCTGTTTTCTTTGCTTTGAAATATCCTGAAACTTCATATCTTTTCTCTCTTTTTTTTTTTTGTCACTTAAATCTCTTATGTGTTTGAAAATGATAATAGCAGTGCCTTTTTCTTTTATACTGGTAAATGGACAATATTTATAGAGATCCCTGGAAGTCTAGGGATAGAGAAAGGACTAAGTGAAATTTGAAATGGTATTATGCAATATGAATATATTATGTTCTTATATTAAGCTGAGTTTTATTCAGGTGAATTTTTCTCAATACTAATCTTATTTTAAAAAGTTACTTATCATTTACTTGTTTATTTGGCTGTGTTGGGTCTTGGCTGCTGCGTGTAGGCTTTTCCGGTTGTGAGCGGCGGCTGCTGTCTAGCTGCGGTGCGTGGGCCTCTCACCGCAGAGTGCGGGCTCCGGGGCGTGCAGGCCAGTGGCTGTGGCGTGCAGTCGTCTGAGATGTCCTGGTACTTGTGGAATCTTCCCAGCCCAGGGTGCCCTGCATTGGCAGATGGATTCTTAACCACTGGACTGCCAGGGAAGTTCAATACTACTCTTTTTTAAATTTAAAGACTTTAGTCTCCTTTTAAAATAATTATGCTATTTAGACTCCCTCATTTCTCTATTTTTACAATACATTACACAAGCACACAAGGACTCAAACCAAGAAGTGGAATGCCAGTGTCTTTGAAAGTGAAAGTTGCTCAGTCATGTCCGACTCTCTGAGACCCCATCCATGGAATTCTCCAGGCCAGAATACTGGAGTGGGTAGCTGTTCCCTTCTCCAGGGGATCTACCCAACCCAGGGATTGAACCCCAGGTCTGGCATTGCAAGCGGATGCTTTACCAGCTGAACCGCCAGGGAAGCCAAATAGTTTAAAATAGTTATTCTGTTTAAATTCCCTCACTTCTCTATTTTCAGGCATTTCTAAACTGGTACATGGAGAAGGCAATGGCACCCCATTCCAGCACTCTTGCCTGGAAAATCCCATGGATGGAGGAGCCTGGTGGGCTGCAGTCCATGGGGTCGCTGAGAGTCGGACACGACTGAGCAACTTCACTTTCACTTTTCACTTTCATGCCTTGGAGAAGGAAATGGCAACCCACTCCAGTGTTCTTGCCTGGAGAATCCCAGGGACGGGGCAGCCTCATGGGCTGCTGTCTATGGGGTCGCACAGAGTCGGACACGACTGAAGCGACTTAGCAAACTGGTACAACTGTCATTTTCTTTTTTATTTTATAGAGTATGGTATCTTTGAAATGTTAGTTAAAAAAAAAAAATCCCTCTAAAGTTTCTTCCTTGATCCATGAAAATGTAAGAACTGACCGGTTGACTTCACTTTAATACTCATATTTTAGTAAGATCTTGCAATATGTTGCTCAAGTGCTAGAAAATAATATTTTTAGCTCAATTTTAAACCTTAACTGAAGTTTTATTTAACCTTTCTCTCTGTGAATAGCTTAAAGGGCACACTTATAAGGTTACCATTTACAGTTTTACAGAAAGATCTTTTTCTTCCCTTCATTATCTTGACAGCCGAGCAAGTCAAGGGAACAGTCAACAGACTGGTCTAATGGGCATTTGTTCCGTGTACTGGAATGTGCTTCCTCCTTGGTATGAGAGCTTGTGTTTATGGCGCACAAAGTGACGTTGTGTAAAAATGTGAAAGACAGGTGTTTACTCTGGCCTTGACCAAGGTGAGAGTTTGAAATAGGAGAACTGGGCTCTGCACAGGAGGGAACAGGAAACTTGATGGATCTGTTGGTTTCGTCCCCTGTCATTGAAACCAGAGACTCAGTGAAGGAGATATAATTTCCCAACTTAATACAGCCTTAAAATCTTTTTTCTTTTGGTTGATGTATTTTAAGCAGCTGAATACATTTTCCATAAATTTTACTGCCTTCCATTTATCTTTGAATAGAAGCCAGCAGAGAGATATTTAGAAGGTTATGCACAACAATAAAACGAACTGTTAGAAAAGTCCTTTTGTGGCATTCCTCAAGTGTGTGCCGGTAGAAAAATTACTGTCATTTGATAGTGGGATGTTGGAAATGATTTTATTTACTATTTAGAAATAACACAAATGAGCCTTGCTTTTTCAGTTCACAGGTTCAAAACATTTAGTTATGCCTCACTAGCTCAAATCTTTGTTCATTACACTGTACACGGATGGAATTAAATGTGACACATTGCAGTGTTGGATCAGCCCCACAGATTTAAAATACAGGGTTTGATTGAATGCTGGAAAAAAAAAAATAAAAAAGAAAGATACTGTTTAATGTCAGAGATGATTTCTGAAATTTTGTTTTTAGCTTAAAATTGGTTCAAGAAAATGTCCCAATGATGGCAGAGGGAAAAGATTGTGAAGAATATTTGATTATAGGTTGTCCTGTTGAAACCAAAAGAGCTTTAAAGGAGCAAATAATTTTCTTTCTTTTTTTCAATTTTAAGTACATACACATTTATTAATTTTAAAAAAAGTATTTATTTATCTGTGCTGGATCTTAGTTGTGGGTACTTGGGATCTTTGATTTTCATTGTGGCATGGAGCTTCCCTTGTAGCTCAGTTGGTAAAGAATCTGCCTGCAATGCAGGAGACCTGGATTTGATTCCTGGGTCGGGGAAGATCCGACCCAGGAGAAGGAAATGGCGACCCACTCCAGTATTCTTGACTGGAGAATTTTATGGACAGAGGAGCCTGGTGGGCTATAGTCCATGGGGTTGCAAGAGGCGGACGCAACTTAGTGATTAAACCACAATCACTATGCAGGGTCTTTAGATGTTTAGATTAGATTGCACCATGTGCAGTCTGATTCCTTGACCAGGGATTGAACCTGGACCCCCTGCATTGTAAGTGTGGAGTTTTAGCCACTGAACCACCAGGGAAGTCCCAAGCAAATAATTTTTCAAAGCCAGGCTCTTGGTATCTCTATTGGCCGTAATATGGCTAGTCCCTGGCAGAGTGTGCTTCCAGTACTTGTGTCTGCCAGCTGCAGCAGTACACACATGTTCAATGACCATGTGGCCTTGAAACATCAGTTTTACCCTCTGGCTACACAAGGACATGTGTGGATGAAGGTCAGAGCCTTGGGAGGCTTGCTGTGAGGCTCATAAGTGTTGGGAGAGGAGAGCTGCCTTAATATAATGACCGTATTTTCCAGGGAATTCTTTAGAGGCTACCTTCTTTTCTTTTTTTTTTTTAAATTTTAGTAATGTATTTTATTTAATCTAATCTGTCCAAAGTGTTGTTTTTCCAACATGTAATCAATATGGACATATTGTGGGTGACTCCCCTGGTGGTCCAATGGCTAAGACTACACATTCGCAATGCAGGGGGCCTGGGTTCCGTGCCTGCTCAGAGAACTAGATCCCACAGGCTGCAACCAAGAAGTCGCGTGCTGCAACTGAAGAACCTACAGGCTGTGATAAAAGATGCCATGTGCTGCGACCCGGCGCAACCAAATACACATTTTTAAAATGAACGTATTATTAATGAGATCTTTTACACTCTCTTTTCATGCTCCGTCTTTGAACTCTGGTGAGGATTTTATATTTAAAGCAGCTCTATATTTGAATGCCTACTTTTCACCAGAAATGCTTGATCTCTGTTGAGATTGCATAAAATGTATAGTTGAAAAAGTAGTTTCACACCCAAGTTGTTCTAGTAACTGAATCAGTATCAATTTTAGACTTCAGTTAATTAAAATGAAATAAATGTTGAGTCCCTTAGTCGCAGAAGCCACATTCCAAGTTTCAGTAACCTTACATGGCTAAAGGTGACCTTGTTGGACAGTGTAGTGTTGGAGATTACCCCCTTGGGCTCCAGAACCAGTCTGTGGAGGCCATCTTCTAGTTCTTTTGCTTACTTAATTCATTTAACAGGGCCGTCTCTCAATGGCATCTCTAACTTGCACTTCATTTTTATAATTACCATTTTTTTGGCCATACCCACAGCAGCTAGGATCTCAGTTCCCTGACCAGAGATTAAACCTGTGCCCCCTACATGGGAAGCATGGAGTCTTAACCACTGGACTGCCAGGGAAGTCCCATGAATCGTACTTTAGTATTCATAAGATATATGAGCATTTTCCATGGCCTAAAATCACCTGTCATTTGTTTCAAGGGTAAAGGGCAGGGAGTTGGAGGTTTGACTTGGGTTTCAGTCCTAGCTCTGCCACTGTATGATTTGACTTCATCTCTTTTAGCTTCGGCTTTCTTGTCTATAAAATGAGTGCTCATTTGTTCATTCATTTGTTTGTTCCTTCATTCAACAAATATTAATTTCTGTGTGCCAGGCTTATCCTCGGTGCTGGAAAATGAGCAGTGAGCAAAGCAGACAAAACTCCTGCTCTCAACGGAGCTTGCATGCTACTGGGGAGATGGAATATAAAATAATAGAAGTGAAATATAATATGCTGGATGGTGACGGTTGCTACAGAGAAAAATAGAATGGGTTCAGGGATAGAGTGACAAGATAGGAAGGTGATTCCTGTCTGTTTTACACGGTCGACAGTAGACAGAGAGGGCCTCTGTGTGGAGGTGCCGTGTCGGCAGAGATGTACATGAAGAGCGGAAGGGTATTTGAGGATTCCTGGGGAAAGATGATCTCAGGGAGCAGCAAGTCTGGCAGGCACCGCATAAGAGGCAGAGCAGCGGGGAGAGCGGGGTTACAGGGGGTGAGGGCCAGTGCAGCCGTGGTGCCAGCGCACACCTCTTGGGGTGGCTTAGAGGATGGGGTGAGATGCCCTTTGATATGCATTTTGCACTGAAAGAACAACATGCCATAACAAGTGAGGACTGTTGTAGGAATGCAGAAAGGTTCAGTGGTATGAAGCTTATTAAAGATATCATCTTGTTAAATATAAATAGAAAAAGATCATATCATTTTTATAGAAAAGGCATGTGAGCAAATTCAATATTGATTATTGATTTCTTTTTTAAAACCCTCAAAATTTAGTAGGAAAATATCCTTAGTAAACTATGTTCTTCTCAACCTAAAAACCGTCTCAGGCTTAACAGGAAATTTGTGACCGTTAAAATCAGAAACAAAATAAAGATATCTACTGTTTTCGCTCTTTATTAATGGTATTTTGGAATCACAAGTTAATGCAGGTGAACAATAGAATGAAAAAGAAGTTAGAGAGGTTTGATGAATAGTAATGTATGACTAGAATACTCCATGGAATCAAATGAAAAATTAACTATAAAGAGTAATCATATTTATAAATGTGCCAGGATGTCAAAATAATATTCAACATTCATACCTTTTGGATATACAAGCAACTAGTTTAAATGTTCAGTTCAGTTCAGTCACTCAATCATGTCTAACTCTTTGCCACCCCATGGACTGCAGCATGCCAGCCTTCCCTGTTCATCACCAACTCCCGGAGCTTGCTCAGATTCATGTCCATCAAGTTGGTGATGCTGTCCAACCAACCATGTCATCCATCCTCTGTTGTCCCCTTCTCCTCCTACCTCCAATCTTTTCCAGCGTCAGGGTCTTTTCCAGTGAGTCACTTCTTCGCGTCAGGTAGCCAAAGTATTAGAGTTTCAGCTTCAGCATCAGTCCTTCCATGAGTATTCAGGACTGATTTCCTTTAGGATTGACTGGTTGGATTTCCTGGCAGTCCAACGGACTCTCAAGAGTCTTCTCCAACACCACAGTTCAAAAGCATCAATTCTTTGGCGCTTAGCTTTCTTTATAGTCCAACTCTCACATCCATACATGACTACTAGAAGAACCATAGCTTTGACCCTATGGACCTGTGTCACCAAAGTGATATCTGTGCTTTTTAATATGCTGTCTAGGCTTGTGATACCTTTTCTTCGAAGGAGCAAGCGTCTTTTAATTTCATGACTGTAGTCACCATCTGCAGTGATTAGGAGCCCCCCAAAATAAAGTCTCTCACTGTTTCCATTGTTTCTCCATCTATTTGCCATGAAGTGATGGGACTGGATGCCATGATCTTCATTTTTTGAATGTTGAGTTTTAAGCCAGCTTTTTTACTCTCCTCTTTCACTTTCATCAAGAGGCTCTTTAGTTCTTCTTCACTTTCTGCCATAAGGATGGTGTCATCTGCATATCTGAGGTTATTGATATTTCTCCTGGCAATCTTGATTCCAGCTTGTGCTTCATTCAGCCTGGCAGCTTGCATGGTATACTCTGCTTAGAAGTTAAATAGAGTGACATTATACAGCCTTGATGTACTCCTTTCTCAATTTGGAACAAATCCGTTGTTCCATGTCTGGTTCTAACTGTTGCTTCTTGACTTGCATACAGATTTCTTAGGAGGCAGGTTAGGTGGTCCAGTATTCCCATCTCTTTAAGAGTTTTCCACAGTTTATTGTGATCCACACAGTTCAAGGCTTTAGTATAGTCAGTGAAGCAGAAGTAGATGTTTTTCTGGAATTATCTTGCTTTTTCTTTGATCCAAGGGATGTTGGCAGTTTGATCTCTGGTTTCTTTGCCTCTTCTAAATCCAGCTTATACATCTGAAAGTTCTCAGTTCAACATATTGTTGAAGCCTAGCTTGAAGGATTTTGAGCATACCTTGCTAGCATGTGAAATGAGTGCAGTTGTGCAGTAGTTTGAGCATTCTTTGGCATTGCCTTTCTTTGGAATTGGAATGAAAACTGACTTTTTCTAGTCCTGTGGCCACTGCTTAGTTTTACAAATTTGCTAGTATGTTGAGTTCATCAGTTTAATAGCATCATCTTTTAGGATTTGCAGTAGCTCAACTGCAATACCATCACCTCCACTAGCTTTGTTCTTCGTGATGCTTCCTAAGGCCACTTGACTTCACATTCCAGAATGTCTGGCTCTAGGTGAGTGATCACACCATCATGGTTATCTGGGTCATTAGGATCTTTTTTTGTTTAGTTCTTCTGTGTATTCTTGCCACCTTTTCTTAATCTCTTCTGCTTCTGTTAGGTCCATACTGTTTCTGTCCTTTATTGAGCCCATCTTTGCATGAAATATTCCCTTGGTATCTCTAATTTTCTTGAAGAGATCTTTGCTACTGCTACTGCTAAGTCACTTCAGTCATGTCCGACTCTGTGTGACCCCATAGACGGCAGCCCACCAGGCTCCACTGCCCTGCCATTCTCCAGGCAAGAACACTGGAGTGGGTTGCCATTTCCTTCTCCAATGCATGAAAGTGAAAAGTGAAAGTAAAGTCGCTCAGTCGTATCCGACCCTCAGCGACCCCATGGACTGAAGCCTACCAGGCTCCTCTATCCATGGGATTTTCCAGGCAGGAATACTGGAGTGGGGTGCCACTCTATTGTTTTCCTCTATTTCTTTGCATTGATCTTTGAAGAAGGCTTTCTTTTTTCTCTCCTTGCTCTTCTTTGCAACTCTGCATTTCAATGGATATATCTTTCCTTTTCTCCTTTGCCTTTCACTTCTCTTTTCTTGCCAGCTATTTGTAAGCTCTCCTCAGACAACCATTTTGCCTTTTTGCATTTCTTTTTCTTGGGGATGGTCTTGATCACTGCCTCCTGTACAATGTCACCAACCTCTGTCCATAGTTCTCTAGGCACTCTATCAGAAATCTAATCCCTTGAAACTATTTGTCACGTCCACTGTATAATCGTAAGGGATTTGATAAAGGTCATACCTGAATGGGCTAGTGGGTTTCACTACATTCTTCAATTTAAGTCTGAATTTTGCAATAGAGAGTTCATGATCTGAGGTACAGTCTGCTTCAGGTCTTGTTTTTGCTGACTGTATAAAGCTTTTCCATCTTTGGCTGCAAAGAATATAATCAGTCTTATTTTGGTATTGACCATCTGGTGATGTCCATGTGTAGAGTTTAAATGTAGTGAAAGAAAAAACAATTACCATAAAAAAGTATTAAATAACCTAAGAATAAACTTAAGAAATATGTAAGATATGTATGAAGGTATTGAAAAATGCTCCTGAAGGGGATACATAAATGATATGAGGCCTGTCATATTCTGGAATATAGAGATGCTGGTTCTCCTTAAATTAACGTGTATGTTTAATGCAATTCCACTAAAAATAACAAGATTTTCAGGGGCTAAACAACCTTATTCTGCGCTCATATGGAAAAATAAGTAAGCATGAACAGCTCGGCCATTTCTGAGAAGAGATTAAAACATGCTGCAAGATTATAATAATTGAAACATTTGTATTACTAAATGTCATGTTTAGTATATGACAAAAGATGGCGTTTCAAGTTAATTGGAGAAAGATGCTCTGTTCAATAAATAGTGGTCGGATAACCAGGTGGCCATCTGGAGTGGGGAAAGAAAAGGCTATTTAGAACAGTATCTCAAGTGTTAAGCAAAATTGATCTATGTTAAACAGAAATTTTAAAAATATTTTATGGAAGAAAGCATGGGAAAGTTATTTTATAATCTTGGAGTACATATGGCCTAAGTAAGAGAGAAAAAAGAGAAGCCGTAAAAGAGATTGATAAACTTGATTACTTTAGAAAACTAACAGAAAAAAATCCTGCATAAAGGAAGATTAAGATAATTGGGAGAAAATTTTTGCTTCTCATCCTGCAAAGGGACTAATTTCCCTAATGAAGAGTTTCTACAGATCCATAAGAACAATCCCAACAACCCAGTAGAAAAATGGACAAAGGACACAAATAGTCTATAGGAAGAAAAATCATGGCGTCTTTCAAACATATTGAGAAGGTGCTGAGCCTGCTCATTTTAAAAGATATGCACATTACAACTAAACGGAGGTACCGTTTATCACTGATGGGCAGAGATTAAGAAATTGCATAACCTATTCTGTAGATGGAATGAGTGCAAAACAATAGTGTCTTTTGTGGGTAGTTTGGCAAAATCTATAGGACTGATGCTAAAGCTGAAGCTCCAGTACTTTGGCCACCTCATGTGAAGAGTTGACTCATTGGAAAAGACCCTGATGCTGGGAAGGATTGGGGGCAGGAGGAGAAGGGGACGACAGAAGATGAGATGGCTGGATGGCATCACTGACTCGATGGACGTGAGTCTGAGTGAACTCCGGGAGTTGGTGATGGACAGGGAGGCCTGGCGTGCTGCAATTCATGGGGTCGCAAAGAGTCGGACACAACTGAGCAACTGAACTGAACTGAACTGATAGTATGAAAAGGGCTTCCCACATGGCTCAGTGATGAAGAATCCACCTGCCAAGCAGGAGATACTGGTTCGATCTCTGGGTTGGGAAGATCCCCTGGAAAAGGAAATGGTATCCCACTCCAGTATTCTTGCCTGGAAAATCCCATGGACCGAGGAGTCTGGTGGCCTTGAAAAAGAGTCGGATATGACTTAGTAACGAAACAACAGTAGTATGAAAAAATTCATATTCCTTGACTCAACTCCAGTTCTAGAAGTTTATCCTAGATAAGTGTACAAATACATTCCTATAGATATACATACATTCATATATACTATGCATGTATCCTACATATACATATGTGTTACATGCATGAGAAAGTGATTTATGTTCAAAGATACTAATTGTAGTGTAGTGTTTATAAAATGGCTAAACATTAGAAACAACCAAAATGTTCATCCGTGGGAGACTGAATTAATACATTGCATTAACAGCTGCTGTTAGAAAACTGTGCAGTTTACGTTAGAAACCTGTGTCGTCATACACAAACATAGCAGTGAATCTCTTTATGTATCATTTTGGAAACATTGCCAGTATATGCTGTTCGGTGAAAAATGCAAGGTGCAGAACAGTGTATATGATATGTTCATTTATTTGTTAAAAATGCTTTGCTCATTTATGAATAGGTACAGTCTCTGGGAGGTATAATTTGAATTTGAATATATCTTCAGTTCAGTTCAGTTGCTCAGTCGTGTCTGACTCTTTGCGACCCCATGAATCGCAGCACCCCTGGCCTCCCTGTCCATCATCAACTCCCGGAGTTCACTCAGACTCATGTCCATCGAGTCGATGATGCCATCCAGCCATCTCATCCTCTGTTGTCCCCTTCTCCTCCTGCCCCTAATCCCTCCCAGCATCAGGGTCTTTTCCAGTGAGTCAACTCTTCCCATGAGGTGGCCAAAGTACTGGAGTTTCAGCTTTAGCATCATTCCTTCCAAAGAAATCCCAGGGCTGATCTCCTTCAGAATGGACTGGTTGGATCTCCTTGCAGTCCAAGGGACTCTCAAGAGTCTTCTCCAAAATCAACTATGCTGCTAAGTCGCTTCAGTCGTGTCCGACTCGGTGCAACCCCAGAGACAGCAGCCTACCAGGCTCCACCGTCCCTGGGATTCTCCAGGCAAAAACACTGGAGTGGGTTGCCATTGCCTTCTCCAATGCATGAAAGTGAAAAGGGAAAGTGTCTTTTCAAATGAGTCAGCTCTTCACATCAGGTGGCCAAAGTACTGGAGTTTCAGCTTCAGCATCAGTCTTTCCAATGAACATTCAGGACTGATTTCCTTTAGGATGGACTGGTTTGATATCCTTGCAGTCCAAGGGTCTCTCAAGAGTCTTCTCCAAAACCGCAGTTCAAAAGCATCAATTCTTTGGCACTCAGCTTTCTTCACAGTCCAACTCTCACATTCATACATGACCACAGGAAAAACCATAGTCTTGACTACATGGACCTTTGTTGGCAAAGTAATGTCTCTGCTTTTCAATATGCTATCAAGATTGGTCATAACTTTCCTTCCAAGGAGTAAGCGTCTTTTAATTTCATGGCTGCAGTCACCATCTGCAGTGATTTTGGAGCCCCCAAAAATAAAGTCTGACACTGTTTCCACTGTTTCCCCATCTGTTTCCCATGAAGTGATGGGACCAGATACCATGATCTTCGTTTTATGAATGTTGAGCTTTAAGCCAAGTTTTTCACTCTCCACTTTCACTTTCATCAAGAGGCTTTTTAGTTCCCCTTCACTTTCTGCCATAAGGGTGGTGTCATCTGCATATCTGAGGTTATTGATATTTCTCCCGGCAATCTTGATTCCAGCTTGTGCCTCTTCCAGCCTAGCGTTTCTCATGATATACTCTGCATAGAAGTTAAATAAGCAGGGTGATAATACACAGCCTTGATGTACTCCTTTTCCTATTTGGAACCAGTCTGTTGTTCCATGTCCAGTTCTAACTGTTGCTTCCTGACCTGCATATAGGTTTCTCAAGAGGCAGGTCAGGTGGTCTGGTATTCCCATCTCTTTCAGAATTTTCCACAGTTTGTTGTGATCCACACAGTCAAAGGCTTTGGCATAGTCAATAAAGCAGAAATAGATGTTTTTCTGGAACTCTCTTCCGTTTTCGATGATCCAGCGCATGTTGGCAATTTGATCTCTGGTTCCTCTGCCTTTTCTAAAACCAGCTTGAACATCTGGAAGTTCATGATTCACGTATTGCTGAAGCCTGGCTTAGAGAATTTTGAGCATTACTTTACTAGTGTGTGAGATGAGTGCAATTATGTGGTACTTTGAGCATTCTTTGGTATTGCCTTTCAAATATTGCTTAATGAGTGTCATTGTTATTCATCAAAAATGATCTGTGTGCTTCCTGAAGGGTGCTTCTTGGAGGATGTCAGTACAGGATCTGTAAACCAAAGATGGCAAATAAGATTGAGAAGCATATGAAACAAAACTAAGTGGGCTTCTTTTTTTAGGCCTTCTTAGAGCCTTAATCGGAGGAGGCAATGGCACCCCACTCCAGTACTCTTGCCTGGAAAATCCCATGGACGGAGGAGCCTGGTAGGCTGCAGTCCATGGGGTCGCTAAGAGTCGGGAACAACTAAGTGACTTCACTCTGACTTTTCACTTTCATGCACTGGAGAAGGAAATGGCAACCCGCTCCAGTGTTCTTGCCTGGAGAATCCCAGGGACGGTGGAGCCTGGTGGGCTGCCGTCTATGGGGTCGCACAGAGTGGGACACGACTGAAGTGACTTAGCAGCAGCAGCAGCAGCAGAGCCTTAATACCACTCTTGTATTCTTGCCTGGAAAATCCCATGGATGGAGAAGCCTGGTGCGCTGCAGTCCATGGGGTCGCTGAGAGTCAGACATGACTGAGCGACTTCACTCTCACTTTTCACTTTCATGCATTGGAGAAGGAAATGGCAACCCACTCCAGTGTTCTTGCCTGGAGAATACCAGGGATGGGGGAGCCTGGTAGGCTGCCGTCCGTGGGGTCACACAGAGTCGGACACGACTGAAGTGACTTAGCAGCAGCAGCAGCAGCAGCAGCAACAGAGCCTTAATAAACTTAACAATAATGCACTGTGTGAATATTCCAAGAGGCATATTTCAGAATGTAAGTGAAGCAAGTAAAGTGAAAGTCATTCCATTGTGTCTGACTCTTTGTTACCCAATGTACTGTGGCCCGTGGACTGGGCTCCTCTCTCCATGAAATTCTCCAGGCAAGAATACTGGAGTGAGTAGCCATTCTGTTCTCAAGGGGATCTTCCTGGCCCAGGATTGAACTCATTGCAGGCAGATTCTTTACTATGTGAGCCACCAGGGAAACCCAATATCAAGAGGGATATGTTAGAACGTAGCATTTTCCAAATCTACTTGAATACAACAACAACCACTACTTTTTTTTTTCTTTAAGAAGCAGGAGTAGTTGTTGCAGGAAATATCACTTTAATGCTTAGATTTCGACTTTGTTCACCTTTGTTCTTCATTTTGACCATTCTTCATTCATTTCTAAGAGAGCTGCAGTCTCTGCTCTTCCTCCTCTGTGATGTACTGCAGTTCACTCATTCATTTTGTGATTGGGACCTTCCCAAGGCATTCAAATAACACTGCGTTTCTTGAGTGAAGAAGAGAATCTATATAATTAGTGTAAAATCTTAGGAATCAATTGGATGGAAATTGAAGATTAAAGCTTCATTTGATTGAGCTTTCCACAAAGCTTAAAAAGGAATGAAATGGACTTAATGGGTAGGTAGTTGAGGAATTGTGAGTTTAACATAGAGAAGATATGGGTTCTACCTCTGTCTTCACTGTTCACCAGCCTTTAATTTTGAACACGTCACCTACCTTGTGCATGCTAAGTCTCTTCAGTCGTGTCCGCGTCTTTGTGACGCTATAGACTGTAGCCCACAAGTCTCCTCTGTCCATGGGATTCTCCAGGCAAGAATATTGGAGTGGGTTGCCATGCTGTCCTCCAGGGGATCTTCCAGACCCAGGGATTGAACCTGCATCTCTTATGTCTCCTGCATTGTCTGACAGCTTCTTTACCACTAGCACCACCTGGGAAGCCCTGTCCCCTACCTTTCCTGTGCCTTATTTTTGTCACCTATAAAATTCATGGATTGGGCTTAGGGCCATCCATTTTAAGACTCTTGAATTATTATTACTATGGTTGAGTGGAATCAGGGAAGACTGTGGGCCTCAGTAGAACATTTTGTTCTTATCTGCAAGTTTTCACATAACCTGTCTCAGTTCAGCTCTTTTGGAGAATGAAATTATTCAATAATCAACTCATCGTCAACACTACGAATTTGAAAACTTCTTGAATTGTTTGAGGCTTGTACTTGATTGATTGGTTTGTTAATTACTCTCCAGGAAAGCACCTGATTATAGCACGGGTCAATTAATCCAATGCTATGGAAAAATCCACACCTCCTATGAAAACGCCCCTCTGCATTCATTTTGCCGATACAGGGAGAAATCTGTGATGTGGCTGTTAATTATCTTCCCCTCTCCGCCCACAACCTGCACAGCATTCATCTGATGGTTTGCTGTGCTTTTTGTGCACTCCCCACCTATTAGCAGATTTCTGAACTCAGCATAGTAGAGGTCTGAATTCACTGAATTTATGCCATCTGCAAATGAGGTTTAAATTTGTCCCTGTTTTGAAATTAGGGAAATGACATAGCCATTGCATAGAAGGATTGTGAACCTGAATTTGATTTTGTTAAGTGGAGGTAGAATGTTTTGTTAGAAGGAAAGCACTTGCCTGGGCAGAGATTTGGGTGTGACTCAATTGTGAACTGCCATCTCCTCACCCCCTTATTAGCAGGAGATGTATTTTGTTTTTAAGGGAAGTGACAAGGAGAGAATTATAAAGACCCAGTGAATTTTAAGAGAGTCCTTTCAATTTACTTTAATTCCGTTTAACCTTGCTTTCCATGTTATCCTGTGCATTACTCTCAAGGAACTCAGCTTCCTTTGAAGTCTCGAAGCGTGGCTGCTGGCGGAATCCTGCTGGTAAAATATAAGTGATTCTCAGTAAGCCCTTCCTGATACATAGGGATGCCTTGCTGCCAAGTAAAAGCATGTGTGTGATTCTCAGTAAGCCCTTCCTGATACATAGGGATGCCTTGCTGCCAAGTAAAAGCATGTGTGTGTGAGTGCCTGTAAAGGAGGGAAAGGGCAGGATGTATGGTAATGGATACTGAAGTGGGAGGAGTGTTTCTCATGAATTAGAGATGCCCTTTCATAATTCAAGAGTCTCAGAATGAGAAAAGACTTGACATCACCTGAAAAGCATCTGGAAGCAATCTGTAATCGTTAAGAGGCAGTAGGAGAGCCTGTCTCTCTCCAGTACCTGATAATAAAACAGTTCATGTGGGATTATGGAAGAAGTAGAATTCTCTCTCACTTGTAAGTCATTGTAAAATTGCTTGAGATGAAATGCCCAGAGATTTGATTGTGAATTACACTTTGAGGTCATAGGTGCTAAATATTGGAGTCAAGTGAAGAAGGCAGATTTGAAGGTACTGAAGAAATTTTAATGTGAATTTGTTTATTTGCATGTGAAGTGTTATCCCTTGCCTCTCAGGCCCCATACACACTTCTTCTGTGCCCAGGCATTACCACAACTGTATCCAGTTTTGAAGACTTTGGTCACATTAAGGTCCCTCTCTTCATCTTTATCCCTTTCACGAAACAAACATGTGTTATAAGAAACGACTTCCCAGCCTTTGAGGCATCTGTGGGTCAAACATACACACAAAACCTCTTATAGTGACTTCTAGGGAACCATCTTTTAATATACTGGGCTGTTACAGAAAAATTATGTTAATGAATGGTGCGTCCTTATTACACAGAGATTTTGAAAAGAGCTGGTATATTTGTTATACCAGTCAGTCCTAAAGGAAATCAACCCTGAATATTCATTGGAAGGACTGATGCTGAAACTCCAGTACTTTGACCACCTGATGCAAAGAGCCGACTCATTGGAAAAGACCCTGATGCTGGGAAAGATTGAAGGCAGGAGGAGAAGGGGATGACAGAGGATGAGATGGTTGGATGGCATCATCAACTGAATGGACATGGGTTTGCACAATCTCCGGGAGATAATGAAGAACAGGGAAGCCTGGTGTGCTGAAGAACATGGGGTTGCAAAGAGTCAGAAACGATTTAGCGACTGAACATTTGTTGTACTGAAACTGTGTAGTCTCATTTCAGGGGGGCCTCTGAAGGGCTCCAGTATAGCAGTCCTTTATGTCTCAGTGTAGAAAAGAATTCAGCAAGAGACAAAGTGATAGATAAGGAAGTGACTTATTAGAATAGAACATTTGTGAGGTTTACAAGTGTGTGGGTGAGAAATGCCACACCCTAAGAACTTACTGGGCTACAGTTTTATAATAAAGGAAAAGTAGGGAGGGGCAGAAGAGCTCCTTTGTCTCTCTTGGGTAGACATCATACTTCCATCATCAGCTCCTCTTCCAGGCTGGGCAGGAGAGTTTTCTTGTCTCTACATGGTCAAGCTAGGTCCACAAATTATTGTTTTTTTTTTTATGTGTGCAGAGAGTATGTCCTAGGGATCATTAACTTAATGAGCTCACTGGGGAGGATGTGAGGTTTATGCCACCATTGTTATCTTGTTTTGGGGCACGTCTCATGCTTCTGTTGCATGGTTGTGTGTTAAGCAAGCCTGCTTGGTTTTGTGGGTAAGCAGACCTTCTCTCTTGAGGAATCATTAACTTACAGGGGTCTCCCATATATTTTCTATTTATAGTCCCCTAGAGGGATTCTGTTTAATCACCTACTTTGTCCCTTTACTCTGTCCCTATCAGGAGTAGATTCTGACTTGAATTGCTCACCGTAACCTGGAAAATCCCATGGACGGAGGAGCCTGGTAGGCTACAGTCCATGGGGTTGCAAAGAGTTGGACACGACTGAGCGACTTCACTGTTTTTTGGCCTTTTGCGGTCTCTATGCTTGGGGTTAGTCTGTGCTCTCTAGGACACCTCTAGGTTATGTTCTCTGTACTGTTCGTCCTAGGTGGGACAATTTCTCAGCTTCTTCTTTTTTGGGAACCCAGGCCTTGTACTAGAAGCACTGCATCTTAGCCACTGTGTCACTAGGGAAGTCCCTTCTCAGCCTTCTTCAAGCTCACGTTTTTCTGAATGTATGGTCAGGAAGCCATGTAACTGTGCTGTGAAACATCTTCCCAGGTAGGCATGATCACATGAGATCTGTCTCTAAAACCAAAGTAAACTTTGCCCATGGGATGGCAAAAAATTGAACTTTCAACTGTCAATATTTGAATAGGTCAGAGGTGCCTGGGAATATTTGGCAAATATCACACCTTTAAAGAGAAGCAGCCTATGAAGTTTCTTGCTATTTTATATTTTGTTCTCATTATAATGTTATGTTGCTGATGCATGGATATGGGTTTATTTAATTCCACATTTTTTTTTCTCTTCTAAAAGAAGTATATAATTACTTACCGTCTCTTGGAGGACAGAAGAATCCTTCTCTCCTTTCTGCTGCCCAGTGGGAGTCTGTCATATTTGGCTAGCATTCAGACTTCTAAATAAAGATTCAATTTTTGCTTATAATTTTTTTTAAAAATTAGTGCAATCTGAGGCAGAGCCATTCAGTGCACAACAAATGGCGGTAGCTGGGAGGGGAGAAAACCTGGAGAAAAATTGATTGGGTTTTTTTAGTTTATTGATGACTGTGGGTCTCTCTCTCTCTCTTTTTTTTTAGTTGTTTTCTGTAGATTTTGTAAATATTCTTCTGGGAATTGCCAGCAGTGCCAAGTGTTGGGAAAATCTTTTCTGCCCTTCCGATAGAGTGAAGTGAGCAAACATAATCTAGCAGAAGGCTGGTGAAGAGAGTAATCACAGGTAATGTCTTTTCTTGTTACTATTGATGTGTGTTCAGTAATGTTCAGTAACAAATTAAAGAAAAATAAGCCTACTTGAATTTACACATCCAAGTGCTGACGGAAGGAAAACACAACTTGAGAGTTTTGAATTAAGTTTTATTCTGGGACTTCACTGAAGACTATAGCCTGGGAGACAGCCTCTCAGATACCTCTGAGGAGCTGCTCCAGGAGGTAAGGGAAGAGCCAGGATGTGTAGGCATGTTGAGCTTTAAAACAAAACAAAACAAAACGTGTAGTCAAACATCAAAAGATAACTGCTAATCACAGAAATAAACATTGCAAGTTAATGAGTTTAGTGCCTTTTTACTTACAGGAAGATGCAAGACATGCTCACTGAAATTATTCGTTAGATATGCATCTTAATTATCTAGGGCCAGTATCCAGAGCACAGAGTGCTTCCTGTTTTTCTCTATCCTGAATTGCCCTTGGGGCGTACCATCAGTGGGCGTGGGGGTGCTGCAGTGGCTGATGGCTTGGTACTTGTTTACTGGAATGACAGGCAACATCCCTTGTCCACAGAGGTGAACATTATCTTGTTCAAAGCAGTCTTTCTGAGAGACTGCGCTCTCTGCTCTACTCAAAACATTAAAAAAAATTATATATTTGACTAAACTGGATCTTAGTTCCCGCATGTGAACTCTTGGTTACACCTGTGGGATCGAACCCAGCTCCCTGCATTAGGAGGGTGGCATCTTAGCCACTGGACCACTGGGGAAGTCCCAAAGATTTTTTTTTTCTTTGGGAACTGCATCTGAATCCTCTGGTGGCATTCTTTTAAGCATCCTATTTTCTGTGGCGGTAAATGTAAACCCTAGGAGGGTGTTTTGGGAAGTAGTCTAAATTTCTTCAGAGCTGCACTATGGGATCTGGGAAGTTCTAATTTTGATCAAAAACCAGAAGGAGGAATAATGTAATGAAACCAGTTTCTCTCTGTATAATTTGTATGAGTGTTTGAAGTCTTATACACTATATTGAAAGTTACTTCTAAAAAGTGGTGACTCTGAGTTTCAAACAGTCATATAATAGTATTGTTATTAGACTTGTAGCTTACAGAGAAGCATATGCTGTTTATTTGTATGTAAATATTGCTATTCTTTCTTATTAAAATTGATCAATTTGTCAATTGTCTATCAGGTTGAATAAGATGAGATTTAATTTCCTTATAAGATATATTTCTAAGGCTCTGTAATTTGCATCTTATTAGAGGTGTGTTTTGCATTGTAAAGTGTTGTTATAGTACTTGTTAAAAATGCACAATGAAAATTCAGATTAGTAGGACTAAGTGCCAAATCTAGTGTGTCATAATCTGAATCAGAGTGCTAAGGGGGAAGGGTTTGGGAATTTTACAAGTGACTGCCACCCAAGATGGACACCGCCAATGCAATGAAAGCATACTTCCACCTAATCTTTTATTTTGGATTTAAAGGTATTACAATCACCTTGATTTTTGCTTTGAATAAAACAATGCTGGTATTTTTAGTATACTGTTTTGACACAGGATTATGTTCTCAAGTGGGCTTCCCTGGTGGCTTAGCTGGTAAAGAATCAGCCTGCAGTGCAGGAGACTCGGGTTCCATTCCTGGGTTGAAAAGATCCCCTGGAGGAGGGAACAGCTACCCACTCCAGAATTCTTGCCTGGAGAATTCCATGGACTGTATAGTCCATGGGGTCACAAAGAGCCAGACACGACTGAGCAACTTTCACTTATGTTCTCAAGTTGCATGTTGTTAGATCAAATTACAGTTATTTGAACTTTATGTCTCAATTTAAAATGAGTATATTTTTCCTTGGATGCAGATGGATAAATTTGTTTTTGACAGCTAGATGGCAAATAACTAAGTTTTATGAAATATCTTCTTGGTTTGCTAGTAAGTTGTACCTCAGGTATCTTATTCAGCTTGTGGTAAAGAGTGATGGGATAGGTCTTAGAGGCTCCTGGAGTCTGTGCTTTGCTACTGTAGCATCCAGGCCAGCATTACTCAGTAAACACTGTGAAGAAAGCTTTGCTGTGCAATTTATGGTTCGGACAGACCAAATCTTTTCTTTATAGTACTGAGATTTTATGAAGTTCTTTGAATCCCCCAAATGAAAGCAAGTATTAATATTGAATACTAGACTTTGATAGGATATTTTCATTGCCATGTACATTCTTTAGTAATCCTTCCTACAAAGTTATTAATTTTACAGAAAGTAAGCTTTGTGTATAAAGTGTGTTATTTTTTAGATATTTTAAATCTAAAAAATTTATTTATAAACATTATAAATAAATCATTTATTTGTACTATTTATTTATAAATAGACATATTTCTTTTTTCTTTTTTATAAATTTATTCATTTTAATTGGAGGCTAATTACTTTACAGTATTGTAGTGGTTTGCCATACATTGCCATGAATCAGCCACGGGTGTACATGTGTTCCCCATCCTGAAGCCCCCTCCCACCTCCCTCCCCATCCCATCCCTCTGGGTCGTCCCAGTGGACCAGCCCAGAGCACCCTGTCTCATCCATCAAACCTAGACTGGCAGTCTGTTTCACATGTGATAATATACATGTTTCAATGGCATTCTCCCAAATCATCCCACCCTCACCCTAATAAATCATTTATTTGCAGTTCAGTTCAGTTAAGTTGCTCAGTCGTGTCCGACTGTTTGCGACCCCATGAATAGCAGCACACCAGGCCTCCCTGTCCATCACCAACTCCCGGAGTCCACCCAAACTCATGTCCATCAAGTCGGCGATGCCATCCAGCCATCTCACCCTCTGTTGTCCCCTTCTCCTCCTGCCCCCAATCCCTCCCAGCATCAGGGTCTTTTCCAGTGAGTCAGCTCTTCGCATGAGGTGGCCAAAGTACTGGAGTTTCAGCTTTAGCATCATTCCTTCCAAAGAACACCCAGGGCTGATCTCCTCTAGGATGGACTGGTTGGATCTCTTTGCAGTCCAAGGGACTCTCAAGAGTCTTCTCCAACACCACAGTTCAAAAGCATCAATTCTTTTTATTTATCAATTATTTGTAGTATTTATTTATAAATAGACATATTTCCTAAATTTATTGATATTATAAATAAATACTGAAATATTTTTAGGTATTTTATAATCAGATTATACTTTTACTTTAAAAGACACATACAGTATTATATCATTCTATGTATGTTAATATTAAGAGAAATATACTTTATGTAAGATAAAAATGACTATAGACTTATAAGTTAAGGCCATTATAAGAAAATATTTCATTGTGTATACTTAAAAATTGTGTTAAAACGCACAACACAAAATTTACCGTTTTAGCAAATTTCAAGCATGTAGTTCCAGTATTATAAGTATATTCACATTGTTGTGCAACCAGTTTCCATAGTGAAACTCTGTAGCCATTAAACAGCTGCTCATTCTCCCTGCCCCCTGCACCTGGCAGCCACCTTTCTTTTTTTTTGTCTCTGTGAATTTAACTGTTCTGTGTACCTCATGGAAGTGGATTCATGTGGTATTTGTCTTCTTGTGACAGGCTCATTTTACTTATAGTAATGTTCTCACAGTTCATCCATTTGTTAGAATTTCCTTCCTTTTTAAGGGTGAATAATATTTCTTATACACACACACACACACATTACATTTTGTTTATCCATTCATTCATTATTAACGGACATCTGGGTTGCTTCAGCCTTTTGAATGTTATGAATAAGCTACTTGTACATGGGTGTGTAAATAATCTGTTTGCATTCCTGCTTTCAGCTGTTTTGGATATATATCTTAAAGTGGAATAGCTGGGTCACATATTAATTCTATTTTAAATTTTTTGAAGGACCACCTTACTGTTTTCCACATCAGCCAAGCCATTTTATATTTCTACCAGAAGTGCACAAGCATTCCAGTTTCTTTATATCCTCCCCAACACTGGGTTTTAGTATTTTTTTGTTTTTGTTTTTGGTGATGATAGCCATCCTGATGTGTATGAAGTGATGTCGCATGGTTTTGATTTGCATTTCAATAATGATTAGTGATGTTAAACATCTTTCGTATGCTTCTTAGCCATTCATATACGGATAAATGTTTAGTCACGTCTTTCGCCCATGTTTTAATCAGGTTGTTTGTCTTTTTGTTATTGAGTTATAGGAGTTGTTTATTATGTTCTGAATCTTAACTCTTTATCAGATATATGGTTTATAATTAAGATTTGGGGCTTCCCTAGTAGCTTAACTGGTAAAAAACCCACCTGCAACACAGGAGACCCCAGTTCGATTCCTGAGTCAGAATCCACTGGAGAAGGGATAGGCTACCCACTCCAGTATTCTTGGGCTTCCCTGGTGGCTCAGCTGGTAAAGAATCCACCTGCAATGTGGGAGACCTGGGTTTGATCCCTGGGTTGGGAAGATCCCCTGGAGAAGGGAAAGGCTACCCACTCCTGTATTCTGGCCTGAGGAATTCCATGGACATTCCAAGTCCATGGGGTCACAAAGAGTTGAACATGACTGAACGACTTTCACTTTCACTTTCTTTAGACTAAGATTTAATAATTGACAGTAAGCATAGAGCCTGTGTTTAAATTTTAAGTTAGCTGTTTGGTGGGCAGTTACATTATATTTGGGATTTGATTATGGTAAACTCTGAATTTTGGTCTTCAGGTAGGTGGGCTAGTGTGTGTGTGTGTCTTGTCTCAGGGCTTGACAAAGGAGAGATCCTCTAATGTCTTAGGAAGCTTTTGTTTCAAGACCATAAGCAGAATCAACATTTTTATGGTGAAGGATAGCTAGTAATGAATCCTGGGAAAAAAATTAATGACAGTTCAAACCATTAACCTGTCTGGGTAGCCTGATTTTGCTTCTAAGCTCTAAAAAGTGATACATTTGTTGACAGAAGGATACTTAGACTGACTTTGAAAAGTTCAGAACCCAGACCTTGTGCCTTTAGAAGTGAGGTTATTTTGGGGAAGACAGGAGGGTGTTGGGAGTTGGGTGGGAGGAGTCCAAAAGCAAATATATGTAACAAAGAGGAAAGCCTGGGCAAAGATGCTCCGAAGGAAGAGGGAGCGGCTTAGCGAAGGAAGAGGGAGCAGCTTAGCTGGATGTAGGAGTCCCATGGACATTGAAAGGATCTAACCCTTGGATGTATTACTTTCTTTGAAGGAAATGACAGCAGGTTCTAGAGCTAGCCCAGGAACAACCACAAGTGAGAAATTGGCTTGAAAAAGGGTGCAAACAATATGATATAAAATGTGCGTGACAGCCCCAAGGGGATGTTGCCAGTGGGATTCATCGTTACGGATTTTGGAGGTGTGCTCAGAACCGTGAGACAGATAGCAGGTAGACAGAGGCAATTACAGATCTTCTGATCTGGTGAGAGAATAATATATTTGAATGTAGTGTTTCAGGGCTAGGAGCTGTCTGCATGAGCAGAGAGGAGCGGTCAGAGCAGTGTTAGAATGCTGTTCTTTCTAATGTAATACCAGAAGGTCTGAGTCATGCAGAATTAAGGTGGTGGTGGTGAGGAGAGGATGTTTCTCTGTGGCTTCTCTGGCTTTGTGTGGAACCAATGGGAAACCATGTTTGAAAGTTGTTTTGAATAAAAATTTAGCCTCAAGACTATTTGGGGATTAGATTTCCTGAGTAAATAACACAAAAAGATACTTAAAAGTGACTTCTTACAGTCAAATAATTAAAACAGCTGCCTAATGCTGTCATTCTGATCATACCTTTTCATAATTTTGTAGATTTTAAAATTATGACCTGTCTCTACCCTGTTTTGTGAATGTGGTCTTCATTTATTCAGTCATTTTGGTCTCTTCTCCCTGACCCTTGTAGTTTCATTCTAGCTTAGTTTAGTCTGGGTCTTTTCCAGCTTTCTGTGTTTTTTCCAGTTGACCAGAAGGGCTTAGAATACATTTGTGAAGTTTATATTTCGTCATGTTTTCTGTTTCATTTTCAGCATCATTTCTGAAATGCGCTACCTTTTCTTTAAGGGTACAGGTCGCATTGAGTTGATGTACACAGAGTGTCAGTTGCTCAGTCGTGTCTGACTCTTTGTGACCCCATGGACTGTAGCCCCCCAGGCTCCTCTGTCCATGGGATTCTCCAGGCAAGAATACTGGAGTGGGTTGCCATTCCCTTTCTGGGATCCCTTTTGATCTCAACCTAGGGATCAAACCCGAGTTTCCCTCATTGCAGGCAGATTCTTTACCGTCTGAGCCACCAGGGAAGCCCTTAGGAAACTCTCTAATGACTAGTCCACACCAGAGATTCTCAAAGTGTGGTCCCTAGGTGAGCAGCAGCAGCCTCACCTCACACTTGTTAGAAATGTGAGTTCTTGGGCTGAATCAGAAGCTCCTGCAGTAGTCTCAGTTTGTATTTAACAAGCTCTCTGGGTGATTCTGATACAAGTTAGAGTGTGAGGACTGCTCCACATGTCTCGTTAGCTGTGTGCAGTTGTCTAGGCTTTTCATTTTCTCTATCCCTTGGTCTTCTGATCAGAAAGATCAGGGGTTCCCAGATGTTGGTGTGTGCATGAATGGTCTGGTAAGTGTCTTTAACACATTTCAGAGATCAGTACACTTTCCCTAACTGTCTACCCAGAGATTCGGATGCCATGGTCTTAGATTCGGATGCAGTTATCTGCTTTACAGCAGGCTTTCCAGAATACATCTCATATCCGGAATCTGGACCAATGGCTATCTCTCTTTCCTCCAAGCCCCAAAGTGATGTGATTTAAAGTGGCTTTTCAGGTCCAGTAACTGAAAGCTTAGGGGACAGTTGAACTTTATTTTCAAAATGCAGTTTGGATTACTTTTCAGTAAAGCCATTGTGTTCTGCTTTCTTTCCTTAAAAAATGTGATTCTTTCTTGGCCACTCAGGTTACTGTATGAGATTTTTCTCAGGCTTAGCCTCATTGATAAAGCAGTTTGATTGGACCGTTTGCTCACTAAAAGAGCCCTCTGCCTCTTATCAACTTGGAGATTTCACTCTGGGGTTCTTATGATAATTTACGAACAGTGTTAATAACCTGTAAATACTGGTTCTTAGGGAATGCTCTTTTTCGTTCGGATCTTTTTGTCCCCACTCTTGATTTGCAGCCTTTAAGCTGGTGCCCTGTGCATGATGGTGTGCCTCCCTCGTCTCACCGTCATTCGTGTTTTTGTCTCTTTAGTTGTTACGGTACAGCTTTATTAGAATTGTTTTCTGTGAGTCTTCCTCTTGTCTCAGTGGCTGCTCCTTCCGTCTTTTCCCCTCTGTCTGTCCCTTGAGTGTCCGTGTTCCCTGGGAGCTGCCCGAGTTCTTTTCTCTGCATCTTACTACATCTTACTCCGTCCCCTCGGGGCTTGCTTCTTCCTGTCTGCCGGGGCCTGGGTCAGATGTCACCCTACACCACCCTTGATCAAGGAGGATCTGACTCTCACTGCTCTCCTCTGAGCTGCAGCCCATATCCCCAACTGCCTCCTGCGTGTCCCACAGGCAGATAAGGTGAATGTATCTGAACTTGAACTTATCATTCTTCTTCCCCAGAACTTGTGCTTCCTCTTGTGTCCCCTGTCTTGGTGAATGGCGTCACCATCACTTTGCATGTGGCTAGCATTTATTCAGCATCTTCTATATGCCATGTCCTGTTCTGAGAACTTCCATGTAACTCCTCACAAATCCTCTGAGATTATATTATTATTCCCATTATACAGATGCAGAAACTGAAACACATGGGGTTTAAGTGAAGGTCACAAAACCACTCACTGATGGAGATGGAATCCTGGAGCATGGAGTCTTAATCGTGCTTCCTCTCCCAAGCTAGACCCCTCAGATCTCCCTTCCCCACGTCTTCTTGCCCCTGCACATCTTCTCAGTCCTCTCCAGTTCACCTACTAATCTCTCTTCAAAGCACACTTCCTCTTCTCTGCATTCCATTGTAAGTACTCTAGTCATGACCTCCTTCATCTCTTGTCCCCCTATTATAGTATGTTCTCTTTCCAGCCATTTCTTTATAATTATTGCCAAAGTGTTATTCTTGCCAGCAGTAAGTCTCATGTGACACTTTCCTGCATCTGTCAGCCTAACCCTTCTCAATCGGTCATTCAGTGTTGGGCAAAGCCTCTATTATCCTCTTCATTGTTGAGCAAGCCCCACCAGTTTGGAGGAACAGGATGATTCTACCATTTAAAGAATCAAGGTAGAGAGCTCAAGAGTTGTTGCCTCTTTTGGTCCTTAATTTCGATTTATTTTAATAAAGGAATGATTAAAAAACAACTCCAGAGTCTAGTCTGGCCAGAGAGGGACGGCCTCTGTGGTTTCGGCGGTGCCTGGGAAGAGTGGTCTCGCACTCCATGTGTGTGTTCCAGCTGGGGTAAACTGCTTGCACTGCCCGTAACGGGTCACATTCTCCCTGTTCCGCTGGGTCTGTGCACATGCTGTTTCCTCTTCTGCAGTACTCTTCCTTCATTGCCCTGTTGGGTAACACTGGCTAATACATCCATCTCCATTTTCAGATCTCAACTTAGATTCCCTTTCACCTGGGAAGCTTTCTCTGATCCCATTTGCCTTCCAAACAAGAGGTTGGGATAAATACTGCCATATGATATCATAGCGTGCCACCCTTTCCCTGCCATAGTGTTAGTCGCTCAGTTGTGTCTGAGTCTTTGCTGCCACATGGACTGTAGGCCACCAGGCGCCTCTGTCCATGGGATTCACCAGGCAAGAATACTGGAGTGGGGAGCCATTCCCTCATGACTCATCAAACTTTGTTTTAATTGTTTGGTTGCTTCATTTTAACTACAAGCCACATCTTATGTATTTCTGTGCTTCTACCTCCAAGCATAGATGTTCAATAGAGATTGATTGTGTGGAATAATAAATGAGTATTTAAATGAGCTAATTGATTTTAGCCAATTCTACCTGCTTCTTACCTTTGTAAAATAACTCTGGCAGGTTATAATAACCTTTGTATAATAACTCCAGCAGATCAGTTAGGGTTCAGTTTACCCAAAAATAACTACAGGAATCAATGGTTTAAACAAATTTGGGGATTTTTTTTCTTCACATGAAATAAGTCTGGGACTAAGCTATCCAGGCTTGGTAGACTGGTTCCTTGGTTATCAGGGACCCCAGGTTCCTTCTGTCTTTATGCTCCACTCTTCTGAGTGGGATCCTTGCCCTCATGTTCTCATCTCAAATATGTGCCAGGAGTCTGGCATCTGCAGGCCCTCACTCCAGGAAAGAGGAGAAGGTCAAAAAAGCAAAAAGGAGCTGGCCAGCAGTGTGCCTCCAGCCTTTATACCTTTCAGGGACTTTCCTGAAAGGCCTTCCGAGGGTATTACTTTCTACCCCTTGATGAGACAGTTATCATAGCATCGCCTCTGCTGCAGGGGAGACTGGGAGATACTGTTTTTATGCTTTTGGTCTTTGCTTCTTGCTACACAATTGGGGTTCTGTTAATAAAGAAGGAGAGGATAGATACTGAGTGGTAACCAGAAGCTTCTACATAGCTTAGGATGATTTCCTCTTCAGTGGTCATAGACAGATTAGTAAGAAATTGGCAGAACAGTATGTCAGCATTTTAAAAAAGTATGTATATAATGTAACTTTGAAAAGAACCTTACCTCTTTGTGATCCTAGCTATTTTATATAAAATCAGCAACTTTTTTGGGTATTTTAAGGAGATTTAATTGCAGGCACCTAAAAAATCTAAATAATTACTTTCATGAATCATTTTCTTCTAGATATTTGCACTTGTTGATTTAAGAGTATACGTTCTTAGTATATGGATGTTAATTGTACTATTCCTTCATCTTTTACTGTTGGTCTTGAAATTTTTCAAGATTTAAAAAGTGGGGAAATGTTAAAAGTAATAACAAAATAAATAATTGTCTCAAAAGGTAAAAATAAATGCATTAAAAAAGAGTATACTAGACTTCCCTGGTGGTCCAGTGGTTGGGAATCTGCCTGCCAGCGCAGGGGACGTGGGTTTGGTCCCTGATCCGGGAAGACCCACGTGCTGCAGGGCCACTGAGCCCGTGTGATGCAACCGCTGACGCTCATGCACTCTGGGGCCTGTGAGTGGGCTCTTTTGGGGGTGGGGGAGGTTTAAAAAGACTTGTTTAATAAAATATCAGGATAAGACCAGGCAGGGCAGGTTGGGGGGGGGTCACCCGGAAGCATAAGTGCCCTTGGGGCCCTCCCCCTGCACCCCCCTTGAGAGGCTATGGCTCAGTGGCTGGAGCCAGGACCCCAGACACTGGGGCTCTGCAGCAAGACAAGCCACTGTGCCCCCCAACTGGAGAAAGCTTGTGAGCAGCAATGAAGACCCAGCACAGCCATAAATAAATAGATAAAAACTAAAAAAAAAAAAAAAAAAAGATACCTTCTAAAGTCTCATTAAGATGTGCCCCAGAGAACCCTGTTACACTGTTTGGTGGGAATGCAAACTAGTACAGCCACTATGGAGAACAGTGTGGAGGTTCCTTAAAAAACTGGAAATAGAACTGCCATATGACCCAGCAGTCCCACTGTTGGGCATACACACCAAGGAAACCAGAATTGAAATAGACACATGTACCCCAGTGTTCATTGCAGTACTGTTTACAATAGCTAGGACATAGAAGCAACCTAGATGTCCATCAGCAGACAACTGGATAAGAAAGCTGTGGTACATACACACAATGGAATATTACTCTGCTATTAAAAAGAATGCATTTGAATTGGTTCTAATGAGGTGGATGAAACTGGAGCCTATTATTATACAGAGTGAAGTAAGTCAGAAAGAAAAACACCAATATAGTATATTAACGCATATATATGGAATTTAGAAAGATGGTAATGAAGACCCTATATGCGAGACAGCGAAAGAGACACAGATGTAAAGAATAGACTTTTGGACTCTGTGGGAGAAGACAAGGGTGGGATGATTTGAGAGAATAGCATTGAAACATGTATAGTACCATTTGTGAAATAGATCGCCAGTCCAGGTTCGATGCATGATACAGGACGCTCGGGGCTGGTGCACTGGGATGACCCTGAGGGATGGGATGGGCAGGGAGGTGGGAGGGGGGTTCAGGATGGGGATCACATGTACACCCGTGGCTGATTCATGTCAATGTATGGCAAAACCACTACAATATTGTAAAGTAATTAGCCTCCAATTAAAATAAATAAATAAAAAATAAAAGCAAAAAAAATAATAAATTAAAAAAAATATATATGTACCCAAGAATCTACTGGTGGGAATGTAGATTGCTGGAACAGTTTACAGTAGATATTAAGAAATCTAAATTTTATAAATTAGATTTTTTTGAGAATTAAATGATTTGGGAAAATGCTCAGGATGTAAAATTTAATGAAAGGAGAAGGAATCAAGATTTAATTTTTTTAAATTCTTCAAAAAAATCAAATTTTAATAGTTGTCTCTCATTCCATTATATGGATTTCCCTTATATATATGTTTAATCCTTCTTTTGGGCTACCCTGGTGGCTCAGTCAGTAAAGAATCCACCTGCAATGCAGGAGACCTGGGTTTGATCCCTGGGTTGGGAAGATCCCCTGGAGGAGGCATGGCAAACCACTCCAGTGTTCTTGCCTGGAGAATCCCCATGGACAGAGGAGCCTGGCGGGCTGCAGTCTCTGCGGTCTCAAAGAGTCAGACACGACTGAGCAACTAAGCACAGCACAGTCCTTCTTTTATTACTGAGCACTTTGCTAGTTCCAATTGTTCACTATTAGAAGTAATCTTCAATGAAAGACAGTATATTTTTATTTAATTTTGTTTAGATTTCTGGGTTTTTATGATAGATTTATAAAAGAATGAGCAGACAAAATTAAAGGTATAGATCTCTTATTTGTTGCAATCTGTTGCCAAATGTTTTGCTAAATGTGTGTATGACATTCACATATATTGTACTTCTGACTTTGTAAAATTTGTGAAATTACTAGAAAGTATGGAAAAAAGACTACCAAGAAATATATTAAAGCTTTAAAAATAGTTTTTCATGTGGTGGTGCTTTGAGTGATAATTATTTTCTTTATATTTTCTCTCTCTATATTTTCTGCAGTGATTATATATTGTTTTATAATTTAAAAATAATTTAAGTTGAAAATAAAGAATAGGTCTTCTGGGAAATCCCTTGTGGTCCAGTGGTCAGGACTCCTGAACTTCACTGTCAAAGGCTCAGGTTAGATCCCTGGTCGGGGAACTGAAATCCCTGGAAGCCTTGTTTGGAGGCCAAAAAAACCAAAACAAAACAAAAAAAGAATATGCTAAGCTGCTGCTTTGCTAGCATCAAAGGAGATTTTTTTTTCCTCTTCCCACTATGCCATGCAGCTTATGGGACCTTAGTTCCCCAAGCAGGGATTGAGCCCTGGCTCTGGAAATGATTTTCTCTTCCCACTATGCCATGCAGCTTACGGGACCTTAGTTCCCCAAGCAGGGATTGAGCCCTGGCTCTGGAAATGATTTTCTCTTCCCACTATGCCATGCAGCTTACGGGATCTTAGTCCCCCAGCCAGGGATTGAGCCCTGGCTCTGGAAATGATTTCCTCTTCCCACTATGCCATGCAGCTTACGGGATCTTAGTCCCCCAGCCAGGGATTGAGCCCTGGCTCTGGAAATGATTTCCTCTTCCCACTATGCCATGCAGCTTACGGGACCTTAGTTCCCCAACCAGGGATTGAGCCCTGGCTCTGGAAATGATTTCCTCTTCCCACTATGCCATGCATCTTACGGGACCTTAGTTCCCCAACCAGGGATTGAGCCCTGGCTCTGGAAATGATTTCCTCTTCCCACTATGCCATGCAGCTTACGGGACCTTAGTTCCCCAACCAGGGATTGAGCCCTGGCTCTGGAAATGAAAGTGCTGAGTCCTAACCTCTGGACCTCCAGGGAATTCCCAAAGGAGAAATTTTAATGTTGCTTTTGTATCGAAGAAGAATAAGCACACAACAGATGGATCCTTTAAGGTTAGACATGTTTTACTGAATTTGTTTAGAGGTATTTTCTCCATTTTTCCTAGTAATTTGAGTGAGTGAGTGAAAATCGCTCAGTTGTGTCCGACTCTTTGCAACCCCATGGACTGTAGCCCACCAGGCTCTACTCTGTCCATGGGTTTCTTCAGGCAAGAATACTAGAGTAGGTTGCCATTCCCTTCTCCAGGGGATCTTCCCAAACCAGGGATCGAACCCAGCTCTCCTGTTTTATCTTCTTTTAGTTTTGCTTCCTTTTGGTCTTTACCCTGCTGGGGTCTTTGGGAACTGGTGTATGTGTAACAGCATCTACCATACCTCTTCATTTTAGCTTAGGCTGGATTTGAAGAGCCAAAGCAGGAAAACACCTAAGGAGACCTGAGACTCACAGAGAAATAAATTATAGCTGCTGTTTCTTTTAGCTTTGCTTTCCTGTTCTTATTTATTTATTTTTTTAGAAATGTAATCTCTCCTTTTATCAACCTTTATCATTTCATACTGTAAGAAAGTGAAATCACTTAAAGGGAGATAACCCTTATGAATCTGCTGAGTGTTAGACCTTGCTTAATGGAATCTAGTAAACTGAAATAAAAATTCTGGGTCTTTTTTTCCCCCCAGTGGTATTTATTGTAACTGTTAAAAACAAGAGCACCACATAGCTTCAATTCTCACATTCAGTAGCTAGATTGTAGTATTAGATGGTTCTAGGGTCATTTTTAGCTTGTCATTGTTTCCAGGGTAATCTTCTTAAAATATGAGTTCATATTTTTTTCTAGAGGCAAAAGTTGAAATGATTGTGGAGTGCATGGATGGGTTCATGAAACTGACCCTTGATCAGTATAAGGTGTCCCAGTAACCTATTTCATATTCATAGACTCTGTAGTCTGGGATAGATTAATTTTAGAGATGCATTGCAGAATGTTAGATAAGGCGAGAGAGTGTGGAAAACATGTTCTATAAACCAAAGTAGTGTCGGTTACGAAACAGCAACAAAAGCAAACTCCTCAGTCAGCGATATACAGTTGGGGATTTGGAGACGTAGGGATGGGAATGAAGGGTTTGGGCTGCGTTCAGAAGCGAAAGGGCAGATTGGTGGGAGCGCTTTGAGCTGTTTTCCCCAGGCTCTTGTGAATCAGTGTACTTTTCAAACAAATGTAGAAACAAACGTGGTCTGCCACAAGATTCTGCCTCGGATTCTGTTCTTCCTCATTTGAGGAAATGATATTGTTAGACAGTTACCTACGACCCAAATCATAGTTTTAAGTAAATCTGTATTTTGTTAAATATCTATCTGTATACTATTTACAGCTACTTGAAAAGTGATACTCAGTCTGATACTCAGTCTGAAATAGAGTTTGGCAAACAGTGATCAAATCTGGCCTGTTGCGTGGGTGGTTTTGTTTTGTTTTGGTTTGTTTGTTTTTTATGATCACCAGCTAAAAGTAGTTTAAACATTTTTATATTCTGGTTTTTATTTTTTCTTTGGCCGTGAAGCTTGTAGGATCTTAGTTCCCTGACCAGGGATTGAACCCACACCCCCTGCACGGGAAGGTGAACTCTTGAAGAAAGAGGAGGAAGAATATGTACATGTATTCTTTAAAGCTGAGACTACTTACTGTCTGGCCCTTTACATGTGAAATTTGCCAACCCCTGGTCTAAAGCAGTGGTTTCAGTGTCTCAAAATGTGTGTGCTCAGTCGTAACCGACTCTTTGTGACCCCATGGGCTGTAACCCCCCGGGCTCCTCTTTCCCTGGGATTACCCCACCAGGAATACTGGAGTGGGTTGCCATTTCCTTCCCCAAGGGATCTTCCCAACCTGGGGACCGAACCTGTGTCTCCTGCAGCTCCTGCACTGGCGGGTGGTTCTTTACCGCTGAGCCACCCGGGAAGCCCTCAGTCTCCCAAGGCACGTTTGATTGTCACTCTTGGGGTGGAGGGGATAGGAGTGCCCCTGGGAGTCTGTAGGTGAGGCCAGAGATGCTGTTCAGCATCCTCAAAAGCACACAGAGACCTCTCAGGACAAAGGTTTAACCGATCCAAGATGATAACAAAGACCGCTTCCTTCCCAAGCTGTAGTTGGGCGCCTCTAAGCTGCTTTCTAGATTGGGCCTTCGCCTTGGCTCCCATCCTGTCTTTACCCTGCCTGACCTAGTTTTAGTAAGAATTCTCTTGCATCAGTTTAGTGAAAATACCCCCACTTTTCCTACCTGATCACCCTGATGTCTGATCAAATGCCTTATCCCCTACCCTTGATGTCTAATTACCCCTGGCCTGTGTTCAGCAAGTTAGGTCAGTCTAGTAAGAATCCCCCTACTCTTTAAAAATTAAAAAAAAAATTATTTATTTGGCTGCCTTGGTCTCGGTTGTGATGTGCGGGCTTCTCTCTGTTTGTGGCACTCGGGCTCCAGAGCACCTGGGCTCAGTAGTTGTGGCATGTAGCTTGGTTGCCCCCAGCAACGTGTGGGATCTTAGTTCTTCAAACAGGGATGAAGCCCTTATTCCCTGCATTGGAAGGCAGATTCTTAACCACTGGACTACCAGGGAAGCCCCAAGAATCCCCCGACCCTTGATGTCTTAGTAATTTTCCATCTCCTGACTCCCTCATGCTTTTTCTTAGTGTAAATTCCCAGCTCTTTGCTGTGTTTAGAGTTGAACCTAATCTCTCTCTCCTTTTTTCAATAGTCTACATCCATTGCAGTAATCCTGAATAAAATCTTCCTTATCGGTTTAACAAGTGTTGGAATAGTTTTCCTTTGATAATATCAGTAGTGTAGAGGTTGAGAAACCCTGAGCTAAAACCGCATCGGGTAACATTTGGTACATACACGACTTCAGGGGCCACCTCTGCCGATGGACTCCGCAGCAGTCCCCTTCCCCTTGTGTTTGGCCCTGGCTCTGTTCCTTTATGAGTGAAATAAGGTTGACTCTGTCTGGGGGAATTTCACTTCAGCCTTCCTTCCTCTCCAGCATTTTAAACGTTGAATTATAGTTGACAAACAATGTTGGTTTCAGGTGTGCAACGTAGTGACTTGGTCCTTTTATACATTTGCAAAATGACCAGTAGGATTAAGTCTAGTTACCATCTGTCAGATACAGAGTTATTACCAAGTATTGTTGACTGTATTCCCTGTGCTTTACCTGATAGTCCTGTGACTCCCCAGTATTTTTCTGTCTGTTAGACTCTTCATTAAAAAATGAAACCTTTGCAATCTTCAAAGTAAAAACAGTGAAAGGCAAATTGTATGAACTTGTTGAAACAGCTCAGGCCACACAGTAACTGCTGTCCAAGTAACAGCTATTAATAATAGTGTATGTTTTGGTCTTGGGTTAATGACCTAATCTAGTCAAATATATTTTTTCAGGAATTCAAGAAAATATGTTCAGGCATTTCAGAAAGAAAAGTTTAAGCATGCCATTGCAGTCTTAAATCAGAGAAGGCTAGATGATACCCACCGTAGATAGCCACCGCATCCCTTTATGTTTAAGGTATTGTTAGCTGACAAAAGTTGCCTTCGCACTGAGGAATGCTGCTGCCTGGGAGCCTTATAAAGGCACTCGGCACTCGGTTAAGTAAGTTTCACTGTGGAAATACTGAATTGTTGAGGAGCTTAAGAATGACGCTCCCTATGGAGTTTAGCTTTGGAGAGGACAGAAAAATACATGGTGCTTGAATTTTGGTGATACTGGCTCTAATAAAGGCAGTGTGAACACCCACATTTAGATAAGTTGGTTAAATAACTTGGCCATTTATGGAGGGGGTGCTTTCCCTTCATTTTATTCAACAGACATGAGTTCAGGTGATCAGACATTTTTTGTAAGTATAGGTATGCTATATAGATGTACGGAAACATTTCTAAATGAAATTTGCTTTCTTAAATTGTCAAAGGAAATTCCTAAAGCTTCATCTTCATATTTCATGTGTGTGTGTGCTCAGTTGTGTCTGACTCTTTGCAGCCCCAAGGGCTGTAGCCCACCAGGCTCCTCTGTGCATGGGATTTTCCTGGCAAGAATCCTGGAGTGGGTTGCCATTTACTCCTCCAGGGGATCTTCCCCACCCCGGGATCAACCTGAATTTTTCTGCATTGCAGGCAGATTCTTTTACCACTGAGCCATTGGGGAAGCCCTTGTGTTTTATGATACTAAACTAAATTTTTTATATGAGTATTTCTGATCAAGTACACTTGTGTTAATGTGTGTGTACACATATAAAAGAATGTAATTATGGTATAGAAAACACATTGAGGAAAGAGATTATGGATTTCTCTTTCCAAATAAAAATACAGTTCCTTTCTCTGAAAATAGTTTTCTTTAAGCACAGCAGAAAATCTGAGCAGCATTCTGCCAGTAGCTTTTTTCAAGGGTTGAGACATATGGCTCCATTGATCCCTGATACGGTTATTTATGTGGCTGGTTTTCTACATGAGGGGAAGAAAGTTTGATTAAGTACCATTAACTGTGACATACCCCATGAGTAATGATTTTTTTGTGTTTTCTCCACGTTTCAAATAAATTGGTGGCTATGTAATAGGTTCTAGTAAAGCGGTCTGCCAGAACATGTAAGGAAAATAAATGCAGCCTCTGCAAGAGCATCGGATGGCAGTGTTGTCAACTACTTAGGTGGTGCCTCAGAAATGGGGTGTCCTGCCGTTGTCTGCAGGATCTGAACCTAAACGTCGTTTTCTTGGGAGAGTGTGTGTGGGTCCTGATGGTGTCTTTGCATTCCAGAGATGGCTACTTAGGCTTGGAGCCGCAGTCTGTTGCCATGAATATACTGTGCTGTGCTTAGTTGCTCAGTCGTGTCTGACTCTTTGCGACCCTATGGACTGTAACATGCCAGGCTCCTCTGTCCGTGGGGATTCTCCAGACAAGAATACTGGAGTGGGTTGCCATGCCCTCCTCCAGGGGATCTTCACAACCCAGGGTCAAACCCAGGTGTGCCCCACTGCAGGCAGATTCTTTACCATCTGAACCACCGGAAGCCCATGAATACCAGTGTGAATTTGAAGCCCGTCCAAGATTAAACCTGCGGCTTTGATTTCATCAATTCCCTCTCTTGATTCTTGTCACTCAAGGTAACATTGCTGCTGTTCATTAAATTAGTGCTTCCTTATTTGGAGTAACAATATAATTTGATGTACTTCTGCACATTTTTTTTTTTTTCTCATTTGATTCCTTTAAATCAGTAGGTAAATGAAAGTGAAAGTCTCTCAGTCGTGTCTGACTCTAATGGACATGGACTCTAGCCTGCCAGGCTCCCCTGTCAGTGGGATTCTCCAGACAAGAATATTGGGGTGGGTAGCCATTCCTTTCTCCAGGGGATCGTCTTGACCCAGGGATCAAACCTGGGTCTCCTGCATTACTTTACCATCTGAGCCACCAGGGAAGCCCCATATAGTAGGTAGGCCGGTGTCAATTATGATAAAAGAAGTTTTTAGTGACTTCCTCAAGGCCACTAAATAGTATATGACAGCCTGAAGCTCAGACCCAGGCCTTTTCAGCCCATGCTGTTGCTCATCCTCTGTACCACATGCTTTTTTATACATTGTTGGACTTGATTTCCTAATATTTTGTTAAGGACTTTTGTGTCTATGTCCATGAAGACGTTGGTCTATAGCTTTCCTTTCTTATGGTGTCTTTGTATGGTTTTAATATTAGGGTAATGCTGGCTCCATGGAAGAAGACAGAAAGTTTTCTCTCTGCTTCTGTCTTCTGGAAGAGATGGTAGAGAATTGGTATAGTTTCTTCCTTAAATGTTTGGTAGACTTTACCAATGAACCCATCTGGGCCTGGTATTTCTGTTTTGGAAGGTAATACATTATTGATTCTATTTCTTTAATGGATAGATGCCTATTTTTCCTTGTATGAGTTTTGGTAGATTGTGTCTTTCAAGGTAATGGTCCCTTTTATCTAGGTTATCAAATTTATGGGCTTTGAGTTGTCCATAATATTCCTTTATTATCCATTTAAGTTCATGGGATCAGTAGTAATGGCCCCATTTTCATTTCTAATATTGTTAATTTGTGTCTTCTATCTTTTTTAATCTGGCTAAGAGTTCCTTAATTTTAGAGATATTTTCAAAGACCGTTTTTGGTTTCATTGATTTTTCTCTATTGATTTTCTGTTTTCAATTTCATTGATTTTTCACTCTAATTTTTATTATTTTTCACCACTGCTTATTTTGGATTTAATTTGCTCTTCTTTTTCTAGTTTCCTAAGGTGGAAGCTTATATTATTGATTTTAGATCCTTCTTTTCTAGCATATGCATTCAGTGCTATAAATTTTTCTCTAATCACTGCATTCTCTGCATCTCGCAAATTTTGTTAAGTTCTATTTTTGTTTTCATTTAAAGTATTTTAAAGTTTCTCTTGAGATTTCTTCTTTGACTTATGTTTTACTTAGAAGTGTTTAATTGGTCATATTATTCTTTGTTCATAAGCACTATTGTACATTTTTTCAAGATACTACTAAAGAGATTTGTGTTCACTGATGAAAATTGTATACACTGGGCTTCTAATGGTAGAGGAAGGTGGAATGGGAGAAAGAAAGGAAGCAGTGACCATTGAGTTATTTTTTCATCCTCTGGTTAACTTTGCTTATTTTCAAAATGGATTTGAAGCTGACAATAAAGCATATGTATACAATGAACCATTGTTAAAAGGATAAAAGGAAAGAGGAGAGTGAAAAAAAACTGGCTTACAACTCAACATTTAGAAAACTAGGATGATGGCATCCGGTCCCATCACCTCATGGCAAATAGAAGGGGAAAAAGTGGAAACAGTGACAGATTTTATTTTTCTGGGCTCCGAAATCACTGTGGGCGGTGACTGCAGCTATGAAGTTAAAAGATGCTTCCTCCTTGGAAGGAAAGCTATGACAAACCTCAACAGCATATTAAAAAGCAGAGATATCACTTTGCCAACAAAGGTTATTATAGTCAAAGCTATGGTTTTTCCTGTAGTCTTGTGTGGATATGATAGTTGGACCATAAGGAAGGCTGAGCCCTAAAGAAGTGATGCTTTTGAATTGTGGAGAAGACTCTTGAAAGTCCCTTGGACTGCAAGGAGATCAAACCAGTCAGTCCTAAAGGATATCAACCCTGAATATTCATTGGAAGGACTGATGCTGAAGCTGAAGCTCCAGTACTTTGGCCACCTGATGCAAAGAGCCGACTCATTGGAAAAGACCCTGATGCTGGGAAAGATTGAAGGCAGGAGGAGAAGGGTATGACAGAGGATGAGATGGTTGGATGGCATCTTCGACTCAGTGGACGTGAGTTTGAGCAAGCTCTGGGAGATAGTGAAGGGCAGGGAAACCTGGCGTGCTGCAGTCCATGGGGTCACAAAGAGTCAGACACGTCTTAGTGGCTGAACAAAAACAAATAAAATGGAGGAAACAATTTTACCAAAAACTAGTTCTCTCAAGTATTAGTAATTTTCCCTGATCTAAGAAAGGAACTGAACAGTAGACAACTTTAGATTAAGGTTTCTTTTAAGTGCCATGATTTCAAATCATTGATTGAAAGCTGAGCTGATGATTTTGTAATGAAAACATTGCACAGAGGTGGACAGCAGTTATGTTTGTAGAAAGGTTGCTTATTTTCCATACAGATTGGTAATATGACACTTGTTTTTATTTTCTTGTTATTTATATTCCATCTTGTCCTAAAAAAATGAGAGGTTAATAGAAATACAGGGGAAAAAATAAAATTGTGAAGGTGAAACTAAGGGGACAGAATAAGTTAAAGGCTGCAGAAATGAGTTAACAAGGTCTGTCCTTGTTATTGAATACGGGCCATAAATTTGCACCTGAGCTTCAAAGAAACAACCGGCTCAAATTAAGGGATGCCACAGATTGAAACATCACACTGATCTAAGAGCAGGTCTCCTGAGGGAGAGCCTCCAAGAAACTGGAGTTGGGGTCTGGGTTCATGGTGTTTGCAGACCTCAACTGCAGGAGTCTTAAGACCTTTACCTCAGTCTTCTGACATCAGTGTGACTCAGTTTTGTTTACTTTTTCTTACTTCTCTTTTTATTCTCCCAGATCAGGTACTTGAGAAAGTCTAAAGACTTACTGCTCACACTGGAGATTTGGAAGAAGGTGGTATAGGTGGAACATGTATGTGTGTGTTCAGTCACTCAGTCATGTCTGACGCTTTTTACCACGTGGACTATAGCCCACTAGGCTCCTCTGTCCATGGGATTCTCTAGGCAACAGTGCTGGAGTGGGCAGTCATTCCCTTCTCCAGGGGATCTTTCCTACCCAGGGATCAAACCCACATCTCCTTCATTGGCAGGAATATTCTTTACCACTAGTGCCACCTGGTTAGCCCATAGGTCCCCCTCAACACCTCAGTGCAATCATTTGAAGTTATGTAGTGTCTTTAAGGTTTAAAAACATCCTGTTTAGGGAATTCCCTGGTGATCCAGTGGTTAGGACTCTGTCCTTTCAGTGCTGAGGGTCCTGACTCAGTCACTGGTTGGTAAACTCAGATTCCACAAGCCATGCAGCGTGGCCAAAAAAAGTACTGTTTATGTAGGAAGCTTTTTAGGAAATGAGGCCTCAGAGGAATGACTCCTACAGGTCCTTGTGAAGAGTGCACTGGGTAACAGGGAAGACAGCATTCTTTCAGTAACAGCCTTTTGATAGCTACAGTAGTGATTTTCTTATGGCTGATACTTGTAATGTTACTCAGTTCAAGCCAAGTACATGATGCCAGAATACAGTTTAGTAGAAGTGATTTTTTTCAGGAGATAAAGCAGTGAAGTTGAAATATGAAGCTCTGAGGCTTAGGGTTGATTTAGAGGCATAATGTAAACCACAGTAGAAGTTTTTTTCTTTTTTAAATTGAGGTGAAATTCATACCACATACAGTTAACCATTTTAAAATGTGCAATTCAGAGGCATTTAGGATATTCACAGTGTGTGCAATTACCATCTCTTTTTAGTTTCAAAACTTTATCACTTCAAAACACCTCATATCCATTAAGTAATCACACTTGATTTCCCTCTTCTCCTCTTTCCCTGGTAACCATAAATCTGCCTACTGTCTCTGTGGATTTACCTCTTCTGGCTATTTCAGATACAAAGCATACAATAAGTAGCTTTTTGTTTCTTGCTTCTTTCATCTAATGTTTTCAAAGTGCACCCAAATGATCAATATTTCTTTCCTTTTTATGGCTGAATAATAGTCCCTTGTATGTACATATCACAATTTGTTTATCCATTCCTCTGTTGGTAGACATTTGGAGTGTTCATAGCTTTTGGCTATTGTGAATAATGTTGCTATTAAAGCTCCACATTCAGAAAACGAAGATCATGGCATCTGGTCCCATCACTTCATGGGAAACAGATGGGGAAACAGTGGAAACAGTGTCAGACTTAATTTTGGGGGGCTCCAAAATCACTGCAGATGGTGACTGCAGCCATGAAATTAAAAGACGCTTACTCCTTGGAAGGAAAGTTATGACCAATCTTGATAGCATATTCAAAAGCAGAGACATTACTTTGCCAACAAAGGTCCGTCTAGTCAAGGCTATGGTTTTTCCAGTGGTCATGTATGTATGGATGTGAGAGTTGGACTGTGAAGAAAGCTGAGTGCTGAAGAATTGATGCTTTTGAACTGTGGTGTTGGAGAAGACTCTTGAGAGTCCCTTGGATTGCAAGGAGATCCAACCAGTCCATCCAACCACCCAGGAGATCAGTCCTGGGTGTTCATTGGAAGGCCTGATGCTAAAGCTGAAACTCCAATACTTTGGCCAGCTCATGCAAAGAGTTGACTCATTAGAAAAGACTCTGATGCTGGGAGGGATTGGGGGCAGGAGGAGAAGGGGATGACAGAGGATGAGATAACTGGATGGCATCACTGACTCAATGGACATGAGTTTGGGTGAACTCCCGGAGTTGGTGATGGACAGGGAGGCCTGGCGTGCTGCAATTCATGGGATCGCAAAGAGTCAGACACGACTGAGTGACTGAACTGAACTGAACTGAACTGAAAGATTTGTGAACAAGTATTTGAGTATTTTTTTTCAGTTCTTTTGGATATATACCTAATAATTGAATTACTGGATTATATGATAATTCCATGTATTACTTTTTGAGGAACAAGCCTTTTTTCACAGTGTAACAATGGTTACACTGTTTAACATTTCCAGTGGAGTATATGAGAATTCCTACTTCTCCACATCTTAAACAACATTTGTTATTTTCTGTTTTCTTAAAAAAATTTTATTTTTATTTTTTTATTACAACCATCCTACTGGGTAGAAAGTAGTATCTCACTGTGATTTCCATTTGTATTTCCTTGATAACTAATGATACTAGATACCTTTTCTGCATTTCTGTTAGCCAACTAAATACCTATTCTGAAGAAATGTCTATTCTAGGTTCTTTCCCCATTTTGCAAAATTGGGTTGTTTGTTGTTGAATTGTAGGATCTCCTTATATTTTTGGAATGTGAAACCATTATTGGATTGTCCAGTTCTCAGTAAAAAAATTACAAAGCATACAAAGAAACAGGAAAGTCTAACCTGCCGATAAAGAAGAAAGAAACTGATAGGAGTCATCCATGAAGAAGCCCAGATATTTAGACTTAGTAGGTAAGTCTCTACATTTACTGTCTTAAATATTTTAAAAGAGCAAAAGGAAACCATGAATAAACAACTAAACGTAATCAGGAGAATGGTGTAAAATCAAGTAGGGAATATCAGTACAGAGATAGGAGCTATAACACGGAACCAAGTTGATATACTGGAGCTGAAAGTTATAATAGCGGAAATTAAAAACAAGCAAATGAAAAACTAAAGGGCTTCAGCAGGTGATTTTAGTAGGCAGAAGAGAGAATCAACAATTGTGAAGCTAGGACAATTACAATTAGTCTGAGGTGTAGAAAGCAAAAAGAGTGAAGTAAAAGGGGCAGAGCCTGAGTGACCTGTAGGACACCATCGGGTTTCACAGTGTATACATTATGGGAGTCTCAGAAGGGGAAGAGAGAAAGAAAGGGTTAGAAAGATTATTTGAAGAAACAGGTCTGTTAACTTCCCAGACTTTATGGAAGATATTAATTTATATAACCGAGAAGCCTAATGAACTCCAAGTAGAATAAACACCAAGAAATCTACACCTAGATACATTATAATTAAGTTGTTGGACGCCAAAGAGAGAGCTTTGTAAATATCAACAATCAACTTGTCACATCCAAGGGCTTCTCAGTAAGATAAATTGCCAGTTTATCATCAAGACCATGGAGGCCAGAAGTCAGCAGGATGATATATTTGAAATGCTGAAAGAAAAGAGTTGTCAGCCAGGAATTCCATATTTGGCAAAGCTATACTTCAAAAAGAAGGGAGGAATAAAGATGTTTTTAGATAAATGAAAGCTAAAGGAGTTCATTGCTAGACTTGCTGGACTTGCCCCACAAGAAATGCTAAAGAGAGTCCTTCAGCCTGAAACAAAGGAACACTCGGCAATAACTCAAAGCCATATGAAGAAATAAAGATCACTTGTAGGGACTTTGCTGTGGTCCAGTGGTTAAGAATGTACCTTGCAGTGCAGGGGACATGGGTTCAATCCTGGGTTGGGAAACTAAGATCCTACATGCCACAGAGCAACTGTGTCACAACTGATGAGCCTGCATGCCACAACTCGAGTGTGTGCTGCAGTGAAAGATCCCACATGATGCAGTGAAGATCCTGTATGCTGCAGCGAAGACCTGATGCAGCCAGTACAGCAAAATAAATGAATTAAAACAGGATCACTGATAAAGGTAACTATAGATCAATACAAAATCAGTATCACTGTAATTTTGGCTTGTAACTCTTCTTTGTCTTTCTTACATGATTTAAAAGACAAATTTCTAAAACAGTAATTTTAAATATATATTAATGTGTACACAATGTATAAAATGTAATTTTTGACAGTAACAGCATAAACTGGGATACAGAGCTGGGTAGGGACAGATTTATTGCAGGCTACTGAAGCTAAGCTGGTGTTAGTTCAAACTAGTTTGTTATAGACTTAGAATATTAACTATAACTCTGATGGAAACCACTTCGAAAATCAGTATAATAAACCACATTAATAGAACAAAGGGTGTAAAAATCCGTATGAGCGTCTCAATATATGTAGAAAGAACATTAGATAAAATTCAACACCATTCACAGCAAAAAGACTCAGAAGACTAAGAATAGAAGGGCAAAAAGCATTTATGAAAAACCTACAACTAACATCATTTTCCATGGTAAAGGACTGGGAACTTTCTCTTTAAGACCAGGAGCAAGACAAGGATGTCTGCTTTCATCATTACTATTCAACATTGTACTGAAAGTCCTATCCAGAGCAATTAGGCTAGGAAGAGAAATGAAAGGCATCTAAATTGGAAAGGAAGAAGTAAAGCTATCTCTGTTGTAAGTGACATAATTCTATATGTTAAAAAAATTCCTCAACTTTTTGCATACATGCAAAAACTACTAGAGCTAATTAAGCAAATTCAGCAAAGTTGCAGGGTGCAAGATCAAAACACAGAAAAAATCAGTTATGTTCCTATATACTAGCGATGAACAGTCCTAAATGGAAATTAAGAAAGCATCCAAAGAAATAAAATATCTAGAAGCACATTTAAGGATGTGAAAGACTTATGCACTGGAAACTGCAGAATACTGATGAAAGAAATTAAATGAGACCTAAATAAATGGAAAGACATCTGTATTCTTTGACTGGAAGATTTAATATTGTTAAAATGGCAATATTCCTTAAAGCAATCTACAGATTCAGTGTAATACCTATTCAATTTCCCGTGGCCTCCTCCCCCTAAAATGGAAAAGCCAATCCTCAAATTCATGTAGGGCAAGAGGGTTTAGTTAGTTAAAACAGTTTTGAAAAAGAAGAGCAAATTTTGAGGGCTTATACTTCCTGACTGAAAAAGTTACCACAAAGCCACAGTAATCAAAATAGTGTGGTACTACATAAGGATAGATGTATAGACAGATGGAATAGAATTGAAGAATCAGAAATAAACCCAGACATCTCTGGCTAATTAATTTTCAACATGGGTCAAAAGACCATTTAATGGGGAAAGAAAAGTTTCTTCAACAAATGATGCTGAGACAACTGGATAACCATATGCAAAGACTGAATAATGAGCTTAGTATACAAAAATTAAATCAAAAGGGATTGGACCTAAAGATAAGAATGAAAACTCTATATCTACTTTAAGAAGCCATAGGTCTTCATGATCTTGGGTTTTGCAGTGGCTTCTTAGAATTGACATAGAAAGCATAAGCAACAAAAGGAAAAAAATAGATAAATTAGACTTCAAAATAATTTTTTAAAAGTCTGTTAAAGAGTATTAAGAAAGTGAAAATACAACCTACAGAATGGAAGAAAACATTCAGAAGTCATATACCTGATAAGATACAAATGTGTAAGTTTTGTAAATTGACATTTGCATCACCAAATTTCCTGACTAAACCAGCGTCCATTTTCTCTGCAAAGTGTAGTGACTGCTGTCCACAGTGTGCTGAGTTGTAGTAGCAGCTGTTGGCTACTTATAAATAGTCTGTGCTTTTGTGTTTCCTTCAGTTGAATTTTATGTTTACCTTCAGTTAGCTATGTGTGTGTATGTTTGTGCAAATTTTACTTAATATTGTAATTAATTTAGTTAGGTATTATGTGGGCTTCCCTGGTGGCTCAGCTGGTAAAGAATCTGTCGGCAATGTGGGAGACCTGGGTTCGATCCCTGGGTTGGGAAGATCCCCTGGAGAAGGGAATGGCTACGTACTCCAGTATTCTGGCCTGGAGGATTCCATGGACTATATAGTCCGTGGGGTCACAAAGAGTTGGACATGACTGAGCGACTTTCACTTCACTTCACTGAGTGTTATATAAAGCAGTTAAATATGAGTGAAAAGATATTTTTGAGAAAATAAATCTTAATACTTAGGAAAAACTTGAGAATGAATCAACATTTAACCTACTTTAAACCAAAACTGGAGAAGTATACCAGTGCACTATGGGGGTGGTTTATGTAAGAAACAAGGCTGATGATACCAATCAACAGAGTCCTGTACACAGAGAAACACCTTGGTTTTACATCAAAAAATTGATTTGCTTAAAAGTGCTTATTTAGTTTAGATGATTCCTTTTGTTGGACAGCTCTTTCATAATTAACTGTCCAGTGTGGGGTAAAGAGAAGTTTGTGTTCTATTACTCCAGAGACAGAACACTGCAACTCTAAATCAGTTTAACTGCAAGGTATTTTGTTATATTTCTGTGATAGATTGCAGGACTTGCTGACTTTGGTAGCTCTACAGTGTCATCAACGAGCGCTCTCCTTTCCACCATCTTTAATGTGTTTGCTTTTAGTCTGGCCCCTCTCTAAATTGCAAGGTAGCTACAATAATTGTCCAGAAGTAGAGAGTTCCAGTCATTATTCTACTTTCTTTGTACGAACAAGGAAGCCTACCCCAGAGCCTCCAAAGCAGATTTCCCCCATGTCTCTTTGGTTAATGATGGGTCACCTACCTACCCTTAAACTAGTGCTAGCAAGGAGCATGGGACCATCATGACTGGCTTTGACCCTGAGAAGGTGTTAGCCCTGAGACCATAGAGCCAGCGGAGATACTCAAAATCAAGTTCTGCCCAGAAAAATTACGGGCATAGTGGTGTTGGAAAGGAACCAGTAGTTCTAGAGGGACAGCAAATCTTTCGTGTAGTCTTCCTTAAATATTATTGCCCCAAACTAAGCTTTTTATAACAACCAAGCAGTAGGGAATTCAAGGTTATTCTCCTTGTGATCATCCACAGTTCAGCTGCTCAAAACTGCTGGTCGAGAATGTATCCAGCGTATCATCTGAGTAGATGTCAGGTTGCTCTCCCTTTCTCAAAGCTTGTAAGGAGTCTGGGAATCACACCTGGATAGGTGGCCACCACGTCTGTGTGAAAGAGGGAAACTCTATTAGCTAAAGATATGGTTGCCCTGGATGTTTTTCTCTTGTTTTGATAATAACAGTGCCTTCTGTTTGGAGATTTCTTTCCTATTTCACATGATTTTGGTAAGGACAGTAGTCATGTTGATCTATGATCTCCTTGTTCCCTGCCTCCTATTCCTTGCTACAGAAGGAGGCATATGACTGAGGCTGACTAAGAGAGATCCTTGTCTCCTAGGCTACCCCATCTTCCTGGGGATGGCGATGCATTCAGGAGAAGGGGTAGATAGAATCAAACCAACGAGACTCCTCCCCAGGACTCTCATGTTACAACTTGTGGGCAAGACGTTCAAGTATTTGAGAGATAAGTGCAGGACAAACAATAGTGTGGAGTTTATTTCCCGGGTCACTTGAAAGACACACGTGGAGTAGAGAGAGGGAGGCCATTAGGCAAACAGACGTAGATAAACAGAGACTTGGTGAGGTGGGTGACGAGCGAGAGCAAACACGTTTCCCGACAGTATTGAGTCTTTATTTAGTTTTATTTTTGGCTGTGCTAGGTCTTTGTTGCTGTGTGGGCTCTTCTCTAGTTGTGGCAAGTGGGGGCTAGTCTTCCATTGTGGGTGTGTAGGCTTCTCATTGCAGCAACTCCTCTCGTTGCAGACCCTGGGCTCTAGGGCACGTGGCTTCAGCAGCTGCAGCATGCAGCCTCAGCAGTTGCAGTTCCCGGGCTCTAGAGCACGTGTTCAATAGCTGGGGCTCTGGGGCTTAGTTGCTTTTGGGCATGTGGGATCTTCCCAGGCCAAATATCGAACCCATGCCTGCTGCCTTGGCAGTGGATACTTTACGATGGAGCCACCAGGGAAGGCTGCTATTGAATCTTGACTCTAGTTTTCTTCTGTTCTGAGAGCTGTTCATCTGTATGAGCTAATACATCTTCTGTTTTGCCTAAGCAGATTCGAATTGGGTTTCTATCACCTGTAACTTCAAACATCCTGATTAATACACTGTTTGAAGAGGTATCTAAGGATAGAGCCATGCTTTTTTTTTTGGTTTGTTTTAAAGTCCCTCTAAATATTTGCTTAATGAACCGCTGAGGCCCCAGTGTTCCATGCTGAAGGGCACACTCACATTAACTTAAACCCAGCTTTGGAAAAGATAACTAATTGCTAATCATGACCGTAGAGGGAAAAATCTTACCTTGGAAATGGCCACTGGCCAATTTTAAATACTGTAGCTTGTTCCTGATAAATGTTTCAGAGTAAGTGAGTTGCAAAGATTTTCCCTAAGAGATCTTGCTCCAATTAAATGTGGGAAGGTATATACTTTAAAAAATACTTGGGCAGAAGCACTGAACTAAATGAAATAGCCTTAGAATAGTTGATATTGAGTTTCTTTTGATGAGGCTACTTTGACATCAGAAGTTAGGTCTTCCCATCTGTTCAGTTTCTGAAAACATAACCGTAAAACGGGTGTGGGGAGTACTTACCTTTAGGTTCTCAAGAGTTGGGATTGATGCACCCAGGGGTCATTCCTATTGTCTCACCTTCAAAGCCAACCTGAACAGAATTCTAATTATTAAGGATAAAGGATGGGACCTGAATTGATTGTACATCTGAAGACAAAGGTCTGAGGTTATGATGTCTACCCAATGGTAGACAAGGATGTGGAGAAAGTGTGGTGAACATCCAGAGTGTCCTACTACACTTGGGGAGAAGCACGGAGCCTGGAAAGATCAAGGATGCCAGAAGAATCTAGCGTTTTTCTAGCTGTGGAATTGCACTAGAGTTCTAACTTGTACTTATTTCCTCAAACACAAATAAGGGACAAGTACAGAGAAGCTAAATGGGTGAAGTTAATGTGGTAAAACAAATGTCTAGTCATTTACATCCTTTAACAGTACTGAAACTGTGGGCTGACACCATCCCTGTACTGACTGGAGGAGACAGGGAGCTGACACACCTCCAGCACCAGCTGGTGCACACCCAGGAGTGTGTTTTGTTGTCCTGGTGAGCCGTGACACACAACAAAATTGTGTGTTGTTCAAAGCCACAAACAGAAATCTTCTGCTGTACTTAATGGCTGGCTAGCAATGAATAATTTGGGGTTTCTAAAAATGTAGAACAGTTTAATAATTTGAACTCTGGACCACCTGCAAACCAATTCCATTTACCTAGAGCTAGATGTTGAGAGAATCACTTGTCAGACTTGAAGATTTCTTTCTCGCTTAAAATTGGAATGTAATTGCTTTACAATTTGTATTAGTTTCTGTGGTGTGTGCATGAGTGTGTATTCAGTCGCTTCAGTCATGTCCAACTCTTTGCAACTCCATGGACTGTAACCCGCCAGGCTCCTCTGTCCTTGGGATTTTCCAGGCAAGAATACCAGAGTAGATTGCCATGCCCTCCTCCAGGGGATCTTCCCCACCCAGGGATCTTCCCCACGTCTCCTGCATCTCCTGCATCGTCAGATGGATTCTTTACCACTAGTGCTGCCTGGGAAGCCCTAGTTTCTCCTGTACAGTGAACTAAATCAGTTATATGCATACATATATTCCTTCTCTCTTGGGCCTCTCTCCCACACCTCTAGGTCAGCACAGAGCACTGAACTGAGCTTCCTGTAGTATAGGAACTGAGCTTCCCACTAGCTAGCTATACCTGGCACTGTATATATGTCAATCCCACACTCCCAGTTCGTCCCACCCTCCCTCTCCCCAACCCACATCTATGTCCACGTGTCCATTCTCTTTGTCTGTATCTCTATTCCTGCTTTGGAAATAGTTCATCTGTTACCAGATTCCACATATATGTGACTGGAAAAGGTCAGTCTTCATTCCAATCCCAAAGAAAGGCAATGCCAAAGAATGCTCAAACTACCACACAATTGCACTCATCTCACACACTAGCAAAACAATGCTCAAAATTCTCCAAGCCAGGCTTCAGCAATACATGACCGTGAACTTCCAGATGTTCAAGCTGGTTTTAGAAAAGGCAGAGGAACCAGAGATCAAATTGCCAACATGCGCTGGATCATCGAAAAAGGAAGAGAGTTCCAGAAATACATCTATTTCTGCTTTATTGACTATGCCAAAGCCTTTGACTGTGTGGATCACAACAAACTGTGGAAAATTCTTCAAGAGATGGGAATACCAGACCACCTGACCTGCCTCTTGAGAAACCTGTATGCAGGTCAGGAAGCAACAGTTAGAACTGGACATGGAACAACAGATTGGTTCCAAATAGGAAAAGGAGTACATCAAGGCTGTATATTGTCACCCTGCTTATTTAACTTGTATGCAGAGTACATCATGAGAAACGCTGGGTTGGAAGAAGCACAAGCCAGAATCAAGATTGGCGGCAAAAATATCAATAACCTCAGATATGTAGATGACACCACCCTTATGGCAGAAAGTGAAGAGGAACTAAAGAGCCTCTTGATGAAAGTGAAAGAGGAGAGTGAAAAAGTTGGGTTAAAGCTCAACATTCAGAAAATGAAGATCATGGCATCCGGTCCCATCACTTCATGGCAAATAGATGGGGAAACAGTGGCAGACATTATTTTTGGGGGGCTCCAAAATCACTGCAGATGGTGATTGCAACCATGAAATTAAAAGACGCTTACTCCTTGGATGGATAGTTATGACCAACCTAGACAGCATATTAAAAATCAGAGACATTACTTTGCCAACAAAGGTCCGTCTAGTCAAGGCTATGGTTTTTCCAGTGGTCAGGTATGGATGTGAGAGCTGGACTATAAAGAAAGCTACGTGCCCAAGAATTGATGCTTTTGAACTGTGGTGTTGGAGAAGACTCTTGAGAGTCCCTTGGACTGCAAGGAGATCCAACCAGTCCATCCTAAAGGATATCAGTCCTGAGTGTTCATTGGAAGGACGGATTGATGTTGAAGTTGAGACTCCAGTACTTTGGTCACCTGATGCGAAGAGCTGACTCATTTGAAAAGACCCTGATGCTGGGAAAGATTGAGGGCAGGAGGAGAAGGGGATGACAGAGGATGAGATGGTTGGATGGCATCACCACCTCAATGGACATTAGTTTGGGTGAACTCCAGGAGTTGGTGATGGACAGGAAGGCCTGGCATGCTGTGGTTCATGGGCTCGCAAAGAGTCGGACACTACTGAGCAACTGAACTGAAGTGATATGGTACTTGTTTTTCTTCTTTCTGATTTACTTCATTCTGTGTAACAGACTCTAGGTCTATCCATGTGTCTACATGTGACTATATTTCATTCCTTTCAGTGGCTGAGTAATATTCCATTGTGTGTACACCACATCTTCTTTGTCCATGCAGCTGTCATTGGGCATTTAGGTTGTTTCCATGTCCTGGCTATTGTAAATAGTGCTGCAGTGAACACTGGGGTACATGTGCCCTTTCAAATTAAGGTTTTTTCAGGGCATATGCCCAGTATTAATATTTCTGGATCATATAGTAGTTCTGTGTTTAGTTTTTTAAGGGACCTCCACACTATTCTCCATAGTGAATATATCAATTTACGTTCCCACCAATTGTGTAAGAGGGCTCCGTTTTCTCCATACCCTCTGCAAACCAGTTTCATTTACCTAGAGTGAAATGTTGAGAGAATCAGTAGTCAGACTTGAAGAAGCTTTCTTAATAAAGTAGGACAGATTATGCTATGCCCAAGAGACTGACAGTCTGCCAAGATTTGGTCAGTGACTTTTATTTAAAGGTGTTTTGCCATATGGCTTCTGCAGAAAGCTGAAGATCAGGTCTCAGATTCCAGCACATTTGCATTAATAAGTCATGTTCTTGAACTAGAGCAGATAGCACCTGTGTTTTCAGGGTGGAATTTGAATGGGCTTATGGGCAATGGGGAAAAGAACCGACCTGGGTGTTGAGTATGTAGAGAGGGATGATTTTTTGGACAGGATAGTTGATAAAATATTTACTGTGACTGCAGGGCTCTTCTGTGTTTTCTCTGGCCTTTGCCAAGGAAGTCTTTCCACTAAATTAAAAAAAAAGAGAAACCCTAAAAGAGTGCTGAGTTTCAGAACATAAAAGTATGAATCAAGTTATGTAATATGGGAAGAGATTTGTAACTGTGATAGTTATTTCTTAAATTTGTTTACACAGCAATTTGATACCTGGGACAGAGGACAGATCCTCCCACTTCATCTTAAAAGAGAAATCAAACATGACATTCCTTGGCAAAAACGAGATTCTCATAATCTCCAACAGGAAGTACTTGATTCTAGTGAGATTTCCTACCCAGAGGAGCCCTGCTTAATCCAGTGCCTTGTACCACTGTCTCTGTTTATGCTGTGAGAACCGTATCTCATTTTTACAAGGAGTGAGATAGCAACTAGAAAATAGGAAAAAGTGTTTTTTTTAAGTTCAAACACATTAAGCATTATTTTTAACCCAAATTCTTCACTTACTACTTTCTTCTAGTCAATATATGCATTCTTTAGTATTTGTAATTAAAGAGTAATCTAATGTATTTTTATTTTCATATCATTATACAATGTTAAATGGCATGAAAGGTGATCTTAGATCCACGTGATATTTTGTAGGAAATGTTTTCCTGGACTGTGAAATGTACAAGGAACATCTATGATCTTTTTATTATTTATTGTCAAAATTTTAGTGACCTAGAGACAAGTCCCCCTTGCTCTTACCACCCTTCCCTCCCCCTCTCCGCCATGATTTTAAACACCTTGAGAACCACATTTTTGACTCTGAGAGAGAGATGGAGACATTCAGAGGGATAGACACGATCAGGAAAAGGGCAGTATGGGATGGTGCTTACCAGAGAGATGGCGTTATGTATTATTTAAACAGTGAAGGCAGATGTTGCTCCTGGAAGCCAAAGTAGCACTGAATTAAGAGTCTGTTTCCTGAGGCATTTTTTGAGTCTGAAAGATTCAGAAGGAGAAGACAGAGAATATAGAATGAAAGCTGAAGGGGCTATTTCAGGGCAAAGGCAAGAGGAGGTGCCAGAGGAATGCCGAGCAGTCAGGCAGGCTTTACCAGGCAGGTTTATGAACAGGTTTGGGAGAGGCACAGAGAGGGAACTAGGAAGAGAGAGTAGGGATTGTATGACAGGATTGCCTAATTTATATGGTTCTGTGCTGTGGAGTAATTCACTTTTTATTTCATCTTTGACTATCTCAGAAGGTGCAACATTTACAATGAAAAACATCTTCTTAGGAACTTAAGATCCAGGAAAGATCAAGAGAGGCACAGTAATTGAGGGGAGAAAGACTCTGAAGACCCTCCTTCACGCACAGGATGGTAACATTAAGTGTGCTGAGGTCTGATCGCTGGCCAGTATTGTCTCCTTAGGTTACTGGCTCAGGAATTGCTAGCCTTTTGCCTTGGGTGGGACCAGGAACCAGAAATAAATGAATGACTGGGTGTGGCCCCAGCTAGAGCTATAGGTCGAAGAATGAGGGGTGAGATAGAACAGGCGGTCTTCTGCTTGCTCCCTAGGTTAACAGCAGCACACCACTGATCCACAGTCATTGATTGGACCAGAACGTCAGCTGCGTACCTGTGTAGAAAGGCTCTCAGGATCAGAGTTTGACTTTATTACTCTTGGAAAGCTTAGAATTTGGGGGCTAGGAAGTCCACTGATGACATCATGGTTAGGATTCTGGGCTTTCACTACTGCGGCCCGGGTTCAGTCCCTGGGTGGGGAAATGAGATCCTGCGTTGTATGGTGCAGGCCAAAAGAGGGAGGAGGATTTGAGGGCTAAACAAACATTGGGTCATTTGCCCAATTGAAAAATGGGCCAAAGAATAAACAGACATTTCTCCAAAGAAGACACACAGATGGCTAACAAACACATGAAAAGATGCTCAACATCGCTCATTATGAGAGAAATGCAAATCAATACCACAATGAGGTACCATCTCACACCGGTCAGAATGTCTACTATCAACAAGTCTACAAAATGCTGGAGAGGGTGTGGAGAAAAGGAAACCCGCTTACACTGTTGGTGGGAATGCAAACTAGTACAGCCACTATGGAGAACAGTGTGGAGATTCCTTAAAAATCTGGAATTAAAACTGCCATATGACCCAGCAATCCCACTGCTGGGCATACACACTGAGGAAACCAGAATTGAAAGAGACACGTGTACCCCAGTGTTCACCGCAGCACTGTTTACAATAGCCAAAACATGGAAGCAACCTAGATGTCCATCAGCAGATGAATGGATAAGAAAGCTGTGGTACATATACACAATGGAGTATTACTCAGCCATTAAGAAGAATACATTTGAATCAGTTCTAATGAGGTGGATGAAACTGGAGCCTATTATACAGAGTGAAGTAAGCCAGAAAGAAAAACACCAATACAGTATATTAACGCATATATATGGAATTTAGAAAGATGATAACGAAGACCCTATATGCGAGACAGCAAAAGAGACACAGATGTAAAGAAGAGTCTTTTGCACTCTGTAGGAGAAGGCGAGGGTGGGATGATGTGAGAGAATAGCATTGAAACGTGTATATTACCATATGTGAAAGAGATCCCCAGTCCAGGTTTGATGCATGAGACATGGTGCTCGGGGCTGGTGTACTGGGATGACCCTGAGATGGGGTGGGGAGTGAGGAGGGAATGGGGTTCAGAATTGGGAACACGTGTACACCTGTGGCTGATTCATGTCAATGTATGGCAGAAACCACTACAATATTGTAAAGTAACTAGCCTCCAATTAAAATAAATAAATTAATTAAAAAATAAAAATAATAAAACAAAAGTTAGGTTATTTGGAATTGGAACCTACTTTGAGTCTTGGAGAAGGCAATGGCACCCCACTCCAATACTCTTGCCTGGAAAATCCCATGGGCTGAAGAGCCTGGTAGGCTGCAGTCCATGGGGTCGCTAAGAGTTGGACACGACTGAGCGACTTCACTTTCACTTTTCACTTTCATGCATTGGAGGAGGAAATGGCAACCCACTCCAGTGTTCTTGCCTGGAGAATCCCAGGGATGGGGAAGCCTGGTGGGCTGCTGTCTATGGGGTCACACAGAGTCAGACACAACTGAAGTGACGTAGCTATAGCCGTTGAGTCTTGAAACCATGTGACATCAGTCTCTTGTATTTTCTGGACCAGGCAGAGACAGAGTGAAATAAACAGGGAGCTCAAAAGCTGGAAAAGCCTATTTGCCCACTCTCAGCTGTTTCACACTTTCCCCTTCCGCAGGCAGCCTTCTTTAAAAACTGCCTAACTTTGAAGAAACACTTGTTTCAAAACTTCTGTCCCAAGGTATACCATGGGAACCTCAAGCAGCAGCTTTTCTTCCTTTTGGGTTTGGTTGTAACTCCTCCCTGTGGGCAGTGTCAGGCTTTTCTTCCTTTTGGGTTTGGTTGTAACTCCTCCCTGTAGGCAGTGTCAGGCTTTTCTTCTTTTGGGTTTGGTTGTAACTCCTCCCTGTGGGCAGTGTCAGGCTTTTCTTCTTTTGGGTTTGGTTGTAACTCCTCCCTGTGGGCAGTGTCAGGGTTTTCTTCCTTTTGGGTTTGGTTGTAACTCCTCCCAGTGGGCAGTGTCAGGCTTTTCCTCTTTTTGGGTTTGGTTGTAACTCCTCCCTGTGGGCAGTGTCAGGCTTTTCTTCTTTAGGGTTTGGTTGTAACTCCTCCCTGTGGGCAGTGTCAGGCTTTTCTTCCTTTTGGGTTTGGTTGTAACTCCTCCCTGTGGGCAGTGTCAGGCTTTCTTTGGGAGGCAACACAAAGTAGCACCTGGCATCAGGTTCAGTTCAGTTCAGTCGCTGAGTCCTGTCCGACTCTTTGCAACCCCGTGAACCGCACACGCCAGGACTCCCTGTCCATCACCAACCTGGAGTTCACTCAAACTCATGTCCATTGAGTTGGTGATGCCATCCAACAATCTCATCCTCTGTTGTCCCCTTCTCCTCCCACCTTCAGTCTTTTCCAACATCAGGGTCTTTTCAAATGAGTCAGTTCTTCTCAGCAGGTGGCCAAAGTATTGGAGTTTCAACTTCAACATTGGTCCTTCCAATGGACACTCAGGACTGATTTCCATTAGGATAGACTGGTTGGATCTCCTTGCAGTCCAAGGGACTCTCAAGAGTCTTCTCCAATGCCACAGTTCGAAAGCATCAATTCTTGGACGCTCAGCTTTCTTCACAGTCCAACTCTGACATCCATACATGACTACTGGAAAAACCATAGCCTTGACTAGACGGACCTTTGTTGGCAAAGTAATGTCTGTGCTTTTGAATATGCTATCTAGGTTGGTCGTAACTTTTCTTCCAAGGAGTAAGCGTCTTTTAATTTCATGGCTGCAATCACCATCTGCAGTGATTTTGGAGCCCCCCAAAAATAATGTCTGCCACTGTTTCCCCATGTATTTGCCGTGAAGTGATGGGACCGGATGCCATGATCTTCGTTTTCTGAATGTTGAGCTTTACACCAACTTTTTCACTCTCCTCTTTCACTTTCATCAAGAGGCTCTTTAGTTCCTCTTCACTTTCTGCCATAAGGGTGGTGCCATCTACATATCTGAGGTTATTGATATTTTTCCTGGCAATCTTGATTCTGGCTTGTGCTTCTTCCAGCCCAGCGTTTCTCATGATGTACTCTGCATATAAGTTAAATAAGCAGGGTGACAATATACAGCCTTGCCGTACTCCTTTTCCTATTTGGAACCAATCTGTTGTTCCATGTCCAGTTCTAACTGTTGCTTCCTGACCTGCATACAGGTTTCTTAAGAGGCAGGTCAGGTGGTCTGGTATTCCCATCTCTTTCAGAATTTTCCACAGTTTGTTGTGATCCACACAGTCAAAGGCTTTGGCATAGTCAATAAAGCAGAAATAGATGTTTCTCTGGAACTCTTGCTTTTTCAATGATCCAAGGGATGTTGGCAGTTCGATCTCTGGTTCCTCTGCCTTTTCTAAAACCACCTTGAACATCTGGAAGTTCATGGTTCACTTACTGTTGAAGCCTGGCTTGGAGAACTTTGAGCATTACTTTACTCGCGTGTGAGATGAGTGCAATTGTGCGGTATTTGAGCATTCTTTGGCATTGCCTTTCTTTGGGATTGGAATGAAAACTGACCTTTTCCAGTCCTGTGGCCACTGCTGAGTTTTCCAAATTTGCTGGCATATTGCGTGCAGCACTTTCACAGCATCATCTTTTAGGATTTGAAATAGCTCAACTGGAATTCCATCACCTCCACTAGCTTTGTTTGTAATGATGCTTTCTAAGGCCCACTTGACTTCACATTCCAGGATGTCTGGCTCCAGGTGAGTGATCACACATTGTGGTTACCTGGGTCATGAAGATCTTTTTTGTAGAGTTCTTCTGTGTATTCTTGCCACCTCTTCTTAATATCTGTGCTTCTGTTAGGTCCATACCATTTCTGTCGTTTATTGAGCCCATCTTTGCATGAAGTGTTCCCTTGGTATCTCTAATTTTCTTGAAGAGATCTCTAGTCTTTCCCATTCTATTGCTTTCCTCTGTTTCTTTGCACTGATCATGGAGGAAGGCTTTCTTATCTGTCCTTGCTATTCTTTGGAGCTGTGCATTTAGATGCTGATGTCTTTCCTTTTCTCCTTTGCTTTTCTCTTCCCTTCTTTTTACAGCTATTTGTAAGGCCTCCTCAGACAGCCATTTTGCCTTTTTGCATTTCTTTTTCTTGCGGATGGTCTTGATCCCTGTCTCCTCTACAGTGTCACAGACCTCTGTCCATAGTTCATCAGGCACTTTATCAGTCTAGTCCCTTAAATCTATTTCTCACTTCTGCTGTATAATAAGGCATTTGGTTTCAGTCATACCTGAATGGTCTAGTGATTTTCCCTACTTTCTTCAATTTAAGTCTGAATTTGGCAATAAGGAGTTCATGATCTGAGCCACAGTCAGCTCCCAGTCTTGTTTTTGCTGACTGTATAGAGCTTCTCCGTCTTTGGCTGCAAAGAATATAATCAGTCTGTTTTCCGTGTTGACCATCTGGTGATGTCCATGTGTAGAGTCTTCTCTTGTGTTGTTGGAAGAGGATGTTTGCTATGACCAGTGTGTTCTCTTCGCAAAACTCTATTAGCCTTTGCCGTGCTTCATTCTGTACTCGAAGGCCAAATTTGCCTGTTACTCCAGGTGTATCTTGACTCCTACTTTTGCATTCCAGTCCCCAATATTGAAAAAGACATCTTTTGGGGGTATTAGTTCTAAAAGGTCTTGTAGGTATTCACAGACCTGTTCAACTTCAGCTTCTTCAGCACTACTGTTTGAGACATAGACTTCGATTATCAAGAAAGTGAAAGTGAAGAGTGAAAAAGTTGGCTTAAAGCTCAACATTCAGAAAATGAAGATCAAGGCATCCGGTCCCACCACTTCATGGGAAATAGATGGGGAAACAGTGGAAACAGTGTCAGACTTTATTTTTCTGGGCTCCAAAGTCCCTGCAGATGGTGACTGCAGCCATGAAATTAAAAGACGCTTACTCCTTGGAAGGAAAGTTATGACCAAGCTAGATAGCATATTCAAAAGCAGAGACATTACTTTGCCAACAAAAGTTCGTCTAGTCAAGGCTATGGTTTTTCCTGTGGTCATGTATGGATGTGAGAGTTGGACTGTGAAGAAGGCTGAGTGTCCAACAATCGATGCTTTTGAACTGTGTTGTTGGAGAAGACTCTTGAGAGTCCCTTGGACCACGAGGAGATGCAACCAGTCCATTCTGAAGGAGATCAGCCCTGGGATTTCTTTGGAAGGAATGATGCTAAAGCTGAAACTCCAGTACTTTGGCCACCTCATGCAAAGAGTTGACTCATTGGAAAAGACTCTGATGCTGGTAGGGATTGGGGGCAGGAGGAGAAGGGGACGACAGAGGATGAGATGGCTGGATGGCATCACTGACTCGATGGACGTGAGTCTGAGTGAACTCCGGGAGTTGGTGATGGACAGGGAGGCCTGGCGTGCTGCGATTCATGGGGTCGCAAAGAGTCGGACACGACTGAGCAACTTATCTGATCTGATCGTGGTATTGATTGGTTTGCCTTGGAAACGAACAGAGATCATTCTGTTATTTGAGATTGCATCCAAGTACTGCATTTTGGACTCTTAGTTTATTGACTATGATGGCTACCCCATTTCTTCTAGTGGATTCTTGCCCATTGAAATAGATATAATGGCCATCTGAGTTAAATTCACCCGTTCCAGTCCATTTTAGTTCACTGATTCCTAAAATGCCACGGCAAGTGGCTGAGAGGAGATGTCCAAGGTCAGAATGACCTGTGTCCAAGGTCAGAAGGGTGGCCATGAGGAGATACCCCATGTCCAAGGTCAGAGAAACCCCAGTAAGACAGTAGGCGCTGAGAGGGCATCAGAGGGCAGACAGACTGAAACCACAACCAGAGAAAACTAACTAATCTAATCACATGGACCACAGCTCAGTTCAGTCACTCAGCTGTGTCCGACTCTTTGTGACCCTATGAATTGCAGCACGCCAGGCCTCCCTGTCCATCACCAACTCCCGGAGTTCACTCAGACTCACATCCATCGAGTCAGTGAAGCCATCCAGCCATCTCATCCTCTGTCGTCCCCTTCTCCTCCTGCCCCCAATCCCTCCCAGCATCAGAGTCTTTTCCAATGAGTCAACTCTTTGCATGAGGTGGCCAAAGTACTGGAGTTTCAGCTTTAGCATCATTCCTTCCAAAGAACACCCAGGACTGATCTCCTTTAGAATGGACTGGTTGGATCTCCTTGCAGTCCAAGGGACTCTCAAGAGTCTTCTCCAACACCACAGTTCAAAAGCATCGATTGTTGGACACTCAGCCTTCTTCACAGTCCAACTCTCACATCCATACATGACCACAGGAAAAACCATAGCCTTGACTAGACGGACCTTTGTTGGCAAAGTAATGTCTCTGCTTTTGAATATGCTATCCAGGTTAGTCATAACTTTCCTTCCAAGGAGTAAGCATCTTTTAATTTCATGGCTGCAGTCACCATCTGCAGTGATTTTTGAGCCCAAAAAAATGAAGTCTGACACTGTTTCCACTGTTTCCCCATGTATTTGCCATGAAGTGATGGGACCAGATGCCATGATCTTCGTTTTCTGAATGTTGAGCTTTACACCAACTTTTTCACTCTCCTCTTTCACTTTCATCAAGAGGCTTTTTAATTCGTCTTCACTTTCTGCCATAAGGGTGGTGTCATCTGCATATCTGAGATTATTGATATTTTTCCTGGCAATCTTGATTTCAGCTTGTGTTTCTTCCAGTCCAGCATATCTCATGATGTACTCTGCATATAAGTTAAATAAGCAGGGTGACAATATACAGTCTTGACGTACAGACTTATCTAACTTAGTGAAACTATGAATCATTCCGTGTAGGGCCATCCAAGATTGACGGGTCATGGTGAGGAGTCGTCCACTGGAGAAGGGAATGGCAAACGACTTCAGTATTCTTGCCTTGACATCCCCATGAACATTATGAAAAGGCAAAAAATAGGATACTCAAAGAGGAACTCCCCAGGTCAGTAGGTGCCCAATATGTTGCTGGAGAGCAGTGGAGAAATAACTCTGTAAAGAATGAAGAGACAGAGCCAAAGTAAAAACAACACCCAGTTGTGGATGTGACTGGTGATGGAAGCAAGGTCTGATGCTGTAAAGAGCAGTATTGTTTAGGAACCTGGAGTGTTAGGTCCATGAATCAAGGCAAATTGGAAGTGGTCAAACAGGAGATGGCAAGAGTGAACGTTGACATTTTAGGAGTCAGCGAACTAAACTGGACTGGAATGGGTGAATTTAACTTAGCTGAGCATAGGGTTATCCTTGTCCAAATGAATATTTAATAAATATTCCTTGAGCAGAGTAAATGAGATGGGAGGGAAAATCTCTCAGCCACTGGCACCACAGAAAGCATTTGTTAAACTCTTTACCTCCATGGGGCACGGAGCCAGGGATAGTACAGAATACACTAACAGACATAACTTCTGCCCTTGGAGACCAAGAGCGCCATTTGTGAGCTTATTCATGTGTGAAATTTACCTCTGTTGTCATTCTCAGCTGATAAACGAGGAAACAGTGGTTGGGGGAAGGAATTAATAGTGGCGGCCAGTAGGAGGCCAGGGCTTCACCTTTGTTCTTGCCCTGCTTCTTTCTCATTGAGCTGCTGGAAGTGCTTTTTAAATACTGTGCTTGGTACAGTTGCTCCTTGTGTTTTGTGGAGGTATAAATGCATTTAAAGAGATTTTTTTTCCCTCCCTCCTTTACCTCTTAGTTTTGACATATTGTGATCTGGATTGGAACACAGTTAGGTCAAGGATTGATTCATCTTCTTCTTGGGGGCAGGTGCCTTTTAGGAGGCCTAAATGTTTTTCTTATAACTGAAAGTATGAAAGTGTGGCTGGTCCTGGACTAGGTTGGGAAGTGGAAGGAGACGTTTCCTTTGCTGTGCCCTCCACCCCTCCTGCTTCCTTAGCTGCCCCACTCAATGTGTTGCAGTCCACTCCCCACCTCATTAACATTTTATTTATTTTGAAATAATTTTGGATTTACAGAAAAGCTGCAGAAGTAATATGGAGTATTTTCATATACCCTTCAGCCAGCTTCCCCTAGTGTTAACGACTTACTTATTTAACCCATCAGCTCATTGACATGTGATTTCTACTGAGCATGTTTTTTTAATCTCTCCTGTCTTAGAGACCTTGCCATTCTCGGGATCCAGCCATGGCATAATTTCTTTCTCTTACCGTGGAGAATCTGGCAATCTCTGAGTGGATTTTAGTGATTTAAAGTTTTTTTTTAAAGACTTTTTAAGAATTAGAAAAAATTCTTTCATTTCTAATTGAAGGATAATTGCTTTACCGTGTTATATTGGTTTCTACTGTACAACAATGTGACTGATTTAAAGTTTTATCTTCTTATAAGAACTTTTACATTCTAAGACATTTTTTTCTGGTAACAGTAGTAGTGAATCCAACGATAACAGTCTCTAGTGACCTGTTCACATTTCAGAGTCAGTAGAATCTAGGTGAAGGAGTCTTTCTGGATTGAGAGACTCTTGAAACTGCTGTTTGTTCATTTATTGACTCTTCCATTCAGTTAGCATTTATTGGCTGTCCCATATGTGCTAAATACTGTCCTAATCTCTGAAGATACTTGAACTTCAAGATGTAGCTCTTGCCTTTAAGGAATTTATGGTCTAGTGGAAAAGTACACGGTTGCAAGAAAATACACAGTGGAAGAGAATCTGCCTGCAATACAGGAGACCCTGGCTCAATCCCTGGGTCAGGAAGATCCTTGGAGGGAAATGGCAACCCATTCTAGTGTTCTTGCCTGGAGAATCCCATGGACAGAGGAGCCTGGCAGGCCATGGTCCATAGTGTTGCAGGAATCAGACGCGATATATCTCTGTGGCAGAGATGTATTCAGGGTACTGGGAAACACATGAAAAGAGACCCAGAAATCTAGCTTGATCTGACAGATCCTCACTGGCTGCCGCATCTGGAAGGAGCATTTCATTCACTGTGAAATACATATGTGCTGTTCATTCAGAATTATAAATAAGGTGGCCTAGGTGAATCTGGAGAAGGCAATGGCACCCCACTCCAGTACTCTTGCCTGGAAAATCCCATGGATGGAGGAGCCTGGTAGGCTGTAGTCCATGGGGTCGCTAAGAGTCAGACATGACTGAGCGACTTCACTTTCACTTTTCACTTTCATGCATTGGAGAAGGAAATGGCAACCCACTCCAGTGTTCTTGCCTGGAGAATCCCAGGGATGGGGGAGCCTGGTGGGCTGCCGTCTATGGGGTCGCACAGAGTCGGACACGACTGAAGTGACTTAGCAGCAGCAGCAGCAGGTGAATCTGGGGGACTGTTGGTGCTTTGTTATCTTACAAATGGAGAATACAGCATCTCTCTGTGAAGTAGAGTTAGAATATAGTTACCAGAGGCACCAACCTGCAAATTGTGGTTATCTTTCCAGCCCTTTTTCTGTGCATATGTTTACCTTTTAAAAAACTAGAATACAGTAATTTTATAGATGCTATTTTATATCTAATTGTTTCTATTTAACTATACGTGTGTGTGTGTGTGTGTGTGTGTATACACACAATCTTTCCATGTCAATAAATATACTTTCAGAAGATCGCTGTGAGAAGTTGTTATAAGTCACAGGGAGCCCAGCCTGGTGCTTTGCAATGACCTAGAAGGGTGGGAAGGGGGATGGGAGGGAGATGCAAGAGGGAGGTGATAACTGTATAATTATGACTGATTTGTGTTGTTGTATGACAAAAACCAACACAACATTGTAAAGCAGTTTCCCCCCAGCTAAAAATAAAAGCAAAAAAATAAACTTTTAACATCATGTTTTTCAATATTATGAGAATTTTATCATGAAAAATTTATAGCATAGCTGAAGTAATTTAACAGTTGGAACCTATGCATATTATTTAGGTTCTACTATTAACTGATAGAGTGCCTGATGAACTATGGACAGAGATTCGTGACATTGTACAGGAGACAGGGATCAAGACCATCCCCAAGAAAAAGAAATGCAAAAAAGCAAAATGGCTGTCTTAGGAGGCTTTACAAATAACTGTGAAAAGAAGAGAAGTGAAAAGCAAAGGAGAAAAGGAAAGCTATACCCATTTGAATGCAGAGTTCCAAAGAATAACAAGGAGAGATAAGAGAGCCTTCCTCCATGATCAGTGCAAAGAAATAGAGGAAAGCAATAGAATGGAAAAGACTGGAGATCTCTTCAAGAAAATTAGAGATACCAAGGGAACATTTCATGCAAAGATGGGCTTGATAAAGGACAGAAATGGTATGGACCTAACAGAAGCAAAAGATATTAAGAAGAAGTGGCAAAAATACACAGAAGAACTGTACAAATAAGAGTGTCACGACCCAGCTAATCATGATGGTGTAATCACCAGCCTAGAGCCAGACATCCTGGAAGGTGAAGTCAAGTGGGCCTTAGGAAGCATCACTACGAACAAAGCTTAGTAGAGGTGATGGAATTCCAGTTTAGCTATTTCAAATCCTGAAAGATGATGCTGTGAAAGTGCTGCACGCAATATGCCAGCAAATTTGGAAAACTCAGCAGTGGCCACAGGACTGGAAGAGATCAGTTTTCATTCCAATCCCAAAGGCAGTGCCAAAGAATACTCAAACTACTGCACAACTGCACTCATCTCACACACTAGTAAAGTAATGCTCAAAGTTTTCCAAGCCAGGCTTCAGCAATACATGAACCATGAACTTCCAGATGTTCAAACTGGTTTTAGAAAAGGCAGAAGAACCAGAGATCAAACTGTCAACATCCCTTGGATCATCAAAAAAGCAAGAGAGTTCCAGAGAAACATCTATTGCTGCTTTATTGACTATGCCAAAGCCTTTGACTGTGTGGATCACAACAAACTGTGGAAAATTCTTCAAGAGATGGGAATACCAGACCACCTGACCTGCCTCTTGAGAAACCTGTATGCAGGTCAGGAAGCAACAGTTAGAAGTGGATATGGAACAGACTGTTTCCAAATAGGAAAAGGAGTACGTTAAGGCTGTATATTGTCACCCTGCTTATTTAACTTGTATGCAGAGTACATCATTAGAAATGCTGGGCTGGAAGAAGCACAAGCTGGAATCAAGATTGGCGGGAGAAATATCAATAACCTCAGATATGCAGATGATACCACCCTTATGGCAGAAAGTGAAGAAGAACTAAAAAGCCTCATGATGAAAGTGAAAGAGGAGAGTGAAAAAGTTGGCTTAAAGCTCAACATTAAAAAAACTAAGATCACGGCATCTGGTCCCATTGCTGCATGGCAAATAGATGGGAAAACAATGGAAACAGTGACAGACTTTATTTTGTTGGGCTCCAAAATTGCTGGAGATGGTGACTGCAGCCATGAAATTAAAAGACACTTTCTCCTTGGTAGGAAACTATGCAAAATCTAGATAGTGTATTAAAAAGCAGAGAGATTGCTTTTCCAACCAAGGTCCATATAGTCAAAGCTATGGTTTTTCCAGTAGTCATTTTCGGATTGAGAGTTGGACCATAAAGAAGTCTGCGTGCCAAAGAATTTATGCTTTTGAATTGTGCTGGAGAAGACTCTTGAGAGTCCCTTGGACTGCACGGAGATCAAAGCGTTCGATCGTAAAGGAGATCAACCCTGAATATACATTGGGCGGACTGATGCTGAAGCTGAAGCTCCAATATTTTGGCCACTTGATACGAAGAGTAGACTCAATGGAAAAGATTAAAGGTAGGAGGAGAGGGGGGTGGCAGATGATGATGGTTGGATCGCATCACTGACTCAATGGACTTGAAGCTGAAGAAATTGTGGGAGACATTGAAGAAAAAGGGAGCCTGGTGTGCTGTTGTTCACGGAAGTCCAGAGTGGGACAGGACTGAACAACAATTGGATTGCCTTGATGGGTTTGTTGACAGTCTTGACTGTATTCGTGAGGGTGTGCTTCTCGGACTCTCTGTTCTGTTCCATTAGTCTACTTTGATATCTCTTGTCTTGTACCACTTTTAATAGTTGTATATTGTATGAATGTCCGTAATTACATAGAATCAGTTTGCTTTTGTTGGGCATTTTGAAGTTTATAATGTTTTGCTATTTAAAATAATTTTCTTGCTAAGTGAAAGAAGTCAGAGAAAGACAAATACTATATGATATTCCTTATATGTTGAATCTAAAAAAATAAAGCAAGCTAGTAAATATAACAGAAAGGAAACGGACTCACAGAAGAAAACAGTAGTTATTAGTGGGGAGAGAGAAGGGTGAGGGACTCTCTAGGGCAGTGGGGTGAGATATACAGACTGTTACATGTGAAGTGAGCTACAGGGATGTACAGCACAGGGAATACAGACAATGTTTTAAGTAACTGTAACTGGAGGATAACCTTTAAAAATTATGACTCATTATACACCTGTAACTTATGTAATATTGTGCATCAGCTAAACTTCAATTAAAAATGTGATGCATATTACTTCTGTTGTTTAATCTTTGATTGTTTAAGTTGCAAGTGGCAGAAATAATTTATAAACAAAACTGAAGGCAAATGTGCACAAGTTCAGCATCATTGTCGGCTTTCCATAGTGTATTCTGATTTTTCGTTCTGTGACAAGTGAGAGTGCTGTTGGCAAGAAGGTAGAGTGCTTACTGTGACCAGCAGCTGTGAAGTCCTCATAGCTGTGAGAAGAATGTCCACTTTGCTTCTAAATGTCATTTATGGGTCATCTCTCTTATATTGTCTCCCAAAATTATTAGAGTAGAGAAGCAGAAAGACTAAAAGCTTAAAAAGGACTTTCTTAGAATGTACTGTTCTCCATGGGTCCCATAATATGTTGTAAACATGAATTTGCATGCGTGTCAAGTTACTGAAAATGAGAGGCAGATTTTTGATCAGTTGTCTAAAGGCATTCACTCAATTACAGAGACGGAACAGCGGTCATAACTCATGTCCTGTGTACTGTCAGATGTGAGAGGTTATCTACCTTAAGCTTTTTTATATGGTAATCAAGACATTTAGTTGTGTGAATTTAATGTGTAAACGCGCCTCAAGGCGTTCTTATTTTATGTAGGTATATAAATAAAATTGGACCACTGTGTAAAGTGTCTCTAAATTATTTGCTTCTTTACTTGATAATTTATTCACTTACAGGAGCAATTTGTGGGGAATAGGCCACCCTAGACATCATTTTCAGTATTTGTGATGCTTTTCTTGGGGAAGATAGATTTTAAAGGGAAAAACAGTTATTTGGGGTGAATATTTGATTTTTTCCATGTTTTCAAAATTTTAGTTTTTTCCCGCAAGTGGACAGAGACGTAATTGTACATCATAATGTTTTAAGAGGTTTTCTTGTGTTTACAATAGTAAAAGTTAATAACTGTGGTGGAAAGACTAATGTACTAGAAAACTAGAGTCTTCATAAATTATTAAGTCATCTCTGTAATCTAGAATAAAAGTTTGCTAGCTGTAGCTCTCGGCAAGCTAGATCTTGGCAAAGCAGAAAAATAGTGGACTCTATTTAGGAGAGCATCATAGGAACTCTGTACAAATGGGTTCTTCAAACTTTTACACACGCTTTCTCATCTGTCAGTTATCAGAGATTTCCTTCCCGAGTCATGTCAGTTATTTTTAGCCAAATGTGAACTCTTGTTTGTGTGAAATTTTCATTATCAGAAAGTGAAGCTTCCGTGATAGGTCAGTTGGTAAAGAATCTGTCTGCAATGCAGGAGACCCCAGTTTGCTTTATGGGTCGGGAAGATCCGCTAGAGAAGGAAAAGTCTACCCACGTTCCAGTATTCTGGCCTGGAGATTCTGTGGACTGTGTAGTCCACGGGGTTGCAAAGTGTCAGACACGAATGAGTGACTTTCACTTCATTATCAGGCTGTGGTTTAATATAAATATGTTAGAATCTTCTCTCTTTCCTCTTCTTTCCAAGGGGTGACAAGAAAGACCATAACATAGTCAGTCAAAGCCATTTATCCTCCATTCCAGCTGCAGCACGGATTCTAGCTTAAGGACAACCTGTTCCCAGGGCAGTGTGGGCACAGGCACAGGGACCACCCTAACGCGGCCCCTGTCTGGGTGAAACCCTCCAGATAGTGTGAGGGAGGTTGTTAGGTGTGGTTGTATTGGCCTTGAGGTTTCGGCGTGTGAGTTGCAAGAGTCCCACATGAACTTAATCTCTGGTTATCCTTGATGAGAGACACATTCCTTTCCCACCGAGCTGGGGGATGTGCTCAGTTTTCTGTTCAGGAATCTCCCTGGGGGCAGTCAGTAGAGGTGTCCCCAGGCTGGGTGAGAGGACAGTCCTAGCTGGCTTCCGCTGCTGTGCACATCCTCCTTCAGTGTCCAATTTGCCAGTCCCCTGCCTGTTTTCCTAACGAGAGATGAGCCAGAACCTGGGACAGAACAAAAACCAAAGCCAGAACCATACACTTGTAAGATAAATCTCATCCTTTGGCTCTCTGATCTTCTCATCTAATCATCCTGTTTTCAGCAGTTTTTGATAACATTGCTATAGTCATTTTATTTATAAAGTCATTTTATGCCTTTCTCTTTTTTAAGAAAAAAAAAAAAAGAACTGGGGGATTTGGGTGATCATATTTTTCTAAAGTGGAAGCTGAAATTTAAGAACATTTAGTTCTCCCTCTTCCCTTTGCACTGTGATCTCTGGCATCACTGTCAAGGTGAGTTTGTGTGTGTGCATGTGTTTGGTTTGTGACCAGTTTAGCTGTCTGATGTTTGTGGTTTTCCCCAGAGCTGATTCTTTCTGCTAATGAGCACGATCGTTTTATACAGTGTCACTGTAGTGCAGGCATGTTAAATAATTGATCGGGTGTGGCAGGTAAAGAACGGCAAATGTGGCCCCTTTGTTGCTATGGTAATACATTTGTTTAAGGGAACTGTTTGTCGTTTGGACTGCACGGATCTTGCCTGTGACAGTTGCCTATAGTTGAGGCAGTTGGAGAGGAAAATCAGCTTAAGAGGTTGTGGCACTTTGAAACAAATGAGTATATACAGTTGTCCCTTGGTATCGTGAGGGACTGGTTCCATGACCCCCCGCTGATACCAGAACCCACAGACGCTTCAGTCCCTTTAATAAAATGGCCACTGTATAGTCCACTCTCCGAACCAGGGTTCCAGCATCCACAGATTCGACCAACTGCAAACTGATGATGCAAAGGGCCGCCTGTGTATCAGGAGATTTGGGCTTCCCACTGTGGAGGGACTTACTCTTTTTTATCAAAAAGCTCATCTTTGGCTAATATGTCAGCGTAGACAATGAGACAAGTGACAGATTTGGTAACTTGTTAACATGGTGGGATTTGATCATTTTTTGTATAAAATGGTTATTGTGTGAGGTTACATTCTTTTCTCTTTTATCCCTAGGAGGACTGTCTTTAAGTGAATTTGAGTCCATGTTTGTTAGGAATCCTAGGGAGGAAGGAGAACACAGTCTCTTTCTTTTATTCTCCATTAAAAAAACATAAGTCCTTAGAGGTATGGGGTATATTTGTGTAATCCCTCGAGGGGTATTTGTTGAGTATTCAGCAAGGGGCCCTTAGGGTTTGGGAGTGCAGTGTGAGCAAAGCAGCTGTGGTCTCTGGTCTCAGCGGTTAGACGCCATGGACGGCTTCTGCTCATTTCTGGGTTCCGCCCTTAACACTATCTTTTGCCTTTTAGACACCTTTCTCAATAAGTGTTTGATAGATTTTTAGAATAGTTCCTTTCTCCCTCCTTCCCAGTGCAGTCTCTTTGTATGAGTTTTCCCTAAAGGTTAACACCATTTGTTAACACCATTTGTCAACAGCCGACAAGAATGTAAGTGAAAGCTTAGGTGATGTAAGCACACGTCCTTCTGTTGGTCCGGGACCTTCCTCACCTCATGGCTTAGCTTGTGTCCTACCTCTGCCACGGTGCCAGCCGAGCCAACAGCAACCTCTATTCAGTTAGTATGACATAGTTTATCTTGTTTTCATACATTATAATGTAATTTTTTTTTGTATTCTTGCCTCATATCTTATATGAGTTAAAGCAGAAAAAAAAACTAAAAGCCAGTGGTCAAGTCCCAGCCTCCTTATTATGTAAAGAAGGAGTCCAACCTATAGAAATTAAAAGATAGCTGGTATGAAGTATTGTTTCCAAGAGGAAGCACTAGTGAGTGCCGTGCTTGCAACTTGGAGTGACCGTGGGATGATGAACATGAGAGCTGACTCTGGGGCCGGCTGTGAGTTGAGGCGTGATGGGTTGTGACAGTGGTTGGATAATGCAGAACTAATGGGCGCAACACTGTATTGGGTGTTTTAATTTGACACGTCAAGCAGTTGGAAGCCACGGCAGGCTTTTGAGGAAAAGCTTAACGTGAGCAAATTAACACTCAAGGGGAGACTCAAGAGATGCTGGCCGCTGCTGCGTGTCAGTGCGGCTCGGGACAGGGAGGACAGCGAGGATTGACCTTGGAAGGGAGGTGTTTCCCACCTGACACATGGAAACTTGAGGCTCTTCGATTTTGAACCCAGACGCTATAATAAATACATGATGGAAGTAGGAATCAAATTCTCAAGTGACTTGTCAGCTCCATCTTTTTTGATCAAAGTCGGTTTTTGGACTCTGAATTTTGATGATTATCTTATTTTATTTTCACTTGCTGAAGGATGACTCTAGTATTACTTATCCTGTGCTTATGCTGCTGTAGCCCTAGCCCCAATTGAAATAGTTCACAATCAAGAGAAACCTCTGTGTGCTAAGTTGCTTCAGTCGTGTCCGACTCTTTACAGCCCCGTGGGCTGTAACCCACCAAGCTCTTCTGTCCATGGGAATTCTCAGGCAAGAATACTGGAGTGGGTTGTCATTTCCTTCTCCAGGGGATCTTCCCAACCCAGGCATTGAACTTGGGTCTCTTACGTCTCCTGCATTGGCAGATGGGTTCTTTACCACTTGTGCCACTTGGGAAGCCAGAGTAAATAAAAGGGGAAATTTATCTAAAGGTGTCTGGTACCTTAAGGAACTTAAGCTGAGCCTGCCCTCAGACCAGGAATAGGAATGCCTGCTCAGCACTTTCTTTCTCTGCCTGAACTGGCTTTTTTTCCTTGTAGCTAAACTGGGCTACTTTATACCTCCAGAGTTTGTGTCCCAGTGATGGAAGCAACTAGAGAAACTCATTTAGCATTTTCTAGTCCTGATTTAAATTCCTAGAGAAATGTGATGGGCTCAACCCAGTCAGCAAAGGTGAGCAGGGCAGCCAGGCTCACCTAAACACCAACTTGGCTGCAGGTCTCACCCTTGAACTGGAGGATTTGGGGTCAGAGGAGAGGGCCTAGGCAGATACTCCCAACAAATTGATAACCTCTGCTTAAAGTGACCCAGATCCCTGAAATGTTATGTACCGTTTGTTGTGTAAATGTTTTGAAGTTTCTCTGTGGCGTAATGAGGAATTAGGTCTCTTCAACCCACTTTATCCGCTTAATCGTTTAAAAATAATTCAGAACCCAAGCTTTTCCTTGCAGCTGCGGTTTTGTTGCCCACTTCTGTTACTTTCCAAACCCTGATGGAAAAAGGAACTTCGGGAGGGTAACATAGGGAGTAAAAAGTTGAAGGTCTCCAGTACTTGAGTATAATGTCCCTGAGAATTAAAATGGGAATTTTTAGGCATTAAGAAATTTTGTTCATCATAAACCACCTGTCTTTTGACTGTGTGTTTATTCTTCCCAGAGTGGTTTAGAAATGAATAACCTTGAGATGTTCAGGCCTCAGAGATTCTGATTTTATTTATAGGCTGCAAGAAAACACTCAGTGAAGTTTGTTGTGATTCACTGCTTATCACCTTGAGCTGTTGCCTTTCAGTGCCAGGAAGGCATTGAATCTTGTGCACTGAGAGAATATGCTGAAATCCACAGAGCTCGAAACAGAGGCCTGAGTGTTATCCCAGGGATTTCTCTTAACATATCGGATGGACCCTCGCCAGTGGCTTCAGAGCTGGGTTTTTCTGTTCATTCCCACCCATGAGAAGTGAATCCTTTGTCAAAACAGCAGCTGCTTTGAACCTTGGTCTTCTGGTGGCTGAAGGAAAAGCGCCCAGGAACAACAGTTTTCAAGCTCAGCTCACTAGTGGTCTGAGGAAAAGTGTGCTAGTCGCTCAGTCGTGTCCAACTCTTTGTGACCCCATAGACAAAGAAGGTGTGTAGCCTGCCAGCCTCCTCTGTCCATGGGCTTTCCCAGGCAAGAACACTGGCGTGGATAGCCATTCCCTTCTCCAGGGGTTCTTCCCGACCCAAGGATTGAACCTGGGTCTCCCGCATTACAGGCAGATTCTTTACCATCTGAGCCACCAGGGACCGAGGAAAAGTAAATCTGGATAAATTACATGTTGACCTGCTGGTGTACCCCTGTCTCCCTCCCCAAGTCTGATTTGTCAGAAGTGCTTGTCTGCTGCTGCTGCTAAGTCACTTCAGTCGTGTCCGACTCTGTGCGACCCCATAGACAGCAGCCCACCAGGCTCCCCCGTCCCTGGGATTCTCCAGGCAAGAACACTGGAGTGGGTCGCCATTTCCTTCTCCAATGCATGAAAGTGAAAAGGGAAAGTGAAGTCACTCAGTCGTGTCCTACTCTTTGTGACCCCATGGACTGCAGCCTACCAGGCTCCTCTGCCCATGGGATTTCCCAGGCAAGAGTACTGAAGTGGGGTGCCATTGCCTTCTCCGGTGCTTGTCTGCTGCCTCTCTTAAATATGCAGCAAACACCTCTGCTCTGTTACATGCAGATTGGAGAGAGGCCCTGTAGTGGGTTGCTGTGAAATGTGCATCAGGGTGTCTGCTGAGCCCCTTGTCCACGCTCTTGAAGTCTACAACTCACATAGTTAAAGCAGAAACATGAAATGGAACAGATTGGCTTGCAAGCCAGATAATATAATAAATGATAAATGGAAAGGGCCCCTGGAGGTGCTCCAGAAGGGCTGGCCTGGGGTTGGCGGCCAGGCTGGAGGAGGCGGGTGTCGGGAAAGGCTTCGTGCAGTGGCTCCTGTGTGATCGATGCAACGAGTTATTTGGAATGTCATTTTCTAAATTATGTGTTTGGGTAGAGAGAGGAGGGAGGCTTTGCTTTGAGACTTTTTGGTCTTGTTTCCGTTTCTGTCTTGAGGGGGCTTGCGTAGTCTGCTTTGTGTTTTTCAATGACATAATAAAAATTTATCCCAAACAGAAAACCAGCAACCTTGCTCCTTATTTCAACCCTAAGAAGCATTGAAAGTATTATTTTCCCTCTCAGTGGTCGCAGAGGTATGAGGGCTTTAAGACATGACTTGGTGTTTTACTTCACAGACCTTCTTGAAGGCATCATACACCTGTCATAACAGGGGCGCCCTCCCCGGGGTTGTTTCCTTGCCTAGCCTGGATCTCTGAAAGGCATCTGAAGCCTTTCTTTGTCAGATGAATTGTGTCCTTTCTCTCAGTCTGCTCAGCGAGGCCCTATGAAGCTGTCTGGTGAATGGTTCTCCGTCTCTCTCTCACATGGATACAGGCTCCTAACCTGTTACCTCTGCTCACAAGGAACTTCAGGTCATGGAAAGTTTGTTGTTAGAGCCGAGGGAAAAAGGGAACAGCCTGCTGCAAGAAGGGCAGGGAACTGGGCACCTAGAGGCTGGAATTAGACGGTGTTTGGATCCCCACTGGTTCTGGAAGCCTCTGATGAGGGGCTGTGGGGTGTCATTCTGGATGTCTGCCCTCACTGTTAACCCTGCTACTCTCCAACTTACTCTTCTGTCTTGGGGTCTGTCTGCTTCACTCCCTGCTGACAGCAAGCTCTACTTTCAAGTTGAACTCTTCAAGAGAATTGGAGTGGCTGAACTAATTAACCATCATCTCTGAGATTAAACCATGGTTGAAGGCCAGCATAGGGATTAGTTGCATTTAGATCAAGTTCCCACTCCTGGTCCTGTCAGATTCTCAGATTTTGGTGGATGGAGTGTGTGTGTGTGTGTGTGTGTGTGTACAGCAGTGTGCACCCATGTGTGTGCACGCGTGCAGAAAATCATTGCCAAGGGCTGTCCCCAAACATTGGTTGGGAATATTACCAGTTTGCTTTAGAAGGAGCTGTAGGCAGGGCAAGCACTCCAGTGGGGTAAAAAGTCCACTTTCACCTAACACCCACAAGATTCTGATAAGATGGAGTTTATTGTCCCTGTTTTGAAACTGAGGAAATTGGGGCACTATGCTTAAAGTTATCGACTTAGTAGGTGGCAGAGCTGGGATTTGAAGCTAGATTTATAAGACTCCACTAGGCCATGACGTGTTTTTTTTACTTCTGAGTTCTTCAAAGATGAGGCAAGGCCCTGTTGAATCTCGATGAATTGTGTCAGCCCTTTCTTGTTCTTGGAGGTACTGGGGCCATGAGTTTTTTTCCTCTCAAGGAAAAGAGCTGCTAAGAAAGATTGTGAGTTTTCTGTGTTGAAAAGAAATAGTTCAAACTCAGTGTTTTGAAGCTGGTACTGTTTCCACTGTATCAGGCAGGAGGAGGAGAGTGTGACAGAGGATGAGATGGTTGAATGGCATCACCGACTCAACGGACATGAGTTTGAACAAACTCTGGGAGACAGTGAAGGTCAGGAAGCCTGACGTGCTGCAGTCCATGGGGTCGCAAACAGCTGGACACGACCGAGCTAGCCAAGAGTCAGACACGCCTGAGTGAGCAAAGAGTCAGATGTGACCGAGCGAGTGAACAACAATAACTGTTCCCACTGTAATCCAGCTGAACCAGGGGCTGGGTTGGGAGGGCTGTCACACAGAGCAGTCTTTACTGAGTTGAGGAACCAGGGGGCAGATGTTCCTGGAGAAGATCTTGTCAGTCCTGCTCGTTTCCCCTTCACAGTGTGCAGGTTCTCGTCCTCATTTAGGGGTTTGTCACTTATCTCTAGCATGTGGAGGAACCTGGAGCCTGTGACCAGGGCAGGTGACAGCACGCAGCAGGCACACAGTCCGTGTTCACTGGACAACTCATGGCTCTACCTCAGGGAGACACCTTCTCGTGTGTGTGTGTGTGTGTGTGTATGTGTTTATTTGGCTGCATTGGGTCTTAGTTGTGGCACACAGGCTCTCTAATTGTGGTTCCTGGACACCTTCTCGTGTGTGTGTGTGTGTGTGTGTGTGTGTGTGTGTGTTTATTTGGCTGCATTGGGTCTTAGTTGTGGCACACAGGCTCTCTAGTTGTGGTTCCTGGACACCTTCTCGTGTGTGTGTGTGTGTGTGTGTGTGTGTGTGTGTGTTTATTTGGCTGCATCGGGTCTTAATTGGGGCACACAGGCTCTCTAGTTGTGGTCCTGGACACCTTCTCATATGTGTGTGTGTGTGTGTGTGTGTGTGTGTGTGTGTGTGTGTGTGGTTTCTGGGCTCCAGAGTGCGCAGGCTCATAGTTACCGTGCAGGCTGAGTGGCCCCAATGCTTGTGGCGTCTTAGCTTCCTGACCAGGGACCAAACTTGCATCCCCTGCATTGCAAAGTGAATTCTTAACCGCTGGACCACCAGGGAAGTCCCGCAGAGACACCTTTTTGATGAATCACTTTTTTCCTCATACCATTTCGCTTTGTTCAGATTTTACCGACCTTGGATGAGAAGGCAGGTTTTCTGATACTTGTTTGGGGAATTCTTCGGAACTCTGCTCGGGCTTCTGTAGTGGTTGAGCCTTCAACTTCTGTGGCTCTAATGACATTTAATCTCATAAACTGTGCTTTGGAAAAATAAAGATGTTTGCAGTTGCCAGCTCCTTCTCTTTCCTGCCCCTGTCCCTTCCTTCAGCATTGCTCTTTAGTGGCAGTGTAGTGATGAATGGTATGAATTTTGGAGCCGGGAAGACTGGGGTTTGGTTCCATACTCTGACACATCCTTCTGGGTGACCTTTGACAAGTTACGCAGTCTCTCTGAGCTTGGGTCATGTAACAAAGCACTTAGTACAGGCATGACACATCTAATGACTCAAAAAAAATTAGGTCCTGCTAACAGGTGTTCTTTGGAAGGACTGATCTAAGGCTGAAACTACAGTTCTTTGGCCACCTCATGCGAAGAGTTGACTCATTGGAAAAGACTCTGATGCTGGGAGGGATTGGGGGCAGGAGGAGAAGGGGACGACAGAGGATGAGATGGCTGGATAGCATCACTGACTCGATGGACATGAGTTTAAGTGAACTCTGGGAGTTGGTGATGGTCAGGGAGGCCTGGCGTGCTTCGATTCATGGGGTCGCAAAGAGTCGGACACGACTGAGCAACTGAACTGAACTGAATATTATTGTAATGATAACCACGGGTTTTCTCCTGGGGACTGTTACTGCTCCCTGTTCCCAAAGTGGGGAGCTCTTAACTCTGAGCTGCATCAGCAGAGCCACGGACAGAGAAGCCTTATTATTAATCTCTGGTCTTTCTGTTTGTATTCTGTCGTCATCCCAGGATTTGAAGCATTTCAAGTGTTATGAGGCACATTTTGCACGAGGATAATTACCATGTTTCTAATGTGGGTGGGAACGGAGGTGTTTTAATTACTGGTGTGCCAGGAACCCTTTCAGTGAGGTGAAGTGCGATTTTTTTTTTTTTCAGGCCTTCATCTGCTTGGTCATAATTAGGGACACGTGTAATGCTCAGAAATAATATCTGCTGATGTGCACACTTTCATTAAGCAATCAGGATCGCATGACCAGACTTTCAGGGGTCGGTTCCGTCAGTGAGGAGCAGGAGCTTCTCTGCTGTTTTTCCCCGCCCCGCAGCCCACCCGTAACCTTTACTCAGATCCTGGGTTCATCTAAGACAAGCTAGAGGCGCTACCATCTTTTGAGGCCTTGATTTTTATGGAATCCCTCTGCTGCATTTTCCTCCTTCTTGCCTTGTGAGCCCATCTGGCTAAATCTCTGTGTCAGAAAATAAATTTTTCATGTGGCAATGACTGTTGTGGGGGCCATTAAAGGTCATGAATAATGGAAATGAGAAAGTTGAAGTTAGTGCCTTGGGAATCAGAAGAAAGAGGGAGAGGAGTAGAGTCAAAAGTGTGGGAGAACTTAAAGGGATTGTTGATTTCATATCGAAGCCTCATCTTTAAAGACTCCACACACCTTAGGAACAGGGCCCATGCTTGACTTTTCTGTATTGTGTGCCTTGTACTTAGCGTTGAACCTGGTGCAGAGTAGAATTTGTTGAATATATTGACTTGATGCTTTCAAACTGTGGTGCTGGAGAAGACTTGAGAGTCGCTTGGACTGTAAGGAGATCAAACCAATCAGTCCTAAAGGAATCAATCCTGAATATTCATTGGAAGAACTGATGCTGAAGCTGAAGGTCCAATACTTTGGCCACCTGATATGAAGAACTGACTCATTGGAAAAGACCCTGATGCTGGGAAAGATTAAAGGCAGGAGGAGAAGGGGACAACAGAAGATGACATCACTGACTCAATGGACATGAGTTTGAGCAAGCTTCGGGAGATGGTGAAGGACAGGGAAGCCTGGCATGCTGCAGTCCATGGGGTCACAAAGAATCAGACATGACTTAGCGACTGAATAGCAACAGTGGGAAAACAGAGGCCCACTGACACTTATGTAAATTACACTGATATCTACAGGGACCGAGCTTGGGACTGAATCTGGATCGCCAGGGCCCAGTGAGAGATGTGTAAAGAAGGGAATGAAGTAAAACAAGCAGGAATTAAAAAAAAAATCAACATAGGAATATATTTAGGAGTGTATGAGGAAGTTACAAAATAGAAAATGTGAATGTCACTTTCTGTGTTTCACGCGGAAGGAGCACAGAGTACATGGATGTGTGCCATTGGGTTCTTCAGTGCTGACTTTTGTTTGTTTTTCAAGAAGCAGAGGTTGAGCAGCTGCATAATAATCTTGGTACTGTTCGGTCTGTATCTTTTCTTGGTTTTGTTCTTTTATTGCTTAACCTAGGATGACTTTGCAAGCTCAGAGTCTCATTATTTATTCCCTTTTCCACCCTAGGTTTATGGTTGCTGTGTTGAATTACCACTAATTTCAAAAGTCTTTTCCTTGCTATTAATGCAGATTATATAATTTTAAACCCATTTTCCTTTTTCCAGTTCATTGTACATCAAGCAGGTCAAAAGCTACTATGACAAATATCTACATCCAACAGGATTTTGGATTTTAAGCCAGTTCTCCACACATGCTGTCCTTTGTGCAGGTTCCGTGGACCAGGTACCGTTCCTTCTTGTACTCCCCTGGCTGCCCCCACTGCAGACGTGCAGAGGTGACCAGGGGCCTCCTGGAGGAAGATGGGTGAATGCTCCTCAAGTGCTTGGGTGTGTTTAGGTAGCATAATGGGTAGGTTCTTGTACCCTCACATCCTGGAGCTTGGTAAGGATTCTAGCTCCTGAATCAGGTCAGAGAGGCAACTGGTGGTCGTGGCTTTCCTAGACAGGGTGGGGAGAGAGAGAGAGTGTGAGTGTGTGTGTGTGTGTCTGCGCTTGTGTGCAGTGGGGTAGGGGATGCTTGCTGAGCAGGCGGAGAGGGCAGGGTGGCCATCAGCCTCCTCCCTTCCTTCCCTTTTCAGCTCAGGGGTGTGATTGGCATGTGTGATGTGTCGTGAGTGGAGGTTTCCTTCTAGGACAGAACCACCCACCTTGCCTTGGTATTAGAAAGCATCTGTTAGTGCTCCACCTCAGTGACGTTTCTCTGGGTGACTGCAACACTGCTGACGGTCAGATGATAACTGTGGCCCTGACGGGCTGGGGAGAGACCAGTCCAAGCCCCTCACTGTAGGCCTGGAGAGCATATAAGAGGGAACCAGGGTCTGGAGTGCACAGAAAGGCTGTTTTTCGTGGCATATAGGATGCATTTCCTTTAGCTCACTGGAGCACACACTGTGACTTCCAATTATGTAGGCGTCTAGAAAAATTAGTATTGAAAATCCCTAAAGTATGCCCATAGACCTGTTTACCAATCTAGCTGTAATTATTTATTGATCGTGTGCCATGTGATTAGACCTGTCCAGCCCCTGCTCAGATAGAACAGTAAAATTTGGTCCAGGGATTTCAGACTCATTCTGTTTGTGATTTAGGTTTTTAGGGAAAGCCCATTTACCCTGAAATCGAGACAGATAGCCTCTGGGAGTTCTGAGTGGAAATTCATCTGTTTCCTCAGTCATCTTAGAGAAGGCAGCACGCTCATACATCCAGCCTTGGATTATGCGTAATCAGCAGTGATGAATGCAGGAGCATTTTTAATTAGTCTTCATGCCCTCTGTCTAATGCAATCAGAAACCCTCGATCAGACTAGAGATTTATAATCAATCATTCAGCATTTTCCGAGGTGTGTATAAACCTATTTGCTTTTAGCCTGTAACTTAAAATACCTGCTTTAGAGAATTATTATTTAACCGGGCAGATATCTGTAAGCTGAGTATATTTTGAGCATGTAGACTTAAATCTCAAATTGCTGATTGCTCTGATTAAGGGTAACTGTGTGAATTAAGGTGTCTCTAACCTTCACTGGAGAAAACCTGCCAACAGACAAAATAGTTTCAGAGAAAAATATATCAGGTTGGCATCCAGGAGACCTGAGTTCTAAGTCGAGCTTTGCGAACCCCAGTTTCTTCACTTATAAAAGTAAGGATGAAAATAGTTGGAATTTAAATCTTCATTATGTCATGTTGAGTCAGTTCACTTCAGTTGCTCAGTCATGTCCGACTCTTTGTGACCCCATGAATCACAGCACACCAGGCCTCCCTGTCCATCACCAACTCCCGGAGTTCACTCAAACTCATGTCCATCGAGTCAGTGATGCCATCCAGCCATCTCATCCTCTGTCGTCCCCTTCTCCTCCTGCCCCCAATCTCTCCCAGCATCAGAGTTGATTACTTATAGTAGAATCCTAATGATAAACATTTTTGGACCATTTAGTATGTGATGGGCACTGGGCTACAGCATTGTGCCTTAAGCAGGTGCATGAACTCTGCATGATCGCATTTATTCCCACGTTATCCCTTGAGGTAGTTAGTATGAAATGACCACCTCTGTCTTAGTCTGTGAGTTCCTGGTGGGGAGGCTGATCTCTGTAGGGTACAGATTTGGGAATGTCAGATAAGAATTCACAATGGTAAATAAAGATCATTGAATTGAATACAGAGCCCTACAAAAATGATCTTACATTTGCCTTAGTAGGTCTAACAAAATTCTGCAATTAAAATGAAATTGACAAAGTAAAATTTCTAATTTTACTGACAGTCAGATAATTCCTCTGTTTTGCTCTTCTGTTAAAATGCCATTCTCCCCCAAGGTGAAATTCTAGAGGAGTCCAAAAGCAAGTTGATTGTCCCTGTTGGGTCAAAGCATTAGTGAGCATGTGCACGCGTGCTCAGTCATGTTGACTCTTTGTGTCTCCTTGGACTGAAGTGCACCAGACTCCTGTGTCCATGCGATTTTTCAGGCAAGAATACTGGGATGGGTTGCCATTTCCTCCTCCAGGGGATCTTCTGGAACGAGGAATCGGATCTGTGTCTCTTCTGTCTCCTGCATTGGCCACTGCATCACCTGGGAAGCCCCATTAGTGAACACATGAACTAGCAAATATGCATATAAATATATTCGTTTAAAGTAGTATATCTAGGGCTTAAAATGGTTATTTTTGTCTGGTTGAGTGATACTACCTTTTTTTACACATCTGTATTTAAAATATTTTTATGAAGGAATCTGTATTATTTTATTATAAGAAAAAGAAATGAGCAAAAGGAAACAGTACAAACTTCCTGAAATAGACAAAGGGCTCGAAACTGCTTACAAATCTGAATGTATGAGGAAATGTAATTGTTACATAAAAACACAATTTTTATCGTGAGGTGATCCCGTTTGGTTAACTTGCCTTTATTCACACTGATAATTGAAGAGGTCTTTGAATTAGGATTTATAAAAATTTCACTCTGATTATGCTTTTTAGAAATCAAAAGAAACCAAAAACAAAAAAAGCACTCTGGGAACCAGCCTTTTTCCTCCTAGTAGTCAAAATTAATACCAGTGAAACTTGTTAATTGTAGAATTTTAGAATACATACAGGTTCAGTTCAGTTCAGTCACTCAGTCGTGTCTGACTCTTTGTGACCCCATGAACTGCAGCATGCCAGGCCTCCCTGTCCATCACCAACTCCCGGAGTCCACCCAAACCCATGTCCATTGAGTCTGTGATGCCATCCAACCATCTCATCCTCTGTTGTCCCCTTCTCCTCCTGCCCTCAATCTTTCCAAGCATCCGGGTGTTTTCAAATGAGTCAGCTCTTTGCATCAGGTGGCCAAAGTATTGGAGTTTCAGCTTCAACATCAGTCCTTCCAATGAACACCCAGGACTGATCTCCTTTAGGATGGACTGGTTGGATCTCCTTGCAGTCCAAGGGACTCTCAGGAGTCTTCTCCAACACCACAGTTCAAAAGCATCATTTCTTTGGCGCTCAGCTTTCTTTATAGTCGAACTCTCACATCCATACATGACCACTGGAAAAACCATAGCCTTGACTAGACAGACCTTTGTTGGCAAAGTAATGTCTCATCTTTTTAATATGCTGTCTAGATTTGTCATAACTTTCCTTCCAAGGAGTAAGCGTCTTTTAATTTCATGGTTGCAGTCACCATCTGCAGCAATCTTGGAGCACAGAAAAATAAAGTCAGCCACTGTTTCCACTGTTTCCCCATCTATTTCCCATGAAGTGATGGGACTGGATGCCATGATCTTAGTTTTCTGAATGTTGAGCTTTAACCCAACTTTTTCATTCTCCTCTTTCACTTTCATCAAGAGGCTCTTTATTTCCTCTTCACTTTCTGCCATAAGGGTGGTGTCATCTGCATATCTGAGGTTATTGATATTTCTCCCGCCAATCTTGATTCCAGCCTGTGCTTCTTCCAGCTCAGCATTTCTCATGATGTACTCTGTATTTAAGTTAAATAAGGAGGGTGACAATATACAGCCTTGATGTACTCCTTTTCCTATTTGGAACCAATCTGTTGTTCCATGTCCAGTTCTAACTGTTGCTTCCTGACCTGCATACAGGTTTCTCAAGAGGCAGGTCAGGTGGTCTGGTATTCCCATCTCTTGAAGAATTTTCCACAGTTTGTTGTGATCCACACAGTCAAAGGCTTTGGCATAGTCAATAAAGCAGAAATAGATGTTTTTTTGGAACTCTCTTGCTTTTTTGATCATCCAGCGGATGTTGGCAATTTGATCTCTGGTTCCTCTGCCTTTTCTAAAACTAGCTGGAACATCTGGAAGTTCACGGTCATGTATTGCTGAAGCCTGGCTTGGAGAATTTTGAGCATTACTTTACTAGCATGTGAGATGAGTGCAATTGTGCAGTAGTTTGAGCATTCTTTGGCACTGCCTTTCTTAAACAAATAAAATTAAATAAAACATACACACAATCCCACTTGCCAGAGATAACCACTATTGACAGTTTAGGTTATATCCTTCCAGAATTTATATTATATATACACGTATGTGCGTGCATATGTATGTGTGTGTGTATTTGTAATCACCCACAGAGATATATGTGTAGTGCTTTGTCACCTGTTTCCTTACTGTAGAGGGCAGTCCTTCAGACTGTATAGTTTAATGAATGCAGGGACTGTGCCATTGGGCATGTCTGCTTTCCCAGTACAGCAACAGTGCCTGACGCAGAGCAGGAATTGAATAAATATTCATAGCATCAACATCTATCTTGCCTGTCTTTCCAGGTCAGTTATTTCACTCCCAAGGATTATTTTGTTGACTTGATAGAATTTCATGGTATGGACATACCACATTTACTTGTTTCTAGTCAGAGAAGGCAATGGCACCCCACTCCAGTACTCTTGCCTGGAAAATCCCATGGACGGAGGAGCCTGGTAGGCTGCAGTCCATGGGGTCGCTGAGAGTCGGACATGACTGAGCAACTTCACTTTTACTTTTCACTTTCCTGCATTGGAGAAGGAAATGGTAACCCACTCCAGGGTTCTTGCCTGGAGAATCCCAGGGACGGAGGAGGCTGGTGGGCTGCCGTCTATGGGGTCACACAGAGTCAGACACGACTGAAGTGACTTAGCAGCAGCAGCAGTCTTTAACTATTAAAAATGCACTGCTGAAATGAAGTGTTCTTGTAGCCAAATGTTGACATGTCATAAATTATGACAGTTAATAATATAAAAACTGAATTATTGGATCAACATATGTATGCGTTTCTCACTTTTCATAGCATTTCCCAATGTCCCCCAGAGAGGTGGTGCCATCTTGTATTCTTAGTGAAAGAATTCAGTGCCTGATCTTACCTAACACTTGGGAGCGTGGCATGGGCCCTTTCTTTGTTTAATTGAAAACTGTATTGAGAGCGTTATAGACTCTTATGCTGTTGGAAGAAATGATAGAGTCGTTCCTTGTACACTTTATCCACTTTCCTCTATTGGAAAGTGTACTGTAGCATCAGAAGCGGAATGTTGACATGGACACAATCCTCAGGTCCTCCCTGGTTTCCTTGTACTCATTTGTGTGTCCCCGTATTACTGTACTGAGTTTTGTTCAGCTTTACCACCAGTGTGGGTTTGTGGGTCCACCACCACAGTCAAGACACTGAGCAGTTCCAGCACCACAAGGGTTCCTCCTATTGCCCTTTTATAACCATGCCACCTCCCATTACCCTCCCAGCCCCTGTCTTCCCATACCTAACTGCTGGCAACTAATTAATCTTCCATTCATAAATATTGTCATTTTATTATTACCATCAAGGGCTTAATTTCAAAATACACAAACAGTTCATAAAACTCAGTAACAAACAAACAAAAAAAACAATCAAAAAATGGGCAGAAGACCTAAATAAATATTTCTCTGAAGAAGATATACAGATGTCCAGCAGCTGCATGAAAAGGTGCTCAATGTCTCTAATTTTTAGAGAAATGCAAATCAAAACTACAATGAGGTACCACCTCACTCCAGTCAAAATGGCCATCTTCAAAAAGTCTACAAATAACAAATGCTGAAGAGGGTGTGGAGAAAAGGATGTGGTACACTGTTGTGGGAATGTAAGTTGGTGTAGTCACTATGGAAAACAGTATGGAGGTTTCTCAAAAAACTAAAATCAAAGTTGCCATATGATCCAGCAGTCCTACTCCTGGGCATATATCTGGAGTAAAATATAATTCAAAAAGATACATGGACCCCAATGTTCATTGCAGTGTTATTCACAATAGCCAAGACAGGAAGCAACCTAAATGTCCATCAGCAGTTGAGTGGATAAAGAAGATGTGATACATATCTTAATGGAATACTACTTGCCATAAAACGAATGAAATAATGTCATTTGCAGTGACATGGAAATGCAGCAAAAATTCTTAGAGATGGGAATACCAGACTACCTCACCTACCTCCTGAGAAATTTGCATGCAGGTCAAGAAGCAACAGTTAGAACTGGACATGGAACAACAGACTGTTTCATATTTGGAAAAGGAGTACATCAAGGCTGAATATTGGCACCCTGCTTATTTAACTTATATGCAGAGTACATCTTGGCAAATGCTGGGCTGGAAGAAGCACAAGCTGGAATCAAGATTGCTGGGAGAAATATCAATAACCGCAGATATGCAGATGACACCACCCTTATGGCAGAAAGTGAAGGGGAACTAAAGAGCATCTTGATGAAGGTGAAAGAGGAGAGTGAAAAAATTGGCTTAAAACTCAACATTCAATAAACAAAGATCATGGCATCTGGTTCCATCACTTCATGGCAAATAGATGCGAAAATAATAGAAACAGTGAGAGACTTTATTTTTAGGGGCTCCAGAATCACTGCAGATGGTGACTGCAGCCATGAAATTAAAAGATGCTTGCTCCTTGAAAGAAAAACTATGACAAACCTTGATATTACTTTGTCAACAAAGGTTCCCCTAGCCAAAGCTATGGTTTTTCCAGTATGAATGTGAGGATGTATGGATGTGAGAGTTGGACCATAGAGAATGCTGAACACCAACGAATTGATGCTTTTGAACTGTGGTGTTGGGGAATACTCTTGAGAGTCCCTTGGACTGCAAGGAGATCAAACCAGTCAATCCTAAAGGAAATTAATCTTGGATATTCATTGGAAGGACTGAAGGATGCTGAAGTTGAAGCTCCAGTACTTTGGCCACTGATGTGAAGAGCTGACTTATTTGAAAAGACCCTGATGCTGGGAAAGATTGAAGGCAGGAGAAGGGGACGACAGAGGATGAGATGGTTGGGTGGCATCACCGACTCAATGGACATGAGTTTGAGCAAACTCCGGGAGATGGTGAAGGACTGGGAAGCCTGGTGTGCTGCAGTCCATGGGGTCGCAAAGAGTCAGACAAGGCTGAGTGACTGAACAAGGGACATGGATGGATCTATAGATTATCACACTAAGTGAAGTAAGCCAGAGAAGTGCAAATGCCACATGCCATCACTTATGTGTGAAATCTAAAATATGACACATATGGACTTATCTGTGCAACAGACTCACAGACAGAGAGCAGACTTGTGCTTGCCCATGGGGCGGGAGCGTGCGAAGGAAGGACTCAAGTTTGGGATTAGCAGTTGCAAACTATTATGTATAGAATGGATAAACAGCAAGATCCTACTGTACAGCATAAGGAGCTGCATTCAAGATCATGTGATAAACCATAATGGAAAAGAATATGAAAAAAATGTGTGTGTGTATATATACGTGTATAACTGAATCAGTTTGCTGTATAGCAAAAATTAACACTGTAAATCAACTGTACTTCAATAAAATAAAAAAAATTTGTCATTTCAGAAGTGCTGTGTAAGAGAAATCATCCAGTATATAACCATTTGGAATTGGGTTTTTTCAGTCAGCATAATTCCCTGGTCCTTTGGTTCATTTTTATAGCCGAGTAATACTCTACGGTGTGGATGGACCACAGCTTGCTTAACCATTTGCCTATTGAAGGAAATATGGGCTGATTCTAGTTTTTGGCTGTTACAGATAAAGCTGCTGTGAGCATTTGTGTATGAGTTTTTGTGTGAAAGTAAGTTTCATTTCTCTGAGACCAGTCCCTAATAGGTCACTTGCTGGATTGTGTGGAAATTCAGTGTGTAGTCTTTAAAGAACCTGCCAAACTGTTCCTCAGAGAGGCAGTACCATTTTACATTCTCACAGCAGTGGATGGATGAGCCAGTTTCTCTCTGCATTCCATCAACATTTAGCCTTGTTACTGTTTAGTTTATTCTGATAGGTGTGTGGTAATGTTTCATTGTGGTTTTCATTTATATTTCCGAAGGAATGATGCTAAAGCTGAAACTCCAGTACTTTGGCCAGCTGATGCGAAGAGTTGACTCACTGGAAAAGACTCTGATGCTGGGAAGGATTAGGGGCAGGAGGAGAAGGGGACGACAGAGGATGAGATGGCTGGATGGCATCACTGACTTGATGGATGTGGGTTTGAGTGAACTCCAGGAGTTGGTGATGGACAGGGAGGCCTGGCGTGCTGCGATTCATGGGGTTGCAAAGAGTTGGACACGACTGAGCGACTGAACTGAACTGAGTGACTAATGATGTTGAACATCTATTCATGCACTTGTTTGCCTTTTGTATTTCCTTTTTGGTGAAATCTCTGCTTATGTCTTTTACCATTTTCTAATTGAGTTATTTGATTTTGTTACTCTTGAGTTTCTGAGTGTTAGGGCTTCCGTTGTGGCTCAGCTGGTAAAGAATCTGCCTGCACTGTGGGAGACCTGGGTTCGATCCCTGGGTTGGGGAGATCCCCTGGAGAAGGGAAAGGCTACCCACTCCAGTATTCTGGCCTGGAGGATTCCATGGACTGTGTAGTCCATGCAGTTGCAAAGAGTCGGACACACCTGAGCAACGTTCACTTTCACTTTAATAGTCTAGATCAGATACGTAGTTTGCAGATACTATGGAGGCAGTCTTTAATTTGTCTTTTCATCTTCTTCATGTAGTCCTTTATAACGCAAAAGTTTTTAAAATTTTGATGAGGTTCAGTTTGTCCGTTTTTCCTTGTATGGCCTGTGCCTTTGGCATCAAGTCTCAGGTCCCTTTTGCCTCGCTGCCATGGACATGTTCCTCAGAGACCTTCTCATCCTGATTCTTCCCCGTACTAGCTGAGTAAGCAGACACATGTTTCTTAATCTCTCTCTTCTTCAGGCTTCTCATTCATGAAATGGAGATAAGAATAGTATATACCTCATATGGCTGTTTCCAGGATTAAGCTGTTATATGTAAGGTGCTTGGAGTAGGGCCTGGTTGGTGTTAATATTTTTATTACCACACCTCTTGGATCACATCACCTTGGCTGCTTGCTGGGGTTAGGGCTCTCAGAGTCTGCAGGTCAGCACGAGTCCCACCTGGTTCTTAAGGACATTTCTGTTTCCTGTGGGAGATAAACTCCCTGGTCTTTCTTTGGTAGTGTGGCTGGGTACTTCTGCCAATGCCTTTCTCTAAGATGCCTTTTCTAAGAAAATGCCTTTCTCTAAGAGCACGCCGAGTGTTGCCAGAGACTAACCAAAGTTTCCGTAGAGTCGAGTTTTGGTGGAACTTTATAGCCAACTTAATTCCGTGGCACCACTAGGGTGAGGCAGGTGTGAGACCACAGGGAGCGTGGGGGTCTGTGATAAACTGGAGGCTGAAAGGGCGCTGGATGAAAACAGTAGGAATAGTAAGAGTCAGTCTGTGACGGGATTCAGCATTCTGACTGCTTGGTCCCTTACAGGATTCAGCATTCTGACAGCAATGGTCTCTTACAGGAACGATGCCTCCTGTGGTGGTGGGGGCCATGAGAGGCTTTGTTTGCTGATGTGTGTGTCAGTTTTCTTGTAAATGGGCTGCTCCAGGCCAGCAGTTTTTCTACCAGCTTGTCTATTACGGATTATCATCCAGTGTAAATGCTGGAAATTAAACTCGGGAGATAACCTCAGGCTATCGAGACAGCTGTGTGTACTTCCTTTCTCACAAGGGATGACTCTATAGGACTTTTTCCCATAAGGGATGTCCCAGAAAGCACAGAAGTTCTTCCCGGGGAGACTGCACTGACATTTCCTCTAAACAAGACATAATGTTGCCTGGAGATACTGTTTTAAGGTAGAAGCCAGCTCTTGACAACGCAGCTGGCTTCTTACTATAATACAACGGGCGTTCTCTCCAGCAGTCAGAGGGGTGTTGTGGATTGTCAGTTCTTTCCCCTCTCTCTGATTTCTGTCTGCACCTTGCTGAGCGCTCTGTCTGGCTGGCTAATTCCAGGATGTTTGGTGGGCCAGACTTCTCCGCCCACTGCTTAGTGTGTGCACTGTTACAGTAATTACATACTTTCATCAAGTAATATACAGTCTGATGAAAATGTGCCTGTGAAAAGAAAGCTGTTTGTTTCCACCAAATTGAATTCTTTGCAAAGACTACATATAGGCAAGTTGTTACCAGACATTGCTGTCAAATTGCATGTGGAAGAGGTAACTAGAGATTGGGAAGATGTGTAAAATAGGGAATGATTCTACACAGAGATTGATTCACACCGAGATTCTTCTCAGCTTCAAGTAGACAAACCGGAAATTGTATGTTATACATCATGAGTGGTTCGTGCAGGAGAGGCCGCTCTGAACTTCTGTCAGTAGACTTGTACTTGAAGAAGTAGCTTTGGCCTGTGTGAAAATGTTGGCAAATGAATTTGCTGTTTTTATGGTTCATGATGAAATAAGGTATTTAAAATGTGTGTAGCTGTCATTTTTAGTGATTCCCTGCCTTCAGTGACATTTTCTTTTAATCTACCAACCACTGCCTCGTTGCAACCAGGGTTTCTGCAGGCATTGGTCCCACCGGGCTATATTCTGACCACTGAGTAGCTGAAAACGACTGAGACTAGTCTATAGTCAAGGGATGGAGGAGGTTCTCTTTTCAGAGAAAACAGTGCTCCAAAAGCAACGTATTTATAAAATACTTTAAAAAAATTCTTACTGAAATTTAAAGTTTGACTCCTTTTTATTTTATACTGTAGCTCTGTCTAGCTTTAGTTTTTAGGATACTAATCAGTAATTATACATTTGGTAAAAATCAACATTTTGTTTTCTTTTCCTGTGAAAAATTTCTCATATAAAGGATGCTCATGATTTAATACAAGGTGATACAAAGTGATTCATTTGTCAAGTTCAAGGGTGTTTGAGATACTTTATGGCAGTGAAATTGGGTATAATAAATTATCTTTACTTCAGGCATGAGCTCATTCATTGTTTTCTATAAGATCTTAGTGATAAAAATAAGTCTACGAAGTAAAGAGTATCTCTCATCTGCTTATGCAGTGACTCGGTTCTGCTCCCCGGTCCCCTCTGGGTGTGTCCAGATGTCCCATGCCAGGCTGGCCGCTCAGCTACTCGAGTCAGCTCACCTGACCCACAGCTCTAGGAGCGTCGCCTGTGCTGGCTTTCTGGGCCAGGGATCCTTCTAAGCAGTGCTTTTGAAGGGAAAAGAGGCAATACAAGTTGGATAAACAACTACTTAAATTTTTCCTCATGCAGACTGACTTTGGTCCGAGTCCATGAGAGAGACTATTGAACATCACCATCCTTGAAGAAGAAGGTTTGCTTTTTGGATAGCTACATAGCCCCTAATGGGAACCAGTGAGGCAGCTGCCCTGGTGATCTGCAGTTGTCATCTTTCTTTTCTCTAGGTTGTTCCTCTCTAACCTCTAAGGGTTTTTTAGGGTACCAAACTGGTATTTAGACTCTTTCTCGCCTTAGCAGCAAAAGACTGGACAGAGATAATCACATATTAACCTGCACACGGTGAGGGCTCAAGAGTATTTGTTGAATGGATGGGTGACTTTGCTGGTCTCAACAGACATGACTTGTACTTGCTAATCACCCCAAGTGAAGACGGGTGTTGCCAGTCCATCTGTTACAGCATGAAGCTGAGCGTGGGAATGTTAATGCAGGCGTAATGTGGTCCGGTTGCCCAGCCTGAGCTGGTAATTGGACTTTCGCCACAGCGCATACATTTTCGCAGTCCTTTATGATCCTTCCTCTTTTCCACCAGGAGAGCTCATTCTTTTGAAGCTCATGTCTGTGTCATCACCATCCAATAACATTCATTAAGCTCGTCCACGCTGAGTACTGCTGGGTTCGTCCCTGTTAATGAGCATGAGCGTTTAAGTTGAAGGATAGGATTTTATGCGACATGGCTTTGTCCTGGGAGGGCTAATCTGCGAGTACATATGATTTTGGCACACCGTTTCCTCAGTTCAGTAAGCTAATTAGATTAATCACATATTTTTGTTGACACACTCTGGCTGCCACTTTAAAACAAGGGGGTAAATCAGCTTGTCTTCGTGCCCGGAGATGTTATCAGTCCTGGGCTCCTTGTCAGTATTAGGCATTAGCGGGCTCTTTGTCTTGAGTTTCTAAATAGCCACTTTGGTTACACAAAGGATGTTCACGCTCTGTGATTTCTTGCTAAGCACTTCTGTCGTTTGCCGCAGTAGACCTTTTCAGTCAGCGCTGCTTGTAGAGCCTATAGTGTCGTATGATGCTTTATTTTGTGCTACTGTTGGTTAGGCTTTTTAAAAAAATGCGTTATGAAAATGTAATTACCCTAAACATTTTGTGATCAAAATAAAAGGAAGCATTTCTGGTCCGGCCCTCAACAGGTTGTGAGATAATGGCGTTTCTCCCTTCTGTTTGCTTCCAGTATTTGGTGTTTCTGAGTCCTCTCTTGGTTTTCACTTCAGACCATTCTTTCGGCTTCTGGCTCTTGTGTGTCTGGGTGCTGTCACTGGCCCAGCCCTCCAGCACCACACCGCCTGCTCTGTCTGTAGCCTCTCTTTCTCCCTGTGTTTGTCAACAGTCTCCTTGTGCCCCATTCTCTGTTTAGCTGCTGCACTAAATTCCTCGCATCCCTCTTCTGTCCTCTAACCAGTTTGCTCAGAAATTTGCCCAGGGCATGGAGCTTGACTCCTTGCCTGGCTTCATTATGGGGTTCCACACCCGCTTTCAGGGGCCGTTCCTGTGCTTTTGGGGGCTTTCCTGGTGGCTCAGCTGGTAAAGAATCCACCTGCAATGCAGGAGACCTTGGTTCAAGTCCTGGGTTGGGAAGATCTGCTGGAGAAGGGAACGGCTACCCACTCCAGTATTCTGGCCTGGAGGATTCCATGGACTGTACAGTCCATGGTGTCACCAAGAGTCAGATGCAAAACTTTCCTGTGCTTTTTTGGAAGTAGTCATCTGTCCGTCCAGGGTAAGCTTGTTTTCCCTGTAGGAAGGTGCCATGGTTAAGAGCCTGAGCACTGGGGTCAGATTAGTCTGGGGTTAGAGGCTGGTTCCACCACTTGCCTTGGGCTATCAACCTCTCTGCCCCAGATTTCTCATCTATAAACTGGGCATAATGATGTTCCTTTCTTCATAGAAGTGTGAAGTGTGACTTGTGTGTGTGTGATATGTATTAAGGATTCAGCAAAAGGGTGAACTATTGGGACTTCTGTGGTGCTTCAGTGCTTAGGACTTTGAGCTTCCAAAGGAGAGGGAGACCCTGTATTGGATCCTTCGTCAAGGAACCAAGATCCCACATGCCACGAAGTGTGGCCAAAATACAAAAAAGGAAGAAAAGATAAAGGGTGAACCATTAGCATATTATGCTCACGTAGTCTAAAATGCCCTTCCAATAATTATGCTGTTTCTTGTGTCGTGCTTGCTATGTGTCAGGCACCGTCCTAGAGCACTTGCTCACATGAATTTGTTTACTCCTCCCTAGACGTCTGTGAGGAAAGGACTGGTACCAGGCCCATCTTATAGGTGAGAAAACTGAGGCTGAGAGTTTGGAGTGAGTCTCCTAAACTCACACAGTCGGCTAGGGTTTGAACTCGAGAAAAGCAGCTCTAGAATCAGTGCTATTAAGCACTATTCTGTAAATTTAAATTCTCCTTGGGAGTCCCCTCCAGGAATCTCTTCAGCCTTGCCGCCTATCGTGATGCCTCTCTGCTGAATCCCTAATGCATGTATTCAGCAGAATAAGATTGTAATTGCTTACGTCCTCATTGTTTTATTTTTCAGTATATATTCTAGAAATTCCTTTGACTGCAAAGTTACTACATGTTAAAATGGGGAATCTCGAATACGGAAGCATCGAAGAAGAAAATAAACGTGGAGATAACTGCTAGTCACGTGTTATCTGTCCTCCTAGTGTTATTTATAAGTATTATACACATGACAATGTAGGACATACATACACATTATATATTATAATAGCCGTGTCATATATATAATTTTATGCCCTGCTTTTCTTGCTTAACATTATAGTGTGACCATTTGCCTGTATCATTAAATATTATTCTAAGTCACCAGAGTGCAAACAGCTTAATTGTGTAGTTAGTTTTTGTCTGTGGTGGACATATTGTTTACTCTCTGTTTTTCAGTGACTAATAAGCATTTCTAGTATTAGATGGGTCGTAGGTCATGGCTTTAAAAAAGATTTCTGGTCTGTATGCAAAATTGCCTTTCAGAGATTGCACCAGTTTATTGCCTCCACTGTAATAAAACAGTTTTATTAAAACTCCAGGCGTTTCACAGTCCTTGTTGACCACTTGTTCACTGTTCTTATTGACCAATGATGTTTTGACTCGTCATTGCTGATGCGATACTGATTAGGGTGAGGGTTATGATTCAGGTTTCACTGAACACAAAGCACTTTTAGTAACAAGCACTTGGTGTTCCGTGGATACTGACTGGGTCGGCTTTTCAGGAGAGATGTGACAGGCTCTGGAGAATTCTAGGATTTAGGAACTGGAGGAGACGGTCCAAACCATTTAATATAGCCCTGTGTTTTGAAGATAAAGAAAGTAAGACACAGGTTAAGTAACCTGTCCAAGTTCTTAAAACTGGTTAGGAACAGAATGAGTATTAGCTTGCTGGTTTTCAAGCTCATTGATTTTTCACCGTTTCACACTGTTTTTCATTTATCTCGATTATTTATCTTACATCTTGCCATCTGGCTTCCCTGACTTGCCTGACCAGATGTGAGAGTACTGTGTGTGACCATGGAACAAGGAAATCAATGCTTGCCCCTCTGGGACTGAGGTAAAGGATTCTGATTAACCTCATCAGACACTCCAGCTTTGTCACCATTTAATTCCTCCTTCCCCACTTAGAATGCACTTCCCTGGTGGCTCAGATGGTAAAGAATCTGTCTGCAGTGTAGGAGACCCAGGTTCAATCCCTGGGTTGGGAAGATCCCCTGAGAAGGAAATGGCAATCTACTCCAGTACTCTTGCCTGAAGAATTCCATGGACAGAGGAGCCTGGCAGGTTACAGTCCACGGGGTCGCAGAGAGTCGGACACGACTGAGTGACTAACACTTTCACTTTTCTTTCCCCCACTTAGAGCTTCTCAGGTGCTAATGTTTAACTCAGATAAAACGGAAAGGGTGTAAAGAAGATAGGGACCAGAAATGTGGCCTGACTGTGACAGACAGAGGCCTCAGAATCTGTGAGGTTATTTAGAGTGCTTGGTGCTTGGAAACAGCTTTCCTTAGGGGTTATGGACTCTGATGGTGACTGCAGTGTCTGGCTGTGTGGCCCTTCTCATCTTCTTCCATGGTGTTGAGAAAAGCTGGGTGTGCAGCCGACCCACGGAAGCTGGCTCAGCCAGACTGGCCCTTGCCTTGGAAACTGGTCCTGGGAGCCTTCATCTTAATGCAGTTTCATTCTGTAGGTTTGGAAGCATTGAAGTCTCTCTTGCCCTCAATCTTTTTGCATTTCTTGTAAGAGCACTTGGTTCCCCAGGAGGATCTGGGTAGCGTGGATTACTCTCTGTATATCGATGCTGTGGGATGAAAAGTAAATGCAATGAATTTTTGCAGTTCACTTCTTTTTTTTTTTTTTTTAAATTGTGATAATGAAGCTGTAAAAAGGTTACAAAATTCAAGGCTGGAAACACGTTAAATACTTATCTCACCTTTATTGCTGATTGTATTGACTGAAATTATCAAGGCAAAATGTTTTCTTACTTTCTTAGTCTCAGAACAACCTACCTTTATCACCTTGTCCTTAACAAAGAACAAAAGACGTTATCGACATATTATAAGAATTTATCTTGATAGGTTAAAATTTTCATATAAAAACAATAAAAAAAGAACCCTGCTTTGAAAGCCTCCAGTCTTTGGGGGAAGGTGAATGTCTTAATTCTATTTAATATGCTTGTGGATGAGAAGCACAGAAAAGGAACTTTTAAAAGATGATTCTGTCCCATTTATCTTTTAGGAGTGTATTTTAATTTTTTAAACATCATTGAAATGATAGTAAATGTGGACTTAAATCTTGGACACAAGAACCCACTTTCCCTTTCTTTTGCTTGTTCATTCACTTATTCATTATTTCACCCAACAAATATTTCTTACAGATATTATAACAAATATTTCTAGCAAATAGTATATTGCCTACTATGTGACAGGCACTGTGTAAGGCACTGGGGATAAAGCAGTGAACAAAATGTAGATTTTGCTTTCACGGAGTTTATAAAAGTCTTGTGGGCAAAAAGTCAAGTCTTCCTGGGAAGACTTCCTGGTAGTGGAGCCATGTAAGTCGAGACCTGAGGAGTGAGAAGAAATCTGAAGACAGTGCCTACTATGAACAGATCTGGAGGTGTGAGGGGAAGTGGGGCTGCACAGACACTGTGTTGAAGGCGGGCCGTGGAAGTATTCAGGTCTAACGACAGTCTTTATCTCAGAAACGAAAACCGTTCGCTATTACTGGGTTAATCGAAAAGTTCATTTGGGTTTCTTCGGTAAGATGTTATGGAAAAACCCAAACAAACTTTTTGGCCAACCCAATATTTTAAAACTGAAGCATTGTTTAAAGCTTAAGTTGTGGCCAGATTTCACCGGCCTGGGGGAGTGGATTCCAAGGCTTGGCTTACAGTCACAAAAATATTCTTTTTGGTCCCCTCTTCATCAGCTCTGGCAGCTCCAGCTGCTCTGTGCCTCGCCAGTTGTTCCTTTAGTTTGAAAACTGCATGGCGATTCTTTCGCTAGGTTGGCAGTTCTGATTAGAGTGGACTATTTCGACTCAAAAACCAGGAGGAAATAATTGAGAGCTGCTTTGTGGCATGGTGCCATAGACTGGCTGTGTCTTGTCCCCTGGGGGTTGTCATGAGCGACTGCTGGCCGCCGATTGCACCCTACGTGGTGTGAGAAGTGGCAGAACTGCCTGCAGATGTATTGGGAAGAAGGGCTTCTGAAACAGGATGCTCTTCTTTACTGTCCTGTGAAAGTAGCTCTCAGAGAAAAGCCGCCCGCTGGAGCAGGGTGTGGACTCACAGAAAGAAAAGGTAGAGTTCAAGGTCATCTAGTCAGTGTTCTCTGAACTTTCTTAGACACTTTTTTTCCCCTCCCAACAAAATCTTCTTTGGAAATCTAGGCTGTAAATCTGATAAAAGCAATGAATTGACACCTTAGAGAGTTTTAATATTCATTATTTTCAAATGCCTGAAGCAGTGCTTTTTCCTAAAGCTCTTGGGTTCTGGACAAGCAGAGCCTGAAGAAGAGCTGATAGTAACAGCTTGCTGTTATTAATGTTTGCAGCGAGAGCCACTGTGCAGTAGGTACCACATCTCATCTCCCTTTAGCCCTGTGAGGTAGGCATGGTGTTGGTCATCTCTGTCTTACAGATGAGGCATTAGGCTTAATCTCCTGCTCAAGATCACATAGCTAGTAAGTGATGGGAGCTGGACTTGAACCCAGGTCTTCCTAATCTCCTTCAACCAGATCTTCTTAAACCAGGCAGGTTTAAGCTGGCTTAAAACTCAACATTCAAAAAACTAGGATCATGGCATGAGATCCCATCACTTCAAAGTGACAAACTTTGTCTTCTTGGGCTGCAGAATCACTCAGATGGTGATTGCAGCTGTGAAATTAAAAGACGCTTGCTCCTTGGAAGAAAAGCTATGACAGTGTATGAAAAAGCAGAGACATCACTTTGCCAACAAAGTTCGATATAGTCAAGGCTATGGTGTTTCCAGTAGTCATGTATGAATGTGAGAGTTGGACCATAAAGAAGGCTGAGCGCCGAAGAATTGATGCTTTTGAACTGTGGTGTTGCAGAAGACTCTTGAGAGTCCCTGAGACAGCAAGGAGATGCAATCAGTCAATCCTAAAAGAAATCAATCCTCAGTATTCATTGGAAGGACTGGTTCTGAAGCTGGAACTCCAACACTTTGGCCACCTGATGGACTCTTTGGAAAAGACCCTGATGCTGGGAAGGATTGAGGCAGGTGGAGAAGGGAGTGACAGATGGTTGGAAAGCGTCATCGACTCGATGGAGATGAGTTTGAGCAAACTCTGGGAGATAGTAAAGGACAGGAAGCCCGGTGTACTGCAGTCCAGGGGGTCGCAAAGAGCTGGACATGACTGAGCGACTTAACAACTCCATGACTAACCAGCCAAGGCCTTTAGTCACAAATCTAATGGGATCTCAGCACTCGATGCTACAACATGTAGTCTTAACCTTACTGAGATCACATTTGTGGTCAGTGCCCGTACTGGGCTTGGGACCAGGAATTCTGACCCCTGGCCTGGTGTTCTTGGTGTGTACCGTCGTGACAACTGCTCTGGAAATACCAGAGTGATAGTTGCTGGATGAGCTAGTTTCCTGGAAACACAGTTCCTTTAAAACAAAAGGTAGTAGTTCTAGGACACACGTCCTTGTTTTCACGTGGCTTAAGAACAGTGTTTTTGAAAGGGAGATGAGCCTGCATTAAAGCAGAGGGGGGAAATCTGTATTTCTGTCTCTTCCCTTACTCTTTTGCTGTAATCAGACAACTCAAAAACTCTTTGCAAAGGGTTTATTTTTAAAGTGAAAAAGTTAGTAGCTAGGTTAATTTGTTTTATTCTACAGGCCGCTGGTATGTGTATATATATGTATATGTGTATTTAAAATTACCCAAATTTATTTTTATGTAATATTTTTATATATTAATTTTATGTAATATTTTATATAATTTTAAATATATAGTATTGTAGATAATAAATTACCTAAATTTATTAAGTAGTGTCAAGCTAAATACATTGATTTTGCTGGTGGTGCAGTGGTAAAAAAATCCACCTGCCAACACAGGAGACATAAGTTCGATCCCTAGGCTGGGAAGATCCCCCGGAGGCGGGCATGGCAACCCACTCCAGAATTCTTGCCGGAGAATCCCATGGACAGAAGAGCCTTGTGGGCTGCAGTACATGGGGTTGCTGAAGGGTCAGATGCGACTTAGGGACTAAACAACACAATCTAAGCACGTAAAGTAAAAGCCAGTTTTGTATTAATTCTTTTTTTCAAGATTTTTTTTTGACATGGACCATTTTTAAAGTCTTTATTGAGTCTGTTACAGTATTACTTCTGTTTTATGTTTTGTTTTTTTTGGCAGCGAGGCGTGTGGGATCTTAATTCCCCCACCCAGGGATCGAACCTATACCCCCTGCTGCATTGGAACGTGAAGTCTTAACTACCAGATCACCAGGGATGTCCCTGAGTTAATTATCAACATTCATTTGGGAGTCATTTAGAACCATAAAAGACTGAATATTGGAAAGCGTTGCTTTAAATAATTGAATATTTTTTTGTTAGCTTGCTTGGCTTACAAAAGTGATGTTCGTTCTCTGTTCGGAGGCTTGTAACATCTTAAAATTTTTTTATTTTATAAAAATCTTTTTTTCTAAGTGTCTTAGTGGCTCAGAGGTTAAAAGCGTCTGCCTACAATGCGGGAGACCTGGGTTTGATCCCTGGGTCGGGAAGATCCCCTGGAGAAGGAAATGGTAACCCACTCCAGTATTCTTGCCTGGAGAATCCCATGGACGGAGGAGCCTGGTGGGCTACAGTCCACGGGATCGCAAAGAGTCGGACGGGACTGAGTGAGTTAACTAACTAACTTAGTAACCCTAGGTAGGTAGTTTGCTGTAGTTGATCGACAGCGGTGGTGTTCGCTGCAGGTCATCCTGGGGTCATGCTCTGACTTGGAGCGGTTTGTTGGGCTGTGCTGTACACTCTGGGCGGGGGGAGGAGGCGGCGCCGGCAGAGGGAGATGGCAGGAGGAAGGTTTCCGTGCCATCTGCACAAAGGCCTGGGCTGACCCTGCAGAGGCCTCGAGCTGTCCTGATTTGGGGGCAAAGGGGTCGCACCCTCTCTAAGTCCAGGCATGAATGTGGGCTGCCATCAAGGGGAGGGCGTAACCTTGGGCAAAGTGGCTGCTTCAGCAGAGAACGATTTCTGGAGAGGGCCGACCGCCAGCAGCGCTCCTGGCAGATGAAAGCACAAATCTTTCAGGCCCGGAGAGACTGGGTGGACGTCACAGCATCTAGCACCGTGCTGTTAACTGTTCAAATTCACTAAAAGGGTAGGGAAGGCAGAGCAAAGCTCATCACATAATCTCTGTGTGACGAATATGGATTTAAGGTAGATGGGTAGTTGTACGAGATGTAAGCTGTTAGCAAATCCAGTTTTCCCCTGTGTGTGTGTGTGTGTGTGTGTGTGTGTGTGTGTGAAGAAAGTTTGATACTTAAGCCTGTAAAAATAGAACCGCTTTAAAAATACAATTTACCTAATTTATGGTGTGATTTATTCTAGTATTAAATTCTAAATCTGGCTAAGTCACAGATCCTTAAACTGCTCACAGAAGAATGTGCTTTGTATTATAATTATCCGAGGAAAAGTCTGGGAGCACGCTGCTTGGGGAAGATGAGCACGGTCTACGAAGATTTTATAAAACCAGGAGCCAAATTGCAGAGTCTAGTCCATAGGGGAATTTCATGTAAAGATTAATGACCTGAGTTTTTCATTTAAAATATTGCATGGTTTTATATTTCATAAACAGTTACAGAAAAAAACATGCAGTTACATTTTAATTTGCTAATTTAAATTGTGTACAGAAAGTTACTGTAGACATCCAACTGAATTTATGAGCTATTCCTTGCAATATTGATCGGTATACACCATATGAAAAAGAAAACACAAAAAGTATTTGGAATCAGCATTCTTGATAATACATCTTTCAGTAGATAACATAGCCCCTCTCTTAGAGCTAGTGATGAATTGGGATATTTTAAATGGCTTGTGTTTTGTGGGGTTTTTTTTCTTTTTAAGGGATTCCCTGGTGGCTCAGACGGTAAAAGCGTCTGCCTGCAATGCGGGAGACCTGGGTTTGATCCCTGGGTCAGGAAGATCCCTTGGAGAAGGAAATGGCAACCCATTCCAGTACTCTTGCCTAGAAAATTCCATGGATGGAGGAGCCTGGTGGGCTACAGTCCATGGGGTTGCAAAGAGTCAGACATGACCGAGTGACTTCACTTTCACTTTTCTTTCTTTTTACAGGCAGGATAATCAGTATTGTTAATCTTTCTAGTATATGTTGGAATTACTAACCAGTTGGACTTCACTTGCATAAGCTAGACCTTGTGTCAGCAGGGACGTGTCACAGAGTCTCCAGTGACTGAAACCCCAGGGTTCTAGGCCCTTGGATGCATTGCGTAGAGCTAGTGGTCAAGACTCTACCTGCCAGAGGAGGAGACGTGAGAGACCTGGGCTTGATCCCTGGGTCGGCAAGATCCCCTGGAGGAGGGCACGGCAACCCACTCCCGTATTCTTGCCTGGAGAATCCCCATGGACAGAGGAGCCAGGCGGGCTACAGTCCATGGGGTTGCATAGAGTCGGACATGACTGAAGCGACTTAGTGTGCATGCACACAGCCATGACTAGCTGACCTGTGGTTTCAGCTTCTTCAAGCCATCATTTTGCCTAGTCCCAAGCTTTAACCTCCCTTAAAGTTGGATTTGTGATTGGTACAAGTTCCACGACACCGTTCTGTGGACCTTATGGTAAAACAAGCAAATGGAGATGTTTCATCAGGGGCTGGAATGCAGGGAGTCACATCCTGTGTTTAATCCACACACACACTTCTCATTTGCTCAGGTGACCTGTTTCCCCATGTCACCCTCAGATACATTCCTGTGTAACTGTGATATCATTGAAGGAACCTGTCCTTGGTACAGCCCCTCCTGACCATGGTTCCCTCTCTGGACCACAGCTGCGAGTTGACTCCTCCTCTCTTCCATCCAGTATTTCCAGTCCTGCCAGTCCTCCACACTCTGCCTCTTGTTAATGCCACTGTTGACTTTTCTTTAAGCATCAGTTTCTTCATCTGTAAAGTGAGTGTGGCAGTCACTACCTCATTGGGTGGTTGTGAGAATTACACAGACAGTCTAATGTGGTGCTGGCCCAGATAGGTGCCCAACAGATGACAGCCCTCTGTGGGGTCACAGAATCTGACACAGCTGAGCACGCTGCAGCCCTACTGGTGGCTGGTATGTTCCTCGCCAACACAAACATGGCCCTTCACAGTAAGCTGCTCATCCCCCAAGGCTTGGGGCTGGATCTTATCAGATGCTGTACACTGCACATCTTGGGCAGTGGATAAATGCTTCTCGAATAACCATGAATAACATCAGATGCCATCCCTACCCTAAAGGAGACCAGAGTCTGGTTCTGAAATAACTACAGCACAAGGCAGAAACTATCATCACAGGGAGATATAATGAAATGAAGAGGTTCAGAGGAGAAAGATATGAATCAGAGAGGCTGAAGGCAGGTGCTTAGTAGGCATTCAGCATAATGCTTTTGATCCTGGCAACCAAAGGTTTGGGGGATGCTGAAAGTTTTTGCTAGATTCTTCTGGGCATGTTATATTTCTACTGTGAATTCTACCTTTCGATTTTTAATGACAACTTGTTCTTTGAACGGTGCATGTAACTGGGATGGACAGAGTGCTCTTTTTTTAGCCCGAGCAGATGGAATTAGATCTGAGGGCATCTGTTTGAGCCATCCAGGTCCTTCTGACACTTTTGCAGCTGTTTACTGCGTGTATCTATTGTTTACATTGGGTGTGTGGTTATGCTGAGCATATGCTAATTTCGTGTGCTTGGTTGTGGTTAGTGGGTAGATAATTTGAACATTTTTGGTTTTTAAAGTTTTTTCATTATGTAGTTATTCTCCTTAGTGGCTTTGAAAAGATTCTTTCTCCAGAGAGAGAGCCAGATGAGAGTTACTTATTTTTAATCACATTTTGGGGGCTGGCATGTTCCGTGTGGTGGTCCCCCCATGTCTGTCCTATCAATGGGATTTGGGAGAGGAGTCAGAGGGGCTGTGCTCAGACCGTGGCTTGTTTGATTCCCCCAGAGGCGCCGGTTCTTTGATCTTCTACTAGTGTAGCTCCTCTGATCTCTTACTCTGTGAAGTGTTTGTGTCTCTGTATGATGGATGTTTCACTGACCCGAGTAAATGGAAGAAAATTTTCTCCAGCCTTTAAATGTATTGCTTTCCTTGTTCTTTCAACACACACACACACACACACACACACACACACACACACACGCGCGGTAAGAACGTTTCAGAGGCATTTGGCCTTTAATGGAATCTGAAGCGCTGACAGGTGGTTTCACCGGTGAGAATCCATCCTTGTTTCTCCTTGACTCTACTCCTGTCACACAAGAAGGGAGCAATCCGCCTCCTCTTCGGTTTTTTGAAACGAGTATCTGATTTCACTGAATTTTGCACTCTGGCTCTTATTGTCACTTTCCTTTTTTCCATTGAAGGAGAAGAAAAACTCTCAACTGTGTACAGAGTAAATTAAATTATGAGGAAAATAGTCTGTGGAGTTAAACAAGGTGAACCGCGCCTTTGGCCCAGAATCCAAGCATTGCCCTGATGTGGTTGGTAGTGTAACCCTGACTCACAAACACATTAGTCACTGTGATACACTCTTGCTTTGACTCATTGCCCCAGGGCTGGTTGGTGGACTGAGTTGCTCAAGTCAGCTAGTAATTTTGATCAAATCAATGAATAATTATAGTTTTGTGCAGGCAACAAATATAGAATACTGATTCTGTTAGACCAAAGGAGATGTTATTGTGACATAATCATGTAAAAGATTTAACTCTAGCATTAGAGCAGTGCTTTACTTTGTTCTTACTTTAGGGCTTCAGTTCTCAGAACCCATGATAGAAAAAGATGGTGGCAGCATTTCTTGTTTTTGTTGTTGGTTTGTTTTGGCCATGTGGTGTGTGGAATCCTAGTTCCCTGACCAGGAATCGAACCTGCACCCTTGCATTGGAGGCTCAAAATCTTAACCAACTGGACCACCAGGGAAGTCCTGTGGCAACTTTTTATTCTCTCAATAATCAATATATGAACATATGAAAGATTCTCTGGTGCTGAAGTAAATACACATATTTTAAATGCATTTTAATAATAATAATAAGAAGAAGGAGCATATCTTTATAAGCCCTCAGAACTAAATATGATCAGATTTAAAGCTTCAACTTTTCACAGAAAGATTTCTCACAGAAAGAACCTGGGCATGAACAATTCATATGACAGAGCCAGAAGTTAGTGCTACTAATTCTTCTATCAGTTTATTAGAGAAATACTCATATTAGCAAGACCAGGTCTACCTGAAACGCAAATATTTACATTTGTTTACTTCCTATTTGCTCATCCTCTTTTTCTTCACATTTAAGGCATCTTTTTCCAGAGTATGTTTATTACCAAATTGCTAATTGACAGTGTTTGTTTGCTATATTCGTGGGTGTAAATTTCAAATATTTTAATAACAGAGCGCGTCTCTAAACATGTTTACTTACTTGAAAAAAAAATCTGTTCTTAATTTTACTTGAGTTGTCTCCTGGCTGCTTTACCTGTTAGGTTCTTTTTCTGTGAAAGCAGGGAGTATAATTTACTTGGAACTTAGGGCAGATTTGCTGTGTAGTTGATAATTGTGAAGCTCCTCTGGGGTCGTTACTCTGAAGAAGGCTCCAATATTGAGTGGTAACGTCAGCCACTGTATATATCCTTGACCAAAAAAATGAAATAAACTCAGAAAGAGAAAGAGAGGGCAGTAGTTTGGAAGGTTTGGGTGCTTTTTGAGTTTATTGTTGGGGCGCTGTAGAGGGGGATATGTGCATACCTGCTGGTTCCTTGCTGGCTCCCAGTGTCCACCTGCCTCTCATGGTGTGAGGCTCACAGTGCTGAAAGCAATTCTTCCAACTGAGGATACGCATTTCTGTTTATACAGCCTGAGCCCAAATGCCTCCTGCTTGTTGGATGCTCAGCTATGTCTCCAACTTAATGAGGAAAGTAGGTTGATTTCTAATGAGTGCCTTGCTAAAGGGGTGTTCAAGAGGAATTTTGAGTCTTTGTATGTCTTTCTTTATATACTGACATTAGAGCTTAATCAACAGATACGTTCTGTTCCAGTAGTACAGAATCAGTTTATCAATTTTTGATAACCCTGCCAGGCATAGGATGGGAATGAATTATTATGTGTATATGTTAATAGTATATATAGCATTATTCTTGCCAAAACAAAAAAAGTGGCCAAATTCTTCTTTTGCTTCCATACCCTCTTCTCAGTGTCTTTGATTTTAAGTGGCTAATTAGCTCTTATGCAGGATGCTCTTCGGGGGAACGTGGGAACTCTGTCTACCACTGTCTTGGTCCCAGGTTTCTACTGGAAGCGCCAACCCTAGGGAGAAATAGTGCCAAATGCAAAGTTTATCTGAAGCAAAACTCAATTTACAACACTGTCTTCAATTTCTCTTCTCTTGCTTTTGCTTTCTCTTTCTTTCCCCTCTGTACACAAGACATGGATACGCACGCATTAACTGAGCAGAGAAGAGTTTTAATTCAAGAAGTATGGATATCCTGAAACCATTCCAATCTGTGCCAGTCACTCTAGAGGCAAGTGGAGATAAATTGAAGCAGAATATGGGAGAGTTGTGATCTACCCAGTGGAGGCTTATAGGTGAATCAGTGCCCTTCCTCCCCATGAAGACCGCCTCTCTGCATTCTGCTCGGGGGGCTGGCAGCCGTCCAGTCACTATAAGCCACCCTCGTTGTGACAGAGGAACTGCTTAATATAAGTTGTTACCGTTTTTACTTTTATTTCTTGGAAGGGCATTACAATAAGATGAAATGCTGTACCCCAAGCAGAAATTAGAGCCTTCATTACCCTTTGTTAATTGCAAATGACACATGACTTTTCTATTGTGGAGTCTCTGAAAAAATAGCAACTAATGATTAGCATTTACATCTTTGTGCAGAGCTAGACGTTTATGTGCGCGCGTGTATAGACGTGTGCCTCTCGGTCCACGAGAGGGAGAAAGAGTAGGTACCCGTCACGGAGGTAGAGCAGTGCTCCACTCAGGGGTAACCAGTCTCTTACCAGGTTCTGTCTCAGCACTCCACAGAGTGATGCTTGTGGCAAAATGAGGCTTCAGAACAGTGCGATCTGCTGTCAATGAGTTGTTGTTATTGTTTAATGGCTAAGTCATGTCCAGTTCTTTGCGATTCCCTGGACTGTAGACTGCCGGGTGCCTCTGTCCATGGGATTTCCCAGGTGAGAATATTGACGTGGATTGCCATTTTCTTCTCCAGGGGATCTTCCAGATCCAGGAATTGAACCAGCATCTCCTGCATTGGCAGGTGGATTATTTACCAATGAGACCCGTGGAAGCCATGCTGTCAATGAGCATCATACTTTAAAAAGAGGAAGTTTAAGAAGCTTACTTGTAGGTGTATAATAATTTTTGGTTTTCAGGGAAAATGATAGTTTGAAAGGTTTTGTACAGGTAGAAAAAAATGCTACAAAAAGACCAAATAATTGTAAAAAGTTGTTGTGAATGGGGGTGACACTGCTCCAGTAGAGCTATAGCAAATTGCAGTGCTGAGGTTTTTTGAATGAGAGAAAACTTGATAGTGAGCTATATTTACTTTGACTGATTTTGTTTTTTCTCAGAAAGAGGTTCTCAAAAAGTATCGAAAACCTTATTTATGCTTCTCTAACATGTCATTTTCATCCATATGTATTCCATCGGCGTTAACAACGTACATGCTATGAATCAAGTTCGTTTTCCTTTGTGTGTTTTCTGTTAAAACTTTTCAGACATTTTGTGGTCACTGTAATTGATTCCAATGGCATATTACATTAATGTACTCTTTTATTGCTACTCATACGCACCAGGCTATATATAATCACTGTGTAGGCCTTGCCCTTTCCCAGAGAGACGGAGACTTCAAGTCCGCTGTGACTGCTACACTCAAGCTGAACTTATGTGCTTCCCTTTTCGTTTTCCATGTTCTTTTGCTTTTGTTAATTAAATATGTTTTCGAAAAGTAGTACATAATCATGGTACCAAAGTCCAAAAGTAAAGAAGGGTGCACGGTGAAGAGCAGGTCTCCCTGCCTCTCTGTCCCCAGCCCCCAGTGCCCCCCGCTGAGGAAGCCGCCTCAGGGTCTTCGTGTGTCTTCACAGAGATGGGCTATGCCTTTGCGAGCATTTAGAGCAACACATGCCTTTTTCTCTTACACAAATGGTGACATAATATACCTGCTGCTCTGTGTATATCCTGGCAGCCTTTCTGTATCAGTTCATTTAGAACTGCAACCTTTTTAAAAATTTTAAAGCAATTTTTAATTGAATTATGTATGTTATAGGTATACAACATAGTGATTCACAGTTTTAAAGGTTACATATCCCATTTATAGCTGTTACAAAATACTGGCTATATTCCCTATGTTGTACAATATAGCCTTGTGGCTTATTTTATATGTAACAGTTTGTACTTCTTAATCCTTTACCCCATATTGCCCCTGTCCCCTTCCGTCTCCTCACTGACAACTACAAGTTTGTTCTCTGTATCTGTGAGTGTGCTTCTTTTTTGTTATATTCATTAGTTTGATTCCACATACAAGTGCTATATTTAACACAGTATTAGTGTTTCAGATTCCACATGCAAGTGATTCCACATACAAGTGATATATTTAGTACAGTATTAGTCTTCCTCTTTCTGACTTCACTGAGCATAATACCCTTCACGTCCATCCATGCTGCTGCAAATGGCAAAACTCCACTCTTTTTAGTGGCTGAGTAGTATTCCATTGTGTATAGATACCCATCTTCTTTGTCCATTCATCTGTTGATGGACTCTCAGGTTGCTTCCATTCTTGGGCTGTTTTTTTTGATGTAGAGTTGTATGAGCTGCTGATATATTTTGAATATTAACCCCTTTTCATATCATTTGCAAATGTTTTCTCTCATTCAGTAGGTTGTCTTTTCATTTTGTTGCTGGTTTTCTTTGCTCTGTGAAAGCTTTTAGCCTTTATTAGGCCCCGTTTGTTTATTTTTGCTTGTATTTCCTTTGCTTTAGGAGCCAGATCCAAAATAATATTGCTGTGATTTATGCCAAAGAGTGTTCTGCCTATGTTTTCCTCTAGGAGCTTTATGGTTTCTGGTCTTACACTTAGGTCTATAGTCCATTTTTAGTTTATTTTGTATATGGTGTTACAGAATGTTCTAATTTTGTTCTTTTGTGTGTAGCTGTCTGGTTTTCCCAGCACCACTTATTGAAGAGACTGTCCTTTCTCCACCATGTATTCTTGCCTCCTTAATCACAGATTAAGTGACCATAGTGCCTAGGTTTATTTCTGAACTTTCTATCTTATTCCACTGATCACTGTTTCTGCTTTTGTGCTGTTACACATACTGTTTTGATTACTATAGTTTTGTGGTATAGTCTAAAGTCAAGGAGTGTGATTCCTCCAGCTCTATTCTTTCTAAAGATTGTTTTGGCTATTCAGGGCCTTTTGTTTCCACAAAAAATTTAAGCTTATTTGTTCTAGTTCTGTGAAAAATGCCACTGGTATTTTTGATAGATATTGCATTGAATCTGTAGATTGTCTTGAGTAATATGGTCATTTAAATTATTAATTTAATTTAATATATTAAATAAATTTAATATATTTATTAATTATGATTATATTAATTCTTCTAATCCAAGAAGAATGCCCACCTTTCCATCTATTAGTGTTGTCAGTTTCTTTCATCAGTGCCTTATAGTTTTTTGAGTATTGATCTTAAACCTCCTTAGGTAGATTTATTCTTAGATATTTTATCCTTTTTGATGCAATGGTAAATGAGATCGTTCCCTTAACTTTTCTCTTTTTATATTTCATTGTTTTTGTGTATAAATGCAACAGATATCTGTATATTAATTTTGTATTCTGCAGCTTTGCCAGATGAGCTCTAATGGTTTTCTGGTGGCATCTTTAGAATTTTCTGTGTGTAGTATCATGTCATATGAAAACAATGACACTTTTCCTTCTTCCTTTCCAATTTGAATTCCTTTTATTTCTTGTCTGATTGCTGTGGCTCAGATTGCCAAAACTATGTTAAATAAAACTGGTGAGATTGGGCAATTTTGTCTTATTCCTGATTTAGAGAAAATACTTTCAGTTTTTCACCATTGAGTATGGTATATTACCTGTGGGTTTGTCATATATGACCTTTCTTATGTTGAGGAATGTTCCCTCTATGCCCACTTTCTGGAGAGTTTTTTTTTTTAAACATAAATGGATTTTAAATTTTGTTGAAAGCTTTTTCTGCATCTACTGATATGATGATATGGTTTTTATTCTTCACTTCATTAATATGGTGTATCCCATTGATTGATTTGCAGGTACTGAAAAAATCATTGCCTCCCGGGGATGAATCCCACTTAATCATTGTTATGATCCCCTTAATGAATTGTTGAACTCAGTTCGAGGATATTTTGCTGAGGGTTTTTGCACCTGTGTTCATCAGTGATATTAACCTATAATTTGTGTGTGTATGATATCCTTGTCTGTTTTTGAAGTGAGGGTGTTATCTCATAGAAAAAGTTTGAAAGTGTTCCTCTGCAAAATTTTGGAAGAGTTTCAAAAGCATATGTGTTCTCTCTTCTCTGAATGTTTAGTAGAATTCACCTGTGAAGCCACCTGGTCCTGGATTTTTGTTTGCTGGGGGTTGTTACTTACTCAGTTTCATTACTGGAAATTAGTTTGTTCATATTTTCCTTTCTTTCTTGTTCAGTCTCAGGAGACGGCACGTTTCGAAGAATTTGTCCATGTCTTCTAGGTTATCTCCTTCATTGGCTTACAGTTATTGGTAGTATTCTCTTATGATCCTTTATATTTCTGTGGTGTTGGCTGTAGCTTCATCTTTTTCATTTCTGATTTTATTCACTTGGGCCCTCTCCCTTTTTTTCTTCATGAGTTTGGCTAAAGGTTTATTAATTTTGTTTTATCTTTTCAAAGAACCAGCTTTTAGCTTCATTGATCTTTTATATGTTGGTCTTTATTTCACTTATTTTGCCTCTGATCTTTATGCTTTCTTTCCCTTTACTAACTTTGGAATTAGTTTGCTCTTTTCTATGAAGTCCAGTTAAGTGTAAGGTTAGGTTGTTTGTTTGAGATTTTTCTTGTTTCCTGAGGTAAAGTTGTATCACTGTAAACTTCACTCTTAGAACTGCTTTTGCTGCATCCCAAAGGTTTTGGATTGTAATGTATTCATTTTATTGAAGTGAAATGCCTCTAGATATTTTTTTTATTTCTTCTTTGATTTTTCATTGATTTATTGGTTGTTGAGTAGCATACTGTTTAGCCAACACGTTTGTGGTTTTTGCAGTGTTTTTTTGTAGTTTATTTCTAGCCTTGTTGTCGGAAGAGATGCTTAATATGATTTCAGTTTTCTTAAATTTATTGAGACTGTTTTGTTCCTAATATGTGATGGATCCTGGAGAGTTTTTCATGTAGTTGAAAAGAATGTGCATTCTGCTGCTTTCGGGTGAAATACCTCTATTTATCACTTAATGTGCCATTTGGGGTCAGAGTTTCCTTACTGATTTTCTGTCTGGATGATCTGTCCATTGATGTAAGGGGGCTGTTAAAGTCAAGTCTTCTACTATTATTGTGTCACCGTCAGGTTCCCCTTTTATGTCTATTATTTGCCTTATATATTGAGGTTGGTTGTGTGTATATTTAGTTTTTATATCTTCCTCTTGGGTTGACCCCTGAACATTATGCGGTGTTTTTCTTTGTCTCTCGTTACAGCCTTTATTTTAAAGTCTATTTTGTCTAAGTATTGCTACTCTGGCTTTCTCTTGAGTTCCATTTATGTGGCATAGTTTTTCCTATCCTCTCACTTTCAGTCTGTGTTTAGATCTAGTGAGTCTCTTGTAGGCAGAGACATGGGGCTTGTTTTGCTTTACCCACTTGGCCACTCACTCTGTTTTGAATGGAGCATGGAGTTCATTTACATTTATGCTGATTATTGACAGTGTGTCTTCTTGTTGCCATTTTGTTAATTGTTTTGGTGGTGTTTTGTATATCTCCGCCCCCCCCCCCTTTTTTTGTTCTCTTCTCTTGTGATTTGATGACTCTCTTTAGTGTTACGTTGGATTTCCTTTTTTTTTTTTTTTTTTTGAGTGTATATCTATTATAGATCTCTGGTTTGTTGTTGCCATGTGTTTTTTATATAGAAATCTCTCTATATACATGATACTTTAAATTGCAATGAAATTAAAATCACAATTTCAATTGCATGCATTTGTATTCCCTTCCCCTTGTGGTTACTGGTTTTGATACCATGCTTTACAGCTAACTGTTTTGAGTATCTCTAACTGCTGATTGTGGTTATAGATTATTTTACTACCTTTGTCCCTTTACCTGTCTACTAGCTTTGTATGTAGATGATTACCTACCTTTACCATATGTTTGCCTTTATTGATGAGCTTTTTCACTTCATAATTTTACTGTTTCTAGTTGTAGCCTTCTTTTTTTTTTTCTTTGCCTAGGGAAGTTTCTTTAGCATTTGTTGTAAAGCTGTTTTGGTGGTGCTGAACTGTTAGCTTTTGCTTGTCTCTAAAGCTTGATTTTTCCATCAAATCTGAATGAAAGCCTTGCTGGGTAGAGTAGTCTTGGTTTTAGATTTTTTTCCTTTAAACGTATCATGCCATCCCTTCTGGCCTGCAGAGTTTCTACTGAAAAATCAACTATAGCTATAAAAAAGTTCCCTTATATGTTACTTTTTGCTGTTTACTTTGCTGCTTTTACTCTTCTCTCTTTATCTTTTCCTCATTTTAATTACTGTGTGTCTTGATGTGTTCCTCTTTGGCTAATCCTGTGTGGGACTCTGTGCTTCTTAGACTTAGGTGACTACTTCCTTTCCAGTGTTATGGAAATTTTGTTATTATGTCTTCACATATGTTCTCAACCCTTTTCTCTCTCTTCTCATTCTGGAACCCCTGTAATGTGAATATTATTTCACTTGACCTTACCCCAGAGATCTTTTATACTGTGCTCGTTTCTTTTCATTCCTTTCTCTTTTTTTCTGTTTAGCAGCAGTGATTTCCATTACTCTGTCTTCTAACTCACTGATCCATTCCTTTGTATCATTTATTCTGCTGTTGAATCCTTCTAGTATATTTTTTCATTTCAGTTATTTTATTTTTCATCTCTGTTTGGTTTTTCTTTATATTTTCTAACTCTGTTAAAAACTTCTAGTTTCTCATTCTGTGCATCCATTCTTCTCCTGAGTCCTTTGACCATCTTTATGACCATTTCCCTGAACTATTCTAGGGCAGATTGCCTGTTTCAGGTTTACTTAGTTCTTCTTCTGGGGTTTTATTTAGCTTCTTCATTTGGAACATACTTCTCTGCCACCTTATTTTGTCTAAGTTACTATTTGTATCTTTATGTATGTGGTAGGTTAGGTACATTTTCAGCCTTGGAGAAGTGACCCTCTATAGGAGACATTCTGTGTGTCCCAGCAGTGCATGCCCCAAGCTCTATGCTCTAGGAGTTCCCCCTCGCGAGGGCTGCATGGGATCTTTCTCTTGGGGCAGGTTGATTGTGTGGGCAGTCTGCTAGGCTTGCTTGACTCCTGGCCCAGTTGGTTGCCAAGCCCTGCCTTTTGTGGAGGCTGTTGACTGTAGTTGGTAGGACTGTTAAGACGCAACTTCTGCAGAATCCCAGGGTGCCCCAGGGCTAGTGCTGGCCCCACAGTGGGTGGACTCAGGGCTCGGAAGACTTCGGGTTTGTTTCCTCCCCGCTGTTTGATGACGCCAGGTCCTGGGGTTAGTGCTGGATTTCTGGCAGGCAGAGCCGGGTCCTAGAGTCTGGCAGCAATGCCTGGGCATCCCAGAGCTGGTGTCAGGTTGCTGGTGATGAGGGAACGGTTCCTGACACCATTGGTGTAGGGCCTGGGGTGTCTCAGAGCTTTTGTGGGCCTGCTGGTGGGCAGAAGCAGAACTCGGATGGTCCCAGAGTGCATGGCCTGCAGTGGGCTGTCGGGGTCTGCAGGCTGCAGGTCTGTGGTTTCCTAATGTCTGATGTCTGCCCCCTGGTATGAGTCTTCTCCCTTTAGTGGACAGAGCTGTTTCTAGAGGCATGTCTAGAGGGGGCTGTGGGCTCAGGAAGTCTTTAGGCAGTCTGTCTGCTGATGGCTGGGGCTATGTCTGCCCAGTTAGTCACTTGGCCTGAGGCTTCTCTCCCAGCACCTGTACCTGTAGGCTGTTGAGTGGTGCCAGGTCTTGGCACTAATAAGCTAAAGGAAGGACACCACATTGATGCCCATCCATGTGGTAGAAGGGGCTCCCAAGAGTGGCTGTCACCAATATCAATGCCCCTGGGTGAGCTGTAGTCACCCATTGGCACTCTTGGGAGACCTTTCAACACTAGCTTATAGATCTGGCTCTGCCTCTTATGAAATTACTGCTTTTACTCTGGGTCCCAGTGCCTGTGAGACTGTGTGTCCTCCCTTTACAAGTGAAATGTCTATTTCCACTAGTCCTTTGGGACTCCTGAAGTTAAGCCCTGCTGGCCTTCAAAGCCGAATGCTCGGGGGGCCGTGTTCCTGGTACAGGACTCCTGGGCAGGGGAGCCCAGCGTGTGGGCCTGTGACTGTCACTCATGTGGCGGAACTTCTGTAATACAGTTCTTCTCCAGTTTGTGTGTTGCCCACCCCAACTGATTGTATCATGAGTTTGCCTCTTCTGTCCGTCTTGCTGCGGTTCCCTCTTTATGTCTTTGATGGTGAAAGATCTTTTCTGCTTGGTTTAGGTCTTTTTCATCAATGGTTGTTGTGCATATAGTTGTGATTTTGGTGTGCTGGGAGAGCAGGTGAGCTCAGGGTCCTTCTTTTCCACCATCTTGGCCGATCTGCATCCTTTTTAAAATTGTGATGTAGTATTTCATTATATTTATTTATATAACCTGACTGTTGCTGATGGATATTTGGGGTCTTTCCAGTTGTGTCCTATCTAAACAGTGCCTCAAAGGGTATCTCTGTAGTTTGAGAGGTACTAATGGTTAGACCCCAGGATATCTGTGTGACCTTGATTAGACCAGCACCTTTACTTCTCTATGCCTGTTTCTATATCTTGTAGAAGAGGGAGGTGTAGTTCACAGGATTGCTGAGAAGATTTAATGAGTTAATGGTATAATGTCTTCAGAATAGTGCCTGGCACAGTAAGTGTCAACTCTTTGCTGTTATTCAATATGTTATTAAATCATTTTGTACTGTGGAAGTATATTTATAGGATGTAAATGTACTTCAAAAAAAAAATTTTAAGCCACTTTAAAGATGCATTCATGGTAAAACTATGAAGAGTCCCCAAACAGAGGCTAATAGCCAACTCATATTCTAAAGTTACTACTAAAGAGACAATCATGGAACTTTTGTGACTTCAGTGATACAAGAAATTCCATTTCAGCAGCTTAGGGGTTGTTCTAGCCTGTGAGTAACTGTGATCTTGTGTAATAATCAGGGCAAGACTCTGTGTGTTAAAAATGTCATGGCTGGTTAGATACCTACACTCTGACTCAAAACACTGCAAGGTGTGGTGTCTGAGGTACAAGGTGATTAGCATTTATTCTAATGTTGGAATAGAATAGAAGTGATTTTGCTGTTCACATTCAGTTTTAAAGGCTGTTGCCAAATTGCTCTTTGCAGGTAGAATAGCAGTATAATTTCTCACCTGTGGTGTATGAGATGGACCCATTTTTACTTTTCCTAAGTCCCCTCTTGAAATATGTAAATCTGGACATTGATAATATACGACAGAGGCCCATGTGGTTGTTACTGAGCAAGAACTTTCAAGTTAAATTTTTTTGCCTCTGAAATTTTTCGGTGATCCTAAATCTTGCTTTTTATTTATTAGTATGAAATCTTGATGATAAACTGATCATAACAATAATATATATGTGAGTGGTTAACTACTTTAAACCATAGATTTTTATTATGAACTTCTAGAATCTTTTGCCTACTCTTGGATGAAAAAATAGTCTTTTAAATTTGGGTTCGGCAGTGATACCATTTGTTCAGTTTAGTTCAGTTCAGTCGCTCAGTCGTGTCTGACTCTGCGACCCCATGAATCGCAGCACACCAGGCCTCCCGGTCCATCACCAACTCCCAGAGTTCACTCAGACTCATGTCCATTGAGTCAGTGATGTTATCCAGCCATCTCATCCTCTGTCGTCCCCTTCTCCTCCTGCCCTCAATCCCTCCCAGCATCAGAGTCTTTTCCAATGAGTCAACTCTTCGCATGAGGTGGCCAAAGTACTGGAGTTTCAGCTTTAGCATCATTCCTTCCAAAGAAATCCCAGGGCTGATCTTCTTCAGAATGGACTGGTTGGATCTCCTTGCTGTCCAAGGGACTCTCAAGAGTCTTCTCCAACACCACAGTTCAAAAGCATCAATTCTTCAGCACTCAGCCTTCTTCACAGTCCAACTATCACATCTATACATGACCACAGGAAAAACCATGGCCTTGACTAGACGAACCGTTGTTGGCAAAGTAATGTCTCTGCTTTTGAATATGCTATCCAGGTTGGTCATAACTTTCCTTCCAAGGAGTAAGCATCTTTTTATTTCATGGCAGCAGTCACCATCTGCAGTGATTTTGGAGCCCCCAAAAATAAAGTCTGACACTGTTTCCACTGTTTCCCCATCTATTTCCCATGAAGGGATGGGACCGGATGCCATGATCTTCGTTTTCTAAATGTTGAGCTTTAAGCCACCTTTTTCACTCTCCACTTTCACTTTCATCAAGAGGCTTTTTAGTTCCTCTTCACTTTCTGCCATTTGTTAGTTTATTATATTTGCATGTAAGGAAGTCTTTCATTAATTTTATAGTCACAAAAAGTTAAGAAATGGGGAATTATTAGGTTACCATATAAGTGCTATGCAGACGCTCAGTCGTGTCTGACTGTTTGTGACCCCATAGACTGTGGCCCTCCAGCCTCCTCTGTCTATGGGATTTTGGGGGCAAAAATACTGGAGTGGGTTGCCATTCCCTCCTCCAGGGTATAAGTGCTCTGAGTGCTAACACTATTCCGCCTGTGTGAAGTCGGGATAGCTGTGTCGGATATTTCAAGCACCGCTGACTTACTGCACTTCGTGATGTTTACGTGCACAGAAGGCACCAGACTCTTCACGGCCCATTTCGTAGACTGGTGAAGAAAGGTCCTTGGTCCTCATTGGCATAGGACCATGTTCTTTGAGCCTGTTGCTAATACTAGAAAGATGCTAATCACTTTGTGCCTCTGACGCCACACCTTGCAGTGCTTTGGAGTTGGGGTGTAAGTATCTAACCAGCCATCAAATTTGTGAGGCTCTGGGGCTTGCCCTGACTGTTACTCAAGATCCTAGTTACTCACAGACTGGAACAACCCCTAAGCTGCTGAAATGGAACTTTTTGTATTTCCAAAATCACAAAAGTTCTATGACTGTCTCTTCACTAATACTTTTAGAATTTGAACTGGCTGTTAGCCTCTGTTTTGGGACTCTATATGAATGCAATTTAAAGGGGCTTATAAACGTTTTTGAAGACGGGCAATTCATGGACCCTTTTTAGAACTGGCTGAAAACTGTAGCCACCTCTCTCCAGGGAAATATGCCCACAATTTGTGAGATTTGTGAATATGTGTGGAATTTTATTGTTAGTACACTTATTGCTCATAGTACATCTTAAACTACGAATGGATGAAGGACATTTTTGAAAAGGAGTTTTTCTTTCCTGTTGCTGTTCCAAAAGGTAATCAGCACATCAGCTTAATTACGCTGCAGGTTGCATATTTGAAATTTTTCGCATAAAGTCATTTGAAAGACTGCTGGTACGGAACTAATTCTGATTGATAGAGCTGCAAAGACAGCTATTAAACTAAGCAGCATAACTTCCCAAAGCTACCTCCTTTTCCAGGGAAAATGACCAAGACATGTCAGTCAAAAACTTAAGGTTTTTTTTTTTTCCAGGAGAATTTCTTGAGAAGAACTTCATTAGTATGAGAGAGTTCTTAGAAATTCAGAGCATCTACCTCAAATCCCTGCTTTAAAATACTTCCCTGTGGAATTTGTCAGATAAATTTATCTCTGAATTTACCTTAGCTAAATTTTAGAGTTTTACAGCAGATATTGTAACTGAGTTACCCCTTTTAATAGGTTTCAACAAAATAGTTATGTGACTGGATGGTGCACACTACCAAAATTATAGTGATTGATTGGGTTGTTGGGGAGACTTTGCCCAAGAATGGTCTGGTTTTCACATTCTGACAAATCACTCCACGTGTGGAAGAGACTTTCCTGTTCAGTCACCAATGAGCTGATGTCTCAACATTTGCTATAATTTTCAAAAGCTATAATTTTTACTGTCCAAATCTTTGCCACTAGGGGTTTAGTTTCTTAAGCAGCCTTAAAAATTAAGTCCCATAACAAATTTTTGGTATGTTTTAGATAATAACTTTCATTTTTCTTCTTCATTCATTCTGCTTATCAGTCACTTGCATGGTGCTTGGGTTTGACCCAGTTGGCTGGCAACTTGTTCTAGTGAAATTAAGATGTAAAACATGGTGGAATTATTTCCTGGCATTATTAACAGTTTTCTGAAATCTGGTTACTGTTTTGAGGCATGCATTTATCAAAGCCTGAAACCATTTGGAATGCACGCATTGCCAGCATTTTCTCTGTTTTCACCCTATGTGTTAACAGGTTACCTACAACTTAAGGGAACAAAACAGTGTGTGCTTTGCTGAAATGATGGATAGCGAACTGAGTGAGCCAACAAGTTGAGGGAGGCTTAGGACAAGGTCCAGGAGTCAGGGGCTATTGGATGCTGGCTTTATTTTCCACAGCCCCGCATTCCCATGTGATACAGTAGCAAGAGAGAAAAGGAAACTAGGCCAGAGATTAGAGCTCAGGGAGGATGTCCTCTTAATAGATTTTTATAAGGCTCTACAGAGAGGTTGTCTGAGGCAGTTTGACCCAAAATGAATCCTCTGCCATCACTATTAGTTATAATTGAGGGCACACAGCTCCCCTCTCTTCAGGCTTTCCCAATATTTGAGGAGTCTTCACCCTTAGATGGAATTTTATTTGATTAGCACATTTATATTAATAGACTATGTATTTAATAGCAGCCAATTCAGAGCCTTCTAAAGTACATTCTAAAACAATGAGTTTTTTTTTTTTTTTTCCTACTGGCAGTTGCTCAGGGAAAAAAACCAACCAACCAACTACAGGTTATATTTTGAGATGGTTGATTTCTATGCTCTGGATTCCTTAAGTGAAATATGCTTTACTCATAAAAAATATTACAAATAGAATCCCATTTACAACTGGGATTCTTACAGAGATTTTTGTACCATGGCTGTCATCCTCTTTTAATAATTGTTTCTGACTCTGTGCAACTCCAAGGACTGTAGCCCACCAGGCTCCTCTGTCCATGGGATTTCCCAGGCAAGAATACTGGAGTGGGTTGCCATTTCCTTCTCCAGATTATCTGATTACTCCTCCACAATTAGTATAATGGTTGCAATAAAGGATAGAAAATAATGACTTTTGAGCTGGGAGAGACCTGAGAAATAATTATTTAATCCTAATTACTCCCCCAAGCAAGGTTTCAAACCAAGAGCCTCCTGCTGCCTTAGACCCCATCTCCCAGTCAAAGCTTAAGTCTCTGAGTAGGGACCTTATGTTTTCTGCCTTCCATGCTTGGAGAACTGAGCTAAAAACTCTTAGCGCTGATACTTTGTTGCCCATTTTAAATCCACCTAAACTCTGATCATCTCTAGAAACCAGCCAGAATATCAGGAGGGAAGGAGAAGGGAAGATGGAAAGGGAACCTGCCATGTTTGTCCATCAAATTCAAGATTTAGTGACTTGCTATGAAAAGAGCCTGGTGTGCTGCATCCATGGGGTCGCAAAGAGTCGGACATGACTGAGCGACTAAACTGAACTGTGAAGAGTCGGCCTTACTTCTCATATTTCTAGGTCTCTCCTACCTGTGCTCTTGACCTCACCTTTCTCCTGATCCTCTTGCTCCATCAGAATCTTTGTGTGTGTGGGCGGCGGGAGGGGGTGGCGGTAGGGTGGCGGGTATCTTCAAATTCTCCTTGATAGTTGATTCCTTCTCGTTAGATCTGCAAACAGGATCAGTTTTCCCTTAACAAAAATGTTCCCTAGGCTATGTCTCTCCTTAAGGTCACCATCCATTTCTTTCACTTTAGGAGTTTTAAAAATAATCCGTTATTAGAAGATATTATATTTAAATACTGTATGATATCACTTATATGCAATTTAAAAGCAATATGAATGAATGTACATGCAAAATAGAAACAAACAGATTTAGGGGCTTCACTGGTGGCTCACTGATGAAGAACCTGCATGCCAATGCAGGAGATGTAGGTTCAGTCCTTGGATCAGGATGATCCCCTGGAGGAGGAAATGGCAACCCACTCCAGTATTCTTGCCTGGATAATCGCATGGACAGGGGAGCCTGGCAGGCTACAGTTCAAGGGGTCACAAAGAGGCAAACACAACTTAGCAACTACACAGATACTTAAATATGGAAAAGGATATTTAAATATGTTAAATTGAAGGATGGTATGAGCTCAGTTCAGTTCAGTCATTCAGTCGTGTCCCACTCTTTGTGACCCCATGGACTGCAGCACACCAGGTTTCCCTGTCCATCACCAACTCTCAGAGCTTGCTCAAACTCATGTCCATCGAGTTAGTGATGCCATCCAACCATCTCATCCTATGTCATCCCCTTCTCCTCTCACCTTCAATCTTTCCCGGCACCAGGGTCTTTTCCAATGAGTCAGTTCTTCGCATCAGGTGGCCAAAGTATCAGAGCTTCAGCTTCAGCATCAGTCCTTCCAATAAATATTCAGAACTGATTTCCTTTAGGATTGACTGGTTGGATCTCCTTGCAGTCCAAGGGACTCTCAAGAGTCTTCTTCAACACCACAGTTCAAAAGCATCAATTCTTCAGCCCTCAGCTTTCTTTAGAGTCCGACTCTAATATCCATACATGACTACTGGAAAAACCATAGCTTTGACTACATGGACCTTTTTTTGCAAAGTAATGTCCCTGCTTTTTAACATGCTGTCTAGGTTGATCATAGCTTTTCTTCCAAGGATCAAGTGTCTTTAAATTCCATGGCTGCAGTCACCATTTGCAGTGATTTTGGAGCCCAGAAAAATAAAGTCTGTCACTGTTTCCACTATTTACCCATCTATTTGCCATGAAGTAATGGGACTGGATGCCATGATCTTAGTTTTCTGAATGTTGAGTTTTAAGCCAACTTTTTCCACTCTCCTCTTTCACTTTCATCAAGGAGGCTCTTTAGTTCTTTGCTTTCTGCCATACGGGTGGTGTCATCTGAGTATCTGAGGTTATTGTAATTTCTCCCGGCAATCTTGATTTCAGCCCAGCATTTTGCATGATATATTATGCATATAAGTTAAATAAGCAGGGTGACAATCAGATCAGATCAGATCAGTCACTCAGTCATGTCCGACTCTTTGCAACCCCATGAATCGCAGCACGCCAGGCCTCCCTGTCCATCACCAACTCCCGGAGTTCACTCAGACTCATGTCCATTGAGTCAATGATGTTATCCAGCCATCTCATCCTCTGTCGTCCTCTTCTCCTCCTGCCCTCAATCCCTCCCAGCATCAGAGTCTTTTCCAATGAGTCAACTCTTTGCATGAGGTGGCCAAAGTACTGGAGTTTCAGCTTTAGCATCATTCCTTCCAAAGAAATCCCAGGGCTGATCTCCTTCAGAATGGACTGGTTGGATCTCCTTGCAGTCCAGGGGACTCTCAAGAGTCTTCTCCAACACCACAGTTCAAAAGCATCAATTCTTCGGTGCTGAGCCTTCTTCACAGTCCAACTTTCACATCTGTACATGACCACAGGTAAAACCATAGCCTTGACTAGATGAACCTTTGTTGGCAAAGTAATGTCTTTGCTTTTAAATATGCTATCTAGGTTGGTCATAACTTTCCTTCCAAGGAGTAAGCGTCTTTTAATTTCATGGCAGCAGTCACCATCTGCAGTGATTTTGGAGCCCCCAAAAATAAAGTCTGACACTGTTTCCACTGTTTCCCCTGCTTCCCCGTCTATTTCTCGTGAAGTGATGGGACCGGATGCCATGATCTTCGTTTTCTGAATGTTGAGCTTTAAGCCAACTTTTTCACTCTCCACTTTCACTTTCATCAAGAGGCTTTTTAGTTCCTCTTCACTTTCTGCCATAAGGGTGGTGTCATCTGCATATCTGAGGTTATTGATATTTCTCCCGGCAATCTTGATTCCAGCTTGTGTTTCTTCCAGTCCAGCGTTTCTCATGATGTACTCTGCATAGAAGTTAAATAAACAGGGTGACAATATACAGCCCTGACGTACTCCTTTTCCTATTTGGAACCAGTCTGTTGTTCCATGTCCAGTTCTAACTGTTGCTTCCTGACCTGCATACACATTTCTCAAGAGGCAGATCAGGTGGTCTGGTATTCCCATCTCTTTCAGAATTTTCCACAGTTTGTTGTGATCCACAAAGTCAAAGGCATTGACATAGTCAATAAAACAAAAGTAGATGTTTTTTGGGAACTCTCTTGCTTTCTCGATGACAGTATGAGATAATGTTTTATTAAATACCAAAATATGTACATTGTGAGTTCAGTCTGATAGTGAAAGATATTAAAATATAGTCACTGGTAGTTCAGGGAAAAAATGTGATTTTGACACATTTATAGCTCTTGTAAGTATTGTAGTTTTTGAGAGAGACTGAAATTAGAGGTCTGTTTGGGAGTGACATTGAAGGAATTTTTACATTGGAAAGAAGTATGATCTATATGACTAGAATCTAGGCTTTTATGATTATGTGGTATATTTTATAATTTTGTGATATGGAAACGTATTTTTCTGCTTTTTTCAAAATCAAATAAAAATACGTACTTTCAAAAAAGGGCAAATAAAGACACAGGTAATTCTTATGTTGATTATTGTGTCTTCAACAACATTTAATAGAATTTTCCCCTCATTATTGATGGAAAATATTTCTGTATATAATATTAGTGATATATATAAATGTGACTACTCAGTAGTGTCTTTGGAAATAATATCGTCAGTTCCATCTTTGCAGTATAGAACCTGTGTTGATATCTCGGCATACATACATACAGACAGACAGGCAGACATGTATTTTGACAGCTCATTTCTCCACTCCAAGACCAAAAACCTCAACTACCACCCCACAATAATACTAGCAACCACTGTGGGAAAAAAAGAGTCATTTGGGTATTTTTTATTGGTGGTGGTTTGTCTGAGGAACGGAAAAACATCAGTCCTTTAAGAGCTGAATGATTTCTAGAGCTTTTTCTTGGGCATGAAATTCGAGTTGATGTACCCGTTTGCATTTATGGGGAGAACGGGTGGCGTGTGGGCCGGGGGCCGTGAGCTTGGCTCTGAGCTTGGCTCTGCCCGGTCCCAGCTCCTGACGCCGGCGGCTGAAGAGAGCAGAGGGCCAGTGGGGGCGACATGCAGTGATGGCGCGTGACATGCATGCATGATCTAACACCTGTCGCCTCTCCTGTCTGCCCACAGCCTTTTGCTTACTTTTGTCTTGTCTTCACTTTGGATTTTTAGCTGTTATCTGAGAGTTAAAGAAAAAGCTTGGAATTGGAAAAAGGAAAGGCTGATAATGGGAAAATGCAGAGATAGGTTGAGAACCGTGATGCTGTAGGAAATGTGTCCTTTACCATCACTCACAAATATGGAACGTTGCTTTCAGTTCTGCTCTGTCCTGGTGCCACGCCAGCGCTTCGCCATTCTGGCCTGGGAATGAGAGAGTGTGGCAGGAGCCAGCTGGCCTCTGGGTGCTGGGGTGGTGTGTTCATTGGCAGGGTCTCTGGACTTGCCTCCCCTTCTCTTTTCTCCCAAGTTCTCTTGATGTTGTGGTTTCTGTAATCATGGCATATTGATATTTCCAGGCATCTGCCTCAAGAGTATGATTGGATAAGCATCAACCAAGTGAAATGTGTTTTTGTCAGAGAAGATACAGTTTCCTTAAGGGACTAGGGTCAGGGATTACAAGCGTTACAAAGGAGAATATAGTTTCTAGAAAGAGCACTGGACTGGGAGTCAAGAGACATTTCTGTCTCTATCAGAGCAAACCTGCAGGACTTGCCTACTGGTCCCGGGGCTGAGACCCTGTGCTCCCAGTGCAGGGCCCCAGATTCAGTCCATGGTCAGGGAGCTAGATCCCGTACGCTGCATCTAGGACTTGGCACAAATAAATAAATACCTAAAAAAAAAAAGAAGAAGAAGCAGTTGTAATAGTCTGATTAGAGATGAGGGATGTTTGGGCTAAGGTGGTAGCAGTGGAGATGAAGAAATATTTTTTTAAAAAGAACTAACTAGTAAGATTGTGGCCTTGGCTAAGATATTTGTCCTGTCTGTACTATGGCTTCACTATCTGAAAAAAATGGCATGTGAAGTCCCTTTGAGAACTAACATAAAGCATCTTAGAAAGCACGTTTCTATTTTTGGTTTAGAGGCAGTTGGCATGATTTATGTTCCCTTAATGCCTTCGAAGAAGAATCTCAGAATCCTGGAGCTGGAGGACATCTGAGAGACTCTTCTACTTTTTCAGCCTCTGGAATAAACCCAGGCACTCTGATTTTCCTGTTGTTACCATCTAAATAAGAGACCTCGACATTTTCAAAGAGATACAGTGTTTAGGACAACAAGGAAATTGAATCAGAATTTCTTTTCTCTCTTATCACTTGAAACAAGGTTGCACACTAAGATGTTGTCTAGAAGGGCTAGCCTGCTAATCAGAGTGAAGCGGGAGGATCGTAGGGAGTGTGCGTGCATGCATGTGTGTGTGTGTGAGTTTGAACACGTACCTGGGTGTGAGTGGACGGCCACTCCTGACTTTTAAACACCAATTGGGCCCATTGAAATATGCCTGTCAGTGGCAGAGAGCCATGGTTGTCATTGGACAGTGTCTCATTGAAAGCACATTTGTTTTATTAAGAATTCACCAATTTACAGAATAAAACATAGTCACGGAAGATAGAATTTGACTGTTCCTTTCAGGTGTACCAGATATACAGTCCTCCTTCCAAGAGGCCTCCCTCTTTCTGCATACCTGTTCCTGACATTCTCCTTAAAAAGCATTTCTTTCCTCAGATGACTAATTCTTACCGGTTTTCTATTCTTATGTACTAAAATTTATTTTAAAGCTCTTTTAATGTTGGCTGGTGCGTCTTCTACACCCACCAGCAGAAACATTGCGTTAACCAAAACATTCATTTGGTTCCATGAGAGCTTGTGGAAAAACCTGGATGAACATTTTGATCAACCCAATACTTGTTTTGCATATTCCTTTAACTGTCTTCCAGTGTTTTGCTCTGCTTCCCACAAAGAACTTGACCCATAAGTCTAACCTGAATCATCATCTTAAGTCCACCTCTCACATTTCATTGTTTATAGGAGGAATAGTTGATCAGTTTGATCAGTGTTCTTCTTGTAATACCTTTCATACTACTCGGGTGAAAATAGTGGCTTGGGACTTCACTGGCAGTCCAGTGGCAAATACCCTGAGCTCCCAATGCCAGGGAACTGGGTTCCACCCCTGGTCAGGGGACTAGATCCTGCATGCTGCATTTAGAGTTTGCATATTCCACAACTAAAAATCCCACATGCCACAACTGAGGCCCAGTGCAGCCACCAAAATAAATACTGAAAAAAGAAAGAAAGAACACAGTCTCTTAAAAAAAAAACCAACTCTGTTGTCACTGTACATCTGGAAGTTTTATCATGGACTTTGTTTTTCAGTGCTCTGATAATTATAGCTCCTTTCCCCAGTACTCTCTCTAGTCTGTACACTAAAAAAAATAATAATAACATTTTGAACTGTTGTTGTTGTTGTTCAGTGCTCTGTCATGTCTGACTCTTTGCGACCCCATGGACTGCAGCACACCAGGCTTTCCTGTCCTTCACTATCTCCTGGAGTTTGTTCAAATTCATGTGCATTGAGTTGGTGATGCTATCGAACCATCTCATCCTCTGCTTCCCCCTTCTCCTTTTCCCTTCAATCTTTCTCAGCATCGGAGGCTTTTCCAGAGAGTCGGCTCTTTGCATCAGGTGGCCAAAGTATTGGCGTTTCAGCTTCAGCATCAATGAATATTCAGGGTTGATTTCCTTTAGGATCGATGGTTTAATCTCCTTGCAGTTCAGAGGACTGTCAAGAGTCTTCTCCAGCACCACAGTTCAAAAGCATCAGTTCTTTGGTGCTCAGCCTTCTTTATGATCCAACTCTCACATCCATATATGACTACTGGAAAAACCATAGCTTTGACTATTCAGACCTTTGTTGGCAAAATGATATGTCTACTTTTTAATACACTGTCTTGGTTTGTCATAGCTTTCCTTCCAAGGAGCGTCTTTTAATTTCATGACTGCAGTGGTTTTGGAACCCAAGAAGATAAAATCTGTCACTGCTTCTACTTTGCTCCCTTACACGTGCCATGCAGTGATGGGACCAGATGCCATGATCATAGTTTTTTGAGTGTTGAGTTTCAAGCCAGCTTTTTCACACTCTCCTCTTTCACCCTCATCAAGAGGCTTTTTAGTTCCTCTTCACTTCTACCCTTATAGTGGTCTCATCTGCATATCTGAAGTTATTGATATTTCTCCCAGCAATCTTGATTCCAGCTTGTGCTTCATCCAGCCTGGTATTTCGTATGATGTATTAGGCATATAAGTCAAATAAGCAGGGTAACCATATATAGCCTTGATGTATACTCCTTTCCCAGTTTTGAACCAGTCAGTTGTTCCGTGTCCAGTTCCAACTGTTACTTCTTGACTCACAGGTTTTTCAGGAGACAGGTAAGGTACTCAGTCCTTTTTTGGGCTGATGAAACTGAGGAGATAACACTAATATCTTACTGCTTTTGTCAGAGTTATCTCCACACAACTGGATACTATTATCTGTATGTTCTTTGACTTCAGTATCGTTTTTCTCCTCACTGACTCTGTTGGAATCTGACTTTCTTTGTATTTTATCTACATAATTCATTTTTCATTGATAAATAACACTGCTACTTTTCATTGATAAGTGTGCTGTGCTTTACTTACACTAAGTAAGCACTATCTTGTTTTTGATGGATCGTTTCTATCTGATTTGTCAAGGTTACTTGGAATTCTATTTTTATATTTATTTTTCAGGGAAGTTAGAAACCTTAACTTAGTTGGTAGCCACGAAATGACTGAGAATGTTTTAAATTCCATTATGACAGTCACTGATTTTAAAAAATTGTTATTATTGGACCCGGCAGTCTGGGTGCTGTGCTATTACTCCCCTGAGTTATGTCAAGCTATTTATTTTAGTCACTATTAACTAAAGATTTTTCTGTTTCTTGGTGTTTTTAAACACCACCAACATTGATAATCGTACTTTATTGCTTGAAACTAGATTTGAATGGTTTAGAATAATAATCTAGAGGGTTGTGGTTGGTGGTAGTAGAATAAACTCAATAATTTTTTAATTTATTCATGTAGCTTTGGTAGCATCATTTTATATTTTTAGTAGCAAAGTGAGAGAAAAATATAAGAAAGGCTTTGGATTGAGCTTAAATGTCTATTTTGTAGATATTTTGCTCAGTGCTGGACTTTGAGAATGTCTGTGCTTTGATTTTAATTTAATCATATCCTATTTAATATATGAATTTAATGGAATGTGTTTTTTTTTGTTATTGTCATTACAGATTTCAGAAGGTGACAATGAAACGTGAAGAAGTTACATTTCTACTGTGATACTTGAAAATTAGTGGCTGCCTACCAAATTTTCATGAAAATTAAATATGACTTAGGAGCATTTGATTTATGAAGGCTTATGATGTCATCCGTTGCGACAGAGAGCAAAATCCAGAGGGCGGTGAGCCTGCAGGGAGTTGACCCAGAAACATGCATGATTGTATTTAAAAACCACTGGGCTCAGGTAATGTGTGAGTTTCACCCTCTCTGCTGGTTAGGTCATCTTAGGGGTTTCTATTGGGCTGATCCATGGGTCCCTACCTGTGTGACAAGTAACTAGGCTTCCAGAAACATAGGGAGGAAACCTTTTTAGGTAGGAAGAAAAGCAAATTTCTCTTCTTGCTTTCCTAGAATAGGTAGCTGGTTAAAACCTTGCTTTTCATGAAAGCAATTACAGGACGTGAATGTTCCCCAGATATTTTTAGAGGAGCAGCAGTTGGCCCTCAAGTGACTTGTCTATCACTTTGCAATATACTTGACCATGAGTACATCCTCTTTCTTCCCCTTCTCCTGCTAATTTTAACTCAGTCCTTAAACTCTAACAATACTGAAAGACATATTTATTAAGTATTTGCCAAGTGCTGTCCTGAATACCACAGATGTCTTGTGTCATTTAATCTTCTTCACAAACTGGTAAGGCAGTTAGTTTTAGCTTCCTCATTTTACAGATGAGGGAATGGAAAATTGTTAGCTTGCCTGAGGTTATATGACTAGTGACTTTCCATCCAAGTACTTAGACCTTGGTCCCATGACTCGAAGAGTATGGGACCTCTGTGCTCTACCATTTTTCAGGCTTGTGGTCCCTCTGTCATTTAAGGAAGGAAGGTAGCTAGAAGTATCTGAATTCATTACAAAGCTGTTTATAAAAGGTTCTTTAAAATTATTATTATTCATTTTGACTTCTCTGTGACTCTTCTTGGATCTACTTATATGAATAATTAAGGGTTGAATGGTCAGGAAATTTACCAGCTTGCCCCTTCCCTCAGCGAGTTTACAAGGGGAAAAATAAATAAAATTGGCATTCTTTACTACTTGTCCACCGTTACACTCCCCAGGTGAGCTGGTAAGTGGCTATTTATGTGACAGTTTTTTAATGACTACCCAATTCCTTCCTGTGGCTGGAAATAGCACATAAGTTAAAGCACCGAGCCTGTAGATTATAGCAGTTACAGGGACACAGTTTAGATCAAAAACAAAATCAATTCTGCTTCTGGGTCATTAACACTTTGTAGCTTCTTGTCACTATTCAGTGTAAAGCTTCTAAAATTCTTTTTCTGCATTTCCCTTTCTCTGACTTTTAACTGTTAAAATCTTAATGGGTTTGCCCTGGATCTTAAGGGCACATCTGCTTTAGCAATGGGAAGAAAGTAATCCAGGAGTTTTCCAGATAATTTGCGTAATTACCCTTGGCTTTGCACTTGAGTGCTGACGCACAGCACCTTTTGTTTGGCGGCGCCCGTTTCGTCGCTAAGTTGTGTCCAACTCTTGCAACCCCTTGGACTGTAGCCCACCAGACTCCTCTATCCATGGGATTCTCCAGGTAAGAATACTGGAGTGGGTTGCCATTTCCTTCTCCAGGGGGTCTTCCTGACCCAGGGATCCAACCCTGGTCTCCTGCATTGCAGGCATATGGTTAACTGACTAAGTTACAAGGGAACTCCCTTTCGTTTAGTGCAGAAAAGTACTGAGTTGAGGGTAAGGGAAAGTTTGTCAGAGGGACTGGAGTCTAGTTATTAAACGTTTTCTTTTGTAAAGTGAGTGCACTCTTGGTCCAACTGTGTTTCAGCCATTTTTTTAAACTTTGGCCAAATTTCTTACCGTTAGTCTTGACTTTCTTTTTAAATAAATCTGGAAAATGCCCTCACTCTCTCTCTATTTCCCAAGGCTCTTGAGGGCCAACTGTTACCTTTATAAATAAAAATACTGGTTAAATCAATTAATGTAGACATCAATGTAATTATAGTCATCGCTTGGTATCTGTGGGGTATTGGTTCCCAGATACCAGCAGATAACAAAATATGGGATGCTCAAGTCCCTTATACAAAATGATTTTTCCGTATCACCTAGGCACATCTACACATCCTCCAAATCATCTCTAGATTACTTATGATAACTAATACAATATAAACACTATGTGAATAATTGTAAATACAATGTAAATACTTGCCAGTGTGCAGCAAATTCAAGTTACGCATTTTGGAACTTTCTGAAATTTTTTTCCAAATATGTTCCATCCATGATTGGTTGAATTTGCAGAGGTGGGACCCACAGATACAGAGGACTGACTGTATTGTTAAATGGAGATTTAGTGAGCCCAAACTTCAGCTACCTCACTATGGGCATCACAGGTGGGACACAGCAAAGTATAAGCCCTGGTCTGGGCGTTTCTTTTAAATTTATTAACTGGTGGTTAATTGTTTTACAACGTTGTATTGCTTTCGGCCGCACAACAACGTGAATCAGCCATAAGTTTACACATGTCCCCTTCCTCTTGGCCTCCCTGCCACCCCTCACCCCTCCCCACATTTAGATGGTCACGGAGCACTGGGTCGCGCTCCCTGTGTTACATAGGAGCTTCCTGCTAGCTGTCTGTTTCACATATGGTAACGGATATGTTTCAGTGCTACTCTCTCAGTTCTTCCCACCCTTTCCTTCCGCTTTACCGTGTCTACAAGTCTCTTCTCTATGACTGCATCTCTTTTCCTGCCCTGCAAATAGGTTCATCAGTACAATTTTTCTATATTCCATATGTATGCATTAATATATGCTATTTGTTTTTCTCTTTCTGACTTACTTCATTCTCTGCAATAGGCTTTAGGTTCATCCACCTCACTAGAACTGACTCAGATTAGTTCCTTTTTATGGCTGAGTAATACTCCATTGTGTGTGTGTGTGTGTGTGTGTGTGTGTGTGTGTGTGTGTGTATAGCACTACTTCTTTATCCATTCATCTGTTGATGGACATCTAGGTTGCTTCCGTGTCCTGGCTATTGTAAATAGAGCTGAAATGACCATTTGGGGTACCTGTGTCTTTTTGAATTATGGTTTTCTTAGGGTATATGCCCAGTATTGGGATCCTTGGATCATATAGTAGTTTTATTCCTAGTTTTATTTTTTAAAGTAATTTCCATGCTCTTCTCCATAGTGATTAATTCACATTCCAGTGCATGTGGGGGTTCCCTTTTCTCCACATCCTCTCCAGCATTTATTGTTTGTAGATTTTTTTGATGCTAGCCATTCAGATTGGTGTGAGGTGATAGCTCATTGTAGTTTTGATTTGCATTTCTCTCATAATTAATGTTGAGCATTTTTTTTGTGTGTGTGTTTATGGCTATCTGTATGTCTTCTTTGGATGTCTTTTTAGGTCTTCTGCTCATTTTTTGATTGGGTTCTTTGTTTTTCTGATATTAAGCTGCATGAGTTGCTTGTAGAGATTAATCGTTTGTCAGTTGCTTCGTTTACAATTATTTTCTCCCATTCTGAAGGTTGTCTTTTCATCTTGTTTATGGCTTTCTTTGCTATGCAAAAGCTTCCATGTTTAATTAGGTCCCATTTGTTTATTTTTGTTTTTATTTCCATTACTCTAGGAGGTGAGTCATAGAGAATCTTGCTGCAACTTATGTCAACGAGTGTACTGCCCATTTTCCTCTAAGAGTTTTATACTTTCTGATCTTACAGTTAGGTCTTTAATCCATTTTGAGTTTATTTTAGTGAATAGTGTTAGGAAGTGTTCTAATTTTGTTCTTTTACACGTAAGTGTCCAATTTTCCCAGTACCACTTATTGAAGAGATTGTCTTTTCTCCATTATATTTTCTTGCCATCTTTGTCAAAGATAAGGTACCCACAGGTGCTTGGGTTAATCTCTGGGCTTTCTGTCTTATTCCATTGATCTGTATTTCTCTTTTGTGCCAGTACCATCCTGTCTTGATGATTGTAGCTTTGTAGTATAATGTGAAGTCAGAAAGGTTGATTCCTCCAGCTCTAGTTTTGTTTCTCAAGATTGCTTTGGCTTTTCAGGATCTTTTGTGTTTCCATAAAAATTGTGATTTTTTTTTGTTTTGGTTCTGTGAAAAATGCCATTGGTAACTTGATAGGGGTTGTATTGAACCTGTAGATTGTTTGGGGTAGTTTAATCATTTTCACAATATTGATTCTTTCAATCTAATGAACATGGTATCTTTCTCCATCTGTTTCTGTCATCTTTGATTTCTTTCATGAATGTCTTATAGCTTTCTGTATACAGATCTTTTGTGTCCTTAATTAGGTTTATTCCTAGGTATTTTATTCTTTTTGTTGCAATAGTGAATGGGATTGATTCCTTAATCTCTCTTTCTGATTTCTTGTTGTTAGTGTAGAGGAATACAAAGGTTTTCTGTGTATTGATTTTGTATCCTGTGACTTTACTAAATTCATTGATGGGCTCTAGTAATTTTCTGATAGTATCTTAAGGATTTTCTATGTCTATTGTTAGTTCATCTGCAAACAGAGTTTTATTTCTTTTCTAATCTGTATTCCTTTTATTTCTTTTTCTTCTCTGATCAACACGGCTAGGACTTCAAAAACTGTGTTGAATAATAGTGGGGAGAGTGGGCATCCTTGTCTTGCTTCTGATCTTAGAGAAAATGCTTTCATTTTTTCACCCCAGGTGGCACTGGTGGTAAAGAACCCACCTTCCAATGCAGGAGATGTGAGAGAGAGAGATGCAGGCTTGATTCCTGGGTTGGGAAGATCCCTTAGAGGAGGGCATGGCAACCCACTTGAGTGTTCTTGCCTGGAGAATACCATGGATAGAGGAGCCTGGTGAGCTACAGTTCACTGGGTTTCAAAGAGTCAGACATGACTGAAGCGACTTAGCATGCACATATAGGAAAAATGATTGTTGTGGGTTGTCCTGCATAGCCTTTCTTATGTTGAGGTAGGTTTCTTCTCTACCCATTTTCTGAAGAGGTTTTTTTAAAAATCATAAATTGGTGTTTAATTTTGTCAAAAGTTTTTTCTGCATCTTTTGAGATTATCATATGATTTTCATGTTTCAATTTCTTGGTATGGTGTGTCACATTGATTTGCATACATTGAGGAATACTTGCATCCCTGGGATAAACCCCATTTGATCATGGTGTATGTGTTGCTGGATTCTGTTCACTAGTATTTTTTTGAGGCTTTTTTGCATTTGTGTTCATCAGTGATACTGGCTGATAATTTTCCTTTTCTGTGATATCTTTGTCTGGTTTTGGTATCAGGGTGCCAGTGACCTCATGGAATGAATTTGGAAGTGTTTCTCCATCTACAATTTTTTGGAAGAGTTTGGGAAGGACAGGTGTTAGCTCTTTTCTAAACATTTTGATAGAATTCACCTGTGAAGCCATTTGACCCTGGGGTTTTTTTTTTTTGGTGGGGGGAGATTTTTGATCACAGTTTTGAATTCAGTGCTTGTGACTGGTTTGTTCATAGTTTCTATTTTCCTTTTTCAACCTTGGAAGATTGTACTTTTCTAAGAATTTGTCCGTTTCTTCCAGGTTGTTCATTTTATTGGCATATAGTTGCTTGCAGTAGTCTCTTATGACCCTTTGTATTTCTGCATTGTCTGTTGTAACCTTTCTTTTTTCATTTATAATTTTGTTGATTTGAGTCCCCTTATTTTTTTACTTGATGAGTTTGGCTAATGGTTTGTCAATTTTTTTTTCTTCTCAAAGAACCAGTTTGTGATTTTATTGATTTTTTATATTGTTCCTTTCATTTCTTTTTCATTTATTTCTGCTCTGACATTTATAATTTCTTTCCTTCTTTCCTAACTTTGGGGTTTTTTTGGTTGTTCTTCTTTTTCTAGTTGCTTTAGGTATAATGTTAGATTGTCTATTTGATGTTTTTCTTGTTTCTTGAGGTAGGACTGTATTGCTATAGACTTCCCTCTTAGAACTGCTTTTGCTGCATTCTATAGGTTTTGGGTCATTGTGTTTTCATTGTCATTTGTTCCCAGGTATTTTTTTATTTCCTCTTTGATTTCTTCAGTGACCTCTTGGTTATTCAGAAGCATATTGTTTAACCTCCATATGTTTGTGTTTTTTACAGATTTTTCCCTGTAATTGATATCTAATCTCATAGTGTTGTGGCCAGAAAAGATGCTTGATATGATTTCAGTTTTCTTAAATTTACCAAGTCTTGATTTGTGACCCAAGTTGTGATCTATCCTGGAGAATGTTCTGTATGCACTTGAGAACAAAGTGTATTCTGCTGTATTTGGTGGAATGTGCTAAAGATATGTTAGGTCCATCTATCCTAATATGTCATTTTAGACTTGTGTTTCCTTATTAATTTTCTGCCCATTAGTATAAGCAGGGTATTAAAATGCCCTACTATTGTTGTGTAAAATCCCCTACTATTTTTGATTCCCTCTTTTATGTCTGTTAGTGTTTGTCTTATGTATCGAGGTGCTTCTATGTTGGATGCATAAATATTTGCAGTTATGTCTTCTTGGATTGATTCTTTGATTGATAGGTAGTGTCTTTTTTTGTCTCTTGTAGTATTCTTTATTTTAAAGTCTGTTTTGTCTGATATGAGGATTGATACTCTGGCTTTCTTTTGATTTCCAATTGCTTGGAATATCTTTTTCCATCCCCTCACTCTTCGTCTGTGTGCGTCTCTCCGTCTGAAGTAGGTCTCTTGTAGACAGTATATATATGAGTCTTGTTTTTGTATCCATTCAACCGTTCTGTGTCATTTGGTTGGAGCATTTAATCTATTTAAATTTAAATTTAAATTTAAATTATTGATATATATGTTCCTGTTGGCATTTTCTTAATGTTTGGGGTTTGTTTTTGGAAGTCTTCCTTTTCTTGTGTTTCCTGCCTAGCGAAGTCCCTTTAGCATTTGTTGTAAAGCTGGTTTAGCGGTGCTGAATTCTCTTAACTTAGCTTTTCTGTAAAGTGTTTGATTTCTTCATCGATTTTGAATGAGATCCTTGCTGGACAGAATAATTTTGGTTGAGGTTTTCCCTTTCATTACTTCACATATATCCTGTCACTCCCTACTGGCCTGCAGACTTTCTTCTGAAACGTCAACTGTTAATTTTATGGGGTTTCCCTTGTATGTTACTTGTTGCTTTTCCCTTGCTGCTTTTAATATTTTTTCTTTGTGTTTAATTTTGTTAGTTTGATTTATATGTGTCTTAGCATGTTTCTTCTTGGGTTTATTCTGTATGGGATTCTCTGTTCTTCTTGGGCTTGATTATTTCCTTTTCCATGATAGGAAGTTTTTGACTATAATTTCATTAAAAATTTTCTCAGACCCTCTACTTTTCTCTTTTTCTTCTGGAACTCCTGTAATTCAAATGTTGCCACAGTTAATATTACCCCAGAGATCTCTGTGATTATCCTCAAGTTTTTTTCATTCTTTTTTCTTTATTCTGCTCTTCAGCAGTTATTTCTACTATTCTCTCTTCCAGCTCACTTATCGATTCTTCAGCCTCAATTATTCTGCTATTGATTTCTTCTAGAATATTTGTAAATTCAGTAATTGTGTTGTTTGTCACTGTTTGTTTATTCTCTGTTTCTTTTAGATCCTTTATAAATGTATTATATGATTCTTACATTTTCTGCCTTGTGTTACTGAGATTTTGTATCTTTACTATCATTACTCTGAATTCTTTTTCAGGTAGTTTGCCTATTTTCTCTTTGTATATTTTGTCTTGTGAGTTTTTGTTCTTCATCTGCGTAGTATTTCTCTGTCTTTTCATTTTGTCTGACTGTTTTGGGTTTCCTTTCCCCAGGCTGTGGGGTCATAGTTCCTCTTGCTTTTGGTCTCTGCCCCTGGGGGATGAGGTCCAGTGGCTTGTGTCGGCTTCATGTTGGAAGGGACTTGTGCTCGTGTTCTAGTGGGAGGGGGTGAGTTTTTCCCTCAGATGGACAAGGTTGTTTGAGGTGGTGTGTTTTGGGGTGTCTGTGGGCAGCCTCTCTGCTTATGTTCATGTTCTTGTCTTGCTTGTTGTTTGGGTGAGGCGTCCAGCGCTGGGTGCTGCAGGCAGTTGGGTGGTGCTGGGTCTTGGATTCAGGTGGGGGTCTTCAGGGGAGTGCTCACTGATTAATACTCCCTGGGGTCAGGAGTTCTTGGGTGGTCTAGTGTCCTGGACTCAGACATCCCCTCCAGAGACTCAGACCCGACTTCTGGAACCAAGATCCCACAAACTGATTTGGCAATAAAGGGTATTAAAATAAACAAGCAAACAAACAAACAAACTAAAAAAACCCTGAGAAGACCCCCCCCAAAAAAAAACAAATCAAAAAGAAACCCCCCAAACCAACTAAACACCAAAAACCCTTCCCAAAGAAACAGAAAAATGAAGCTGAAACAAATGATAAAAGCAAATTGAGACAAATAGAAACAAAAACAAATGAACATGCACAGACACACACACAAAGGAAAGCAAAACAGTCTAAAGAAAACAGAGTACAAGAGGGTGATCAGGTGAGTCAAGGAAACCAAAAATGATATCAACCAATTGAAAATAAAATTAACAACAACAAAACAAAACTAACTAAAACAGAAAACAGAAACGAGACCAAAGGAGAGTGCCAACTGAGGAACAAAGCAAAGATAGCAAACAGACAAACACGGTGGAAAAAAGGAAAAAAAATAGGAAAGCAAAGTTAAATAGAAATATGTAAAAGAAGGTCTACATATATTAAGTGTGCTTCCCTGGTGGCTCAGACGGTAAAGCGTCTGCCTGTGATGCGGGAGACTTGGGTTTAATCCCTGGGTTGGGAAGATCCCCTGGAGAAGGAAATGGCAACCCACTCCAGTTCTCTTGCCTGGAAAATTCCATGGACGGAGGAGCCTGGTAGGCTACAGTCCATGGGGTCACAAAGAGTCGGACACGACTGAGTGACTTCATTCACTTCACTCACAATCAGAAAGGGCTTCCCGGGTGGCTCAGTGGTAGAGAATCCATCTGCCAAGCAGGAGATGGAGGTTCAATCTCTGGGTCAGGAAGATCCCCTGGAGAAGGAAATGGCAACCCACTCCAGTATTCTTGCCTGGGAAATCCCATGGACAGAGGAGCCTGGTGGGCTACAGTCCATGGGGTCACAAAGAGTTGGACACAACTTAGCAATTGAACAACAAGCAACCATAAGAAAAGAACCCCCCAAAAACCCCACACAAATCCATAGAAAGCCAAAGTAGAAATATACAAAAGAAATTTAAAAAGTGTTATTAAAAAGTTTCCAACAGCCTAGATAGAGATTATAATAATAAAAAGAACAAATGCAGAGGAAAAGAAAGTGAAGAACATCTAGAATCAACTGCAGAATGAATCAAAGTAAGAATAATGTTCTCTTGGATCTCAGCTGTCAGTGTTCTTTCCTCTGCTGCGAGTCGCAGTCCACGTCTGCCTCGCTAGGAAGCCTTAGTACTGGAGAGGGCTAATCTCTGGACCTTCTGTGGGGTCAGCTCAGACTCCAGTCCGACCCTACTCTGGCCCTGCTCCTGCATGTGCTTGCCTCCATTGTCCACAGCTGCCAGAGCTAGAGCGTTTTCTTTAGTGGGAACAGTCATTGTCCTTTTATATATTCCATCGACACAGAGTCTACCTAGTCGATCATGTGGATTTAATCTGTAACTTGTACAGCTAGTGGGAAGATTTTGATCCTCTTCCTTAGGCAGTCCACCCCTGGAGCTCCATCATGGTTTTATCCCTTCCTCAATGTGGGTCATCCACAGGAGTCTGCTCCTGAGGCTGCCCTAGGGGACTTCGGTCTGCCTGGTGTGTGTCAGGCATAGAGGTGGGGTGGCGGCCTGGATCGTGTGGACCCTGGCCGTGTCAGGTGTGCAGGGAAGCCATTGGCCACAGATGCAGGAGATATGGTTCTATTCTAGTTCCTGGCAGCTGCTGCTCAAAGGACCTCTCTGGCTGGTCCTTCTATGTGGCTCAGCCCAGCAGGCACTCAAAGGGCAGCCCTGGCTGGGGTCCTTCTCTGTTGCTGAGCCCAGCAGGCACTCAAAGGGCAGCCTTGGCTGGGGTCCTTCTCTGTTGCTGAGCCCAGCAGGCACTCAAAGGACTACGCTCTCTGGAGTCTTTCTCCATTGGTCAGCTGCGTGCTGACCACTGTCAGGCCTGTGTGGAGAGAGAGGCATCAGTGATGGCTCCTCCCCCTGTGTGTGACTCAGCAGTAGCGCTTTATCTTCATGGCTGCCCGGCGTTCCTCCAAAGGCACTCCCCGCTGTGGATTTCTTTTCTCCCATCCCTTCCGGCTGTCTCCCCGCAGTCAACAGCAGCCCTCGCCCCCGGATTGCCCTCCAATCCCCACTCTCCAGCTCACACCCGCTGCTCCTTCCGGTGGATTCCCATCCCTGTCCAGGGTATGTAGGGCCGTGGCGTGGATCAGCTGTGTGATTCTCACTCCACTGATACTAACACAGATTGGCTGCCTTACTCTCTGATAGCTTCAAATGCTTCCCTTCTGTTCCAACGGAATGTCCTGGATTCAGTGATCTCCCCCCTGCTTCAGCTCCCCCATCCCTGGCTGCAGATTGGTCCTGCTCTCTCTCATCCTCCTCCTTCCTTCGTTTGTCCTACCGAGTTTGCATGGATCGGTATATTCCTTTAGGGTGGTCAGGGACTTCTGCTCAGTGAGAAATTCATTCCCGATGCATCCATGGGGAGAGATGTACTCTACCATCTTGTCGACCTACTCCCACACTGTATTGTCGACCACCAGTCTGGGCTTTTAAAGAACAGTTAAGCTAGTTTGGATGGCAACATGAGATACATTATTATAAAATGAAAAATATTGATCATAGGAAGTAAGGAAGGGACTATTATGGATGGAAATGGCCTGTGGAATCCAGGAAGTGAGATTTTGTTAGCTTGACTGTGGGAAAAGGAGGTTTTGATGACAGAAAGGATAAGGATATATATATTTTTTCCTTTCTGAAGGGAGGGGTATTAGGAGCAAATGATCAGCTTTGGCTTTTTTCAGTGGTTTAAAAAAAATGGTGAGGAAATCAAGGCAAGGCAGAGCTGTGGTGCTAAGTTTGAGATAAGGAATGAGACCTTCAGTTGATAAAAATAAATGCTGTCTATTTATTGTTTTTGGAGTTTCATGCTAACGCTTTGCTGTGAGTTGTTCAGGCTGGAGACTAATTCAGATGAAGAGCAGTTGCAGAGGACTGGGAAATGAGCTACAATCTGACATAACCTCCTGTGACTAGTGTGATGTAGCCCCCAGGTTCCCCTGAGGCAACCCAAGGAAACCTGTAAGGCTGGGAGGAAATGTGATAGAGATAGAATGGTGTGACTGCATTCTGTTTACTGGAGTGTTCCATTAGCCAGCAAGTACCATGCTTCTTCAGATGTTTGATTAGGGAAGATGAGGGCAACAAAAGTCAGTGGTGTCCAAAGTTCTGTTTGTTAGGATACTTGAGTACAAATTCAGCATAACTGACATATATTTGACAGATTCTGTTCTCCTGTTTACTAGGAGCTTCTACCTCAGGGGTATCCACTTACCCACCAACACTTTCCAATCTGTCAGGGACCGCTAGTTACACAACCACCCATTATCCAAGGCTGTCCGTGATCACAGGGGTCACCAAAGGAGGGACCTTGAGTGCCACTGGTGCACTTGAGTTTCCTAACTGGTTCCAGGCTCCAGTGACCTCAGGGCATCCTCAGGATAGTTCTAGAGTGGACATCCCAGAGTAGTGGACACTGGAGAATCCAGGCTGCAGGAAGTAGCCTCTGGCCTGTACATCCTGTCATCTTCTGACATGTCGTTTTCTGCCATGGTAGCAATGAATCTAAGACCCAGGTCTGTCCAGGGCATTCCTGTAATTGGACACTTCAGTGGCCTCTGGCCACCTACATGCCAGGCTGGGAGATAGGGTTCTTTATGCCATGGCCTCTTTCACTCCTCATCTCTCATTTAATCTCCAAAAATGCAAAATCACTTGGAGTTCCTAGCCATCCCTTCTCCTGGCATCACACCTTCCCATGCCTCTCTGCCCCAGGCAGTTCCTCTTCTTTCTGCCTGGAATATACCTCCCCCTGGTTGGTGCCTTCCACAAGCCCCATTTAGAACATCATTTCCCCCAGGAAACCTTCTCTCCCCGCTTTTGTGTTCCCACTCTGTGCTCTGACAGCATCTTGAGTGTCCTTTCACAGTGAAACCCACCACCTTTTATGAAAAGTACAAGTGTAATATCTTCTTCCCAGTCTCAGTACAAGCTCCTCATGATCAGAAACCATTTATTTGTAGTTCACATAATCTCCAGTGCCAAGAATATTGTAGGCATATGTAGATGTTTAATAAATTATTGAACTGAAAGACAGGAAATATGAAATATAACTTTAGAAGAGTTAAGAGACTTGAAAAACAGACACCTGTATAAAACATTTGCTATAATTTGCTACTGGTAAGATCTTTAGACTTGAAAGAGAAAGAGTCAGAATATGTTTAGTTTGTAGTCATCTAGAAGAACAGGTTATAGTCCAGCAGATTATTGTTTTTATCTCTTGCCTTTGCTTCTTCTGAATGGAAGAGAGAGCAGGACATAAGAAGCATTGGTCCATCAGACAATGAACTGCCCAACTGTATTGCCATATGAACTAACACCCTCCCCTCTCAGTTATTCCTAATGGCACATTTTTATTTGTAAAGCTTTATAGCCTTTGCTCTATTCTTTCTCTATCCTTTCCTTTCATGTGTTGAATCATTATTAGTCATATACTAAATGATGTCTGCTCTTAAAACCAAGAGACCAGAGGTTAAACAAACTCAATTAGAAATGAGAAATGCACGTTTCTGTGTGCTTCTTAATAGTGCAGAGCTTCTCCTTACTGCTCTCAGCCTCCAGAATATAAGCTGTTATATAATTTTTTAAGCTAAGAGCGTATCAGAGCTCAGATCATGTAGTGGTGATAAAGAAATGCTGGTGGATTTAGTAGCCATTTTCTTCTTGGAGGGGCTGGGGCTGAGAAAAAAACTGAATCTGGCTTGATTAAGTGAAATGTCTTCCTATAATAATGAAGAATAGATAATATGTTCTAAATAGGGTGACCTGTGCAGAGCACCAAGTGGCCTGTCTCCATTGAAGAAGCAGAGAGATCACAGTGAAGATGGCTTTGAGATCAGCATTCCCTGATTTCACCGCCAGGGAATTTCAGTCTGTTCCCTGTGAAATTCATTCTCTTGCTCTGTTCATTCTCACTCTTCTGTTCTGTGCCTGGTCACAGACTAAATAACAGAGGGAAATTACGTGAAGTCTTTAAGAGATGAAAGACCAGAAGATGTTAGAGAACTCTGTGATCAGTCTTCTCAATATCTTTCTTAGTAAAGCGATGTTTGTTAATATTTAAAAATTATATGTCTCTCTCCTCAGCTTTTCAAGTAGCTCTAGACTTGACAGTAGAAGGTAAAGCAGAACAAAAGCTGCGATCCTCAGAGGGCCAAGGCATTGAATTGAGCCTCTTAGACTAGCGTTGTTGAGTATGTTGAAATCTCAGAAGCTCGCCTACTGTATGCTTGGTGATAAGTCTGTTTTTGCTGTGCTTGGAATTACAGGGGTCTCTGGAGTATTATTACACAGATCATTACTCTTAACTCTCTAATACTGAAACTTTAGGAAAAAAAATTATGTATACCTAACTTAAGGGTTAGTTTACATATTATCTTATTGGTTGATGCTCCTACTGTGTTTCTGTATTATAGTGATTACTATACTACTCGGGCGGAGAAGGCAATGGTACCCCACTCCAGTGCTCTTGCCTGGAAAATCCCATGGACGGGGGAGCCTGGTAGGCTGCCGTCTATGGGGTCGCACAGAGTCGGACACGACTGAAGCGACTGCACTTTCACTTTTCACTTTCATGCATTGGAGAAGGCAATGGCAACCCACTCCAGTGTTCTTGCCTGGAGAATCCCAGGGACGGGGGAGCCTGGTGGGCTGCCGTCTATGGGGTCGCACAGAGTTGGACACGACTGAAGCGACTTAGCAGCAGCAGCAGCATACTACTCTGGTCCCAAGGAGGTGTGGCATGTAGATATAGTTTCTGCTTTATCCTGTTTAATTCTAGATTTAGATACATCTCTATAGTTCGGAATTGAAGCCGACATTAACCAGGTTCTGCAAGTACACATTTATTATTAGGCTGTTACCTTAATATAAGAAGAAATGATTGTGTAAAGATCTCCCATGAGAATAGGTGTGTACGAAATACCCTAAATTGCAGGACACAGCTGCTAAGCAATAAACAAGGACTGAATGGAAATTTGCTTCTGTTGTAGTTAATTTGGAACATTAAATGGAATTTGGCTTTAAGATCACTAAATCCTGGCCTCCTTCTATGTGATGGAAAATGTTGCTTGGTAACTTGTTTTTTTTTTCTTCCACAATGCCACTTTAAATTAGCATTCCAAAGGGTTTGGAAGTATGGATTGTATTCATGTGACTTTCTTGAAATAACGAGGCTCTAACCAAAGTAGCATAAATAGTCATCTATTGTTACCTGAGTGTATATAAGACAAAGAATAATGGTAAGGTGGAGTCAAAGCTAATCTTCTGTCAGAGAAACGTTCATTTTTATCATGAAGAGTTTGTTGCCATGTGGTGAGATTGTGTGATTTATGTATATCTTTCATTCTGAAAGCATTTGAGCTTCCTATTTAGAATTTGTGCATGTTTGAAATTCAGACCCATTTTCGCTGAGTCATAGGAGCCATCATTAAAGCTAAGGATAGGAGTAGCTGATATTCCTTAATGGAAGAAATATGCTATTTGTTCATCTTTTTGAGCTCTAATAATCCTCATAGTTACAGGTCAAATAACTTTGAAGTTAGGTTAAAAATTTAGCCATGTTGGTCAGATGATAATCTGTATACCATTGCTCACACTGATGTTTTGTGTATTTGTTTCTTTTTAGAATCGTGATACATGATTTGGGCTTTTGATCCTTTTTTATTTATATCCTTATGTATATAAATTTACATATATATTTTTATTATATTTACATTAGACATGTAGTATATATAACATATATATTAAATTTATATGTGTAAATTTACAGATATGTAAATTTAATATATGTGAATTTGCACATAAATGTAAAATTTATGCAAATATACAAATGACTCCATATTTATATGTATGCATGTGTGTATATATAGTGTATATACAAAATCTTGTATATGTTACAGTTGGTAGATCAACACATGCCTGGCTGTAATTGGAAAACCATTTACAGTGCTGTATTTCATCTTAAGAAAAGAAAGAAAGTGAAGTCGCTCAGTTGTGTCCGACTCTTTGCAACCCCATAGACTGTAACCTACCAGGCTCCTCTGTCCATGGGATTCTCTAGGCAAGAATACTGGAGTGGGTTGCTATTTCCTTCTCCAGGGATCTTCCTGACCCAGGGATCCAACCCGGGTCTCCAGCATTGTAGGCAGACACTTTACCGTCTGAGCCACCAAGGAAGCCTTTGATCTTAGCTGACTTATATAGTGAGCATGGGCTTTATCAGGGGTTGATTAGGTTTGTTCAGTGGTATTTGGCCTAACAAACGTGAAAGTGAAGTGAAAGTTGCTCAGTCGTGTCCAACTCTTTGCACCCCCATGGACTATACAGTCCATGGAATTCTCCAGGCCAGAATACTCGAGTGGGTAGCCATTCCCTTCTCCAGGGGATCTTCCCAACCCAGGGATCGAACCTAGGTCTCTCACATTGCAGGCAGATTCTTTACCAGCTGAGTCACAAGGGAAGCTGCCTAACAAAGTGAACTTGTTTAGTAAAGGAAATATTTGTAAAGTATATTTTCCTACTTGGATCTCTTCGCCCCATAATTGTGTTTTCTTCCTGTAAACTGAATCCTTGAGTCTAAGCACGTATGGCTGAGAAAGAGCCAGGGCTGGGGAGTTGGAGGCAAGGTTGAGAGTGTAAGAGGGTAGTCAGGGGAGTGGGTCAGGCCTCTGTGAGCAGCAGGGATCCGCAGTAGGTGAGTGAAACTGGGCAGCAGGCAGAAATCGGGGGCCCGGGAATGTTGGAGTTTGGTGGGAGTGATGTGAGAAGAGGGCACATGAGGGAAAGATTAAAAAGTCAAGGTCACATCGGGAATCAGCTGACAGAACCCGAAAGGGCTCAGAGCCCACCTGGCCGGCTGCTGTGGGCCATCGGAATAGAAGCTCCTGCCTGTTTCTGTGCCAGTTGTGCTCTGGCCCGGAAGCTTCCTGGGCATTCCCTGTCAGGGTGGGAACCAGGCGGGGGCGTGGCCCGCAGAACCCACTTGCAAAAGCAGGTCAAGGGTGTGTCTGCCTGAAAGGGAAAGGGAGGTGGCCCGGGAGCGTCCTGACACCTCCAAGAGGGAGGCTAAGGAGTGGCAACACAGGCGGAGCCAGCACTTTGCTGAGCTTGTGTTTCCGTGACTCACGGCCCTGGTTGTAACACACCAGTCTTTCGGGCAGTAAAGCCGCCAGGCCAGACTGGGGAATGAGTCAAGGGCCCTGTCCAGAGGACCAGCAAACCTTTTCCTTCTTGGTGGGGTATCACAGCTCTGTTCTCATGTTCCTCTGCCCATGAACCCAGAAGGTGGTGTAGAAGAGCTTCTGTAAAGGGGATACAGAGAGAGCTTTCAGTGTAGAAGCTGCTGTGTAGTTTACATTCTGTATAAAAATTTCAGTTCTCTTTTGTGGGTTTTTTGTGGCCCCCTCCCCACCAAAAGTAAGTCTGTTTGCAGAGGAGTGTCTTGGAATAAATAATATAAATGAAGATTAACCCATGAGAAAAGTGTGGCTTGTGATTGTGTAAATAGTTTTGCTTTATATTTACATATATACATTTAGATATTTTATAAATATTTAAAGGCATGCATATAGAATAAACACATATATCTATATGAAAATTTATACTGGGTAGGAGTTTCTGTTAATTACTGTTTTAACTCAGCGTTTGGTCCTTTTTTTAGACATAAGAACAAAATTACTTTGTTTTTATTTTTACTTATATTATGAAATTAGATCAATTTATAGGAAAGAAGAACTAATTAACCTTACAATCTCATTATATCTTCAAACTCATTTCTAACTATGGGTCTATTTGTCAATATATTTAGTTTTTAACGAATTATTTTTCTTTATATATTAGATGTAATGATATGATTCACTTCGTATTTATTTTTAATAGCATTAGTATATGGTGATGTAACATTGTGATTATAACTCTCTAATTCTTGACCATTTGGGTCAATAATATTTTTATTTTTCATTATTGAAAATATAGCCTGGGTAAACATTTTAAGACAAATTATCTTTGTGTTGTTTCCTTGAGGCATTTTCCCCAAAGTGAGATTAACAAGCCAAAGGGCAGGAACGACTTGATAGCTTCTGTTACATGTTGCCAGATTGTTTTCTAGAAAGATGGAGCTCATTTGCAGGGACACTATCAATGTATAATGCACAGTGCCAGTTTCAGATAGCTTAGACAGTCTAAGCACACATGAGAAGTATAATTACATTTCTACCCTGAGGCCTTGCTGTATAGATAGCTCTCATAAGTAAACTCAATATGTGAACTTTGAAATTATCGAATTAATATAAGTATAGAGCTAATTTGCTTTTTAGAGTGTGGAGCCCTGGAGGGGGCTTTGGGGCTGGAGAGCATGCTGTGTCGAGGTGGTGCCCCCTTTTGGACAAGTGTGGTACTGCGATCCCACACTGTGAGACTGTCAAGGCCAGAACCAAAGGGGGACAACAGACCCCAGTGTTCCTCACAGTGAGGTCCTCAGGCTTGTGAGGAGGCCTGCAGGGCTTCGTGGAGGCTGGGGGAGGGGGGCATTCTGCAGTCCATGCAGCCAAGAAGAGGGCATGGCCATTGGGAAGGCCTAGGCCATGAGTCCCTGAACTGCGCATGTCCCACAGCCTTCCTCATTGAAACTGTCAACTTAGGGGTGTTGGGGGCATTGTTTTGGCGTCACTCTGGCAGTATTTTTAATTTTATAATGGAAGCCGATGGAGATTACAGATTCTGAAGAAATTTGTTCATCTGTGGGGAGCGAGCTCCGCCTGTGGCAAAGGTCATGAGGAAGGAGGCTTGGCATACGCAAAGGCGGGATCAAGCCTCAGGAGTCTCCCTGGAAATTCTCGAGCATCTACCCCCAAAACCAGAGTCTGCCTACTTTATGCTTTGTGCTTTCACCTACACCTCTGACTTTACGGGGGGCTGTCCCCCACTACCTCTCTGAAAAAAGAGTTAGCTTACAGCTCCAGTTAATAATTCCTGGGTGTGACAGTGTTTAACCTACAAACTCCTTTGGAAATCCTCTAGCCTGCCTGAATAGGTTTTTCCGGCCACATGTGATTGTTCAGAGCCTCCCAACTGAGAGGCAGATGTTCTAAACTGTCTAAACACAGATTCCTTTGAGTAGTTAAAAGATCGATTAGAAATTGTATTGGTGAAGGGTTTTTCACTTACTGGGCCAGTGTTTGCTGCTAAGTCTCCATACTCCTTACCTACTGTGTCCTTGGCAGTGTATTGATTGATATAATGGGTGTATAGAAATGTAAGTAGTAGCTCAATGTTTGTAACCTTGGACCCTTGAGTTAATTCTTTTCTTGATTGAGCCCACCTCACCTTTGCCCTATAGGAATGCAGCTTTGTCCAATGCTTTTTTGGAGGCTGGTGCCTGACTTTGGAATAAATCACCTTTAGAGAAAGATAAGTTTCTTAAAATGTTAACAGGCCTCCTGGCCAGAAGATGATGTAATTCACCTGAACTTTTGCATATGATAAAGTTTGAAAGCCTGGCTTCGATTAGGACCAGGAACTGCTGTCCTTGCATGACTCCACCCCTTCCCCCATTATCCTCTATGCACAACTTAAGGTATAAAAACTACTTTGGAAAATAAACCGCGGGCCTTGTTCACCGAAACTTGGTCTCCCCATGTCGTTCTTTCTCTTACCTTCTGGCTGAATTGTTCAGCCTCTTTTCTTCATTGAATTTTCCTACTGAGCTATCTCATCCTATTACTCTTTATATCTTTGATAAAATATTTAAATAAATAGGTCGCCGACGCCGTCCCCGCTTCCAATACCCTGGATCAGCCGGGGCTGGTCCCCGGCATTCATCCATAAGGATAACTAGCCTAGTCTATAAATGTTCTTTTACTCTGCTTCAGAAAGGGGAAAATCTTAGACTTTTCCCTGAGAAATAAATTTCCCTCCTTGCTCACGCCTGCTGACATAGCCTTGTGCTTTTGCCAGTTTCTGCAGTGACTTGCAGAAATTCTAGAACCTAAATACCAGAACACGTAACAGCATGTCCTAGAACTGGGCTGGGAGGGTAAGACCGAAGTGAAACATATTCCACAGAGCATGTGGTTCAGAAAGGCTAAAAGGAACAACTTAAAGTCATTGATAAAATGCTTGAGAATTAACATGTGTATACATTTTAAAGGAAGTGAATTGAATGGATATTTATCTTAGAAATTCCAAGTCATAAAGTTTAATGGAAGCTGAGATATAAAATTGTTTTAATTTTCAGGTACCAAAGTAGAAGTTAAGTATTGATGGGCGGAGAGAGGTGGTAAGCGTTAAAAGGCCAGCAGTTAGGGAGAGATACACCTAGACTGTCACATAAGATTGTTTATTTTTGAGTTTTCAGTGCTTTTTTTCTCTTTTGGTGGTACATATAAATATATAAAACAAACTCTGCCATCTTTATCATGTTTAGTCAGTGGCATTAACTACATTCACAATGTTGTGTACCCATCACTATTATTTTCAAAACTTTTTCATTACCCCAAACAGAAGCCCTATGCTTTAGGGATTTATTTTGTAATTGGTTATCTCACAAATTTTTTTCTGGCTTAAAAAAATACACAATTCAAACTCTTCATGCTTAAAATTTCAACATATGGCACATGTTAGGGGATTCTTCTAGGTATGTGCCTCATGGTCATCAGTTTCCTCTCCTCCTTCCTATTGATGCATGCTTTGCTGAAGATGGTGCCAATCAAGAAGGGCAGGGAGGGTTGTTGTTCTGTCGGGGGCATGTGAGGAGCTGCATTCTGCAGCTGAAAGCTTCAAATCAATGCTGTTTGTAGGAGAGCAGTGGTAGTCCTGCTTATTTAATGTATTTTAAACTTTAAAAGCCCTATTATGTTCTTGACAGCTTAAAAAAAATTCAGAACTTGTTCTGCTTTGAACACAACAGCTATTACTATTTTTGTGTATTATTTTTAGTCTTTTTTCACTTTCATGTTTTTAAGGTAGTTGATCATGATGAGTCTAATTGTATACAATTAACTAATTTTTTCATTTAACATATCACTTAACAGTTTTTTTTTTTTTTTTTTTTAATTTTTGTTCAGTAGTCTTCATAATAATAGGCCCAGGAATGTATGGAGCTTAATTTACACAACCATGTTACTTTCTTTGACATTTAGGTTGCCAAACATGTGTAACTATGATAAACGAACAACTTCAAACATCTTCCTTCTGTAGTTTTTAACCCCTTCATTTTATTCTCATGAGAGGGAGATGCAGAAGGCTCACATATCTTTTTTTCCCAAACTTTAAGCTTTTTATTTTGTATTGGGATGCAGCTGATTAACAGTGTTGTTGTTTCAGGTGAACAGTGAAGGGACTCAGCAGCACACATACATATATCCATTCTCCCCTACCCCGCCCTCCCCTCCAGGCTGCCGCATGACACTGAGCAAAGTTCCACATGCTATACAGTAGGTCCTTGTTGGTTATCCCTTTTGAATATAGCAGTTGCTCACATATATTTTATTAGGGGTCATGGCTCTTGCATTTTCCATGAAGATTTGGTACAATCAGCAGTGGTATGTTTTTTTTTTTGTAAGCTATGATAAACATCAGATGGATGACACATACTTGATTTGGTTACAGGTTGTGAAAATCTTAGAGAAGCATGACCCCTTGAAGAACACCCAAGCAAAATACGGGTCCATCCCTCCAGATGAGGCCAGTGCTGTCCAGAACTATGTAGAGCACATGCTCTTTTTGCTGATTGAGGAGCAAGCCAGGGATGCTGCCATGGGGCCAATCCTGGAATTTGTGGTCTCTGAGAACATCATGGAGAAGCTCTTCCTTTGGAGCTTGAGGCGGGAGTTTACCGATGAGACGAAAATGGAGCAGCTCAAGATGTATGAGATGCTGATCACCCAGTCCCACCAGCCTCTGCTGCACCACAAGCCCATTCTGAAGCCCCTGATGATGTTGCTGAGCTCTTGTTCAGGAACAACCACCCCCACCGTGGAGGGGAAGCTGGTGGTCCTGCTCAATCAGCTCTGTTCCATTCTTGCCAAAGATCCATCCATCCTGGAACTCTTCTTCCACACTAGTGAGGACCAAGGGGCCGCGAACTTCCTCATCTTCTCCCTTCTGATCCCCTTCATTCACCGGGAGGGGACCGTGGGCCAGCAGGCCCGGGACGCCTTGCTCTTCATCATGTCTCTGTCTGCCGAGAACAGTGTCGTGGCTCATCACATCGTGGAGAACACCTACTTTTGTCCAGTAAGTCCTTCTTGTTGGCCCACTTCCTCCCGCTCTTCTCCTCTCTTGGGCTGATGATAAATAATTTTTAAAAAGCTTCTTTAGATTGTTATTTGCATCTCTTTTGTGCTGAAAATCTTGTTTCTTGTTTTTTTATTTTTGTGATTGTTATTTGTTCCTTTTTGGTTGTGCTGTGTGGCATGTGGTATCATAGTTCTCCAACCAGGGATCAAACCCTTGCATTGGAAGCACAGAGGCTTAATGGATATTTTCCCTTTTTTTTTTTCCCAGCAAACTGTTCTTGGCAGCTTCTATGGAAGGATGTCTAGAGGAGATATTTTGGAGGGAGGAGCGGAATTTAAGTTGAGATGCCCTATGGCTGAGCAATGTCAGCTTGAAATAAGCCAATAGAGGAAACTATATGTGTTACTGTTGGGTTAGGAGCTGTTTTGTTTTTTCTAAGAGTATCTCCTGAGTAATTGGTAAAACCTGCTCATCTTATATTCTTAGCTTTTTGGATTGGTTTTGAGCCAATGAGTCATGGCATATGGTCAGACACTTCACAGTGGGCTTCACAAATTAATTTGTTTCCCAGCAAGATAATGACCAAAATTGTAAATCCAAACCACTGATTCTATTTTAAAAGGAGAAATACATATTTACAGTTTGAAGTAGCAAGAAGTCCTTTACTCTGTATCGTTTCTTAAGCGTAGGTTGCTGAGCAATAGAGAGTAAGGCCTTATGTGGATGCCTGAGGAGTCAGGCCCAGTCATAGGCCTGGAAAATAATAGGGACTGTCTGAAGCTCTCACAAAGCTGTACACCTCTGATTGCTTTCTGCTGTTAGGGTCACCTTGGGAAGGGGTATTTAAACATATTTATAGGTTTGTAGAGTTCCATAGAATAGCCATGAGAAATACAAAAGCCTTCTTAAGTAAACAATGCAAAGAAATAGAGGAAGACAATAGAATGAGAAAGACTAGAGACCTCTTCAAGAAAATTAGAGATATCAAGGGAACATTTCTTGCAAAGATGGGCTCAATAAAGGACTGAAATGGTAGGGACCTAACAGAAGCAGAAGATATTAAGAAGAGGTGGCAAGAATACATGGAAGAACTGTATAAGAAAGATCTTAATGACCCGGATAACTACGATGATGTGGTCGCTTACCTAGAGCTGGACATCCTGGAATGTGAAGTCAAGTGGGCCTTCGGAAGCATCACTATGAACAAAGCTAGTGGAGGTGATGAAATTCCAGCTGAGCTATTTCAAATGCTGCAAGATGATGCTGTGAAAGTGCTGTACTCAATATGCCAGCAAATTTGGAAAACTCAACAATGGTCACAGGCCTGGAAAAGTTCAGTTTTCATTCCAGTTCCAAAGAAGGGCAATTCCAAAGAATGTTTGAACTACCGTACAATTGCACTCATTTCACATGTTAGTAAGGTTATGCTCAAAATCCTTCAAGCTAGGCTTCAGCAGAATGCGAACTGAAAACTTCCAGATGTACAAGTTGGATTTAGAAAAGGCAGTGGAACCAGAGATTAAGTGGTGAAAATCCACTGGATCATTGAAAAAGCAAAGGAATTCCAGAAGAATATCTACTTCTGCTTCATTGACTGTGCTAAAGCCTTTGACCTTGTGGATCGCAACAAACTATGGAAAATTCTTAAAGCCATGGAAATAGCAGACCACCTTACCTGCCTCCTATAAAACCTGTGTGCAGGTCAAGAAGCAACAGTTAGAATCAGACATGGAACAATAGACTGGTTCAAAATTGAGAAAGGAGTACGTCAAGGTTATATATTGTCACACTGCTTATTTAACTTAAATGCAGGGTGCTGCTGCTAAGTCACTTCAGTCGTGTCCGACTGTGTGTGACCCCATAGATGGCAGCCCACCAGGCTGCCCCATCCCTGGGACTCTCCAGGCAAGAACACTGGAATGGGTTGCCATTTCCTTCTCCAATGCATGAAAGTGAAAAGTGAAAAGGAAGTCACTCAGTCGTGTCCGACTCTTCGTGACCCCATGGACTGCAGCCCACCAGACTCCTCCGTCCATGGGATTTTCCAGGCAAGAGTACTGGAGTGGGGTGCCATCGCCTTCTCTGTATATGCAGGGTACATTATGTGAAATACCAGGCTGGATGAGTCGCAGGCTGGAATCAAGATTTCTGGGAGATATATCAACAACCTCAGCTATGCAGATGACACTACCCTTATGGCAGAAAGAGAAAACAAACTAAAGAGCCTCTTGATGAAGGTGAAAGAGGAGAGTGAAAAGGCTGGCTTAAAACTCAACATTCAAAAAAAACTAAGATCACGGCATCTGGTTCCATTATTTCCTGGCAAATAGATGGGGAAACAATGGAAACAGTGGCAGATTTTCTCTTCTTGGGCTCCAAAATCCCAGCAGATGATGACCACAGCCATGAAATTAAAAGACACTTATTCCTCGGAAGAAAAGCTATGATCAACTTAGACAGCATATTAAAAAGCAGAGATGTCACTTTGTTGACAAAGGTCCATATTGTCAAAGCTATGGTTTTTCCAGTAGTCACGTATAGATGTGAGAGTTGGACCATAAAGAAGGCTGAGTGCCAAAGAATTGATGCTTTTGAACTGTGGTGTTGGAGAAGACTCTTGAGAGTCCCTAGGATAGCAAGGAGATCCAACCAGTCATCCCTAAAGGAAATCAGTCTTGAATATTCATTGGAAGGACTGATGCTGAAGCTGAAGCTCCAATACTTTGGCCACTTGATGTGAAGAGCCGACTCATTGGAAAAGACCCTGATGTTGGGAAAGATTGAGGGCAAGAGGAGAAGGGGGCAACAGAGGATGAGAGGTTGGATGGCATCACCGATTCAACGGACATGAGTTTGGGTATACTCTGGGAGATAGTGAAGGATAGGTAAGCCTGGTGTGCTGTAGTCCATTGGGGTCACAAAGAGTAGGACACGACTTAGGGACTGAACCACAGAGCTCCTGTTTTGTAAGATGTTGAGCAATGGCTATTTTTACTTTCCTAACGCAGTGAACATCTCCAGTTTATTCCCATTATGTGTTCTTTTTACTGATCATCTCATTGTGTTTCTCTATAAACTGTATTGCCATGAACATGCCTGATTTTGCCAGAATAGTGTGTAAGACCATTAGTGAGTTTTATAGGAACAGGCCAGGCAAATTGCCTTAAGTAGATTAGATTCATTGTTAATGAACACCATGTGGGTGGTTCTTGACCCAAAGCAAGGGTATTTAGAAATGTATGTGGGGCGTGTTTGGTTGTCGGGCAACATGGGGGGCCTGGAAGGGAGGTCATCTGGCATTTAGTGTGCAGAGGCCAGGGACGCTTAATGTCCAGTAGTTTGTGGACTGGTCGCATACAGGAAAGAATTGCCTTGCCCCAGGTGCTAAGAGCCATGCTAGTGATTGGCATGCTGTACTTGGCTTTGAGGTTCAAGAGTAGTAATCTTCTTTATAATACTAAATTCCTGTCTTTATTAATAAACCAAACAAACTGAGGTCAACGAAGTGTCTGGTGAATCTTTATTTTAGGAGGAACAAATAAGTAAAAATTTTGAGAAATAGAGTTAAGTTCAGGGACCATATGTCTCTTCTGTTCTGGCTTCTGACCAACAGAATCAGAAATTGCAGAAAGCGTGTGTGTATGCTCAGTCACTCAGTCATGTCCAACTCTTTGTGGCCCCATGGACTGTAGCCTGCCAGGCTCCTCTGTCCATGAGATTTTCTAGGCAAGAATAGTGGAGTGGGTTGCCATTTCCCCCAAAGACTGAGAGTCAGATGGGAAGTAAAAAACTGATTCCATTCATCTGTGCCAGCATATTAAATCTCCTTTCCTTATTTTCTTCAACAGAATTATAAGCTAGATTATAAATTCTTTTAAAAGAACATATCTTTAGGCAAAAGTGTAACTTCTCACCCGGAATCTGAATGTCTGTATTAGTTTTCTTTAAAAAACAACAACAACAAAAAGCCAATTGATTAGAGTATAATTGCTTCACAATGTTGTGTTAGTTTCTGCTGTTCAATGAAGTGAGTCAGCTATATGAGTACATATATCCCCTCCCTCTTGAGCCTGCCTTGCACCTCCACCCTCATCCCACCCCTCTAGGTCACACGCAGCACTGAGCTGAGCTTCTTGTGCTATATACATCAGCTTCCTAGTAGCTGTGTTAGTTTTCTATTGCTGCTGTAACAAATTCCCAAAGCTATGGCTTTAAATAACACTGACGATTCTCTTACAGTAGTATCGTCTTACTATAGTCCAACAGGTCTTACTGGGCTAAACTTAGGATGTTGACAGGGCTTGCTCCTTTTTGGAGACTCTCACGGTGAGTCCTTTTCCTCACCGTCTCCAGCTTCCAGAGGCCACCCACATCCCTCCCCTCATGGCTTGCTCCTTCCTTTCCACAGTCAGCAGTATTACATCTCTCTCACCATCCTTTTGGAGTCATGGTTTCCCCTGACTCTGCTCCTCTGCCTCCCTCTTCCACTTCCACAAGAACCCTTGTAATTATGTTGTTTACCTGGATCATCCAGAATTTAAAGATTTAAGATCATCCCTGCTTAAAGATTAGCTAGTTAGCACCCCTAATTCCATCTGCATCCTTAATTTTCCTTTGCCATGGAACCTAATTTGTTCATGGACTCCGGAATTAGGATGTAGACAGCTTTGTGGGGGTTAGTCTGCTTCCCACAATTACCATATTCATTCAGTTTGGAGAGATCTTGGAGAAGTTTGATGAAGAACGCAGCATAGTCAGGATTCTTGTAGTTTAACCTGACCATGTACGTTTGGGAGCTGTTGAGGAAGCAGGGACACACATTAGGGTCTAGAAACCAGAGTGATAGGAATGAGAATATAAGAGAGGCGCTGGATCTGAGCAGTGATGTGAAGGCAGAGGCTGACCAAACAAGGGACTTTTTCACGAGGGGGCTGTGCAGAGGTTTGGAGTTTGGCTTGCTTGAATTGTTTTGGGTAGTTCTGCTGTCCAAGAAGGAGTGCAGGTATTGAAACAAATCACAATATTTGGGCAGTTCACTCAGTCAGTATCTACAGGGCAATTTCAAAAAGGTACTGTTTTCAAAAGCATCACAATTCTAAAGTCTCTTGAAGAAATCTAACAAATATGTAAAAGGCTTTTATAAGGAAAATTATGGAACTTTATTGAAGGGCATAAAATAAGACAGAAATAGATGGAAAGCCCTGCAGTTTGTAGATATTGTGTAGATAATGCTTTTCTGCAAATCAATCTGTGAAGTTAACACAATTTATGTTTTACAACTTTTTATTGTGGAAAAAAGCACAATACAGAAATGGAACAGATACAGAGATTTGAAAGCATACTAAAAGGAACATCATATATTGCTTAAATTCAAAGTTAATATGTGTCATACTTTGGTATACTTTATTTGTATACCAAATATATTTGTATATTTGTTTTGTATCTTTATTTGTTTTTGCTGTTGCAGGAGAAGGCAATGGCACCCCACTCCAGTACTCTTGCCTGGAAAATCCCATGGACAGAGGAGCCTGGTAGGCTGTAGTTCATGGGGTCTCTAAGAGTCGGACACGACTGAGCGACTTCACTTTCACTTTGAAATTAAATTATAGATATCAATTATTTTAATATGTATCTCCTACAAATAAGGACATGCTCCTACGCAATCACAATACTGTTATTATACCTAAGAAAATTGTACAGTAGTTTTATAATGTGATCTAATACCCAGTTTCCCACTTATGCCGCAAATTACTTTTACAGATTCCCCCCCCTCACCCTAAACCAGAGTCCAGTACAAGGTGCATTTCTGACTGTTGTGTATCTCTATGCTATGCTAAGTCACTTCAGTCATGTCCGACTCTGTGCGACCCCATAGACGGCAGCCCACCAGGCTCCCCCGTCCCTGGGATTCTCCAGGCAAGAACACTGGAGTGGCTTGCCATTTCCTTCTCCAGTCTCTAGTCTCTGTTAATTCTCAACAGGTTGCTGCTTTTATCCTCGTGGTGGTGACTTTGTAAGAGTTCAGCCATTATCTTTAGAACACCCCATGTTCCAGGTTTGTTTCTTTGTGTAGTTTGACTGGTCCCTATCACTGGTATTTCCTGAAAATCGGGAGTTGGGTATAAACGCCTGGTTAAATCAGGTTAAGTACCTTTCGTAAGAATACTTTATAGGTGATGCCGTACACGACAAGAAGCACATGTTAGGTTGCACCACTGTTCGTGAGACCAGAGGTGGTCACTCGGTTGTTTAAGGCAGTGATCCTTCGATCCCTGTGTTGTAAAGATAAAACTTCCCCTTTGTAAATTGTAAGGTATAATTGGTGAGATGGTAACGTGACTTAAAATCCCAGTAGAGTTTTCGAAGGAACATGGCAAACTGATGCTAAATATCATATGCATGCATGCTAAGTTGCTTCAGTCATGTCCAACTCTTTGCGACCCAGTGGATAGTAGCCCACCAGGCTCCTCTGTCCTTGGTTTTCTCCAGGCAAGAATAGTGGAGGGGGTGTCCATTCCCTCCTCCAGGGGGTCTTCCTGACCCAGGGATTGAACCCAAGTCTCTTATGTCTCCTGCATTGGCAGGCGGGTTCTTTACCACTTGTGCTACCTGGGAATAGCTGAAATAATTATACGAATAATGATAACAGTAATATATTTGTTGAGAGCTAACTATATGCCGGCCACTATTCTTAGTGCTTTATATGTATTAATTCACTGAATTCTCACAACTATTGGAACCAGTGTTATTCTCCTTTAATACATGAAGAAATCTGATGTAAATTCATACAAGGCCACGTGGCTAGTAAGAGAGCAGGTTAGGATTTGAACTGGGGCAGTCTGACTCAGTGACCCATATGCTTAACCCCTATCTTGTACATAAGTGATAAAATATTAAGACTTTCTATAAAGCAGTAATCATAAAGAAAAGATTAAAGAACAAAAACAACACCCACAGATCAAACCTGCATCTCTTACATCTCCTGCATTGGCAGGTGGGTCCTTGCCACCTGGGAAGCCCATTTTGTTACACGCGTATTTGCAAGTGGTTGGTACCCAAATTATATAAAAGTATTTGTAATACTACACATTAGTAAGAAAACGATGAGACGTGTGCGAAGGATATGAACCAACAGTTCCCAGAAGACCCCAAATCTGATACATATTAAAATATGCTCATCTTCCTTGTGTGTGTAGCATCAAATAAACACAAATGAACTTACAGTGAGACAGTAGGTAACGGCATCAGAGTGGCTAACCGTTAGACATCCAATAACACCACGTTGGTACAATAACTCAAGAAAGCAGTATGGCAGTATTGCCCTGAGGGCTCAGCTGGTGAAGAATCTGCCTGCAATGCAGGAGACCTGGGTTCAACTCCTGGGTTGGGAAGATCCTCTGGAGAAGGGAAAGGCTACCCACTCCAGTATTCTGGCCTAGAGAATTCCATGGACTGTATAGTCCATGTGGTCACAAAGAGTCAGACACGACTGAGCGACTTTCACTTTCAATGAAATTGAGTGTTTGCGTGCCGTGTAGCCCTGCATCTTCACTTCTAGGTCTCTCCCCTAGGGAAGCCTGCCACATGTTTACAAGGGTACATGCACAGAGGTATTCTGTGGAATAGTGATTTGAAGAAGAGAGAAAGAGAAAGAAGAAAAAGATAAATAAAATGGTACATATGATGTCGATGGAATACTCCTCAGCATTCAGAATGAATAAATCACTGAGCATTATTCCACTGCCTCTATATTTATCTATCTACCACATCTTTTTTATCTGTTCAATTCTTGAAGGACACTTAGGCTGCTTCCATAGGTTGGCTATTATAAATAGTGCTGCAGTGAACATTGGGTGTATGTATCTTTTTGAATTAGTGTTTTGTTTTCCTTGTATAAAAATGGAGTGAAATTTTGCCATTTGAAATAGCATGGAGGGACCTGGGTGGTATTAGGGTTAGGAAATAAATAAGAGACAGACACCTACTGTGTATAGTCACTTGTGTGTGGAACCTAAATGTGACGAACGAGAAACAGACTCACAGATGTGGAGAACAAGCTAGTGTTCATCAGAGGGGAGAGGGGCTAGGACCAGGGCAAGGCAGGGCGAAAGGCATAGACTACTCGGTGTAAGTAAGTTACAAGGGTGTTATGCACAGCATAGGAAATACAGTCGGTATTTTATAATAATTTTGAATGGAGTCTAATGTATAAAAATATCAAGTTACTATGTTGAGTTATGTTGAAACTAATAATAAGTCAACTGTACACGTGTGCTAAGTCACTTCAGTCGTGTCCGACTCTTTGCAACCCTGTGGACTGTAGCCTGCCAGGCTCCTCTGTCCTTGGAATTCTCCAGGCAGGAATACTGGAGTGAGTTGCCATGCCCTCCTCGAGGGGATCTTCCCGACCAGAGATTGTACCTGTGTCTCCCGTGGCTCCTGCATTGCAGGAGGATTCTTTTATCGCTGAGCCACTGCAGAAGGCAAGTCAACTGTATTTCAATAAAAAATAATTAGATTTCACATTTATTAGCATGTAACTGCACCTATATGTGTGAACACCAATGAACCTAAAAACAAAAAGCATAAAATCTAAAAACATAAAAAAGTAAGTAGCCAAATGTTCCATATAGTATGTTAACATTTACATAAAATTTATGTAACCTTTTAAGACAACATCTTTGTACTGTTTTTTTGATACATATGAATATAGTAGAAGTACAGAAGCACTCACAGAAATAATACATATTAAGCTCAGGACTGTGGTTACTTTTGGGTGCAAAGGAAAGGGAAGAGATGATAATGAGATTGGAATAGGGTTTAGCTCTACTTGTAATGTTTTGTTTTTTGAAAAATAAAGAGCACTCTGAAGAAATTACGACAAAACAAAATCTGTTAAATCTTGGGGATGATTTTCTGTTTTTTTTTTTACATGTTTGTAATATGTCATATTTAAAAAATTTAAGCATGTTAGGACTAGAATGGAGCATATTTTTAGTGTTTAAATTTCCACTAAGTTCTAGGTAGATTTCACTGCGTAGTTGTTGCTTTTATAAAACACGTTTTAAACACTGTATACAGTTCATTAAAATTGGAGGAAAAGCATCTCCAGCTGACCTTATTTGCTAGAATGGAACACAGAGCTTCGTTGTGTTAAGTTGCCCCTTACGATAGAGCCCATAATCTCATGTGTTCCCAGTTTTCTATAATTACATCTGACAACATAATTAAAAAAAAAAAGACCTCTTATGTTGAAGATAAAAGCATACTCTATTAACCACCTGGCTAAGGACCACAATGACAAAAAGCTTTTTCTAATTAGTATGATTGTCAAAGTGTGTTAGCATCAGGCTCTGGGACGAGTAATGGCTCTTTAAGGAAACTGGGCCACTTTTGGAAACTTTTGTTCTGTGGTTTATAGGAAGAGCTTGCTGGTTCTGTCTTTTGTCTTAGGATGTGTTTTCCCAAGAAAAGAAAGATAATAAGGATACTCTAGGGAAGAATTTAGTGCCCGCAAATGGTTGGGGACTCTGTGACCCTTGCTTCTTATGGTTTTTAAAAACCAAGTATTGATGATTAAGCCCTTGTCACTTGTTGGCAGAAATTGAAAACAGCCTATACGTACATTTGGAAATGCACTTTGAAATAAGCAAGCTTTAGGTACACAGCCGCAGGTAGAAAGTTATTTATCCCATATCTAAAATTTATGAGGCTTTTTATTTTGGCATGTTGTCGCAAATGGTCCCTACCAGGTGACTTGCTGCTAGCTTCAGACTAAAGCCATCTGCCGACAGTCTTCTCTGCTCCTGCTGAAATTAGCTGGGTACTATTAGATGTTTAAAGTTAAAGGGGAACCTTTCCTGATGGCTCACTGCTGTGTGCTCGTCATTTTTTTCCCCCTCCATTGGAAACATTGCTTTGTATAAACCATGATGTCCACTTCTTTACATGCATGATTTCTTCTAATTGTTGCAACAACGCAGGGAAGAAACTGAACTTTGGAGGGCTTTAACAACTGCCTGTAAGTGGCAAAGTCAGAGCCATGTTAGTCTGATACTGAAACCCAGGGTCTCGGCAGTTACCATGCTGTACTGTACTGCTGGCAGGGAAGTAGTTTGCTTTTCTAATTGTTGGTCATCTTTAGGGTTTTACATGGTCGTTCATTTTTTTTAAGACTTGAGAAAAGATAAATTAAAACTATTGGGTTGTAGGACTTCGCTGGTGATCCAGTGCAGGGGATCGGGTTTGATCCCTGGTCAGGGAGCTAAGATCGTGCATACCACACAGCACAACCCAAAAAAATGGGGCTGGGGTGGGGTGGTGGTGTTCATATGTTGGGGATAAGTATAATGTTTGACAGTTACTTTTTGGTGGTCAGGATTAATAAAAGGCTAAAAGAATGGATGAGCATTTAAAAATATTAACTGTTGAATGTCAACATATATTTTGAATTTTGAAGTTAAAATTGTCTTAGATTGTACCATCAAACTCTTGGAAAAATTATCTGCAAACCTGTTGTTGCCTCTCCTTTCTCTTCTTCCTGTTCCCGTAATATTCCCTGCATTGTTTCTTTGAATGAGGGAGTGAATAAAGGTCAGCAGGAAGTAGTCACCAGTAGTAACAGTCCTTCTTGCATTTGTGGTTGATCAGCTGTCTCCTCCATCGCACCTGGTCAGACTTGTTCAGCGTTTGTTCCTCAGTCCCGACGCGGTGCCTGGCCTGTTGTTGGTGTTCTAGAAATGCATGTGGACTGGATGAAGGAATCTGAAATCTGAGCAAAGTCTTGGAAAGGATAAATGTGTAGCAGAAAGGATTTGCAGTCTTGCTCGTAAGACCATGTAGTCCTCTTCATCCTGCAGACTCTTCCTCCATGTTTCTTTGCCGTGCTGGAGACAATCGCAGGTCTGTTCACCACAGCTGTCGGTGTCCAGGAACACACTGCACTGTCCTCCTGTGCAGGAGGGCTGAGTTCCCATCTCAGCCATGCCCTTTTCAGGACACTCTTTTAAAAAAGTGAATATTAGGTATGTGTTATTTTTAATTACTGTCACTGATGTATGTAATTTGAAAATTAATGTTGCTGTAATTATATTGATATACTGAATAGTTATTCCCAGCTTCTTAGTCAGACAAATTAAGCCTGTCTTTATGAATTCATCTTCAAAGGCTCAAAGTGGTTAAGGAATCGGGAGTATGCAGAATTAAAGCCTTTGTTCTGCGGTTAATTTAGCATGAGTTAGCAAATGTAATTGATTTTAAAAATGTGGCATCAAGATTAGATTTCCCTTCAAGGAGAACTTTTGGTCTCTGTTCTCTCTTTCCAGAGGTTTCTGATTTATAACAAGGAGCTCACTGGGGTCACATTCAAAACAGGAATTAAAGTGATTTGTTTGGGTTTGCTGACAAGGAGTTAAAGGCTTTAAATAGAGGACATTCTTTCTTGGGACTGCAGATGCCTGATTTTGCAAAAGAGATACACTCTCTGTCTTGTTGACTGCTGTATATCCTGTGCTTAACATCGTGCCTGTCCTGAGGGTGCTCATTGACTTTTTTTTTTTTTTAAATAAGAAACCGAATGAATGAGTGAATAAAGGTCACTAGGAAACAGAGCAGAGAAATGTATATGATCTTTTGATTTTTCCAATGTTGAAACGATTCATCTCTTTGCCTTGCTGCCCTCACACACTCAGCCGTGGCTACTATTCCCCACCCCTCCCCCTCCAAGCCCTGCACCCACTCCCTCCCGTGGCATCAGTCATCCGGTTTCTCTGTACCAAGACCTCCAGGTGCCCTTATTGACGGATGTATTGCCCACGGAAAGTACTGCTAGGCTCTGACCGGACAGATCACCCCAATCTGCAGTGTGGACAGGAGTGAACTGATCAGGCCGGGTGAGATGGAGAAGACAGACCTTAAACTAACGAACGCAAGGAAGGCGGTTGCTGTACAGAGGGCTGCAGGGGGCGCTGTGGGAGCAAGCCAGGGGAGAGGGGGCGGCGACACCTGGTAGATACTTTTTCCAGTATGGCATACCTGGAGCCACACCACCTGGCTTTCCATGGCTGATGTCAGGCACTATGGATTGTCATAGCTCAGCATCTGAACCTCCCTTCCCTTCTCTCTTTGCTCTGTATAAAGCCTGAGGTCTTATTTTTTGTCTTTTCATACTGTTCATGGGCTTCTCAAGGCAACAATACTGAAGTGGTTTGTCATTCCCTTCTCCAGTAGACCACGTTTTGTCAGAACTCTCCACCATGCCCTACATGCATGGCTCATAATGTCACTGAGACAATGCTGTGGTCCATGTGATCAGTTTGATCAGTTTTCTGTGGTTGTGTTTTTCATTCTGTCTACTCTCTTACGATTATACAGTGGAAGTAAAAAATAGATTCAAGGGATTAGATCTGATAGAGTGCCTGAAGAATTATGGACAGAGGTTCATGACATTGTACAGGAGGCAGTGATCAAGACCATCCCCAAGAAAAAGAAATGCAAAAAGGCAAAATGGTTGTCTGATGAGGCCTTACAAATGGCTGAGAAAAGAAGAGAAGCGAAAGGTAGAGGAGAAAAGGAAAGATATACCCATTTGAATGCAAAGTTCCAAAGAACAGCAAGGAGAGATAAGAAAGCCTTCCTTAGTGATTAATGCAAAGAAATAGAGGAAAACAATAGAATGGGAAAGACTAGAGATCTCTTCAAGAAAATTAGAGATACCAAGGGAACATTTCATGCAAAGATGGGCTTGATAAAGGACTGAAATGGTACGGACCTAACAGAAGCAGAATATATTAAGAAGAGCTGGCAAGAATACACGAAAGAACTATACAAAAATGATCTTCATGACCCAGATAACTATGATGGTGTGATCACTCACCTAGAGCGAGACATCCTGGAATGAGAAGTCAAGTGGGCCTTAGGAAGCATCACTATGAACAAAGCTAATGGAGGTGATGGAATTCCAGTTGAGCTATTTCAAATCTTGAAAGATGAAACTGTGAAAGTGCTGCACTTAATCTGCCAGCAAATTTGAAAAACTCAGCAGTGGCCACAGGACTGGAAAAGGTCCGTTTTCATTCCAATCCCAAAGAAAGGCAATGTCAAAGAATGCTCAAGCTACCGCACAATTGCACTCATCTCACATGCTAGCAAAGTAATGCTCAAAATTCTCCAAGCCAGGCTTCAACAGTACATGAACTGAGAACTTCCAGGTGTTCAAGCTGGTTTTAGAAAAAGCAGAGGAACCAGAGATCACATTGCCAACATCCGTTGGATCATCAAAAAAGCAAGAGAGTTCCAGAAAAACATCTATTTCTGTTTTATTGACTATGCCAAAGCCTTTGACTGTGTGGATCACAACAAACTGTGGAAAATTCTGAAAGAGATGGGAATACCAGACCACCTTACCTGCCTCCTGAGAAATCTGTATGCAGGTCAAGAAGCAACAGTCAGAACCAGACATGAAACAACAGACTGGTTCCAGATAGGGAAAGGAGTACATCAAGGCTGTGTATATTGTATAAATTAAATAAGTATTGCTTATTTAACTTATATGCAAAGTAGATCATGCGAAATGCCATACTGGATGCAGCACAAGCTGGAATCAGGATTGTCAGGAGAAATAGTAATAATCTCATATATGCAGATGACACCACTGTTATGGCAGAAAGCAAAGAAGAACTAAAGAGCCTCTTGATGAGGGTGAAAGAGGAGAGTGAAAAAGTTGACTTAAAACTCAACATTCAAAAAACTAAGATCATGGCATCCAGTCCCATCACTTCATGGCAAATAGATGGGGGAAACGTGGAAACAGTGAAAGGTTTTCTTTTCTTGGGCTCCAAAATCACTGCAGATGGTGACTGCAGCCATGAAATTAAAAGACACTTACTCCTTGGAAGAAAAGCTATGCCCAACCTAGACAGCAGAATAAAAAGCAGAGACAGTACTTTTCTGACAAAGGTCCGTCTGGTCAAGGCTATGGTTTTTCCAGGGTCATGTACAGATGTGAGAGTTGGACCATAAAGAAAGTCGAGTACCAAAGAATTGATGCTTTTGAACTGTGGTGTTGGAGAAGACTCTTAGGAGTCACTTGGACTGCAAGGAGATCCAACCAGTCCATCCTAAAGGAAATCAACCCTGAATATTCATTGGAAGGACAGATGTTAAAGCTGAGACTCCAATACTTTGGCCACTTGATGCAAAGAACTGATGCTGGGAAAGATTGAAGGCAGGAGGAGAAAGGGACGACAGAGGATGAGATGGTTGGATGACATCATCACCTCAATAGCATGAATTTGAGCAAGCTCCAGGAATTGGTGATGGACAGGGAGGCCTGGTGTGCTGCATTCCATAGGATTACAAAGAGTAGGACACGACTGTGCAACTGAACTGTACTGAACTGAACTGAGGTCTCGTCTCCATGAGATGGCTCCAGAGGTCTGTCTACTGGGCTCTCCACTGGTTTGTCCCTTCAGTTCTGCAGTCTGTCCTGCAGAACAGTGCAGGGTCTGATTCAGGCATGCCTCGCCAGGCTCCTTCCATCTCTAACTCTATACTCCAGTAATATTGCACTTCTCTTCATTCCTGGAAGGTACCATCTTTTTTTGCTCCTTTATCCTTTTTACATCCTCTGCTCGAAATATTCTTGCTTCTAACAATATAAGAGCTTTTTTTTTTTTTTTAAATAATAAAGCTCAATAAGAACTTTTTCTGGCTCTTACTCATTCTTCTGCAGCTCTTGGATATCACTTCTTCTGAGAACATTTCATGCTCCTAACACTCCCAAGTCTGGGTTGATCCATGGTGACATATTTTCTATGGTGTAGTCTAAGCATTTATATACACTCCTATAATTGCCTGTTCATCTCTTATTAGTCTGTGGGATTGGTGAATACTTTGCTATTTCTTTGGGCCTAACTCAGAAGGGGCTGTTTTCTTGAATGCTTCTGTCCCGTTTGATCTCCTTATAACCTTAGGTTTACCTAGAGCAACACCTTTCACAGGTCACTCCCTTATTTCTGTTCTGGGTACTTCCTGTCCATCCTTTGCACATCTGCCTGGTCAGCATCCCTAGGGTGCTGGCTCGCATCACTTCCCTGTACCGTGAAATCCGTTGTTTCCCTTGGTTCTGTTTTCCACAAGGTAAAACTAGCAGGCACTCAGCATAAATGAGTGTCTTCTAGTTTTTTCTACATTTTCTACATTTCTGTCTTTGTTTAAGGCATCAGCATTTTCTTAACGACCAAGCTGGAAAACGCAACAGTTTGGAGTTCTCCCTGATCCTCAGTGACTGAACCTGAGCGCTGTCAGTGTCACACAGGGACAGAGCAGGCAGAGGAGGCGGACCTCTCGACCTTGGGTTAAGACTGGGTTAGGGGGTACTTCAGTCAGAGCACCCTCCCCTCCACCCAACCTGTGAGCCCGCACTTCCTTTCTCCTTTCTCCCCACTGCCGATGCTTCAGTTTAGACCTCTTTAGCTCAGCTTGAAATGTCATGTCATCTAAGTTTCTCCTAGACTGTGGAGATGAGATGAAAGTGCCTCCTAAAGTGTCCACATGCGTGTGTCAGTCATGACCTTGAACACGGCTGCCGGGATCTTTCTCATCCAGCTGCTCGTGGTTCTCCCGTGACGTCTTCTGTCCCGGCCGCCTCAGTCCCAGGCGCTCCCCATGGACAGGGCTGTGGCCGTGTTGGGTATGCACTCAGCGCAGTGTGATAGAACACGTTGTTGCTGAGTTCGCTTCTCTCCTGCACACACGTGGGGGCCATAACCACGTTTCCTTCGTCTTGCGTCTGTCTTCCTCCCTCCCCCGACCCCAGCCCAGCGTCGGCCGGACACAGAAGAGGTCAGCGACCGTAGTATCCGTGGACCCGGTGCTTCTGTTCCTCCTCCCTCCTCCTTCCAGGAACCTTCCGGGTTCCCTCCAGGCCGACAGCCTCTAACGCGGGAATCCCGCGCAAGTGCAGTCTGGGCCAGCGGCCAAGGCATCGAGTGGGAGCCACAGTTGCAGGTGAAGAGCTCAGGGAAAGTACTGATTGCACTTTTGTTTCTGAACCAGGTGCTTGCGACGGGGCTCAGTGGCCTGTACTCCTCCCTGCCTACCAAGCTGGAGGAGAAGGGCGAGGGGTGGCACTGCCTCCTGAGGGACGACTGGCTCCTGCTCCCGCCGCTCGTCCAGTTCATGAACTCGCTGGAGTTCTGCAACGCCGTCATCCAGGTGAGAGCGGCCAAGGGTCTGCCGCGGCCCATTCAGGACACGGACGATATGCTGAGTCTGCTGAGTCAGCTGATCACATCAGCGTTCCTTCTCTTATTGCAGTCAACGTTTGCGGAACACTGATGCTTTACTTTAAGCCTATTGAATGTCCTGGAATGAGTAAAAATGTTAGTTTATAGGTTTCGGGGAAGTTTTAATTGAGAAAAAAAATGAGTAGATTTTCTTTATCTTCCTTATAAAAAGTGTTAATTCTGTTTTGATTATCCACTTAACCAACAAAAGTAAGTTCAATGCTGGGCTCATTAAATAGATATTTTTAGGCTTCTAAGTATTCCAAATTATACCATTTTTACTTCAAGGTCTTCTTGGGAGTCTACAAAGCAAAACACTTTATTTTGCTTAATTGTGCATAGTACATAAAGGATATTGTTATCTCAATTGAATTTAGAAGACGTTAAGCATCTTCTTAGCAACACAAATTAAATTTGCTTTGAAATTGGCCTGCTTCGGGGGAAAAACAGCCACTGAACTCAAGTATATTTGGCTTTTTGATTAGATTTTTACCTTCAAATTTCTTGTTACTGTTTTCAATAAAAAATCAGATCATATATATACTTAAGGGTGTAGTAGGTTTTCATTGAAAAATGTTTTATTTCTATATAGGACAAATATTACCTTAATACTAGATTTATTAAGAAATAAAATTTCTTTATGGTGATTGTAAGGGGGAAAATGTTAGTTATAATCTGTTTATCTACCAAATGAAAAAATAGCTTCTGGAAGAAAATGCAAGTAAATTACTTCAGTTCCCGTCTCATTTTTATTGGTAAGTCAAAGGAGATTTTATTTATGTATAAGATAAATGGATTACATCTTAAGTTATTTTTTCCTTTAATATTACAGTCTGTCAACATTTTCTTGCAGAAGTTTGTGGAAATAAAAAAGATGGAACTATTAGTTTCTCCCCAAATGTACACAGAGAGTGAGATTATCAGTAATTTAAAGATCTAGACGCACTTCCCTAGAAATTGCTTTTTACTTTATTGTTTGACTCTGTTTTTATTTTTTTAAAGAAGGAGAAAGCTAACAGGCATGGTTGAGAACAGAGATACAGTTTATATCATATTCTGAGACTGAAGCCATATACTTTTAAGATTTTTTGTTTGGGGGTACTACTGAAAAGATTACAGTTGACCTTTGCACCTGAAGGTTTCACAGCTGTGGATTCCACCAACAGCAGATCTGAAAGTATTTCCAGAAGAATCCAGAAAGTTCCAAAGGGCAAAATTTGAATTTACTGTATGCCAGCAACTGTTTACTTAGCATTTATATTGTAGTTACTATTTGTATTGTAATAGGCATTATAAAGTAATGTAGAGATGATTTATACTATATGGGAAGACGTGTAGATTATATGAAAACACTATGCCATTTTTATTTATAAGAGACTTAAGCATCCACAGATTTTGGTACTGTGGCAGTGGGGGCTGGTCATCCCAGAACCAATTCCCCACAGATACCGGGGATGATTGTATTTATAAAAGACGTCAGTAAGGCTTATCCATACTAAATATATTTTGAAAGTTAAATGTAGGAAATGTTGTATCTCTGATAATGTTTTCTGCTTTTTAGCATTATCTGTTTTTTATGAAAAGATTTTCTAAATGCCTTCCTCCCCAATATAAATGATTTTATCAGAGAATGCATTTCAAAGTGAGAATTTTTTTTCTGCTGACAAGATGAATGGTTTTAATTGTCCATTTTGACAGTTATTTTTTTTAAATTAGTCGCAAGTTGAGATAGGACATAAATGAAGTTATGGAGCAAAAATTATCCATTCCAGTTTGTTGACTTTAATTTATGAGCCCATGTACATATTCAGTCTATTTATTATGTTTTTCATTTTTTTTCCAAATAGAAATTTAAAATTACTGGTTTTAAAATTTGGAAGTCCAGGCTATTTATTTATGCTGAGATAAACCATCTGGAAGAATTACATGGTGGTTTGAAGTGTCAGTTATTCTTTAGCCATGAAATAAATGGCCAACATTTGGATTTCCTTTTTGAATTCAGGTTTGATTTTAAGAAGATCTAAAGATTGTCTTTTTCATGACTGTTTGTTTCTCTCTTAGGTGGCTCACCCTTTGATTCGTAATCAGCTTGTCAATTATATTTACAACGGATTCTTGGTACCAGTCTTGGCTCCAGCTCTCCATAAGGTCAGTGATTGGCTGATGTCATCTCTTGTCTGTTTCTTGTACAACTGATAGAAGCCGAGGAAGGAAGACACAGTATCATTGACTTGGTGGTGACTTCGCTTTATTTTCCTTCTCATTTCATTCATGTTCCTTACCAGCGTCAATTACAGATCTTAATGATGGTGACAGCTTACATCTGACGGGATCCATTTGAGTAGGGCCCTGTGAATATCAAGTAAGCTGGTGTAAATGAACATTGGCACCTGGACTGACTCTTGTGTCTACTTGATTTCATAGGTAGTAGCCACTTGAAACTCTCTGTTAAGCTCTCCTCTGAGCTAACATGGCTCATAGTTTCATTGAGTTCAACAAGGCTGTGGTCCACGTGATCAGTTTGGTTAATTTTCTATGATTGTGGTTTTCATTCTGTCTGCCCTGTGATGGATAAGGATAAGAGGCTTATGGAAGCTTCCTGATGGGAGAGACTGACAGAGGGGGAAACTGGGTCTTGTTCTGGTGGGCGGGGCCATGTTCAGTTAGGTTCAGTCGCTCAGTTGTGTCCGACTCTTTGCCATCCCATGGACTGCAGCATGCCAGGCCTTCCTGTCCATCACCAACTCCCAGAGTTTATCTAAACTCATGTCCATTGAGTTGGTGATGCAATCCAACCATCTCATGCTCTGTCATCCCCTTCTCCTGCCTTCAATCTTTCCCAGCATCAGGGTCTTTTCTAGTTAGTCGGTTCTTTGCATCAGGTGGCCAAAGTATTGGAGTCTCAGCTTTAACATCTGTCCTTCCAAATGAATATTCAGGGTTGATTTCCTTTAGAATGGATCTCCTTGGTTGGATCTCCTTGCAGTCCAAGTGACTCTTAAGAGTCTTCTCCAACACCACAGTTCAAGAGCATCAATTCTTCAGTACTCAACTTTCTTTATGGTCCAATTCTCACATCCATACATGACCACTGGAAAAACCATAGCTTTGACTAGACAGACCTTTGTCAGAAAAGTAATGTCTTTGCTTTTTAATACGCTATCTAGGTTGGTCATAGCTTTTCTTCCAAGGAGTAAGTGTCTTTTAATTTCATGGCTGCAGTCACCATCTGCAGTGATTTTGGAGCCCCCAAAAATAAAAGTCTCTCATTGTTTCCGTTGTTTCTCCATCCATTTGCCATGAAGTGATGGGACTGGATGCCATGATCTTTGTTTCCTGAATGTTGAGCTTTAAGCCAACTTTCTTACTCTCCTCTTTCACCCTCATCAAGAGGCTTTTTAGTTCTTCGCTTTCTGCCATAAGGGTGGTGTCATCTGCATATCTGAAGTTATTGATATTTCTCCCAGCAATCTTGATTCCAGCTTGTGCTTCATCCAGCCCAGCATGTCTCATGATGTACTCTGCATACAAGTTAAATAAGCAGGGTGACAATATACAGCCTTGACATACTCCCTTTCCTATTTGGAACCAGTCTGCTGTTCCATGTACAGTTCTAACTGTTGCTTCCTGACCTGCATACAGATTTCTCAAGAGGCAGGTCAGGTGGTCTGGTATTCCCATCTCTTGAAGAATTTTCCACAGTTTGTTGTGATCCACACAGTCAAAGGCTTTGATGTAGTCAATAAAGCAGAAGTAGATGTTTTTCTGGAACTCTCTTGCTTTTTCGATGATCCAGCAGATTTGGCAGTTTGATCTCTGGTTCCTCTGCCTTTTCTAAATCCAACTTGAACATCTGGAAGTTCATGGTTCATGTATTTTTGAAGCCCGGCTTGGAGAATTTTGAGCATTACTTTGCTAGCGTGTGAGATGAGTGCAATTGTGCGGTAGTTTGAGCATTCTTTGACATTGCCTTTCTTTGGGATTGGAATGAAAACGGACCTTTTCCAGTCCTGTGGCCACTGCTGAGTTTCAAATTTGCTGGCATATTGAGTACAGCACTTTCACAGCATCATTTTTGAGGATTTGAAATAGCTCAACTGGGATTCCATTACCTCCACTAGCTTTGTTTGTAGTGATGCTTCCTAAGGCCCACTTGACTTCACATTCCAGGATGTCTGGCTCTAGGTGAGTGATCACACCATTGTGATTATCTGGGGCATGAAGATCTCTTTTGTATAGTTGTCCTGTGTATTCCTGCCACCTCTTCTTAATATCTTCTTCTGTTAGGTCCATACCATTTCTGTCATTTATCGAGCGCATCTTTGCATGAAATGTCCCCTTGGTATCTCTAATTTTCTTGAAGAGATCTCTAGTCTTTCCCATTCTGTTGTTTTCCTATATTTCTCTGCACTGATCACTGAGGAAGGCTTTCTTATCTCTTCTTGCTGTTCTTTGGAACTCTGCATTCAAATGGGTATATCTTTCCTTTTCTCCTTTGCTTTTGACTTCTCTTCTTTTCTCAGCTATTTGTAAGGCCTCCTCAGACAGCTATTTTGCTTTTTTGCATTTCTTTTTCTTGGGGATTGATCCCTGTCTCCTGTACAATGTCACAAACCTCCGTCCATAGTTCATCAGGCACTCTGTCTATCAGATCTAGTCCCTTAAATGTGTTTCTCACTTCCACTGTATAATTGTTAAGATTTGAATTAGGGCATACCTGAATGGTCTAGTGGTTTTCCCTACTTTCTTCAATTTATGTCTGAATTTGGCAATAAGGAGTTCATGATAAGTTCATAATAAGGGGCCAAGTTCAGTAAATCTTTAATCCAATTTTCTATTGGTGGGCGGGGCTGTGTTCCCTCCCTGATGCTTGACCTGAGGCCAGGCTATGTGGAGGTAATGAAGATAATGGCGACCTCCTTCACACCTTCACACGTTCCCCTGCAGGCACACTGCACTCAGTGCCCCGACCCTGGAGCAGGCCACCTCCGACCCGTGCCTCTGCCAGAGACTCCCGGACACTCATGGGTTTGTCTGGCTCAGCCTCTTGTGGTGTCACTGCTCCTTTGTCCTGGGTCCTGGTGTGCACAAGGTTATTTTTTGTGCCCTCCAATAGTCTGTTTCCCCAGTCCTGTGTAAGTTCTGGCAGCTCCAAGAGGGCTTATGCCATACCCAGGTCTGCCACACCCAGACCACTGCTGACCGGTAGCTCCACAAGAGACACTCAGAGTTCTGGCTCCGTCTCTGAGGGTTGGGCCTGTGTTCCGTGCCCTTCCCAGGTCTGAGCAGCTCAGGTGACCAAATGCTTCGCGAGCACTGTCCCAGGTGGACCCTGTGTCTTACTCACCTCCCAGTCCTGCCACTGGGTTTCCCTGGGGCGCTGATGAGATTGCAGCAGCCCCTGCCTTGGGCTCTGGTGGTCCCAAGCCTGCCTCTCTGCCTCTGGGTGGGGAGGGGCCTGTCCCAAGCCTGCTTCTCTGCCTCTGGGTGGGGAGGGGCCTGTACGCAGCCTGCTCGCTCTCCTTTGGTATTCTCTCAATCCTTTGTTCTGTGAGCAGGCCAGGCTGCAGAGCTGCAGATTAGGTTGTTAGGCTAGAGCCTTTGGCAGGAAAGTTCTCTTTTCCGCAGTTGCAGTTAGATGTGTATTAATTTCTTTTTTATTTTTCTCTTGGTTATGTTGCCTTCAGAGATTCCAAAACTCTCTACAGACCCACCTGTGAGAGGGTTTCCTGCTGTGTGGAAACTCCTCCTCCTTCACGACTCCCTCCCCAGGACAGGTCTCTGTCCATAACTCTTTTGTCCCTCTTTTTATGTTTTATATTTTGTCCTACCTCCTTTCAAAGAGAATGGGCTGCCTTTCTGGATGCCTGGTGTCTTCCACCAGGGTTCAGAAGTTGTTTTGTGGAAGTTGCTCAGCGTTCAAATGATCTTTTGGTGAATTTGTGGGGGAGAAAGTGGTCTCCCCATCCTACTCCTCCACCATCTTGTTTAACAAATAGATTCGAGGGATTAGATCTGATAGACAGAATGCCTGAAGAACAATGTATGGAGGTTCTTGACACTGTAAAGGAGGCAGTGATCAAAACCATCCTCAAGAAAAAGAAAAGCATTGCACTGCATGGTATCTGCATTCAGCAGTTTGTTCCTGCTGGCTGTTCAAAAGACAGTGCGATATAAATTCAGTATCTGGCATCATTGGTTTTTTTGCTTTGTGCATGTTAGACCTGGTATTTCTACTGATACAGTATCCTTTTAGTTTCTTATACTGGTCAGTTTGACAGAATCTTCAATAGTAACTAATACTTTTTTTTTCTATGGTTGTCATTAAGAACTAGACAGATCCCATCTCTTGACCCTAAACAGGATCCTATAGTAAACTGCTTGAGGAAATTGGATCTTGAAGATTACAGGTGGCAAACTTGGAAGTGAATTCCACTGAAGATCGAAGAGGCCCAGCTAAAACAACTGTGGCAAGCATCACAGCTGTGGATTGAGCAGAACTTTTAGAAAGGGCTACCTTGAAGATGACAACCTTGGAGGAGCTATGGTGATTGGCAGTGGAAAGAATCAGAATGTGTGAAAATCCTTAAAAATGTATTGACTTAAATAACTTTGCCTATGTTATGAATAAAAAGAAACCTTTGTGCAGAAAGTCAGCATATAAAAAAAAAAAGAAAAGCAAAAAGGCAAAATGATTGTCTGAGGAGGCCTTACAAATAGCTGAGAAAAGAAGAGAAGTGAAAGGCAAAAGAGAAAAGGAAAGATATACCCATTTGAACGCAGAGTTCCGAAGAATAGAAAGGAGAGATAAGAAAGCCTTCCTCAGTGATCAATGCAAAGAAATAGAGGAAAACAACAGAATGGGAAAGATTAGAGATCTCTTCAAGAAAATTAGAGATACTAAGGGAACATTTCATGCAAAGATGGGCTCGATAAAGGACAGAAATGGTATGGACCTAACAGAAGCAGAAGATATTAAGAAGAGGTGACAAGAATACAGAGAAGAACTGTACAAAAAAGATCTTCACGACCCAGATAATCACCATGCTGTGATCACTCACCTAGAGCTAGACATCCTGGAATGTGAAGTCAAGTGGGCCTTAGGAAGCATCACTATGAACAAAGCTAGTGGAGGTGATGGAATTCCAGTGGAGCTATTTCAAATCCTGAAAGATGATGCTGTGAAAGTGCTGCACTCAATATGCCAGCAAATTTGAAAAACTCAGCAGTGGCCACAGGACTAGAAGAGGTCAGTTTTCATTCTAATCCCAAAGAAAGGCAATGCCAAAGAATGTTCAAAGTACCACACAATTACACTCATCTCACATACTAGCAAAGTAATGCTCAAAATTCTTCAAGCCAGGCTTCAACAATATGTGAACTATGAACTTCCAGATGTTCAAGCTGGAATTAGAAAAGACAAAGGAATCAGAGATCAAATTGCCAATATCCATTGGATCATCAAAAAAGCGAGAGTATTAGAGCTTCAGCTTCAGCATCAGTCCTTCCAGTGAATATCCAGGATTGATTTCTTTTAGGATTGACTGGTTTGATCTCCTTGCTGTCCAAGGAACTCTCAAGAGTGTTCTCCAACACCACTTATGATTCTCTCATTTTATGTAATGAATCAATGGATATATTTTCTATTGTGAGATGTCAAGAGACATCCATGGACCTAGAATTCTAATTTTAAAGAGTTTTGCCTTACTAAGTAAAGAGACATATAAGTATTTAATTTGGAGGATCTTTGTCAAGTTATTTAATTACCAGCCCTGGCAGGGAGAGAAGCAAGAAGCAACCTACCATGTGCATTTTGATGACATGCTCACTCTTGTGGGTCTGATGGTCCGTTTTGAAGAACACCTGCGCATGGCGACTTTGAAACTTGGCTGTGATGCTGGTGGTCGTTCTTGTTTAGAGCTTTAGGTCTCGATGGAAGATGTTCCCCTTTCTCACCATTTACCCACTCCGGTGTTCTTCCCTGGAGAATCCCAAGGCGGGGGAGCCTGGTGCGCTGCCATCTATGGGGTCACACAGAGTCGGACATGACTGAAGCGACTTAGCAGCAGCAATGCCTTTTGAGCACAGGGAGGTGTTTTCCAAAACAAACAGCGTACCTAGTTTGACTAGGGCTTTTGTGTTACTTCCGTGTTCAGAAGTATTGTATTATAGAAATAATATCTTGTATCTTGTATCTGTTTCCATGTTATCTTTCTGTTAAATATCTTGCTCTTCTCGTGGAGGGCTGGGTGTCCTGTGTTGAAGGTCTGTAAGCCTCTTCACGGAAGAATTTTCCTTTATGGGAAAATAGAATGGTGCCCTGAAAATTCCTTGGCAGTAATTATCCACAGTATACTGGCCCGGTAATTCCCACGGACAGAGGAGCCTTGCGGCCTACAGTCCCTGACACCTCGGGTTTGGACACGACTTAGCAACTAAACAACAACAGTTACTCACATACTGTCTCGCACATTTAGACTTTCTTCCTCATTTATTGTCATCTTTTTTCTCATTGGCTGATACTAAATAAATTCCCAAGTCATTATTATAATACAGTAAATCCTCTATGTATGAAGCTTCAGTTGCAATCTTTCAAAGATGAAAATGCACCCCTGTATGTTGTCCTGTACTGCTGTACTGTACTGTAAGATAAAAAGTGTTTACTTTTTGTGTTTGTTTTTTCTGTACTGTTTGTGCAAAACTATTATAAGGCTGTTACAGTACAGCACTATATAACTGTTGTGTTTGTTGGGTACCTAGGCTGACTTCCCTGGTGGCTCAGACGATAAATCGTCTGTCTACAATGTGGGAGACCCGGGTTTGGTCCCTGGGTTGGGAAGATCCCCTGGAGAAGGAAATGGCAATCCACTCCAGGACTATTGCCTGGAAAATCCCACGGACAGAGGAGCCTAGTAGGCTACAGTCCATGGGGTCCCAAAGAGTCGGACACGCCCGAGCGACTTCACTTTCACTTAGGCTGACTTTGTTGGATTTACAAACAAATTGAACTTAAGGAACGTGCTCTCGGAACGTGCTCTCGGAACAGAACTTGTTCGTAGATAGGGGACTTACTGTAGTTATAATCGTAATTGTTATCTGTCTAGGATATTTTATGTTATTTTAATTAGCATACCTTAAAGTTGCAAATATTAATGATAGCTCTTTATCCACATTCGAGGTTGAGATCCGCCTCAGAGAGCTGTTAGGAAGCTCTGACTGGTCTCTGAGTGCCTTCCCTTCATAGCACAAGTGGAATTAAATTATTCAAAGTGCGGACCTCGGGTGACGTCTCCACAGTGCTCTGCCTGCTTCTTGAGGGTAGGGTTCACCCCTGCTTTGTTTACTGGGGAATCTCCAGTGCTGAGCACAGAACCTTAGACCTGGGAGGCTGAGTAAACAGCACATGTACAGAATGATGTTTGTTAAAATGTTGAACACTCAGTACATTTCCAGACAGTGGTTCATAGGGGAAAATTAAAGCACTTACACATATGAACTAATATTGTTCTCAATTATGCCCATAATTAAACTATGGGATGTAAAAATCATCAAGTTATTAATACATGCTTATTGTGGAAAGAAGCAGTCAGTGCTGAATATGTAAATTACAAAGAGAACATGACTATATTAGGCTGAATTTCTGTCCCTGAAAAATTCCTTAACATTTATCCATTGCAGACCGTTTCTCCCAGGGCTGTTTAGTGACTAGGGAGAGTGTTTCCTTCTTAATTTATTTTCCTCCCTGCTCTCCATTTTTCATTGTTTGTGTTTTTATCGTGTAGAATGAGAAGTTTTAGGAAGAAGCAGGGCGCAGGGGGAGGTGAAGGGCCCCTCCACTGGCTCTCAGCTCCCTGTGTGGTGGCTGATGCCTCTCAGGGGCGGCAGGACGGGCTCGGAGCGGGGCGGGGAGACCAGAGCTCGGTGTTTCTGAGGGGGTCCCCATGGGAGCACACGCAGCCCGTGTCCTTGCCTTTGACACAGCAGGGACACCTGGAAGTCTCAGGTCTCCTGGACAGGCTCCGTCTGTATCTTTCATATTCTGTGTCCCTCACTTTGAGCCTTCTTTAATATCCTAAATAAATTTCGCCCGTGGACTCTCTCAGCTCCCAATTTATGTCTAACATTTTAGTTTCCTCCCTCAATGGTGGCAGTTTGCAGGGGTGAACTTACTCCCACTGTCTCATAAATAGTCTCATAAATAGTATAAATACATTTAGGTTTAAAAATTTTCCTGCCTCACAGTCAGTACTCACAGTGTTTCCACTGCATTTCTTAACCAGAGATGAAGTCATTACAAAGGGTGAAGTGAGCGAAGTTGCTCAGTCGTATCCGACTCTTTGCGACCCCATGGACTGTAGCCTACCAGGCTCCTCCATCCATGGAATTTTCTAGGCAAGAGTACTGGAGTGGGTTGCCATTTCCTTCCCATGGGATCTTCCCGACTCAGGGATCGAACCCAGGTCTCCTGCATTGTGGGCAGACGCTTTGTAGAGGGTAGCAAAAGGTGGCGGGGGCGGGGGGGTTTGCCGGGAATCTTGACAAGTGAAGAGCATCTCCTCCTGTCTTCTCCCCACTCTGCACATGTGTAAAATGCCTTTGCATATGCTGTCTCTGTGCTGTCTTTATCTTGTGCTGTGGGGTGGCCGCTTACTCTTCTGTGTTGGGGCAAAGGAGTATCTGCATAGTTTTCTGTAGAGTGTGTGTGTGTGTGTGTGTGTGTGTGTGTGTGTGTGTGTGTGTGTGTAGGCCCATAATCCCTTATTCACTCTCCAAACTTCAAGAAGTTCCGAAAGCTCCATATGGTGTTACAATAGATAGCTTATGGTGAACGGTGTCAGATTCACGCTCTTGGAAGGAGAGGGTTTTGCTTGCTTTGGGACAAGAGACGTGGCTTCAGGCACTCAGAGCTTCCTGTGACAAAAGTTTTATTGCAGTGCAGAAGGAATAGAGAAAGCTTCTGACACAGATGTCAGAAGGGGGCAGAGAGTGCCCTACTCGGTAGTTTCGGTCGGGCTTTATATACTTTTTCAATTGGTTATTAACAATAGAAAGGTCTTACCAGACCTACTCCCACAACATACATCTTAAGATGACAGGATTAGTCAGAAGGTTCTTGTCAAGGAGGAACATGTCCTCAAGCAGGATGCATTGTTGTTCTATAATCATTAGCACAGAATTTAAGGAAAAGCATACCCTTGAGCAAGATGAGTTATTTTGTTGTGTAATCACTAGCTTAAAGAAAGTTAGTCTTAAAGTGAAAGTGAAGTCGCTCAGTCATGTCCGACTCTTTGCGACCCCATGGAATGTAGCCTACCAGGCTCCTCTGTCCATGGGATTTTCCAGGCAATAGTACTGGAGTGGATTGCCATTTCCTTCTCCAGCGGATCTTCCCAACCCAGGGATCGAACCGGGTCTCCCGCATTGTAGACAAACACTTTAAAGATTGTTGTCATAACAACTCAGAGTTTAAGAAAAAAACATCTTATGTAACTAAGGGAAAGGAATGTAGGAAAAAAAAGTTTGTCCCTTTCTCCTTCTTGAGAGCCCTGAGCTCCTTATTAACCTACCTAAGAATTAACTCTCAGAATCTGACCTTTGCTGAACTCATTTGGTGGCAAACCCATACCTGATCTGTCTCAAGGTTATTCATTTTTATATCACTTGTGTTATATACAAACATTAGCTTGTATGTTTCATGGAAGACATATTAACATATGATTATAGAGTTTTGCCCTGGACCTGCTGGTTTGTTATGTCAGATATGACAGATGTCTGTATATATTACTTTTTGAAAAGTTTTGGATTACAAAATACACATGGTTTCCAGGGTTTTGGATAAGGGATTCGAGCCTATTTTGGACATTTGGGAAAGGACACATTTCTGGAGATGGGTAAAAATCATACTTTGTAAAAATCATATTAAAGAAAATGATACCATGTTAATACGGTTCATTTAGGAATTAGATCCAGCCACAGATACCGACATCACATTGTCTAAAGCTGGTTATTCATGACCTTTGATTAATGGGACCGCCCTTATTCAGCAAGAGCAAGTTCTGTTGTTTCTGTCTGTATGTTTAATATATCAAAGCTCAGTTTTCAAGCCTAAACATTTATTGGGATGGTCATATTAGTCTGGGTCCTCAGAGAAGAGGATGCCACAATGAGATTACATGTTCAAGGGTTTTATTAGGGGAAATGCTTGTGAGGGAGAAAGCAGGAAGAGAGATGGGGAGGGCTGGGCGAGTTGTCAGGCTGCAGATCTGAGCCTGGGTGAAGGGAGGAGGCAGAAGTTGGCTGGAGTGTCCGAGACTTCTGTGCGATATGAGAAAAGCCATCAGAGGAGGCCTGCAGCTCCCAGGGACTGGTCTGCCTTCGCATCCCTCAGTAGAAGCAGCCAGCCTGGACTCTGTAGCGATGTCACTTCTGCCTGTTGTATTGTTCACAGTAGTCGCCAAGTCTGCCCACTTTCAATGGGAGATGATAAGAGTGTCGAAGAATTTGTGGCCGTATTCTGGGCATTTCCATGGTTACCGCCCTGGGACTGAAGGTTTGGAGGATCGGAGGGCTGAATGGAGAGGGCCCCTTGATGAGAACCAGGATCCTGGGATGTGGGTTACAACCAGTCTATGATGGAGTCAGGAGATAGTCCAACTTCACTCTCCTTCCTCCCTCTCATCGCCTGGTCTCCACTGGGTGAACCCGAGTGGAATCCAGGTGGCAAGGGAATCCTGGAGAAGAAAATGGCGCATACAGAGCAGGGTGAAAAGAGTAGGTGCAGACGGGAACATGGGAGTGGTCAGCACACATCTACACTCGCCTCCGCATCGCTGCTCCCCAGGTACAACTGCTGGTGTTCCCCTTGCCAGGTAACTGTGCTTAGTCACTCAGTCGTGTCTGACTCTTTGCGACTCCTGGAACTGTAGCCCACCGGGCTGCTCTGTCCATGAAATTTTCCAGGCCAGACTAATACAGTGGGTTGCCATTCCCTCCTCCAGGGGATCTTCCCAACCCAGGGATTGAACCCACCTCTCCTGCATCTCCTGCATTGCAGACAGATTCTTTACCTGCTAAGCCTTCAGGGAAGCCAAGTCATTAAATGCATTCTAAACATTTGCTTAAAATATTGGAATTTTAAAGAATCACTTTATTTACAAACCTGAGGCTTCTGACTCCTAGACCGGAGCTGTCTGCTTTCCCTCTGACCTCCACCCTTCAGAGCCTCCTGTTCTCCTTTAGTCTGTCTGACTCCTCTCCTTTTCTGCCCTACATGGGGGTGTGCCCAGGGCCTGGGCTCTGCTGATCAGCCGGAATCAACTACCAGCTGAATCTCTGCCTGAATGACCTGCTTCGCCCTCAGACTTAAACTGTCAAAGCCACGCTCATATGATCTGTTTCTCCCTGGCCACCTTAGGACGGCCTCTGTGCGCCTCCTTGGTGGGAGTGACACCATTTCCCCCCAGTTGCCTGGTCTACAAGCCTTGGTTATTCCTGAATCTCTTCTCATACTCCTCCCTCATCTAAGGCCAGCCTTGTACCATAAGGTTCTTTTTGTTGTTGTTTTTTATTGGAGGATAACTGCTTTACAGTACTGTGTTGGTTTCTGCCGTACATCAACATGAATCAGCCAGAGGTATGCATAGGACCCCTCCCTCCTGACCCGTCCTCCTGGGTTGAGCTCCCTGAGTCACACTGCAGATTCCCACCTGCTGTCTGTTTCCAGTTGGTGCTGTGTGTGTTTCTGTCACTCCCTCAGTCTGTCCCACCCGCTCCTTCCCCTGCTGCGTCCACACACCTGCTCTCCGTGTCTGTTTCCACTGCTGCCCTGCAGATGCGTCCATCAGTGCCGTCTCCCTGGATCCCATATGCTTGTGTTACCCTGCTCACTTCTGCTGCTTCTCCCGGCAGTGTCCCTGCGGGTCACCCTCTGCACATACCTCGACTGGGTCTCATCACAGCCACTTCTTTCTCCGGGTTGTCGCACACATAACTGCTAGATTAAGTTTACTGAAACGCATCTTTTTTTAGAAAAAAAAAATTGTGTATTCGTTTGGCTGTTTGTTCATTGTTCACGCAGGCTCTCTCACTGTGGTGGCGCACAGACTCTTGTTGCGGTGCTTGGCTTTAGTTGTCGCGCAGCATGTGGGAACCTTGTTCCCCCAGCGGGGATCGAACCCGCATCTCCTGCATTGCATGGCAGATTCTTAATCATTGGACCACCAGGGAAGTCCCTAAAGACACTTTAAATGTCCACTTTCCTCTCAGCCTTGAGTGACTGATCCCCTAGGTCTCATCAGTCTGCACGTAGCTACAGGTCCCTGCTTCACGCCCTCCTTGTTCTGGCGTTGGGGCCTCTCCTGTACTTACTCTTCTCCTCTTGAGTCTCACTCTCTCTGCAAGGGGCAGCTTAGACCCCACCCCCTCCTCAGCTGTCCCTGACTTGGGGGCTCTGGGCTCTCTCTTCTAGCATCCGTGGCTAGTGTCTGTGTGGTCATTGGACACTCCTGTCTCTCGTTCAGCGTGTTCTTGGGATTTGATCCTGCTTCCCTACCTCTATCTAAAACCCTTAGGACAGTCTGTATCTGCAGTTCTCCAACAGTGTTTCGAGGAACCCTGGGCCTTGGTGGAGGGGGAGCCCAGTGTAAATTGCCTACATTTATGAGTGAAACACAGTGACGCCTGTCAGACACCATGTGGATTAACTAACTTGAAATAAATCAGCTCTGGCGTTAAATATACATACCTTTCAACCCGAGCCTACTTTTGCCAAACCGAGTTTTTGTCAGATGCTGTGATTAAAAGCAAGTATCATGTGAAAATCTTGGTGGAATTTCTGAGGCTGACAGTGTTGAGTCTGATTCTGAGGTTTGCCCAACAGGAGTTAAGCTGTTAGGATTTAACAACATATTAAGTTGTTTGGATGTAAATACTTAATAGATGGGATGGTTGGGTATTTCTCTTGGCTTCAGGGTGCTGTGAATAAATGATGGATGTACTGAAGGTGCCAGAGACTAAGAAAATTGCAGTACCTCTGGCCTGTGTTGTAGGTTTTGGTGTCTCTACAGCAGGGTTTGCCAACTACGACCTGGGCTGTGGCCTGTTTCTATTTATCCTGAGAGTTAACTATGGTTTTTACATTCCTCTACAACAGACTGGTTCCAAATAGGAAAAGGAGTTCGTCAAAGCTGTATATTGTCACCCTGTTTATTTAACTTATATGCAGAGTACATCATGAGAAACGCTGGGCTGGAAGAAACACAAGCTGGAATCAAGATTGCCGGGAGAAATATCAATAACCTCAGATATGCAGATGAGACCACCCTTACGGCAGAAAGTGAAGAGGAACTAAAAAGCCTCTTGATGAAAGTGAAAGTGGAGAGTGAAAAAGTTAGCTTAAAGCTCAACATTCAGAAAACGAAGATCATGGCATCTGGTCCCACCACTTCATGGGAAATAGATGGGGAAACAGTGGAAACAGTATCAGACTTTATTTTTCTGGGCTCCAATCACTACAGATGGTGACTACAGCCATGAAATTAAAAGACACTTACTCCTTGGAAGGAAAGTTATGACCAACCTAGATAGCATATTCAAAAGCAGAGACATTACTTTGCCAACAAAGGTCCATCTAGTCAAGGCTATGGTTTTTCCTGTGGTCATGTATGGATGTGAGAGTTGGACTGTGAAGAAGGCTGAGCACCGAAGAATGATGCTTTTGAACTGTGGTGTTGGAGAAGACTGTTGAGAGTCCCTTGGACTGCAGGGAGATCCAACCAGTCCATTCTGAAGGAGATCAGCTCTGGGATTTCTTTGGAAGGAATGATGCTAAAGCTGAAACTGCAGTACTTTGGCCACCTCATGCGAAGATTTGACTCATTGGAAAAGACCCTGGTGCTGGGAGGGATTGGAGGCTGGAGGAGAAGGGGACAACAGAGGATGAGATGGCTGGATGGCATCACTGACTCGATGGACGTGAGTCTGAGTGAACTCTGGGAGTTGGTGATGGACAGGGAGGCCTGGCGTGCTGCAATTCATGGGGTCTCAAAGAGTCAGACACGACTGAGCGACTGATCTGATCTGACTGGTAGTTAATTAGCCAGAAACATGGTATATACACGCAATGGAATATTACTTGGCTTTAAAGAGGAAGGACATTGTAGCACGTTGTTATACAGCATGGAGGAACCCAGAGGACATTATGCTAGGTGCAGTAAGTCAGTCGTAAAAAGACAAATACTGTATGATTCTACAACAGTTACATTCATAGAGACAGCAGAATGGTGGTTGCCAGGGCAGGGGGAGGGGAGAATGGGCAATTGTTTATTGGTACGGAGTTTCAGTTTTGTAAGATGGAGAGAGTTCTGGAGATGGCTGGCAATGTTGGTTGCATAGCAGTATGAATATACTTAACACTATTGGACTGTACACTTAGTATGGCAGATTTTATGTGTACTTTACCACAATTTTAAAAAATAACTTTTTATGCTTTTTAGAGATTTCTTTTTTTTTAAGCAGTATATGACAGACACTGTATATGACTATGAAACCTGAAATACTTTCAGGCCCTTTGCAGAAAGTGTGCTAACCCCAACTCTAGGGGTTAGCATGGTGCCCTGTATATTGTAGGTGATTCATAAATGTTAAAGGAGGATAATAATAGTGGAAGAAGGTCCGCAGGTAGAGAGAGATTCCCGCCCCCCCCCATTTTTTCCGGAATGTAGTGATCAGACTGAGGAGCCGCAGACGAGAGCGGAAGCGGAGCAGGCTGGTTGGCTTTGTCAGCAGCTTAGGGGAGTCTGTCCAGGTGTGTGGTTTGGGGGCCCAGGGCTGGCGAGAGAGAGGCCAGTGGACTGTTGGCAGGAGCAGCCAAAGGTGGGTTCAGCGCCACCCGGCAGGGTTAGAAGAGAGGGAGGGCCGCACAAAGAGCCTGCTGGGCTCCGCATTGTCGTTTTCGTCAAGTGTCTCGTGAACTTGGATATTCTGTTCTGAGGGTTATTTTGGCTCTTTTATTTGGAGACTGTGAGGGAATTAGGGCAGGAGTTTGGGCTCACCGCGATGGTTGGAGGCTGAGACCTTGAGAGGAGTGTGCTGAAGTAAAGGATGGATGGAAGGAAAAAGAATGACACACCATGCTTTTCCACAGGCAGCTCACAGGAGCTGGCTGCAATAACCGTGACCTCAAAGAGCGTCCGCACCTTTGGATTTTGCAGAGAATAGCAGCAATGTTTTGTTCGGCAAATTATTCCATGCAAGTGCACTTGGAAAAACAGAAGCAAAAAACCCACCAGAAACACTGATTTTTCCGCCATCTCTTGTGTGCTGAAACCCTGTCTGAGCAGTATACATGCGGACACTGACTTCAGCCATTCTCTTAAAGACACGTGCCGGTTTCTTGTAAACCGCTGCGGAGCCCATTTGTTTGAGAATCTTGTCTTCCAAACATGTGCATACATATTCATGATCCGTATTCCGTGAGCTCAGTAATTCATGGCTTATTGACTTGGGCTGATGGATGGAAGTTTTTTGGGGATTGGAGAAGATGGAGATTTTGAGAGTCTGGGAGCAGCCACACATGAGTCCCCGCCTGCTCTTAGTGTGTCTGTGGTGAACTGGGCCAGCGGGGCTCTTAGCAGCCAGGCGTGCTTTTGACTCTCATGCCCAGTGAAACTAGTGACTGAAGGTTTTAGGCGCAATTAGATGCCATCTTCAAATTATCATCATTAATAAATGTGAATGAGCCATGATCGGGTGCCCAGTGGAGAGGAGGTTTATACCGACCTCTTCTGCTGGCGTTTTCAGTCTCCAGTGAGGAGCAGGCCAAGCAGGCTGTCACTTAATGTCACTTATGTGTCTTCCTTCATGCATCTCTAGTCTTGGCGACAGTGGAGGGGGCTGGGGTGGTGAGGGTAGAGACAGCCCCATACTCTTCTGGAGACTTCCTCCTGTCGCGTCTGGAGCCTGGCGAGGCAGTACCCCGGGCACTCATCTGTCATCTACCTGCATCACCTCCCGAAGACAGACCCCTGGACATTCTATGTCTGGTTTCCAGTAATGCTGTAAAACCTCATCGATCAGGTCGTTCCTTTCCACAGGAAATTGATGAAGAAATTAGGATACCATCTTGGCCTGAAATTTTAGATTTCATTTTCCAAATGTGGTGGTTCTTTGTTAAATCTTGCAGTTTTCCCTTGAGTTGTGGAGCTCCACGCTAGACTCCAGCTCTGGCGGGGGTGGGGTCTATACCCAGAACTCCAGCGGGATCATATTTTTGTCTTTCCCTTGGGTATTTCTATTTGTGCATTTGAACAATTTGCTTTTTCAGATGTGTTCCCTACCTTACGGACCCAGCCTCCCCAGTCACAGAAGGCTTGTCCTGCTCCTCTCTGCTAGCCCCTTACTCCTTTCCTGGAGTGATGGTGAACTCTCCCCGTGCATGTGGAACTTGGTTTCTCACCATGCCCGGAGGAGAGCAGTTACTTGGAATGGTTCTATCCTCGTCAGCGCTGAAAGCATTGCTGCATGCCAGCCGGGGCCCGCGGACAGCTGGTCTGTATGAGGCGAAGGGCTCTTAGGATGGACTGGAGGAATGAGGTTGTTCCTCTCGGAAGCTGCTGCCGAGGTCTCGCAGACTCCGAGCCGGCTCAGGGGCCCCAGGGCCAGGGGATGGGGTCCCTCCAGGGCTGGCTGGCAGCAGGCACGGCCGAGGGCTGGGAGGGGTGAGCTTAGGGCGCCGGTTGCCACCTCAGACTTCTGCACAGCCTCGTGGTCCTGTCCAGCGCTGGGAGTCCAGGGGTGACTGAGGATCTGGGACGCAGGGGCAGCGCTCCAGCAGTCGTTCTGTCCCTGTTCACCCTGGGCCTCGCGGGAGACTTGTGTGGCAGCAGAGAGGCTGGATGTGACTGTCCCTGGCGTCCATCAGCATGAGGTAATTAAAAGCCCAGTTCTGTCGTGGGCCTGCAGCTATGGGGCATGGGTTGACAGCACACTGTTAAACTTGGATGGAGAAGTTCATATTAAGCGGACCAGCTCCAGACAGCCTAAATTAATAATTGCTGTAGCCAGTGAGAGCCGGCTATTAAATAGACCTAGGAGATTCCACTGACAGTTATAAGAGGCTTTGACTTGGAAATACTTGACTTATTAATTGAAAACTGAAAATGTGTGCCATCTAATACATTCTATTGATGCATTGTATTTGATTAGTACAATTTGGGGAAGCAATCTAGTTTAATGTTGCAAAAAAAATGGCTTTTGAGGTGAACCTTAGTTGGACTTCTGACCCTTTGGTATTTAACTAGCAGCGTGACTGTGACAAGTACCTTCACCTGTGTGTATATATTATCTGTGGATAATGATACCTACCTTATTGGGCTCTTGTGAAGAGCAAATGAGATGCTGCATTGAACGAGCTTTTTGCCTCTGACACTTAGTACTAAATACATATATTACCTGCTAACCAGCTGAATCTCTAAATGAGATGTCCTTCCCATGACACTGTATGTTACTGGACAGTGAATATTTTTTTTTTTTTACCCATTTTTGTGGCTCAAACAATAAAGAATGTGCCTGCAATGCAGGAGACCTGGGTTTGATCCCTGGGTCGGGAAGATCCTCTGGAAGAGGGAATGGCTACCCACTCCAGTATTCTTGCCTGGAGAATTCCATGGACAGAGGAGCCTGGCAGATTACAGTCCATGAAGTTGCAAAGAGTTGGACACGACTGAGCCACTAACACACACACACACACACTATTAGGTTGGCCATAAAGTTCCTTCGGTACACCGTTACAGAAAAACCTAAACAAACTTTTTGGCCAACCCAGTACTCTAGTGTTTTGATTTTAGATAATCTACTTATTGTTCCTTATCTGCTTTTTTATGTTATTTCATAGACAGCATGACTCTGGGTTTACTTTTGACTCATTCCCTCAGAACATGGTATCTATTCAGTTGTCCGTAGAGGTATTTCCCTGTTCGTTCTAATTCTCGGTGTCAGAGCCTCTTGGACTTCAGTGTGCAGAGATGACTCCCTGGAAGCGTCCTGCCCGCAGCCTCCCACGGGCTGGGGTTTGGCTCTCACAGGCTGGGCTGTAGCCCTGGCGTCTGCACGTCTGCCAGCTCCCAGGTGTGCCAGGGGCTGCTTTCGGGTGACCCTGCTGCTCTTCTGCAGCCTTCTGTGGGCACGTGGCTCCTCGTGCTCTTTTACTGATGTAGGATCGGAAGACATGGGCCGTAGTGTGATGCACGATTATGAAGATCGTAACTTTCTTAAGAACTCAGTTTTTCATGTGTAGTATCCACCACTGTCAGTTTCCCAAGGCTGTGGGAAGCATCAGATAAGAAGGCAGGTAACACCTGGGAAAGCCGTGAGCCTCTTCCAAATGAGCAAGGTATTAACAGGGGCATGAGGTCTGCTTTGCCTCATGCTCAGGCCATTTTAGCCAACAAAGCAGATGACATAGGTGAGAATGTTTTGCATAATGTAAAGACTTAGTGGGCAGAGTGTCTAAAGGTGAGTAGTGCAAGAGGACTGTTGGGTGGTGAGGGTGTGTTCTGCCCCTGACGTGCAGATGGTGTTTGACTGAGGGACATACCCCCTCATAGTTCAGGATGCTGTGCAAGCACCATTGCTCATCACCCTGAAATCTCCTCTGCTCCTCTCCTGTGTGATGCTATTTGGGTGCGCGGACAGTAATGTCAGTACCATAAAAGCTCCTTCCCAGTGCAAGTGCTGTCAGCTCGGCAGTGGGAATACTGGCCACTCGCTGATGTCATGCATACCCAGAGTATTACAAAGGCACTGCACTCCACTCCACTGGTCCTGCTGGCACCTTGGCGCTATGGGCAGAAGGGAAAAGGGGGTTGTAGCTGGGGATTGCACAACAAAGAGGGATAGGCTGGTTTTGCAGGGTTGACTGCCACAATGATTACTTTTGCACTTCCCACATTCTTCATATGAAGTGGAAAGATGATGCATACAGATATTTACACCCATATACAAATGCACTTTTCTCCTTATCAATATGGAGAAGCGCCTAAGAGAGTCCCTTGTGTATCCCAGAACTGTAACTTGTGGAGCAACTGTGGAGCAAAATGAAATGTCTAATACTTATTGTGGAAAGTGTCTGAGAAGGTGGAGGTAGATTATATTAGAAGCCATTGGAACGTCCACCTGTTTGTTTTCTTGAGTATCTACGGTCTTGCACTAGGTCTCCGGCCTGCTTGAGCACTGTCTTTGGATGTTTTGTAGATATGGGGTTCCAGGTAAGGCGTGCAGGGTGTGTGTGTGCAGCTAAGGCCTGGCCATACTGTTACATGAGTGAAAATCTAAATCTTTCCCCTCGCTTTGCGTATTCACAGAAGAGATAGTGAGCTAACTGGCCATAGGATTCATGGTGGCATGACCTTGGTGTTGATAGCTTCGTGGTGTCTTGGGGGCGTTCCTGTCTCTACAATGTCGTATCTACTGCTGTGCCAAAACAAACAAAAACAAAAACCATAAAACGTTGCTGAGTAAGTAGAAAAGAGAGCAGAGAGCAAGGCAGGTATATTCGCTCATTGACATAAACCCAGATGCAGTGGTGTTCAGTGAGTAGGTCTCTGAAGAGGATTCAGTCTGATGTGGACTTGAGAGTCAGGTGGCCAGGGTCAGGATCCAAGCTCTGCCGCTTGTCGCTAGGTGCCCTTGGGCAGAACCTTTAACCTCTCTGGGCCAGTTTTCTCCTTTCCATTTGTAAAGTGGGGGCACTGATAGTAGTGCCTACCGTGTAGATTCATGAGGATTGCCTGACTTTAAAGTGATGTCTGGCACAGCGTAAGTGCTATGCGCATGTTAGCTCTGTTGTAACTTTCTCTGTGTTCACTGCATACCTGTTGGAAGATGATAGTTGTAGACGACCCAGCAGTGCTTTCTCTGATTTGTGGCGCTGTACTATAATACCATTGTTATTAACTCTACAAGTATGGCGTTTGGCACATTGCTGGAGGAATTGGGTAGAGAGCTGTAGGCATCCAGGTACTGGAGAAATAACCCAGACGTTTACCTGATAGAGCCCAACTCTGACTCTTTCTCAGGCCGATCCCAAATGTCCTCTTCCTGCCTTCTCCATAGACTCTTCTCCAGTTCTCCCAGGCCACTGCTGTACACTGAGTGTGAAATAGCCTTCTGGTTAAAAGCCTGTGCCTCCTGCTCTGTGAGCTGCCCTTTCTCCTGCAACTGGACTTTTCCAGATCCTTCTCATCCTCCAGTGTCCAGACCATATGTCACCTCTTTCTGAAAGTCTTCATGATCAAGCCAGAAGTAGGCAATCACTCCTCACTTCTTTGTTTAGATTTTTTTTTTTAATGTGGACCATTTTTAAAGTCTTTGTTGAATTTGTTACAATATTGCTTCTGTTTTAAGTTTTGGGTTTTTGGCCATGAGGCATGTGGGATCTTAGCTCTCCAACCAGGGATCAAACCCATGTCCCCCTGCACTGAAGGGTGCAGTAGTCTTAACCACTGGACTACCAGGGAAGTCCCCACTCCTCACTTCTTTAGAGTTTGGCTGGTATCACTCATATGGCACTTACAGATCTCCTTGTGTGATCATTATGGGATTAACTTGTCTTAGCTGTCCAACCAGGGGGTAAATGACGTGAGTGTAGAGACCATACATGTGCATGCGTGTACCCCTTTATGAACATACACTATGACAGCATGTCTAGCACACAGCCCTGTGGTCAGTAGTTACTGTGCCCTATTACGGCTTCCCGGACAAGGCGATGGCACCCCACTCCAGTGCTCTTGCCTGGAGAATCCCATGGGCAGAGGAGCCTGGTAGGCTGCAGTCCATGGGGGTAGCTAAGAGTTGGACACAACAGAGCGACTTCACTTTCACTTTTCACTTTCATGCATTGGAGAAGGAAATGGCAACCCACTCCAGTGTTCTTGCCTGGAGAATCCCAGGGATGGGGGAGCCTGGTGGGCTGCCATCTATGGGGTCGCACAGAGTCGGACACGACTGAAGTGACTTAGCAGCAGCAGCAGCAGCATTATGGCTTCCCAGGTGGTGCTAGTGGTCAAGAATCCACCTGCCAAGCTGGAGACCCGGGTTCCATCCATGGGTCAGGAAGATCCCCTGGAGAAGGAAGGAAGATCCCATGGACAGGAGAGCATGGTGGGCTATAGTCCATGGGGTTGCAACGAGTCAGACATAACTGGGTGACTGAGCACGACCCAGCGATCGTGCTGTCTTTTGAATAAATGAGTGAATGTGTGACCAGAGGTGTGGTGAGTAGGTCAGGGGGTGTGTGTGGAGCAAAGCTGAGAGAGTGAGTAGAGGAAGCTGAGGAGAGGTTGAGTAGTTCAGAGCTGAGAGAGTGAGTAGAGAAAGCTGAGGAGAGGTTGAGTAGTTCAGAGCTGAGAGAGTGAGTAGAGAAAGCTGAGGAGAGGTTGAGTAGTTCAGAGCTGAGAGAGTGAGTAGAGAAAGCTGAGGAGAGGTTGAGTAGTTCAGAGCTGAGAGAGTGAGTAGAGAAAGCTGAGGAGAGGTTGAGTAGTTCAGAGCTGAGAGAGTGAGTAGAGAAAGCTGAGGAGAGATTGAGTAGTTCAGAGCTGAGAGAGTGAGTAGAGAAAGCTGAGGAGAGATTGAGTAGTTCAGAGCTGAGAGAGAGAGTAGAGAAAGCTGAGGAGAGATTGAGTAGTTCAGAGCTGAGAGAGTGAGTAGAGAAAGCTGAGGAGAGATTGAGTAGTTCAGAGCTGTTGTGCTCCATCTGGTTGGCGAGCTGATGTTTCCCTGACAGCTATCGGGAAAGTGAGGAGCTTGAGGAAAAGGGGTGTTTCAGATTGGTTAGAGCTGTCTTTTGCTGAAAGTGAGACGACGCTTATTTGTTGTGGGGTCCAGAAGGAAAATGACCACCTTCAAGATGCATGTTGCTGGAAAAGTATGAAGGAAGATATATTTTATAGAAGGAAGTGGAAGGAACCTGAACAAAAAATATTAGTGAAGAATTGGTGATGGATTCATGTCTAAAACATGCACTCCACATCCAGAAGTGAAATTATATGAAGTGGGCAAGCTTTTCCTTATTGTTTTTGGCTTCAGTTGCCTACGAGATATCAACTTTAAAATATTGACAATATATCGTCGCCATGGTTATTTATCAAGACATCAAACTATCTGGGTAAGATGTATGATATTGATATTTGTGTTACATGCTTTAATAGAACTAGTAGATTTGGCTGGGCAGTTTTCTTCTTAGCATTTTGAAGCTGAGAACTTCAAAGTCCATTAGATTTTGATTTCGTGGAGGAGCCATGTGGGAGCAGAGGTGAGGGGCTCTCTCATTTGTCTCCATGTCTTTACTCCCTGACACAGTGTAGACCCAATGCTTGGCATCCAAAAGGTGCTCTATGAATGTTTTTCAATAAATGAATAACACCTCAGTTTTTCAGTAAGCAAGTTAATATCTAGTGTAAACAAATTTCAGACTGGATAGATTTCATGAAACTTAGCCTTTGTGTTTAAAGTTCTCACCGCATCTAAAAGGCAGAGATTGAACTGGAGATAGAAACGTAATGCGTTACGTGCACTCAAGTTCAGTGCTGGACCTAGAGATGGTTTAGCCTCAGCTCCTCATTATTCGGAAAACACTGAGGACTAGAGGGGTTAGGTGACTTCTCAGGCTCACACAGCTGCTTGTGGCCAAGTTTGGACCCAACTGAGATCTCCAGAATATGAGGCTTCAGTATCATTTCCCCTCTTTACCCTCCTCGGAGTAAATCTTAGTTGCATGAGTCCTTCCATGGCATAACTTAATTCCTGAGCTCCTAATGCAGACTTTACAAACATTCTCCTTATGCTTTTGTTAATTGCAAAATGGACAGATTTTTTAGGGAGCAGATCCCTTCCCATCCGGGCGCCTTTGCAGTGCCGGGGACTGCTTAGGTGTGCCCATAGTCATTTTTTGACGTCCTGCTTGAGTTTCTCCTCCTGGTAAGTCTGTTCCAAAAGGAGAGCTTGCACCATCTAGTGGATCTAAGAAGAGGCTCTTGGGTTTAATTTTTTGGTGGCCCGTTTTTAAAAAGAAGAGAGAAACAATCTTTTACTTAATTAATCTGCAGTCTCACATGGAGCTCTCTGTTTATATCATGAGAGTGAAGGTGGCAGCCCAGGGTGAGGGTGAGGTCACTTTGGACCTCACTGTGCTCAGAACATCACTTCATGGGAGATAGATGGGGAATCAGTGGGAACAGTGTCAGACTATTTTTTGGGGCTCCAAAATTACTGCAGATGGTGACTGCAGCCATGAAATTAAAAGATGCTTACTCCTTGGAAGGAAAGTTATGACCAAGCTAGATAGCATATTCAAAAGCAGAGACATTACTTTGCCAACTAAGGTCCATCTAGTCAAGGCTATGGTTTTTCCAGTGGTCATGTATGGATGTGAGAGTTGGACTGTGAAGAAGGCTGAGCGCTGAAGAATTGATGCTTTTGAACTGTGGTGTTGGAGAAGACTCTTGAGAGTCCCTTGGACTGCAAGGAGATCCAACCAGTCCATTCTGAAGGAGATCAGCCCTGGGATTTCTTTGGAAGGAATGATGCCAAAGCTGAAACTCCAGTACTTTGGCCACCTTATGCAAAGAGTTGACTCATTGGAAAAGACTCTGATGCTGGGAGGGATTGGGGGCAGGAGGAGAAGGGGACGACAGAGGATGAGATGGCTGGATGGCATCACTGACTCGATGGACATGAGTCTGAGTGAACTCCGGGAGTTGGTGATGGACAGGGAGGCCCGGTGTGCTGCGATTCATGGGCTCGCAGAGAGTCGGAAACGACTGAGCGACTGAACTGAACTGAACCGAACTGTGCTCAGAACAAGGCACCTCCATGACCAGGCTGTTGCCGCAGCTCCTTTAATGGTGGAAGGAGGGTTAGGAGGTAGGTAGTATATCAGCCTATATTTTCTAGCAGTGCTTGGATTGTTTTACTCATTAATTCAAAACATTAACTCTTCTGTAATGGGTCTTCCCATAATAGTTGGGAATTAGTCAAATCCTGCTATTATTACTGGGAAATCCACTAGTACTAATTTGGCCAATTAACTTTTTCAGTAAATGTGCAGTATTTTTCTACCCAGTTGGATAAATGAAGTTTTTGGGATGCTTCCAAATTATTCTTTTGTTTCCTTCAATAGAGATTTAAAATCTTTTCTCAAGCTCTGCAAAATACTTATCTCACGTGATCGGTGGCAGAAGATGGAGTCTTTCAAGCAGGGTAACTTGATGACTGAGTGAGCAACACAGTGCGGAGGTCTTTTCACTGACTTTGCCCTGAGATCTGAAATGCTCACTACCTTCTGTAGCTGAGTTTTCTTTTTAAAAGATGTGGTGATCTTCTTTATATTTACAGAGTATGCTCCGCAAAAGCTGGACTTCTTTCTTTCTTTTTTTTGCCTTTGTTACTCCAGCAGCTGAAATGTGATGTCTCAGGTGCCCCCTTAGCTCCTGTGCAGTGTCAGCATCCTTTCTGACTGTGGTTCTCACCCTGGTGCATGTCGGAATCAACAAGGGAAGCCTGGCCCCACCCCTGGAGAGTCTGATTTATCTGGATCTGGGTGGGATGTGAGCCCGGGTGTGTTTAAAATGCTCCCCAAGTGATTCTAGCATGGAGCTGGGGTTCAGAACCACTGCTCTATGATGTCTCTGAAAGTGTGTTGTGAACCATTGGATTCCAAATCCAGTTTGAACATTGGAGATCCGTATTTGAAAGCCAGTGTTCTCTTTGGGACCAGCAGTGGTTATACTGTACTGTGACTGGAGTAAGGACGTCGTCACGATGTCTAGTGACTCCATGCTCACTGCTCTCTCTGGTGCTGGTGGAGGTGGTTATGGTATATGATCTGGGTCGCCAGGGGCAGTGAGGCCAGAAGGGAGTGCTTTTTCCTCCCAGTTTTATTGACACATAAGCAGTTTATTCTTGTAATTGTCCTCATCTGAGGCCGTTGACTGTATATTGTTGGCATTTGTCCTGATGGCAGTGGGAACGTTGGTGTCCAGGATTAGGGTGCTTAGAGAGCTCTTTGGAGAAAGTGTTTTCTGGAGTAAGTCCTGCTCTGTCGCTGGAAGCAGGTCACTTCTGAGAAGCAAAGCTGAATCAGAGGAAGGGTGAGGTGAGAAAAGGGCAGGGAGGGCATGGGTCCTCTGAGATGCCATCATTTGAACTCTTTCAATGGGAAACAGTGTCTTTGACCGTGATCGGTCCACATAATTGATACAGCTATTCAGTTTCAAAGTATTTCTGCTCTGTCTTCAGAGGGCAAAGGGATGAGAATGTCAAGGAATTGTTAGAATTCTTGTCTTGGTTTTTGCAAGACAGACCTGTTGTGTGAAGAACATGAAATTTTGTATCGAGCAGATCTGGTCTCTCATGAATCTGGTCTCTGCCACTTGCTGTGGACTTTGGGGGCAAGTTCGTGAGGCTCAGTTTTTGTTTTTTTAATCTGTAAGATGAGAACCCTAATACCTATACCTTGGCCTCAGGGCCAAGGTGAATTAACTCCTGTGTGAAGCACCTAGCACAATGCTTGCCACAGAGCGGGGTCTCCATACATGGCAGCTGTTTCTGGAATTATTGATACTGTTAATAATAGTGATAATTAATGATAATGATAGTAATAAACGACTTTTTCCCTCTCCTTTGGAAATGGTCCCTGAAATACAAGTAGCCTCATGGTCCGTGTGTCCAGCTGTTGTGCCTGTGGACTGAGAATGGGTGTGGAAAAGCAGTGTTAACAGGGGTCCCGCCTGGGAAACTTAGAATTTTCATCCTCACGTAACCAATGTGCCATAATTTAGTCTCATCACATATTAATGCCTTCAAGTGTAGTTGCTCCCTAGAAGAGTTAATTCCATTGGTGACTCATCTTGTGTATATTCTGTTTGTTTACCTCAAAGGCACTAGAATAGAGATTTTTATTTGCACAGTGTAGAATGGGGGTTAGCAGGGAAGAAGGGGAAATGTGACTTGTGGGGATTACTTTAATATAAGGCATGACTGGTGCCATGGTGCTTCAGGAAGGGCCGCCTTTCAGGGCCCAAAAGTCAGCTCTTGTCTGACACTCGGAACTGAACTGTCCAAGGAGACAGGTGTGCTAACAAAGCAAGAGACTATTGGGAAGGGGCACCAGGGCAGAGAGCAGCAGGGTGCGGGAGCCTGGAGGACCGCTCTGACACACGGCTCGCAGTCTCGGGTTTTACGGTGATGGGCTTAGTTTCCAGGTTGTCTCTGGCCAATCATCGTGCTTGGCTCATCTTTGGTCTGACTCAGGGGCCTTCCCTGTGGCCTGCGCGTCTGTCTGCCAAGATGGATTCCAGTGCAGAGGAGTCTGGAAGGTTGACAGGACATACTATGGGGTGGTGTCTCCTCCCTCTTTTTGAGGTGTGAAGTGAAAGTGTTGGTCGATTAGCGGTGTCTGACTGCCACCCCATGGACTGTAGCCCGCCAAGCTTCTCTGTCCGTGGGACTCTTCCAGGCAGAAAAACGAGTGGTAGCCGTTCCCTTGTCCAAAGGGTCTTCCCGACCCAGGGATCGAGCCTGGGTCTCCGGTGTTGCAGGTGGATTCATTACCATCTGAGCCGCCAGGGTAGCCTAAACTCTTCTAGCTAGCTTTATGAGGCACGTTTTGGGCCAGCATCTGCTTCCCCGTTTTGGTTCCTTCTGAATTCTTCCGGTTAGTTTTCAACAGCGGCACCACATTCCTTACCAGGACCTCCTGTTGTGAGACAACTCCTGCAAGTGGTCATCATCTGCCTGGCCAAGGGGTACAGTTTCAGTCAATGGTTCGCTAACAGCGGGGTAGTCTGGACCGGAGAAGAGATGGTGCCAGGATTGGGACTGGTGGGGGCCTGAACGAGGCAGCTGTTCTGAATGGCTGTCCCAAGATCGCTGTTAGCACTGCCTGAGTGTCCCCGTAGAGCTTTCTTGGTGCTACCTCGGTCCTTTGCCGTAAGTTGCCAGTGTCTGAAGGATAGCGCTGTTCACTGAAGCTCTGAGCCTAGAGTCGAAGGCATTTATGTGAATCAGGGTAAACTGTGCAGCTGAGGGACCTGTAATGCAGTTTCAGAATAGTCAGTATATTCTAATTGGGTATAAAGGGATTTCTTCTCCATCTGGGTTCTGAGAAGTTGAGAAAAAAATGAGTGAGGCAGATGGAGGAGCAAAAGAGCAGCTTTATTATCAGTAACACGGGTGCTGGAGAGTAGGGTTTATGCCTGTACATAAGAATTCCTAATACTGAGCCCAGAATTAGACAGACTGTTCCAGATGCAGAGAAGAGTGTGTCCTTCCTGCTGGCAGCCTGGCTCCTGGAAGGAGAGAGAGAGGAAGGGACAGCCACATCAAAATGACAAGTTACCCCCTCGCCAGGGGAAGAGTTATTGAAGAAGGCAGAGAAAGCCCAGAAGTGCTTTGCCAGGAGATTCTGTGTTGGAAAAGAAGTCTTAGGATTGGAGAGATTGGTTTTCTATCAGGTCTACAAAAATCCAGCCTTTTAAAATTCTAGCAAATTGGAAATAGTAAATCATATTTTTAAAAAACAGTAGTAGTAGTTTAAATGTCCTTCTAGTGCTCAAGAACCTAAAATGGGTGCCTGTTGCCTGCGGAAGATAATTGAGACTTTCACTTGATTTTGAAATCCCCTTCCTCCCTCCCCCAGTCTGACCCCTTCCTACCTGTGGACCTCACTTCCCCTGTGATTTTCTTTTCTTGAAATTTAATTTTATGTGTTTATTTGGCTGCACTGGGTCTTAGTTGCAGCATGCAGGATCTAGTTCCCTGACTGGGATCCAACCCCAGCCCCCGACATTGGGAGCACAGAATATTAGCCACCAGGGAAGTCCTACCCCGCACTTTTCAGATGTAAATCTGAAGTCAGAGCCGTGCCCACATGGTCCTCTCTTATCCCCATGCTCCTGCTGGAGTATTCTTCCTCTTCTGTCTGTTAAGTCCCAGCACAGTCCTGATATTGGGCTCTCGCCTTGCACTGAAGCACACACTGCTTTCCCTCCACCCGGGACCAGACAGTTTAGCGCTCGTCTCATTACGTGAGTTTCACCAGCTGGCTGCTGTGGTACCGTGAGGGGCAGGATGTGTCTTATGCTGCTTTTATGTTTCCTCAGCTGCACATGAAAAGCCCTCAGTGAATATGCAGTTGGTTAAATAAATATATCAAAAAACAGTGGCTCGCACCCTTATCACTATGGTAGAATAAAGTCAGGTGTTGGTTATGCTGGAAGGTAAAATCACCAAGATGAAGATCCAGAACTGGCTCATGTCTCATGCCACTGATACGGACTCGAAGAATCTCAGGTTTTGGAAACTGAGAAGATGGATCAGCTAGTTTAACACCATCATTTTACAGCTGAGAACATGAGAAAGATTGGGAAAGAAATATCCAGAGTCTACGAGCCTAATGTTTGTGAGAGGAACAGAGGATACGAAATTGATGATGTTTCAGTTCTTCAACATTAGCTTATCCTCAGAAGGTTGACGTGGCGGCTTTATATTTACATTTTGGCATCCTCTAAGTGTTCCAAAGTGCTTTTTTATTATCTTGTAGAGCCTCCCTCCTTTATGTTCTTACCAAAATCTGTGGAGGAAGGCACTTTTCACAGAAGCTGTCACTGCATCTCATGGTTGACCTTTGTTGATAAACGTTAACTTCCTGCCCGAGCTGATGCGGCAGGTCAGAGGCTCCAGGCTCTGTGTGCAGCCCCAGCAAGCTGGCACGCCCGGAGGTTGCTTGACTTGCCCAAGGCCCCCAGCTCCTAAGGGTCAACATGCATCTGTTTCGCATTCCACTGCAGTCCATTTTCAACTATGCTCTGATGCCTTTAAAAAAAAAAATCTTAAATTATTATCTCTAGATTCTGAGAATTCCAGCTTAGAAGGAAATACATTTTTAATTTGCTGCTCAGCAAAGAGAAAGAACAGCTAACACAAGTACTTACCTACCCTGGGTAGAAGTTTAGGAACCAAACTTGGGGGAAAGACAGCCTGCTTTGCTGAATGCAGAGAGACATTGCTGCCTGTTGCCAGGGAGGAGTTGAGACTGGAGGAGGATGAGTCACCTAGCCAGCTCTCTGCTCCTCCGAAGTCCCAGGCAGGTCTTCCCAGTGCAGATTCAGTATTTGTCTTATGTTGTAGCGGCTCCAAGACATCAGTGCTTGTATTTAACTATATAAAATGTCAAACAAAATAAGAACAATGTTTTGGTTATTTCTACCACTTTCTTTCCATTTAATTTTACATTAAAAATTATACTGTAGTGCTTATTCATTTGTTAGTGGACAGAAAATTTAACAGGGAAGTAAATATATATATTTTAAACAGTTTTGAATGCTGAGTCTTGTCACACTAATGAGCCACAAAATCAGTCTTTGCTTTGCTAAGTTGCTTCAGTCATGTCTGACTCTGTGCGAGTCATCCCATAGATGGCAGCCCACCAGGCTCCCCCATCCCTGGATTCTCCAGGCAAGAACACTGGAGTGGGTTGCCATTTCCTTCTCCAGTGCATGAAAGTGAAAAGTGAAAGTGAAGTCGCTCAGTGGTGTCCGACTCTTAGCGATCCAATGGACTGCAGCCCACCAGGCTCCTCCATCCATAGGATATTCCAGGCACGAATACTGGAGTGGGGTGCCATTGCCTTCTCCGCAAAATCAGTCTGGTAGGTCACAAACAGCACTTCAAAACAGAATCAAAGAGAAAATATTGGAGTGCACTGTGTTTAGTAATGGTAAGTATCATATTGTTATAAATTCTTGTGATGTGCCATGGCTTTAAAAAGCTTCAGAAAGGACTGTCGTCGTGTTTTGGAGGATTACTCGCAGAACGGGCTATGCCATTAGTCTTGACGCCACGTTCTGCTCTGTCATGGGCTGCAGTAGTCACAGTTGGTCTTCTAGGAAAATTCGTTTCTGTTCTGAGTGCCTGGTATACAGGAGGCACTGTTCTCAATGCTGTGGATGAGATCTCTCTAGCAGTTTACTTACCAAGCAAGTCATCTTATTTCCAGAGAAAACACTGGATCAGTTTGCATAGGGTTTAACTGTAACTAACAGAAAATGCCCTTTGATAATCTTGTCTCATCCCATCCACCAATTCTGTTTATACATCACTGGCCAAGGTATATACTGAGGTACTTACATGCAAAGGAAGAAGGGAAATGTGGTTTTTAGCTCTAAAGTTAGGATTTGTTCCCAGGAAGAAATGGAGACTGAGTACTGGGGGACATTTAGAAGTCCCTACTCTAAACCTCAGGGTTTCTTCCATGTTAACATTGACGGGCAGTGGGAAGTTCCAGTTACTGTAATTCTTGTAAAAGTGCTGGCTGGGCAGGGATAGGCTTGTGTGGGTTGTTGGCTGCACCAGGGATGCCCTGCTGGGCGGCAGAGAGGAGGATGAAGGGCGTCTCCTGCTTGACTCACGAGCACCGTGGTCTCGTGGGCAGAAGGCACTTTCTGCTCCGGTAGAGCTGTCTGCTTTCCAGGCTGTGGCCCTGGGGGCTGTTCTGCCGAGTGACGCTGCAGGGTTGGAGGGTGGTTTACTGCTTCACAGACTTGCACTATACAGGCTGGTTTTTGGTTTGTTTTTTAATTTTTAATTTTATATTGGATTACAGCCTATTAGCAGTGTTGTGATAGTTTCAGGTGGACAACAGAAGGACTCAGCTACACGTATGCATGTATCCATTCTCCCCCAACCCCCGCTCCATCCAGGCTGTCATATGACACTGAACAGAGTTCCCTGTGCTAGACAGTAGGCCCTTGGTTATCCATCTTATTTTTTGAAATAGTTGTATGTATCTGTGGCTGTGCTGAGTCTCTGTAGCCGTGTGGGTTTCTTCGCTCGCTGTGGCTGCTCTTGGTTGCGGTGTACAGGCTTCTGGTGGTGGGCTCCTCTGGGTGTGGAGCACAGGCTCTTGGATGCTCGGGCTTCAGCACTTGTGGTGCGTGGGCTCTGTAGTTGCAGCTCCTGGCTCTAGAGCACGGGCTCAGTGGTCGCAGTACATGGGCTTAATTGCTCCACGGCACGTGGGATCCTGCCCCACCAGGGACTGAACCCATGTCTCCTGCATCGGCAGGCGGATCTTTTACCACCGAGACACCAAGGAAGCCCTGGGTACTTATGTTAAACATAGCAGTGTGTACATGTTGATCCCAAACTCCCTGGTTCTGCCCCTTTTCCTTGGACAGCTCTTCTCCCCTAGATTTGCTGCTTTAAAAATTATAGAAGTTAGTAAGCAGCAAGGGTTTACTGCAGAGCACAGGGAATTATTCCCATTATTTTGTAATAATCCATATTGGACTATAATCTGCAAAAAAGTGAATCAATATACTAAAACGAGCACAATATTGTAAATCATCTATACTTCAAAAAAAAACACAAAACTGTAGAAGTTGGGAGACCAACCTGTCTGTATTCACTGCCTTATACACGCCCACCCACCCCGTTTTGGAGTTTGAGCGGGTCCCAGGTACTGTGAAGCCTCCCCATCTCTGACCTCCCATAATTTTTCACGTCACTTCTGTCCTGCTGCAGGGGAAGAAAATTAGGGCTATAAATTAAGCTTTCGTTTAGTTTTTGATTTGAAAAGAAAAATTAGATTTCTTTCTTTTTCAACAAGTGCAGAAGGGACATAATGCAGAATCACAGGATTCTGCTCTTAAGCAGGATTCTGCTCTTAAGCGTCAGGATCATGGAAAGATAGGAAGGGTCCCACCTGCTCTACATGGAGAAACACAAAAAACAGCTCACACAAACTCCACCTTATCTAAGGCAGGTAGGTGGTATTCATCTTGGAAACAAAAGTAGAGAAGGCAGGGAGAATCTGGTCTGAAAGCTGGTGTTAATCTTTTATTCTTTCCCTGCATGCTCCTAGGAGATCATTACAGATTTATCAGCAACAAACGCCCTGCAGGCTTTCCTTCAGGTAGTTGTAAGAAAACCAAACAACAAAGAGAACGCAAAGGAAGCGTATAGCCTGCTTATTTCACGTTCTTGGTATAGTTTTCTCTTGCCCCACACTAACTTTTTAAAGCATTGTGTATTTTATTCATTTCCTTATTCTAAAAGTGATTTAGTTAACCTGCTTGAGATAGTTAGGGATGTTGACTCAATGAACTTTTCCAGTAAATGCAGAAGATTATGTAATAGCATAGAAAATTGTAGGGGGCTTTCCCGGTGGCTCAGACGGTAAAGAATCCACCTGCAATGCAGGAGATTCGAGTTTGATCCCTGGGTCAGGAAGATCCCCTGGAGCAGCGCACGGCAACCCGCTCCAGTGTTGTTGCCTGGAGAATCCCATGGACAGAGGAACCTGGCAGGCTACAGTCCATAGAATCACAAAGAGTCTGGCACGACTGATCGACTAACACTGTCTAACATTTACATACTTAAAAGAAGTGAGCTTCTTTTAAGAGTCCCCCTCTCTGGTCTCTTTTATGACTGACTTGCATTTTAAGTGAGACAGAAAGAATAACTGACAGGCTGCCCCTCTGTGCCTCACCCTGTGGTTAGTGGGTACCTGGTGATGAACAAGTTTGGGATAACAGAGAAAACCACCAGGAAGACTAGAATTACTGAATTTGTTGGAGGGAACACCTGTGTATTTTCTCGGTCTTCCATTGTATTGAGGTCTTCTCTAGTGGATAAGAAGCCAGGAGTGAAACCTGCCCTTTATCATCAGAACTTGTCTTTGTTACAGTTTTGGTGTCTAGGAAAACTGTCCATGTGTAAAATTCCACTCCCAAACAACACATGGAACCCAGCAATCAGACTCAGTGGGGATTGGGGTGACAGGCATTAGAGGCCACCACGTGACAGTTGTTCTCAAATAAAACTCCATTCTAAAGAAGCTGCCTGAAACCACCCTCTTAACCATTTCCCCTCCACCACTGGATTTAATGTTTGCTCATCAGAATTCAATAGTATTGTCTTGTTAATCAAGAAGAGTAATTAGGAGGAAGCCCAAGGAAGCGTTTCCTTTTCCCCAATGCATCACTTTTCTCAGTTGCCATAATCAAGAGCGTGGCATGAGTCAGGCTCTTTATTTCCTATGAAGTGTTCACCAAGAGTCAGACATGACTGAGTGACTTAGCACACACAGAAAAGGAAGATTGCCTCTGCGGGTCACATATTGTCAAATGAATCTAACTACCTTGCTCATGAAGTAATCCCCAACATAGACTTTGAAAACCATATTTGTTTGTTTGTTTTATTAGTAACAGGGTACCTGATTTCCATCCTGACATGTTTATTGATTATCCTTTGGGTACCTGCTGGCGTACAAATTGTTTTGAGAATTCACACTGTAGGTCAGACATGTCATTTCTGCAGTAAGTTTGCAATCTTAAAAAATGGAAAAATGCATTAACAAGAGTGAGAAAGGGAATGGACTTAGTCTAGCAAAGAGGAAGCTGAGGGCTTTCATAAGAACTGCAGAACAGGAAGGGAAGTGGAGTTTGGGGGGACAGCATTTCCCCACCACCACTTAACCTGAGGGCAGTGAGTGTAAGGCACACTTTACATTACAGCAGGTGGAATTTTACTTCACCTTGAGGCATGCTTTCTTGATTGCAGAGACCTCCTGAGCTGTGCTGCCAAAGGAAGCTGTGCAATCCCTGTTTGGTTGTCTCTGGCTTTCCACCCTCAGACCTCCCTTCTTCTCTAAGCTTGCTCTTCAGGCTTCTGGCGATCCTGTTAGCTTACCCTAGGCTTCTTCCAATAAGTATCTTTTCTGCTTAGGCCCACTCAGTTCCCCTGAGATGGTGTGGACTCAGAGAGCTGAAACAATATGCTGAGAATGTTCTTCAGTTATACACAGGTGCCCCAAAGCAGATTGGTGATATTGTTTTTATAGTTCTTCATATTGCAACTAAGAAGAATCTTTCTGGAAGAATTAGTAAACAGAAAGGGATGGGTGAAATGATCTTCAGAATACTCTTCAGATCCTTCCTACTGAGATAAAACTTACTTTGCTTCAGAATTTCCTTGTTGTTTCTGACCACAGAGCTGCCATATTGTGAAATAACTTTCTTAGTGATACTTGGAGTATTTCAGCAATGAAATTCTATACTGGATATAGTTCAAATATAGTGGATCATATATTGAATTATACTCTGATAAGTTACATTATAATGAAGTAGGATTGTAGACATTATATACTCATAGAATAGGAAGGCAGGCTTTATAAATAATTTGCCGACTTCTCCAGGGAGAGGTTTATCATAGGCAAGGAGAAGTATCTTCTGTTTAATTAGTCAGTCAATTAATATTTAATTGATTTAATTAATTCATATATTTAATGTATTATAGATACATCAAGAAAATAATGGGGGAAGAGGCAGAGACTGGTTTTACTTTTAACTTCTTTTCCTTAAAATATGTTGCAGAAATCATTGTAGCCATCACTGTAATCTCTTTCCTCAGTTATTTTAGGAATGAATAGCCACACCTATTGACTTATGGCAGAGAGCAAAGAGGAACTAAAGAGCCTCTTGATGAAAATGAAAGAGGAGAGTGAAAAGTTGGGGGGTCAGGATGGGGAACACATGTACACCCATGGCTGATTCATGTCAATGTATGGCAAAAACCACTACAATATTATAAAGTAATTAGCCTCCAATTAAAATAAATAAATCAATTTTTTTTTAAAGTTGGCTTAAAACTCAACATTCAAAAAACTAAGATCATGGCATCCGGTCCCATCACTTCATGGCAAATAAATGGGGAAACACTGGAAACAGTGGGAGAATTTATTTTCTTTGGCTCCAAAATCACTGCAGATGGTGACTGCAGCCATGAAATTAAAAGACACTTGCTCCTTGGAAGAAAAGCTATGACCAACCTAGATAGCTTATTAAAAGCAGAAACATTACTTTACCAGCAAAGGTCCATCTAGTCAAAGCTATGGTTTTTCCAGTAGTCATGTATGGATGTGAGAGTTGGACTACAAAGAAAGCTGAGCACTGAAGAATTGATGCTTTTGAACTGTGGTGTTGGAGAAGACTCTTGAGTCCCTTGGACTGCAAGGAGATCCAACCAGTCCATCCTAAAGGAAATCATCCTGAATATTCACTGGAAGGACTGATGCTGAAGCTGAAGCTCCAATACTTTGGCCACCTGATGTGAAGAATCGACTAATTGGAAAAGACCCTGGTGCTGGGAAAGACTGAAGGCAGGAGGAGAAGGGGCAACAGAGGATGAGATGGTTGGATGGCATCACCAATGCGATGGACATGAGTTTGAGTAGGCTCCGGGAGTTGGTGAAGGACAGGGAAGCCTGACGTGCTGCAGCCCATGGGGTAGCAAAGAGTTGGACATGACTGAGGGGCTGAACTGAACTGAATTGACTTTGGATGTCACCTCCTCTCACATCCCCGCCTGCCTCTGGTGGTGGGGTAGAGGCCGTGAGTGCCTGGAGGCCAAGGAACAGGAGGGGCCAGGAGGGAAGGAGCCTGAATCTTCAGTGCAGCCTTTTTGCAGACTGGGAATAATTGAATGTTTTCGGTCCTGAATTTTTGGCTGAAGCAGTGGCGCCGCTCCCTGAGAACCAGGATGTCTGTGTCTCCGCTCCTGTTCCTGAGTGTTGCTCGTGCTCCATGTCCTGGGAGGGAAGGAGAAGGCTGGGAAGAGTCCAGCTGCAGCGGCGGCTGCCCTGGGGCGGACACGCCCTGCCTGTCCCTCGGTGGCTCTCCCTCTGGCAGCAGCAGCCTGTGTTCCCTGGGAAAACCCCTTCATGTCTGTTTCACGCTATCCAGCCTCATCTTTGCTTCCCCGTACTGATTTCAGTGATCCGGGGGCCCCTGGTCTCCTTGTTTCCTGCCCCTGGGTGGAGCCACTGGGGCTGAGGCCTCATGGAGGACCCAGAAGAACTTTGCTGGGCTAGTTATCTCTTCTACACCAAAGGGGACGCCAAAGAAGGGTGCCTTTTAACGTGGAGAGGGTGCAGCAGTCACCTGATCCCGCTGCCCACCACCTGCCTGGGCAACAGAAGGTGGTAACCATCTGTTTGTCCCAGTGTGACCAGATCTCATACAAAACACAGCTAGCAGGCGGGGATGTATCGTTCAGGACACACATAAACCTGCCATTCCAGGGAGAATTCTGGTGCTAATTTAGATGCGAATGGAATGGCTCGGCTAGAGCTGATCACGGAAAGGTCGGGGTGTCTATATGCTCAGTGTCCTTCCCACGCTGTGCATGTAGCTGATGCGCTGCCGCGATTGTGGGCATGAGGCCGGGCTGGGTTCTAGCTTCACTTTGGGGAGAGCTTTGACTTTGCCCAAGTGGAAAGTGTCAATTCCTCCCTTACCTCTCATCCCCTTTTTCAAAGAAAACAAATTCTTTATTTTGTCCATTTCTGAGAAACGACATTTTAATTAAAATGCAGATGCACTGTTGGAGCTCTCAGGCTAAGGTAAAAAGGAGTGGACTGACAGTAAATTCAGTTGCCCCCCTGTCCACAGAACCGACCTCAGCTCTCCATGCAGTTCACCAAGATCCAGGCCTTGCTGGGAGATAGCCTGGAGTGCAGGGCGCTGGTGGGGAAAGGCTGTGAATTGGTTGGGTTTTTGCACTGCTACTTTAGTGTTTTTTTCAAATGTTGTAACTATTAATTTAATGCACAGCCAGAAACTTATTTTCTACATTTCTGTTTATGCATTTTCTTAATTGAATGTAACGAGACATATACATGCAAAATGTATTACATATAGTTGGAACCAAATATTTATATAAAAGTTTGGCAAAACAGGACTTATTTTTACTACATGCAGTCTATTCCAGTACTTTCTGTTTGAACCTGGTCTAACTATGAGTGGACCAAGGCATTGATTGTTTTACCTGCTTTGGGTCTCAAACTATGGTTTGAAAGACTTGTTTAAGCAGTTGGTGAAGGGCACTTGGCGTGAAGGACAACTCAGGTAGGGGCCAGTGGAGGTGGAAAGGGTGGTGAAGAGGTTTCAAAAAACAGACTAAACTGGACTGCATAGCAGGAAAAATAAGTACCTGTGTCAGGGTCTCATTCTAGAACTTGGGCTGAGAAGTAGGCATGTGAAAGTGCCTAGGCAAATATCCTGTTTGGGTTCATGGTTGTACCTTCTTGTAAAGGATAATTATTTGTCTGTAGGACCTGAGTTTTCCTTAAGTTATTGCAGCCATTGTGGTCTGCCTTTAGTAAGAAAGAACATTCCCAAGCTTTATTTTATTGTGTATTATATGGCAGAACCTCATTTACCCTTTCTGCTGGAATTTCTATGTAAATTTGTAGCTGCAGTTCTTTATAGAACAAGGTCAGTAAATACTGACACACAACCGTGAGGCAGAAAGGTCCTCCTTACATCAGCACCGACTGTCCTTCACGACTGGCACACGAGGAGGCGGCTGCTTTCTCGTTTGGCTGGTCCTTGCTCTTTGGGGCATTGGCAGAACCTGAATTTTACAGTCTGCACAGCCCAGCCGCCCGCCCCTGGTGGCTCATCATTAGCTTTCAAGTGATCACACTTAGGCTCTGGTCTCATCCTCCTTTAAGGAGGTTTCCTATTTGGAGGATTAGAGGAAGTTTCTGAGAAGTCAAGATAATGGGGCGGGAGAAGATTTTCTAGGATAAAAGGCTTCTAAGGGCTCTGAGAATGTGGAGGAGGAAAGAGGGGGAAAGAGAAGGGAACCAGATTTTCTTGGTTTGGGTATTCATTTAAGGTGAGGATGACCTCGATTCATAAAGACTTTGCAACCCGATGCTTAATAGAGTTGGGCTTTAATATTTATAGCACGTTATGTAAATGCTGCCCCTCCAAGTGCTTCCTTAAATCCTCTTAGCTTATAAATGACAGCTTGGATTTCTAAAAAAAAAAACACAGAAATCTTTTCATTTATCCGGTTTAAGAGTAGTAAACAATAGATGCTTAATGCCCGCCTTTCATGCCAGGTCCCAAACACTGAGACTTAGATGCTCAAGAGTTTATCGCTGTGCTTTGGAGCTGATTACAGCCATGCATAACTAAAGAGGGGAAAAGCTGGCGCTACACTGTTGCTGCAAAGGCAGCTCCTGGACTTGCGTGTAGCATGTCAGCTCAGCAGTGCTCCACAGGTAAGTTGAAAACACAGAAACTACACACGTGGTTCCTTTGGAATGATTGTTGTTGTCATTTAGTCTCTTGGTCGTGTCCAACTTTTTTGTGATCCCATGGGCTGTAGTCCGCCAGGCTCCTCTGTCCCTGGGATTTCCCAGGCAAGAATACTCAAGTTGCCATTTCCTTCCCCAGAGGATCTCCCTACCCAGGAATCGATTAATGCTACTTCTTTTTTCTTCTAGTAATCAAGATTGTTAGGGAATTCAAATTTTGTGTTAATGATTTTAGGTTAAATTTTTACTCTAGGGAGATTGCAGTCATGCAATGGGGGTGAGCTAATGGAACTATGTGTTTGGTGGTGGTGTCAGTCCTTTCCCCTTAATTGTTCTGGGTGACATCAGTTATTCTGTAATTTTTATTTTAAAAAAAGTCCCCACTCACTGGGGCCTTCAGATCTCATGCAGAGAAGAGGGAAGAATTAAAAATCTTAAGCTCAGCTTTGGCAAATGTAAATTGCCAGGTCCTTGGAGGCTGTCATTTGCTCAGGAAATGTTTATTAAGTACCGTCTGTGCGCAGGGCTCTTTCCATTGCCCTGCGGTAATAAAGAAAAAGATGCAGCTTGCGTCCCAGGACAGCATTGTAAGTGCCGTGAGCCTGGGGCTAGAGAACGCAGGAGAACACAGGGATAGAAGCTGTTTGTTCAGAAGCAGGGCAGCCCACGAGGAGGACTCTTCTTCAAATAATTTGTCTGCCAAGTGGTTGGTGCTTACCTGTTTCCTGTGCTTTATTTGGACGCAGAGAGCTTTTACATCTGGTCAGATGACACAGGGGTGTGTTGGGTGAGGAGTCATAAGATTGAGTGGGGAATGGAAGGGCCGCACGCAGTGCTCAGGCCACTTGGGGTACTGTCAGTGGGCTCTGAGAGTGCATTCAGATGTACTGTAGGGGCCTGGCCGGACGCAGCGCTCAGGCCACTCGGGGTACTGTCAGTGGGCTCTGAGAGTACATTCAGCTGTACTGCAGGGGCCTTGCTTACAATAAAGAAAACAGACAGAACTGATTTGGTAATATCTGTGTGGACTCAGACACTTACTCCTTGGAAGGAAAGTTATGACCAAGCTAGATAGCATATTCAAAAGCAGAGACATTACTTTGCCAACAAAGGTTCATCTAGTCAAGGCTATGGTTTTTCCTGTGGTCATGTATGGATGTGAGAGTTGGACTGTGAAGAAGGCTGAGCGCCGAAGAATTGATGCTTTTGAACTGTGGTGTTGGAGGAGACTCTTGAGAGTCCCTTGGACTGCAAGGAGATCCAACCAGTCCATTCTGAAGGAGATTAGCCCTGGGATTGCTTTGGAAGGAATGATGCTAAAGCTGAAACTCCAGTACTTTGGCCACCTCATGCGAAGAGTTGACTCTGATGCTGGGAGGGATTGGGGGCAGGAGGAAAAGGGACGACAGAGGATGAGATGGCTGGATGGCATCACTGACTCGATGGACCTGAGTCTGGGTGAACTCCGGGAGTTGGTGATGGACAGGGAGGCCTGGCGTGCTGCGATTCATGGGGTCACAAAGAGTCGGACTCGACTGAGTGACTGAACTGAACTGAACTGAACTGATATGGAATTCATAAAAGTAATTCAAGCCTTTCTGTGCAGATGCATCCTTGCGAGAGCTGTCCACACTTACATAGCAGGTCTGAAGATCTGGTTTCTAAACTGAGTTGTGGATTTTGAAGGCAGAAAAGGAGAAGAGGAAAGCATTTTTAAAGGAATGGCCCAGTAACAGTATGATAAAATGACAGCTAACACTTTTAAAGTGAGGAGAAAAGAAGATCGACTACTGGAAAAGAAAAGATGTGATCACTCAAAATTTATCACCATCTGTTTCTTTTAGCATCAAGTGTGTTTGACTCATGGCAGGGGAGATATCTAAGCTTTCTAGGGTATAAGGCTGAAATCTGAAATTTTGAACCGTTTCCCTGGTAATTCTCATACAACCTTGTTTGAGTCTTTTTGTATTATAGACAGTATGGCAGTTGATGGCCCCTGTTCTGCCTTTAGGTCTTCCCAGGTGGCTCAGTGGTAAAGAATCCGCCTGCCAGTGCCTGCAATTGCAGGAGACATGGGTTTAATCCCCTCAAGAAGGAAATGACAACCCACTGCAGTATTCTTGCCTGGAAAATCCCACGGACAGAGGACCCTGGCGGGCTACAGTCTATAGGGTCGAAAAGAGTCAGACATGACTTAGCACAATTCTGCCTTTAGGAAGACAAAGCAATGTATACTCACTCTTAAAATATTCCCAGTCAAAATGTTTAAAATAAAAATTTGTTGCTTTAAGCATCAAATCCTCAGTTCTTTGAAAAACTTGACTCTTTAGAGGAGTCTGTTTCCTGAAAGATTGATGTTTTACTGCATGGGAAAATCACAGCACATAGAAAATAGTAATCTGTATTATTTAAAAAGTCACAGTTACTTTATAAGCAGTAAACTCTTACAGCAGTTTATTAATAATACTTTATGTATATTATTCAGTTATAAAATTCTGACTTGCAACTTGCCTAAAACGTATCTGAACTTCTGCAGCGTTTTGTTTCTGCACCTGACATTTGCTATTTATTATATTTAGTGTGCTAGATCATAAATAGAACCCATCTTCCTGGACAGGAAATGTGTTGTTTCTAGCTTCTTGTTCATAAGAAATCCCAATAAAGGTTTATTGAATGACTAGTAAGGGAACAAGTTATACTGAGCTTTCTAATTAATCCTTTTTATGGACCATGAACATACTTTCTATTATCTTTTCCCTCTTTGTGATTACACACTAAAATCTTGATGGTATTTGAACTGCATCTGGTGTATCAAGGTTGTCAGAACACTTGAATTGCTTCTTTCTGCCTTTGCTTTTCCCTTACTGAATTAAAAGGTGGAATCAGCATGAGATTTTGAGGAATGTGAATAGGTTAGGGGCTTCAAATGAAGCTCTGAAGTGTGCTCTCGTGGCAGGCGTGTTCTTGCCTTGGTGGGGTCACCACGGTGAGGCTGGGGGCCGTTGGAGAGGCACGGATCGCAGCATCGGGGGAGGCGGCAGGCGTGTTCTTGCCTTGATGGGGTCACCACGGCGAGGCTGGGGGCCATTGGAGAGGCACGGATTGCAGCATCGGGGGAGGCGGCAGGTGTGTTCTTGCCTTGATGGGGTCACCACGGTGAGGCTGGGGGCCGTTGGAGATGCACGGATCGCAGCATCGGGGGAGGCTCACCTGCGTTCCCTCTGTCGTTGGGCCCAGGTGACTGTGGAGGAGGTCATGACCACCACCGCCTACCTGGACCTTTTTCTGCGCAGCATCTCCGAGCCAGCACTGCTCGAGACCTTCCTCCGCTTTATCCTGTTGCACCAGCACGAGAATGTCCACATCTTGGATACACTCACGAGCCGAATCAACACCCCATTCCGGGTAAGGAGAGCCCCAGTGGAAGGGAAGTTATGACTCAGGACACAGTTCAGGAGAGTTTGTTTTTGGGATAAAACTGTGAATATTCTCTTCTTTTTATTTACCCTCCTTTTATTTTCCTTTCAGCCTTTACTTTTCTGTTTTGGAAGAGATGAGCTAGATTGTTTTGCTGCCTGGAGCCCTTCTGTCTGGGAGGTGGAAGTTACTGCCTTTTCTAGACAGTTTTCTCAGTTTGTCTGGGTTGACACTTTCTTGCGTAGAACCAGCAGAATGTGCTTCCGAGGAGACAAGGAACAGGGGATGGGGCTGAAGCTCAAGTAAAGCCAAAGTCTGGGTATTAGAGATCATATTTCTGTCCATAAGTGGTTTGAAATGCACGTCTGGGCACGTGTGAATTTAGGTAGTCATTCTTTGTTTGGTGCTCTGATTAACTTTGAAAATCCTGTCATACCTTTAGTGTAATCTTTTGCAGCCCTCTCCCCATAGGCTGCCTCTGTTTAATTGCAATTATTATTTTAAAAGCAAAGGTATATTGGAAGAAAATGAAAACACTAGTTTGCAAAGATCCATATATCCTAATGGTTATATATAAGCAGCATTATTGTAAGGCGCAGCGGCTGCGCTTTGCTGGAGCACCAAGGTAAGAGAAACCCAAGTAAGACGGTAGGTGTTACAAGAGGGCATCAGAGGGCAAACACACTGAAACCATACTCACAGAAAACTAGTCAGTCTAATCACACTAGGACCACAGCCTTGTCCAACTCAATGAAACTAAGCCATGCCCGACTGGCTGACAGAATGTCCACTGGAGAAGGGAATGGCAAACCACTTCAGTATTCTTGCCTTGAGAACCCCATGAACAGTATGAAAAGGCAAAATGATAGGATACTGAAAGAGAAACTCCCCAGGTCAGTAGGTGCCCAATATGCTACCGGAGATCAGCAGAGAAATAACTCCAGAAAGAATGAAGGGATGGAGCCAAAGCAAAAACAATACCCAGCTGTGGATGTGACTGATGATAGAAGCAAGGTCCAATGCTATAAAGAGCAATATTGCATAGGAACCTGGAATGTCAGGTCCACGAATCAAGGCAAATTGGAAGTGGTCAAACAGGAGATGGCAAGAGTGAATGTCGACATTCTAGGAATCAGCGAACTGAAATAGACTGGAATGGGTGAATTTAACTCAGATGACCATTATATCTACTACTGCGGGCAGGAATCCCTCAGAAGAAATGGAGTGGCCATCATATCATGGTCAACAAAAGAGTCCGAAATGCAGTACTTAGATGCAATCTCAAAAACGACAGAATGATCTCTGTTCGTTTCCAAGGCAAACCATTCAATATCACAGTAATCCAAGTCTATGCCCTAACCAGTAACGCTGAAGAAGCTGAGGTTGAACGGTTCTATGAAGACCTACAAGACCTTTTAGAACTAACACCCAAAAAAGATGTCCTTTTCATTATAGGGGACTGGAATGCAAAAGTAGGAAGTCAAGAAACACCTGGAGTAACAGGCAAATTTGGCCTTGGAATATGGAATGAAGCAGGGCAAAGACTAATATAGTTTTGCCAAGAAAATGCACTGGTCATAGCAAACACCCTCTTCCAACAACACAAGAGAAGACTCTACACATGGACATCACCAGATGGTCAACACCGAAATCAGATTGATTATATTCTTTGCAGCCAAAGATGGAGAAGCTCTATACAGTCAGCAAAAACAAGACCAGGAGCTGACTGTGGCTCAGACCATGAACTCCTTATTGCCAAATTCAGACTGAAATTGAAGAAAGTAGGGAAAACCACTAGACCATTCAGGTATGACCTAAATTGAATCCCTTATGATTATACAGTGAAAGTGAGAAATAGATTTAAGGGCCTAGATCTGATAGATAGAGTGCCTGATAAACTATGGAATGAGGTCCATGACATTGTACAGGAGACAGGGATCAAGACCATCCCCATGGAAAAGAAATGCAAAAAAGCAAAATGGCTGTCTGGGGAGGCCTTACAAATATCTGTGAAAAGAAGAGAAGCAAAAAGCAAAGGAGAAAGGAAAGATATAAGCATCTGAATGCAGAGTTCCAAAGAATAGCAAGAAGAGATAAGAAAGCCTTTCTCAGCAATCAGTGCAAAGAAATAGAGGAAAACAACAGAATGGGAAAGACTAGAGATCTCTTCAAGAAAATTAGAGATACCAGGGGGACATTTCATGCAAAGATGGGCTCGATAAAGGACAGAAATAGTATGGACCTAACAGAAGCAGAAGATATTAAGAAGAGGTGGCAAGAATACACAGAAGAACTGTACAAAAAAGAACTTCACGACCCAGATAATCACAATGGTGTGATCACTCATCTAGAGCCAGATATCCTGGAATGTGAAGTCAAGCGGGCCTTAGAAAGCATCACTATGAACAAAGCTAGTGGAGGTGATGGAATTCCAGTTGAGCTATTTCAAATCCTGAAGGATGATGCTATGAAAGTGCTGCACTCAATATGCCAGCAAATTTGGAAAACTCAGCAGTGGCCACAGGACTGGAAAAGGTCAGTTTTCATTCTAATCCCAAAGAAAGGCAATGCCAAAGAATGCTCAAACTACTGCACAATTGCACTCATCTCACATGCTAGTAAAGTAATGCTCAAAATTCTGCAAGCCAGGCTTCAGCAATACGTGAACCATGAACTTCCAGATGTTCAAGCTGGTTTTAGAAAAGGCAGAGGAACCAGGGATCAAATTGCCAACATCCTCTGGATCATGGAAAAAGCAAGAGAGTTCCAGAAAAACATCTATTTCTGCTTTATTGACTATGCCAAAGCCTTTGACTGTGTGGATCACAATAAACTGTGGAAAATTCTTAGAGAGATGGGAATACCAGACCACCTGATCTGCCTCTTGAGAAATCTGTATGCAGGTCAGGAATCAACAGTTAGAACTGGACATGGAACAACAGACTGGTTCCAAATAGGAAAAGGAGTACATCAAGGCTGTATATTATCATCCTGCTTATTTAACTTATATGCAGAGTACATCATGAGAAACGCTGGGCTGGAAGAAACACAAGCTGGAATCAAGATTGCCAGGAGAAATATCAATAACCTCAGATATGCAGATGACACCACCCTTATGGCAGGAAGTGAAGAGGAACTAAAAAGCCTCTTGATGAAAGTGAAAGTGGAGAGTGAAAAAGTTGGCTTACAGCTCAACATTCAGAAAACGAAGATCATGGCATCTGGTCCCATCACTTCATGGGAAATAGATGGGGAAACAGTGGAAACAGTGTCAGACTTTATTTTTTTGGGCTCCAAAATCACTGCAGATGGTGACTGCAGCCATGAAATTAAAAGACACTTACTCCTTGGAAGGAAAGTTATGACCAACCTAGATAGCATATTCAAAAGCAGAGACGTTACTTGGCCAACAAAGGTCCATCTCGTCAAGGCTATGGTTTTTCCAGTGGTCATGTATGGCTGTGAGAGTTGGACTGTGAAGAAGGCTGAACGATGAAGAATTGATGCTTTTGAAGTGTGGTGTTGGAGAAGACTCTTGAGAGTCCCTTGGACTGCAAGGAGATCCAACCAGTCCATTCTGAAGGAGATCAGTCCTGGGTGTTCTTTGGAAGGAATGATGCTAAAGCTGAAACTCCAGTACTTTGGCCACCTCATGCGAAGAGCTGACTCATTGGAAAAGACTCTGATGCTGGGAGGGATTGGGGGCAGGAGGAGAAGGGGATGACAGAGGATGAGATGGCTGGATGGCATCACTGACTCGATGGACGTGAGTCTGGGTGAACTCCGGGAGTTGGTGATGGACAGGGAGGCCTGGTGTGCTGTGATTCATGGGGTCGAGAAGAGTCGGACACGACTGAGCGACTGAACTGAACTGAACTGAAGCAGCATTATTTGCAATTTGCAAAGTGTCCAAGTTATGGAAGCAACCAAACTGTCCATCAACAAATTAATGGATAAAGAATATGTGGTGGGACTTCCCTGGTGGTCCAGTGGCTAAGAATCTGCCTTCCAGTGCAGGGGACACAGGTTCGACCCCTGGTTCAGGAAGATTCTCCATGCACAGGACAACGAATTCCGTGCCTCACAACTGGTGAACCCTCGGCGCTCTAGAGCCTGTGCTCTGCAACAGGAGAAACCTGTGCCTGGAGCTAGAGAGTAACCCCAAGTAGAGAAAGCCCTTGGATGACACTGATACCTAGTGCAGCCAAAAGAAGGGAAAAAAATAGAAAAAAAAAGGGAATGAAATTTTGCCATTTGCAAGAACTTGGATGGACTTGGAGGGCTTTATGCTAAATGAAGTAAGTCAGACAGAGAAACACATGCTCTATAATACCGCTTATATGTAGAATTTAGAAAATACAACAAACTAGTAAGTAAAACAGCCAAGAAGCTGACTCACAGCTATAGATAACGAATGTGGTTACCAGTGGTGAGCTGGAACGTGTAGGGGGGAAAAGGGATATTATGAAATCATGTGTGAAACTTTCGAAAACTGTAAAGCACCATAGAATTTAAAGAATTTTTCATTCAATAAAAACAAATCAAAAGCTTCAAATAAAGTTGGGTTTTTGAAAAGACTGACAAAATTGGCAAACTTTTAGCTAGACTACTAAGGAAGAAAGTAAGAAGAGTCAAATTAATAAAATCCAGGATGAAAGAAGGGATATTACTATTGACCTTACAGAACTAAAAAGGATTATGAGGGATACTGTGAACAACTATGTGCCAAAAGATTGGATACTTTAGATGAAACAGGCAAGTTCTAGAAAGATACAGTCTTCTGGGACTGATTCAAGAAGAAATCGAAAATGTATAAACAAGTAAGAACTCTTGTGTTTCAAAGAACACCATTAAGAAACTGAAAAGACAGCTGACACAGTAGGAAGAAATCTGTGCAAGTCATGTCTCTGATAAGATACTTGTATGTAGAATTACAAACTCCTGGGACTCAATAATAAAAAGACAGATACAGGGTGCTGAGCACCTTGACAGTGATTTGCCCAGGTTACTATGGTGACATATAGAAAGGACTCAGAATGGGGAAAGGAGATGCTGAGCGGTAATCCTGGCAGAAAGAGAAGATTTCCTAGGAAAGGTGGTGCCTAGGGTCAGTCTTAGAGAATAAGGAGGCTTTATCCTGCGGAAGAGACAGAGGAAGGCATTCCAGGCAGAAAAACGGGATGTGCAGAGGCATGGAGTGAGTGGAATGAAGTACGTTGCTTCTGCCCAACTGTAAGGGGTGGCCTGAGTCCAAGAGATGTTTTGGGGCACACCAAGTACAGTTCTTTCTCTGCAGCACTGTTACGAATTTCATTAACCAGGTTGTAAACTGGTCCTGCCTAGAAGATGGACTAGCGCTTATTCTCCTGTACAAACAGTAAGAGCCTCAATTACTTATGTGGCTGGATAGAACAATAAATGCTTACTCCCCAAAGGACACAGTGATTTTAGAATGTACCTTTGGGAACCTTCTCTGTTGGGCTCTTTATCCTTCCTTTTTGGAAATTAGAGATGGCAAGAATTCTTTTTCTTTTTTTTTTTTAATGAAAAAAGTATTTAATGAAATACTTCAGGAAAGTATATCATCACCCCTCAGCACTATGGGAAATGGAACTCAGGAAAATCTTTGCCCCAAAGCCAAGAAACAAATCAAAAGGAGTTGAGGTTTGGGGCTGGGGACTCTAGGTAGAGAGTTGGCCGGGGTATATGCAATTTTCTTTTAGCCCTATCTTGTAAAAAATCAATGTCATATTTGAAAATAACTAGAAGGGTCTTCTCTGGCACTCCAGTGATTAAGACTCTGGGCTCCCAATGCTGGGGATCCAGGATTTGATCCCTGGGGGTCAGGGAACTAGATCCCACATGTTGCAACTAAGACTCTGCATGCCACAATTATTAATACAAGCTCCTGCATGCCATAACAAAGACTCCTCACAGCCAAATAAATAAACAAAATATTTAAAAAAGAAAATAGGAAAACAAATGACATAAGTAGATCGTGTGTGTGTGTGTGTGCGTGTGTGTGTTGGGGAGTTGTAGGGGGCGTGTTTATCTGGATCTTACATGAGCATAGGCATTTTGTAGGAGAGTGATTCTGCATAGTGGCATAATCCCAGGGATAGATTGTCGAATCAAATCCTACAGGAGAACTGGTGGTCTGAATATACATTTTCTCTGGCAGCAGCATCTTTAAAAAAAAAAAATAATAATAAAACTACTTAAAAAATGAAGGCCATTTTATTTTGTCATTCTGAATTATTTACCGTCTTTGGGGGTTACAGAGGTCCCTTCAGTGTCTGAAACAGAACGTGTGTTTGTTGCTTCCCAGCTTTGTGTGGTGTCCCTGGCATTATTTAGAACTCTCATCGGTTTACATTGTGAAGATGTGATGTTACAACTAATTCTAAGGTGAGTTGCCACCTTTTGTCTCCTTTAAAGAACAACCTACACTATTGCTGTTTATTTTCCTTTGATAGTATGAGCTAAGTAAGGGCCATGCTTCTAAGAAAGAAAATAATCAAGAAAATCAGCTTAACTTCTGCATTATTGCCCAAGGTTAAAAGTATTTAGAGGGGCAAAGGCATTATATTATACATGTGCTCCTGGAAAAAATAAATAGAACGTTTGGAAACTTTCAGAAGTGTTATGAAAGCTCTTCTGGTCTGTAACTGGATGTCTTTCTCCCAAAGTACATTTTTAGGAGACTCATGTTATTGAGAACAACTTTTCTCAATATGAAATGCTGTTGGTGTATAGAAATTATTCTATGACTTTTGCTTTAGTAACGGTATGGCTACAGTGCTCACTGCCTGGCTTGCAAGTATTTTTCAATTAAATTCGGTAAATATTTAATGAGTACTTCCTGTGTATAGTTCAGAAGGGCGTGGGTGGAGGGACGAACTGAAAAGGGCATCCGTATACACAGGGCAGAGAAGGTCTGTCCTTCAGATGTCCAGGTGGGAACGGTGTCATGAATGGGCTGGGGTCTGGAGATGGGTGTCCGGAGTCAAAGTGGACTGCCAGCAAGACAACATCAGTTTGGTCATTGGGCAGGAGACTCAGGGACGCCGAGTCCTGCCTCATCCCAGCCTGTCCTCTCAGGGTCGCTGAGAGGAGCATCTGCTTTTGTGAAGGAAGAGAGTTGACGAGGGCCTGTGCTCCCGCACTCCCCTCCGTGGTCTGGACGCAGTAAGGAAAGAGTCGACTAGCTCGCTGGGTGCCTGCTCCACCCCCACCGTCCATAGACCCTGCTGCTGACCCCTCCTGGGACAGAGGGTGCTGAGAGCAAGACAAGAGGGAGGAGACCTGGGCTGCCCCTGGTCCCACTGCAGTTTAGACATGGTGTGAGCAGGATTACTGAGGAGCTGGCGTTCCAAGAGGTGTCTGGCCCTGGAGAAGTTTCAGGGCATGGCCAAGTGTGGTTCTGGGAACAGCAGCAGAGACGTCATCCAGGAACTCATGAAAACACACATCCTTGGCCGTCTTCTCCCAGACAAGCTGAATCAGGAACTGGTGGTGGGTGGGGCCTGGCAAGCAGTGTTTTGTTTAGCTCCGGGGGATTCTGATGCCAGGCTGAGTTTGAGAACTACTGGTTTGAGGAAGGTGCAGTATAGATGTGTCACCCTGCAAAAGGGAGCGATAGAAGCACCACAGGGGGAGTCAGCGGGCGGCCTGGTGATGGAGGCCTTGCAGAGTCACTGTTTTATAGGAGAACATCGCTTATTAATTTTGGGCTTCTGGAGGGTTTCGATCAGGCCATCAGTAACTGATCTTAGGGCCTTAGCAAAGAACGAATCTGCTCATAAGTACATACCCTGGGTCGTTCAGGGTATGACTCATTCGTTTTCTGTCCTAAAAGGGTTATGTCCGCTTCGCATCAGGTCTCTCCTGATGTGACAGTGCATTAGTGGCGCCTGGATGAAAGCCGTCAGAGCAGCTTGTTAAAGCCTGTTTGGTGTCAGAGCCAAAGTTCGCTTCCAACAAGGGTAAATCCTGGTTATATTTAAACGTTAGATCCTTGAATGTCGCTTCTTTGACAGCAGGGAAAGCAGCTGTCCTCTGCAGTGGGCCTGGAAGCCTGGCCCCATGTCCCAGCCCTGGTCACCGGGGGAGGCTGAGCCAGGGGGGCAGATGCTTCTGCCCAGTGGCGTTGTCTACTCACAGGGTGGTGCTTGTGGTAAAAACTGTCCTCAGAGGTCGTATTTGTCAAAGCTTCTTTTGAGAGCCAGCTCTGTGCCTTATGAAGGTGAAGGAATCAGCTCGTGATTGAAACACACGTCGAGGTCAGTGCTTGGCATTTCCATGGTGAGTAAGGGCCTGTTGTTGCCCAGGAAAGTGCATGGTTGCAGGTGCTGAATGGAGTCATGGAGAAAGCGCTGGGTGTAGCCTCTGATCCACCCCACTCCAGTACTCTTGCCTGGAAAATCCCATGGACAGAGGAGCCTGGTAGGCTCCAGTCCATGGGGTCGCTAAGAGTCGGAGAGGACTGAGCGACATCACTTTCACTTTTCACTTTCATGCATTGGAGAAGGAAATGGCAACCCACTCCAGTGTTCTTACCTGGAGAATCCCAGGGACCGGGGAGCCTGGTGGGCTGCTGTCTATGGGGTCGCACAGAGTCGGACACGACTGAAGCAACGCAGCAGCAGCAGCCTCTGATCTCAGTGCTCCTAGCCTGAGTTTCTTCTTTGTTTCCTTATTGAGGAGGATGATGAGAATGTAATAGTAGATGCCCTTTATTTACTACTTTCTGTATTTCTGATTCTGCCACATTGCCTGGGGAATCTGAGAAGAACGAGTTGGGGATAGATGTAGAGGTCAGCACGCGGTAGACACGCAGGAAACCTCTGCTTCCTATCGTTGTCACCTGAATGGCTGATCCACCTCCCACCCCCCATACCCATTTAACAAGTACTTTTTCTGTTTTTTTTAAACGTTTTATTTTGTAGTAGAGTATAGCTGATTAACAGTGTTGTGATAATTTCAGGCAGAACAAGTATTTTTAATGGTAGTCAAATACACTCAACATTCAAAACACTAAGATCATGGCATCCGGTCCCATCACTTCTTGGCAGATAGATGGGGAAACAATGGAAACAGTGAGAGACTTGATTTTCTGGGGCTCCAAAATCACTGCAGATGGTGACTGCAGCCATGAAATTAAAAGACTCTTGCTCCTTGGAAGAAAAGCTATGAAAGCAAAGACATTACTTTGCCAATAAAGGTCCGTCTAGTCAAAGCTATGGTTTTTCCAGTGGTCATGTATGGATGTGAGAGTTGGACTATAAAGAAAGCTGAGTGCTGAAGAATTGATGCTTTTGAACTGTGGTGTTGGAGAAGCCTCTTGAGAGTCCCTTGGATGCAAGGAGATCCAACCAATCCATCCTAAAGGAGATCAGTCCTGGGTGTTCATTGGAAGGACTGATGCTGAAGCTGAAGCTCCAATACTTTTGCCACCTGATGCCAAGAATTGACTCATTAGAAAAGACCCTGATGCTGGGCAAGATTGAAGGCAGGAGGAGAAGGGGGCGACAGAGGATGAGATGGTTAGATGGCATCACTGACTCAATGGACATGAGTTTGAGTAAACTCCAGGAGTTGGTGATGGACAGGGAAGCCTGGCGTGCTGCAGTCCATAGGGTTGCAAAGAGTCGGACACGTGAACTGAGTCAAATACATAGAACCTAACCATACAGCTCAGTGATGTACATTCACATTATTGTACAGCCATTGCCACCATCCATCTCCAGAATTGTTCTCACCTCACAAAGAAAACCCCTTCTGTACCCCTTAAATCCTCACTCCCTGCCCCCCACCCCTGCCCCAGCCCATGGCAGCCACTATCCTGCCTTCTATTGCTCTGAATTTGCCTCTTCTAGGTGGACTAGTCCATGTAAGTGGACTCATGTAGTATTTGTCTTTTTGTGCCTGATTTATTTCACTTAGCACAGTGTCTTCAAGAGTCTTTCATGTTGTAGCAGGTGTCAGAATTTCCGTCCTTTTGAAGACCAAATAATACACCATTATTTACACCACATTTGGTTTACTCACTTATCTGTCACTGGACATTTTGGATTGCTTCCCGTTTTAGCTGCAATGAATAACCCTGCTGTGGCCACAGATACACAGATATGTCTCTTCAGAACCCTGCTTTCACTTCTTTTGTGTGGATATCCAGAAGTGAAGTTGCTGGATCATTCTGTGAAAATTTTTTTTTCTACAATAGCTGCACATTTTATAAGTCCACTGACAGTGTACAGGGTTCTGGTTGCTCCACAATCCTTGCCAATACTTATTATTTTCTGTTAAACTAAAAACTTTTTTTTTTAGAAATTAATGTTTATTTATTTGGCTGCATTGAGTCTTAGCAATGGCACACAGGCTTCACTGCCCTGCAGCATGTGGGATCTTAGTTCCTTTACCAGGGCTCAAACGCGAGTCCCCTGCCCTGGAAGCAGATTCTCAATGACTGGACCACTGGGTAAGTTCCCTAAAAATGGTATTTCGGCAATCAAGTAAGAATAACAGGCAGATTTAAAGAACCAGCTAGGGATTTTAGAAGTGGAAACTGTAATTATTAAAATGAAAAACTGAGTGTTTAGTGTAGATAACATTTAAGATACAGATTAAGAGAGAATTAATGCGATTGAAGAAGTTACTACTAAGTTTGCAGCAGAAAGAGATAAGGAGATTTACAATTCTGAGAACAAGGCTGTGAACAGTGGTGGCTGTAATGATAAGGTGTGTATCCAGTTAGGTCCATCTAGTCAAAGCTGAATCATGTATGGACGTGAGAGTTGGACCATAAAGAAAGCTGAGTGCCAAAGAATTGATGCTTTTGAACTGTGGTATTGGAGAAGGTTCTTTGAGAGTCTTGAGCTGCATGAAGATCAAACCAGTTAATCCTAAAGGAAATCAGTCCTGAATTGGAAGAACTGATGCTGAAGCTGAAACTCCAATACTTGGGCCACCTGATGTGAAGAACTGACTCATTGGAAAAGACCCTGATGCTGGGAAAGCTTGAAGGCAGGAGAAGGGGATGACAGAGGATGAGATGGTTGGATGGCATCACTGACTCGATGGACATGAGTTTGAGCAAACTTAGGGAGTTGGTGATGGACAGGGAGGCCTGGCGTGCTGCAGTCCATGGGGTTGCAAAGAGTTGGACACAACTGAGCAACTGAACCGAACTGAGTCCCTCCTATCTTTGGTTCTGTTTTCCAACGTTTCAGTTACCTATGGTCAACTGTGGTCCAGAAATATTAAGTGGAAACTTCTGGAAATAAACAGTTCATAGGTTTTAAATTGTGTGCTGTTCTGAGTAGTGTGATGGAATCTCAGGCCTCCCCTGCCAGGATCCCCAGTTATCGACAGAGTCTGCCCCTGATATCCAGCCATCAACATCTTCATGGCTCAGTGATCCAGGGTCACCTTAAGTGCACGTTTGTCCTTTGTATTGCGTCAGAAGGTCAGTGGCAGCCTGAGCCTGCGTCCCAAGGCTGACATTATTCACCTCACTTCATGCCATCATGTAGGCGTTTCATGGTCTCAGATCATCACAGGAAGGGAGAGTACAGCACAGTGAGACACTTTGAGAGGCAGACTGCATTCACATAACTTCCATTACAGTACATGGTTATAATTGCTGTATTTTATTACTGGATACTCCAAAAATGGATCCGTGAGCTAACACGTTATGTACTCTAGGGTGAAAACTGAATAGGCCAGACCATATTATCACTGGATAAATGAGCTGGATGTGATTTTTTCTCATTCTGCAGTACCACTTTGTAAATTAAAATATTGATGTTATCATGTCTGTCCATTTTCTAACACTAAAACTTTTCTAAAGTTGGGGAAAAACAGCTATTACTAGCTGTTGTTGCTATTCTCTTCCTGAGCCTAATCTATAAACTAAACTTTATCATAGGTTTGTATGTATAGAAAAAAGCACAGTATTTATAAGGTTCAGTACCATCCTCTGTTTTGGGCGTCAGTGGGGGTCTCGGAGTGTATCTCCTGCAGATAAGAGGGGCTTACTGTAATGAGAACAGTGTCTTTTCTGATTTAGAATCTGTACTAAAAGCAAAGGCAATGAAAAATCCTTATTTTTCTAGCCCTTTAAATGTTAAGGGACCTACGAGATATATTTATAAGCTGCCCTTTTTTGTTGCTGCTGTAGTCATTTGAATGTGCATGACAAACTTGTAGATCTGAGAGGCAATAGAGCAGTGACGATTATGTGACTCCTTTTGTGAGGTTATTTGTTACATGATAAAACTACATCAATTTTTGTTGCAACCCAAGCACTCTTAATTATTGACCTTTCAAAGTGATAATCTGTTTGTAACTGATTTTTTTTTTCCTTTAGCAAGATAATCAGAGTAGTAAGTTGGAATAAGGTACCGAGAAAGCAATGGCACCCCATTCTAGTACTCTTGCCTGGAAAATTCCATGGACGGAGGAGCCTGGTGGGCTGCAGTCCATGGGGTCGTGAAGAGTCAGACACCACTGAGCAACTTCACTTTCACGTTTTACTTTCATGCATTGGAGAAGGAAATGACAAGCCACTCCAGTGTTCTTGCCTGGAGAATCCCAGGGTCGGGAGAGCCTGGTGGGCTGCCGTCTGTGGGGTCGCACAGAGTCGGACACGACTGAAGCGACTTAGCAGCAGCAGCAGAGAGGCTATTTAGGGGCACAGAAAATGTAAGGGAAATTGTCCACCTTGAAGGATGTGACCTGTGATGGGCCAAAGGCAGGCAGGAACTGCTGACAGGCAGACTGCTGCTGCTAAGTCACTTGAGTCGTGTCCGACTCTGTGCGACCCCATAGACAGCAGCGCACCAGGCTCCCCCGTCCCTGGGATTCTCCAGGCAAGAACACTGGAGTGGCTTGCCATTTCCTTCTCCAATGCATGAAAGGGACAAGTGAAAGTGAAGTCACTCAGTCATGTCTGACTCTTAGCGACCCCATGGACTGCAGCCTACCAGGCTCCTCCATCCATGGGATTTTCCAGGCAAGAGTACTGGAGTGCGGTGCCATTGCCTTCTCCTGACAGGCAGACACTTGACAGATTACATGCCCCGCCCCGCCCCTCCCCCTCCCCCTCCCCCCCCTCCTCCACGCCCCCTCCCACCCCCCCCTCCACCCCCCCCCCGCCCCCACCGTGTTCGTGACACTTCCGGTTTAGGCACCACTGGGTTGCTTAATGCCCTGAATGCCACTTCTGAATACTCTGGTTGGGGTTTTTCCTTCACAGGTGCTGGTCCTTTGTCGGGTTTATGAACTGCATCACCTTTTGTGTTCAGGTAGAAACTATTTTGCTCAAAGAGAAGCTGTCTGTTCACTTCAGGAACATTCCCATCTTCTGTGAGCATTAGGTTTCTGGAGGAGAGGGGAAAAGAAGCCAACTTAGGGTACGGTGAATAGGAGAAATACGGCCAAAACATCTTTGAAAAACAAAGGAGCTTTTTGAAATTCACTCACGTTGCTTTTAAGATTTTTGCCCGTTGGTGCACACTGAGATTGCTGTTGCCTCCTAAGAAGCATCTTGCTTACTCCATCATACCTGACTGCTTTGTTTGTTTTTATTGTCAGTGTAGCAGCAGGCACTGTGTATGCTCTGTTATTGATTGGTTGTCACTGAATTGTTTCAGAAGTGATGATGATTTATTTTAACGAGTGATATCCAATAACATAGAACATGGATCCAGGGTTGCAGAGGGCTAGGGAGATAATGAAAAAAGCGAGGACAATGTAGGAAATAGTTTTTTTTCCTGCTGTATTGGGATGGCTTTGAGTAACCTGAGCCTCTAAAGCCATTTGTTAGTTTCCGATTATGTAATATTTACTGCTTCCTGAACTTAAATAAAATCCCACCCCAGGCAAATACCATTGAAATGAAAAGATAGTTTGATGCCAGTCATCTGTACGAAGTTTCCTAGGTGATTCTCCTGCTGTCATCACCCACTTAATCCCGACGGGCGGCATTTGGGGAACATCTGACTCCTTTCTGTTTCTAGTCTCTGTCTGTAACTGAGGGCAGGTGGTGGCTAGTGTGTGGTCCCCCACGCTTCTCTCTGGGATAGTCCTTCATTATAGAAGCACAGTAGTAGAAGTCCTGCTTTAAATGCAGGGGTGTTATTCATTTGGGTTGACTCTCCAATTTCTAATTGTATAGAACCCTCTCCTTCAACCACTGGGGGATCCCTTTATTTGATTTACTCAGAAGAAAATTCTTAGTTTCTATGGAAAGTGTGTATTTGCAAAGTTGCAAATTCCAAATCACTATTTATTCTAATATAATGCCAAGCTATCCACCGGTGATATTTGATAAATAGCTCTATTAGGTTTGATCCACTGTTCCATTTTTTTTTTTTTTTTTTACTTCTTCAAATAAAGAGTAGAAATCTATGTATATCAACTTAAGTCATGAAATATGCTTGGTTTGAGCTGTAAGTAGTCATCAAGTTCCAGGAGTATATAAAAGCATCAAAGCAGGTTGTTTCTTAAATAATTAATGATGAGAATAAGGATACAATATAAATTCTGTATAATGTGAATTTCCCCAGGCCTCTCTCGCCTGTGATGGCAGAAGAGTTCGCATCGGCAACCACAGGACAGGTTTCCCTGGCTCTTGCCCGCCCCCCTGCCCCTCGTCTAAGACTGTGGCCCCCTGTGAAGCATCAGCTATCAGTTCTGTGGGAGCCCAAGGCTGGGGTCTTACACGGGCTCCCGCACAAATCTGTGCCCCGGTGCAGTTGCCACAGGAGCGTCTCTGCTGAGCCCTTGATTGGTGCTGCCTCCCTCGGTCCCTGCCGTGTCCCCGCTCCTGAGAGGGCTCGGGGGTGATGGAGGGCACGAGGGCTGGACCAGCAGGGCCTCCCTGTGCGTCCTGGGGCCAGAACCGTGCAGGCCAGAGAAGGCTTCTCTCCTGTCATCACTCTTGATCCACAAAGCGTCTCCTCTCACCGAGATCCTCGTGAACAGAGGTCTTTCATTTCCTGCCTATAGGATCTGTTTCCTCTCCAGTAGGACTCAGGCACACATCCCCAGAGCTGGGCTGAGGATGAGGCTAGACCGGGCCCATTTCCCACACTGCGTCTCCTGTCTTTGCTGTTTGTTCTTAGACCCTCTGATTTCCGTGAACCTGCACTTGCAAGTAAATACTGCTGCGTCAGATGCGCGGGGCGTGCCTGGATCTCAGTGACGGGGTCTCGGCTCAGGTGTCTGTGTGTGTTGTGTGCATATGAGTGTGGGAGGGGAGACTGCGTCTCCCTTACTTGGCAGTCTAGCTAAGATTTGGGTTGAATGAGGCATAATTTGATTTACTGATTAAAGGTAGTAGCACTAGTGGTAAAGAACCCACCTCCTTTTAGGTACTCCGCCAGTGTAGGAAACATAAGAGACATGGGTTCGATCTCTGGGTCGGGAAGATTCCCTGGAGGAGGGCATGGTAACCCGCTCCAGTATTCTTGCCTGGGGAATCCCATGGACAGAGGAGCCTGGCGACAGTCCATAGGGTCACAAAGAGTCAGACATGACTGAAGCGACTTAGCACAATTTAAGTATTTATTTATATATCTTTATTTGTACTTATGTTACTTATTTGATTGCCTGTGGCATGTGGGATCTAGTTCCCTGACCAAAGGACGAATCCAGGGCCCCTGCATTGGGAACCTGGAGTCTTAGCCACTGGACCACCCGGGAAGTCCTTGATTTATTTTTTGAGAACTGAAGGTTCAGTGGCAAGCTTGTCATTTCATACCATGAACGTTACAAAGACCAACGTGTAACATGCTATGAAGAGAATGAAATCTCTTTTCCTCCTTGACCCAGGCACTTGCAGCAGGTCAGTCATTAATGCAAACATAGGTTTTCCTCTTGTGGATCCGCAGGAGCTGTGGAAGACAGCTCAACGTTTACTGGCCTCGGGACATACCCTGGAAGTTGTACTTTTATCTTTTTCTCTGAATCCTTAATCATGGCTTGTTTTCCTCTGTACCGCCTCTCTCTTGAAAGCTAAATACAGAAACAAAAACATGCAGGTTTATTGAAGATTGCGGTTGTCTGCCTCAGGGCTCAGGGTCTCTGGAATTGGCTCCCGCACAAACGTGGGGCACTTGGCTCTGGCCGTGAGGCTTCCGTCAGGTTTGTTCCATCTTTGTTTAAACAAACAGCGTGCTCTTTCCCCCCGTTAGGAAAGGAGGCCACTGAAACGCTCTTGATTGCAGCCTCGCAGCCTGCCAGTGTGCTCCGAGTGTGTCAGAAGTGACTGCCCACGTGTTCTTGTCTCCAGCTGTGTGATGATCCTGAGATGCTTTGTCACCCACTCCCAAGAGTGTTTGGTGTGAAACGGGGCCCAGTGCTCCATGCTGAGCCCTGGGCAGCTGTGAAGTTGTGGTTCATAAGAAGAAATACATGTTTGGTCATTGTCCTTTTTCTTCTAAGCCCCTGATACCCGGGGAGAGGAGAAGGTTGAATTAAGTGCCAATGGTCAGTGATTCAAAATTAGCCATGACCACAGTGAAACCTCCATAAAGCCCCACAACTGCTGGCTTTGGAGAGCCTTCCATTGGTGGAGGTGCTGGGGGAGAGGGGCCGGGAGATGACACAGAACCTCCATAGCCTCCCCCACCGCTGACCCCCTGCATCTCTCCATCAGACTGTTCCTGAGTTACAGCCTTTCCTAAAAACCAGTGACCTAGTAAGTAATGTGTCTCTGAGTTTTTTATTTACAAAACAGAAACAGACTCACAGATTTAGAGAAGAAACTTAGGTGGTGGGGGAATAGTTAGGGAGTTTGGGATGGACAGGTACACACTGCTGTATTTTAAGTGGGTCCATCCTAAAGGAGATCAGGCCTGGGTGTTCATTGGAAGGACTGATGTTGAGGCTGAAACTTCAATATTTTGGCCACCTGATGCGAAGAGCTGACTCATTTGAAAAGACCCTGATGTTGGGAAAGATTGAAGGCAGGAGGATCAGGGGACAACAGAGGATGAGATGGTTGGATGGCATCACCAACTCGATGGACATGGGTTTGGGTGGACTCCTGGGGTTGGTGATGGACAGGGACGCCTGACGTGCTGTGGTTCATGGAGTCGTAAAGAATCAGGCATGACTGAATGACTGAACTGAACTGAACCAGCCGGGACCTACTGTATAGCACAGGGCACTCTGTTCAGTGTTACGTAGCAGCCTCGATGGGAGGGGAATGGGGGAAGAATGGACACGTGCGTATATCTGGCTGAGTCCCTTTGCTGTCCACTGGAAACTGTCACAAGATTGTTAGCTGGCTGTGCTCCAATATAAAATTAATAAGTTAAAAAAAAAGCCTCTGAGTTCTGTGCACTGCTCTAGCAAATTGATCAAACCAAGACGGGGTTGTTGGAACCTCAGAAGCACAGGTGACAGCTTGGACTTGTGACTGGCATCTGAAGTGTGTGTGTGTGTGTGTGTGTTGCAGAGTCTTGTAGGACCAGACCCTCAGCCCGTGGGCTCCACTGCCGCCTCTGAGTAGACAGTGCCACACTTGAGTTGAACCGAAGGACACCTTCAGCCTGGAGCACTGCTTGCTTGGCGGTGTGGGGACACCGCCCACCCTTACAGCCCCTTCGGAACTGGTGCCAGAACACTGTGGCACAAGATAGTCTCATGGCCCCACGGGAGAACAGGAGAGGCTGGCACTCTGGCAGGGTCTTTGCCTTTCTGTGCAAAGACTGTGCTGTCATCCGGCGCCCACTCTGAGCACTGCCCACAGGATCATGAGGCAGAACTCTTGAAGGAGGTGCTGCTTCTGGTAGCACATCATGTTGAGAAGGCAGACGCCAAAACAGTTGTGATTCTGATAGCAGTGCCTTAACAGAGAGCCATGAGCATAGTGGAGGGAGAGGGTGTCTCCACCTTGGAGTGGGAAGCCCGGATGCCTTCCTGGAGAAAGTGACACTGAACTTGGAGTTTGCAGGACGACAAGGCAGGTGTCTGGCAGGGGCAGGGGAAGCATGCTGCAGAGAGAGGTTACAGCAGAGGCGAAGGCCCGGGGCGCAGAGGGGCAGCACATCCATTAAGAGAGGGGAAGTTTGCGGATGCTAAATTCTGAGGGCCCTTAGATCTGCTGTCAGAAAAAGGCAGCCCTTGACAGGCTTGAAGCTCAGGAGTGATCCCAGGGGGCTGGAGTGAAGGTGCAGAAAGGATGAGCCCCCTGATCACGGGAATGGACCTGCAGACACTGAACTCGGCCCTTTTTGTCTTCCAGGTATCTGATCCCTTGCAATCACATGATGCTGAGTCAGAGGTGGGCTGTGAAGGAGAGAGACTGTTACTCTGTGTCTGCGGCCAAGCTGCTCGCCCTGACCCCCGTCTGTTGCTCCAGCGGGATCACCCTGACACTTGGGAACCAGGAGAGGGATTATATTCTCTGGTCACAGTGCAGGCGTGACAGCCCAGGTAGGGTGTTGCCAACCTGCATCCCTGACCCTTTAGCGATAGAAAGTGACAAGAGGCCAGAGGAGGAATTCAGCAGGGCTTTCCGGGCCTCTTGTTGCAGCCCAAGAACAAGAAACAGATGCCCTTGCTTGCTCCCCAAGCCGGGGGCCAAGCTGGTCCCTTAAACGGGGTGAGGGTGGGGTGACCCGATAGTTAGGTCAGAGGGTGGCTTATGTGGGCTGCCGACGCCCCTGGTGGTGCTGTGCCCCAGTACCATGCTCAGTGCCCTGCTTTTGCTTCTGGCGCCGGGAGAGTGGCAGTTCAGTTCAGGCCTTTTTGTGTGGTGTTTTTCATAATTTGCCCCATCTGTGCATGCATGAAGTTATTTTTAGTTCCTTATAGCGTCTTTGTATTCTGTTGCTGGAGGGGAGGAGGAGATGCATGTCCAGGTGTAAGCACTGAAGCATGGGGTCCCGGGTCCCAGCCTGCCAGGCAGCCCTCTCTAGTGATAATCTTTATAAACCAAAGGATACCAGATTCCATCTCGCCCTGGATGTGTGTCTCTCTCGGTAGACAGGGAGTGCGGCAGCGAGTCCCGTTTCTTTTATGACTGACTAGCTAGGGGTCCTTTTCTGCTTCTTACAGCTGTAATAAGTATTCACTGACGTGCCCAGCTCTCACCCCGTCAGTGTCCCCAGACCTCAGTTTTCACTAGGCTTTCTAGCAGCATCCTCAGTGTACAAGTATGAGATGTGTTATATTCACATGTCTTTTTAAACAGCATGGGGCTGGGGGTTGGAGTCAGCTATAGCTAAGGTAGAGTTAGCCCTTATTTTAGATAATGAAGAGGCTGGAACGAAGTAAGGAGAGAGGTTGACGTGAGATGACCTTGACTTGGGGAGGTGGGGAGTAGGATTGTGGCCTGACCTGTGGCTCTGCCACTGGCTCTCAGGTGATCTTTGTCTCTGAGCCTCAGTTTCTTCATCTGTAAATGGAGAAAACAGTGTCTCCACATAGGCCTGTGAGGATTAAATTCGATAGCACCAATAAAGCGCCTGCCGGCTGGTAGATTCTTAAAGAAACAGTAGAATTTGTGTTTGCCCTTGTCTTAGTCCATTTTTTTCCTAAAGGAAATGTAAACTTCAATGCAGATATTTGCATAGCTATTTAAGTTACATGGTTGAGAGCTTTTAACATCAAAGGCAGTCAGTGTATCATTCTCAGGTTAAAGGGGCTATTTTGGTAGTGAATATAAAAATTTATCACAAGACACTACTTGGAACATAAAACTCCCAGTAATTCTCAGGATGGCAGAATGAATTAACAGGCTTTTCAAAAAACCCAGGGTTTTCTAGAGAAAATCTGTTTTCCAAGTTCACGGATTATATAGGCTTTCTACTTTAGAGTCAAAGGAAAATCTTTTTAATTATTACCTGCTCTATGGCAGGTGCCATATTGGAAACATTACTTCACTTAATCCTCCCGACAGCTTGAGAGGTTGCTCACATTTCTCTGAAGGCTGACACCCAGTAACAGACTTCCGCTGGTGATGGCCAGGTTGGTTTTGTATCCTCTATGAGGGTAGAGTTTCTGGTTTTATTTTTTCTTCCTAAAACTGTAACCGTTTTTTGTTCTTTGAGAATCATGGTCAGAAATCTTTAGAACCACAGTGGCCGGGGGGACAGGGCCCCGCAGGGCCGCACCCGTTCTGACTCGTGTGTCTCCCGGGGCAGGGCCCGCAGAGCAGCCGCTCCCCGAGGCCTTCCCGCCGTCGGCCTGCATCGTGGAGTATGGCAAAGCCCTGGACATCAGCTACCTGCAGTACCTCTGGGAGGCCCACTCCAACATCCTCCGCTGCATGCAGGACTGCCGTGTGTGGTCTGCCCTGTACGACGGAGACTCCCCCAACCCCGAGGCATGCTGCCTGGGCCCGCCGGAGGAGAGGGCCCCGGGCGCCACCTCCCCTGTGCTCCAGCTGCCGCAGCAGGTCCCCGGGACGCCCACGCCCCTGCTGGCTCCCGGGAAGGAGAAGAGCCACACGGAGCTGGAGTGGGACGACAGCTACGACACCGGGATCTCCTCGGGGACAGGTGGGGGCTCCCCCGGGCCGTATGAGGATGCCGAGAACGCCAGCCCCCCGGTCCCCGTGGACCCCCCCAAACACATCCAGGAGATGAAGAAGAATGCCATCCTGCTCTTCAAAGGGGCCTACATCGAGGAGTCTGACTTCCAGGACGACGTGATGGTGTACAGGCTGTGTGCTGAGAAGGATGCTGAAGACGTGCATGGTTCACAGGAGCACTCCGAGAGGCCCCCAGCCCAGACCCAGGTCCAGGGTGCCCCCCTGAACAACGGCCCCCTGCCTGGCCCTGAGCCAGAGACGGAGTCGGAGGAGGAAAATGGCAGAGACGATTCGGCCGTGCTTCACGGTGTGTCCAGGGACCCAGCACGAGCCAACGAGCCCGAGGTCACCCCAGAAGCAGCCCCCGAGTCAGCAGCCCCCAGCCCCAAGGCGGAGCCCAGTGCCCAGCCGACAGCGGTGGTCCCCGAGGGTGAAGACTTCATGGCCCAGTACGACCAGATCATTAAAGAGCTGGGTTCCAGCACTGAGGGCCTGATGGAGCAGGATCTCGCCTTACCAGATGCCTTGCTGGTCACAAAGGAGCCAGAGGGGGAGAAACACGAGAGCCAAGGGGGAGAGGAGGAGGAGGGGAAGAAGGACCCAGAGGAGGAGGACGACGACGACTTTGACTCTTTCATAGCTGAGGCTCCCCCCGCAGAGACCCCGCCATCCCCGTTCGGAGCACGAGATGACACCGGCTTTGCCAGTCACCGTCCTGCAAGGACGCAGAGCACCCCGTTCACAGGTGATGCCCTCAGATTGCTTTGTGGTTTCTGCTTTTGAAAGTACTTGTACATGTTGCATCAGAGGAGTGAGGTAGGTGCAGGTAAGGAGCATCATCAGTTTACCTACCAGAGGAGTGGAAGGATTTTTGTAAGGAGCAGGGAGGGGTGGTTTCATTTTTATCTTTTTTTATCATCTTGCAATGATTGTCTTTTTCCCCGCCCCCCACCCCCCAAGCAAATTAGAGATTATATTTTGCCATTGAGTAACTTCTCTTGAGAGGTCAATAGGACTCACTAAACCACACAAGAAGTCTAGTCTCATTATTTAGTAGCCTCATTTCTTCTTTTTTGGTGTTCAGTCACTAAGTTGTCCCTGACTCTTTGTGACCCCATGAATTGCAGCACGCCAGGCCTCCCTGTTCATCACCAACTCCCGGAGTTCACTCAGACTCATGTCCATCGAGTCAGTGATGCCATCCAGCCATCTCATCCTCTGTCGTCCCCTTCTCCTCCTGCCCCCAATCCCTCCCAGTATTAGAGTCTTTTCCAGTGAGTCAACTCTTCACTTGAGGTGGCCAAAGTACTGGAGTTTCAGCTTTAGCATCATTCCTTCAAAAGAACATCTAGGACTGATCTCCTTTAGGATGGACTGGTTGGATCTCCTTGCAGTCCAAGGGACTCTCAAGAGTCTTCTCCAGCACCACACTTCAAAAGCATTAATTCTTCCCCAATAGGACTCACTAAACCACACAAGAAGTCTAGTCTCATTATTTAATAGCCTCATTTCTTCTTTTTTGGTGTTCAGTCACTAAGTTGTGCCTGACTCTTTGCGACCCCATGGCCTGCAGCACGCCAGGCTTCACTGTCCTTCACAATCTCCTGGAGTTTGCTCACACTCATGTCCATCGAGTCAGTGATGCCATCCAACCATCTCATCCTCTGTTATCCCCTTCTCCTCTAGTCTTAATTTATTTTTCCCCTTAGCATTTTTTTAATATGTATTGTATGTTAATTGTTGTAAAAAACAGTTCCGGTTTCCTCCACTGGCTTGTGTGCTTCAGGAGGGCACAGTTGTTGGCTTGGTCTCTGTGCTGTGTCTGGTCCTGAGCAGTGGACAGAGCATACAGCAGGTGCTCAGAACGCCCCTTGAGTCAGTGTGGCTGTGTACAGGCAGCACAGGCCACTGGAGTTAGTCATGCCTTTGCCTGGGAACTCATTTCAGTTAATCACAAAATCTTCATCCAAACATGAGTAGATCCACATAAACGCATCACTCTAATAAAAGAATGGGTGTGTTCCAGTGATACACCCCTAGCAGTGGGTAGAGATCATGGAACGGGCAAAGGGCTAGGCTGGGGTATCACGTAAGTGGCTTGAAGAAAGGAATTATGGTAGAATTATTATTATTAAATTATTAGCCAAGTAAAATTATTACCAAAGTCAGATTTGGCTGCTCACTGGTTGAAAACTAATACTTGAGAGACACGTGTTGGTGGGAAAAGAAAGATGCTTTATTCAGGAGGCAGGCAACCTGGGGAGAAGGTGGACTCATGTCCAAAAGCCACCTTCACACTGCTGATCGGGGGCAGGAGCTTTTCAGGGGAGCTTCGGGTGTGCACAGGTGGAGGGAGGGGACTACCGGCAGAACAGGCGCCGTCGGCTCTAACAGGCTTCTTGGACCTAGTCCCGCAGCAGTCTGACCAGCATCGTCCTGGTTGTTCGCAGTGCAGTTGATCTGCAGTTCCAGGTTGGTTTGTTCCTGTTACTTTGAGGCCAGTTCTCAGAATTGTGGCAGCTTAGGTCATGGCCAGAGTCTGGTCATCATGTGGTTAACTTTTTTGTATCTTGTGGGGGTTTGAAAAACAGCTGCAGAACATCTGCAAAACAGCTCACAGGACTTCGCTTAGAATATTGTCTATAGCCTTTGAAGAGGAACAAAAGGTCCTTGATGTTGTTTAACAGATAAAGTATTATTAGTTTGTCTTGCTTGACTATTTTCCTTTGCTTTTGCAGTTTTCTGATTAATTTTTTTCTTTGGCTAAGTTTCTCTGCAGATAAGAGGCAGGCAGGAGACATGGGGGAGGTCTGTCCTGGGAAGGCCCCACAGAGTCCTGCTTTTACAGTCTGAATCTGGAAATCATGGCACAGAGGGAACCAGCACAGAGGGAGGTTCCTCAGGCCTGGGGGCAGCTGAGGTGGGACCCCTGAGAGGTGTTCAGTTAGAGGAGAGGGTTCTGAAGGAGCCAGCATCCCAGAGGGACAGACCGGCCTTGGAGTCAGGCCTCTGGGGACTCCTGACTCTGGGACTTTCAGCCAAGTGGCCGTGGTGTCCTAACCCTGGGACAACTGAATGTGATCCTGGGGGTGGAGGGTGGGCTGTGTCATTACTGTCGCCACAGGCAGCCCCCAGCAGCCTCAGCTGAGGCTCGTCCTTCCCCGGCCAGGAGGGGACAGCTTGGTGGGGAAGGACCACGCCCCCTTCCCACCTGCTTGGATCACCCAGATTACATGAAGTCACAGAATCTTCGGGTCCAACCAGGTTGGCTGCCATGATCTCAGCACCCTCTTCCACCTCCTCCAACATTTCTTCATCTATTTACTGATGGCTGAAAATTTGTTTAAACAGGGAGGGGGCTTTTAATTCCACAATTAAAAGGCTTGAAGTTCTAGCTGAGATAACATTTCAGTGTAAATGGGTTTTAATTAAAACTCAATCAGTCAATCATAAGTAAAAAGGATTAGGTAATCTGGCTTTTCCCAGTTGATAAGGGAGGGTGGGGAGCATGAGGGCCCTGGCCCACTGAGGGTGAGGCGGATTTTGCTGGGAGGAAGGACAGAGCTAACATCAGCTCTGCCCTCCGGGTACCCCGTCTGCTCTCATTCAGCAGGACTTCCAATTTGCCTGCTATGTTCTCCAGGACAGCAGGACTACCCACTGCTAGTGAAGATTGCTCTTTAGAATACTAGTCTTCTGACAAAGGAGCTTTGTCCCTGGGCTCTAAGTAAATTGAAGAAACAAAGTATTGTTGTTCTGTCCCTGAGTCTTGTCCAACTCTTTGCGACCCCATGGATTGTAACACACCAGGCTCCCCTGTCCTTCCCCATCTCCTGGAGCTTACTCAAACTCATGTCCAGTAAGTCAGTGATGCCAGCCAACCATCTCGTCCTCTGTCATCCCCTTCTCCTCCTGCCTTCAATCTTTCCCAGCATCAGGGTCTTTTCCAGTGAGTGGGCTCTTCGAATCAGGTGGCCAAAGTATGGGAGTTTCAGCTTCAGCATCAGTCCTTCCAGTGAATACTCAGGACTGATTTCCTTTAGGATGGACTGGTTGGATCTCCTTGCAGTCTCAAGAGTCTCTTCCAGCACCATAGTTAGAAAGCATCAATTCTTCAGTGCTCAGCCTTCTTTATGGTCCAACTTTCACATCCATACATGACTACTGGAAAAACCATAGCTTTGACTAGATGGACCTTTGTCGGTAAAGTAGTGTCTCTGCTTTTTAACATACTATCTAGGGCGTCATAGCTTTTCTCCCAAGGAGCAAGCGTCTTGATTTCATGGCTGTAGTCACTCAGTGCAGTGGTTTTGGAGCCAAGAAAATAAAGTCTGTCACTGTTGCCGTTGTTTCTCCATCTATTTCCCATGAAGTGATGGGACCGGATGCCACAATCTTAGTTTTCTGGATGTTGAGTTTTAAGCCAGCTTTTTCACTCTCCTCTTTCACTTTCATCAAGAGGCTTTTTAATTCCTCTTTGCTTTCTGCCCTAAGGGTGGTATCATCTGCGTACCTGATTATTGATATTTCTTTCTCCCGATAATCTTGATTCCAACTTGTGCTTCATTGGGCCTGACATTTCACATGTTGTACTCTGCATGGAAGTTAAACAAGCAGGGTGACACTATACAGCCTTGACATCCTCCTTTCTCAATTTTGAACCAGTCCATTGTTCCACGTCCGGTTCTAACTGTTGCTTTTTGAGCTGCATATAGGTTTCTCAGGAGGCAGGTGAGGTGGTCTGGTAGTCCTATCTCTTTCAGAATTTTCCACAGTTTGTTGTGATCCACATAGTTAGCTTAGGACCAAAAAAAAATCTAATAAATCACATATTAAGTAACATCAATATTTTGAATATGGTACACCTGAAAACCAACAAACCATAATCTGAGATTTGGATACATATAGGTAATTTTAACTAAAACCTCGCCTGTTTCCTCCTTTGAACCTTGTACAGCTTCTTTCCTCTCTCCATGTATGTGAACTTTGTCATGTCCAAACTTCTGAGTTTGTTCCGCAACATTTGGTTTAACTTCCCTCTCTCCATGGAGGGCTTCCCTGGTGGCTCAGTGGTAAAGAATCTGCCTGCAATACGGAGCCGCAGCTGATAGGGGTTCAACCCCTGCGTTGGGAAGATCTCCTGGAGGAAATGGCAACTCACTCCAGTATTCTTGCCGGGAGAATCCCATGGGCAGAGGAGACTGGAGAGCTACAGTCCATGGGGTCATAAAAAGTCGGACATGACTGAAGTGACTTACCATGCACTCTCCATGGAATCCTAATTTCTGCAGAAATGAACTTACTACTCAGCTAAATCAAAGCATTCCATTTCATTTATCTAATTTATTTTATTTATTTGTGCATTCAGCAATCTTGTAGTGCTAAGGACTCAGAAATGAAGGGATTTGTAGACTTTCAGAGGGGACATCAGCCAAGAACTGTATGCTCTTCGTGAGAAATGTATTATTCGTCATAGTACCCAGATCCTGTGGAGGCCCAGTGCGGGGAGTGGGAAAGGCTCCACAGAGCGGGGCCATAGAGGAGAGAAGCTTCTGGGTACAAGCAGCTGAGAACGACAGTCAGGCAGGGGAAACAGCAGGTGAACAAAAGGAGCCTGCCGCCACACGACGGGGGACAAGGCCTGGATCTTGGGAGTAGAGAGGAAGCCACAGGACTGGTGTACACTGACTCAGGGAGCCCTCAGGCCACGCTGAGGAGTGCGGGCTTGTGCTCCAGGCCCTGAAGATTCCCCGTCAGAGTGGGTGAGTGATGTGATCAGATTCCTGTTTGGAAAGGCCAGAGTTGAAGACTGTGGAGAGAGCACTGGAGTGAGGAGAGGCTGGTGCCAGGAAGATCCAACTAAGAGACTTGTCATTGTATCTGGGTTCAGAATGCAGGAGTAATAGTGTTTCCAGAAGCATTTTCACAGCTGTGGTCACACGATGGGCCGAGGTGCGTACACAGAGATGCTCATTGCAGCGTTACATAGAAGTCATCCAAGCGTCCACCAGTAGGGGACTGTTTTGCTCATGTCACACCCCTGGCAACCGGATGTCTTGTGAATGAACAGGATGGCTCTGTGCATGGTGATACGGCATAGTCTCTGGGGGAGACGCTGCAGCGCAAAATACGAGAGGCTGAACAGTGTGTGGACAGTACTGTCATTTTATCATTTGTTTTAAAAAAGCACCAGGAGGTAGACACACACACAGACACACACACACACACAGACACACACACACACACAGACACACACACACACACACACACACTCTCGCCCTGGGAAGCAGGACCGTGTGTTGGTTAAGAGTATCGACGCTGGAAACAGATGGCCTGAATGAAAATCGTGACCCCGTTTACTCACTGTGCACGTGACATTCTGCATCGTCTTTGGTGGTGGTGGTTTAGCTGCTAAGTTGTATCCAAGTCTTGCGACCCATGGACTGCAGCCTGGGGATAACTGTTGGGTTGGCCAAAAAGTTCAATTGGGTCACATCTTATGGAAAAACCCAGGTGAACTTTTTTGGCCAACTCAACCATAAACACACTTTGTAGGGTTGTTGTGAATATTTAAGTAAGTCAATACATGAAAAGTGCTTACAACACTGCCTGGCACATAATAAGTGATTCATGTTTTTAATGATAACTCAGTTATTATAGTTTATTATATACATGAAACATTGCTGGAAGAATGCACTTGGATCTGTTAACAGGAGTTGCCTCTGGCAGGGGGCCTATTCTTTATTTTATACACCTGTACTCTTAGAAGAAGAAAAATTTTAAATCATTTTAATCTTTATTAAAATAGAAAAACTGTTGCTGAACCCCAGACAAGTGAGGAGACCGACCTCAGGCAGGGGAGGTGGAGGTGACGGTCTGCGTTCGGGAGGTGGTTCCCAGGGGGAGTCGGCGGAGCTGAGGCTCAGAATGATGGTGGCGGCTCTTGGAGTTAGGAAGCACCGGTCAGGGCGGGGGTCACTGAAGCAGGGGAAGAGGGCCTGAGGGGAGAGAAGGGGATGGCATATCATTCGTTGTTCTGAAAATTCAGTATGTTATGGGTGTGAAGTTTATCTGTCTTCTGGAAGGGGAAAAAATACAACCCTCATTCCCGCAGTGGCTCATTCCCACATTCCCAGTGGCTTTCTGAACTGTAACCGAGTTTTCTCATTTTCAGCTGCTTGCCTGTTTCCCCTTCTTCCTGCATTTCACTCAGGAGGTTTTTTGAAAGTGCTAGAATCAAACAGGAACTTGAATAAAACAGGAACTTGAAAGGGTTTAATATATGTTTCTTATTGCACATGCCTAAGAAGCTGTAGTTGATGGGGTTAGTGGATTATAATGACAGTCTGCTGACCTTGGCCTGATGCTCTGTTGTTGAAGTGAGACAGTGATGACGGACTCTCCCAGGCGTGGCGCAGGCTGGGGTTCCTCCCTGACAGGAGTGCTGGGCCATGCGGCTTTTGTGTTTGTAGGATGGCCGGGAGGTTGAGGGCGCTCGTTAAGGAGATGTTTTTTAATTATTTTGGCTGCACTGGGTCTCTGTTGCTGCGCAGGCTTTCTCTCATTGCAGTGAGCAGGGCCTCCTCTTCGTTGTGGTGCAGAGACTTCTCATTGCGGTGTCTTCTCTTGCTTTGCAGCATGGGCTCTAGGCACGCGGGCTCCAGTAGTGGAAGCCTGTATCGTGGTTCCGGAGCTCTAGAGCACAGGCTCAGGAGCTGTGGTGCACAGGCTCAGCTGCCCTAGAGCATGGAGGATCTTCCCGGACCAAGGCTCAAACGCGTGTCCCTTGGGTTTACCCTCTCCGCTACCAAGGCTTCTGAATGAAGTATCTTGTGATGAAGTATGTCTTGTTAAACTGTATTAACGTTAGTGAAATCTTCATAAGGCACGTTTATTCATGGCATGTGGATTCCTATTGACTGTACCACCAGGGAAGTCCAAGGAGATACGTTTTAAGGAGACTCTTCCCACCCAAGTGTCATCTGAGCCACCTGTCTCTGTTCCTCTGGAAGGAAACAGATGCTGAGTCCCAGGGACTGCAGGGGAGCGGGGCCAGGGTGGGCATGAGCCCACATCGGGGTTGGGGAGTGAGGACAGCAGCCTTCCCCTGGCAGATGTGTCTGGAAGACTAGAATTAAGTAGAGCTGCTGGTGACATTTTGGGGGTTCTTGGTGGAACCCCATCAAGATGCTGTCATAGTGGTATTGCAATCCAGAGTTTCTGAATGTGTTTGGCAATCTCTCCCAGCTTTGTTTTGTAAGCAGGAGCTCTCTATTCGAAGAATTCATTGACCTCCCTGTGCCATGAAAAGTGACTCAGGAGCTCTGCCCCCTCCCAGGGAAGGGGAAGTTGGGGCCAGTCTTGACACCCAGATGCAAGATGTCTCTCCTGGGCTCTAAGGTGCCTTAGAGACAGCATCTGTGTTTGTAGTGGCAGAACCTACAATTGCGAGTACTTTTTCACAGACAGCGTCTGCCTTCTTAGAAAGGTTTACCCGCTCCCACTGCCAAGGCTTGTGAACGAAGCACCTTGTGATGGAGTATTTGTTAAACCCAAATTAATGTTGGTGAAATCTTCACAAGGCATGTTTATTCATCAGGGGTTATGTGCTTTTATCAAAAACATGCCATGGTTTAGAGGCATCATCAATAGCTCCACTGGGGGAAACAGAAAATTCTCATTGATTTTGCTTAATGGACCACTTTTTTGGTGAAAACGGAAAATATCTTCAAGTAATTTTATTAATGCCAGATTTATTTTCTGGAATTTTCCTTGTCTTCAGTCAACTCAAATGGAAATCATATTATTTTTCTAGTGACCCAAGTTAGTTGAAGCTTCTTTTTGTCTATTTTTTTTTTTTAATGAACTGCTTTTATGGTCTTAGGGAATTTCTTGTTTAAGGAAACTTGGATACACCAGACTCCAGTTCTCCAAACTGAGCACTGAGTCCCTCCCCTCCACAACTTAAAGTTGTGGGTCTAAAATTATAGCCAAGGCCTCCTTCACCTCTCATCTTCTTTTTTTTTTTTTTAAATATTTATTTGGCTGCGCTGGGTCTTTATTATGGTAGGAGGGATCTAGTTCCCTGATCAGGGATAGAACATGGGCCCTCTGCTTTGGGAGTACAGTCTTTTCCATCGGTTCTTCCATATAGTGATATTGGCAAGAGTTTTTCTCTGGTGCTTGTGGGGGATGGACAGCCCCCGCCCCCCCCCCCCCCCATGCTGCTGTTGGCAAACATAGTTTGTAGGTGTTTGCTATTCTTTAACAGCAGGAAGACTTTGTTACTTAAACTTTTGATGGCTGCTAATGTTTGCATATTGAAAAGCAGAGACATTACTTTGCCAACAAAGGTTCGTCTAGTCAAGGCTATGGTTTTTCCAGTGGTCATGTATGGATATGAGAGTTGGACTGTGAAGAAAGCTGAGCGCTGAAGAATTGATGCTTTTGAACTGTGATGTTGGAGAAGACTCTTGAGAGTCCCTTGGACTGCAAGGAGATCCAACCAGTCCATTCTGAAGGAGATCAGCCCTGGGATTTCTTTGGAAGAATGATGCTAAAGCTGAAACTCCAGTACTTTGGCCACCTCATGCGAAGAGTTGACTCATTGGAAAAGACTCTGATGCTGGGAGGGATTGGGGGCAGGAGGAGAAGGGGACGACAGAGGATGAGATGGCAGGATGGCGTCACTGACTTGATGGACGTGAGTCTGAGTGAACTCCGGGAGTTGGTGATGGACAGGGAGGCCTGGCGTGCTGCGATTCTTGGGGTCGCAAAGAGTCGGACACGACTGAGCGACTGAACTGAACTGAACTGACTGAATGTTTGCATGACAGCCTATATAGCATGAGGGGTTCTCTGATGGCTCAGTGGGTGAAGAATCTGCCTGCAGTGCAGGAGACACAGGAGAAATGGGTTGGATCCCTGGGTGGGGAAGATCCGCTGCAAAGGGAATGGCAACCCACTCCAGTTCTTGCCTGGAGAATTCCATGGACAGAGGAGCCTGGCGGGCTACAGTCTTGGCACTGTTGGCTATAGCCTGCACCATTAGGGAATGAAGAGTGCCATGTTTTAAAGCACTGGCAGCCCCAAGAGATACAGAAATAGTATGAAAAGTACATTTTGGTTTTAAAAATTAAATCACTGGTCATTTTTTCTAAGGTCCATGATAATTTTCAAAGTATTAAAACTGCTCACAGAGTCAAAATACTAGCTCCCAAAGCACGGGTTTCTGCTTTGTTTTTGTGGCGGTTGGTATGTCTTGTGGTTTGCTTTTGAGGTACCAGGCGACGTGGTCACCTCAGCCGCACTTGTCTGAACTTGATTTGCCCCCAGTGGCCCCGCGGTGGTCCCCCTGACTCCTTGGTTTTCAGGAGAGACTGCCCCTGTGCCCAGCCGGCCCTGAGCCTCGTGTCCTTCCACAGGCCCGTTCATCAGCGTCGTCTTATCCAAGCTGGAGAACATGCTGGAGAACTCGCTGCACGTGAACTTGCTGCTCATTGGCATCATCACACAGCTGGCCAGCTACCCGCAGCCCCTCCTGCGCTCCTTCCTGCTCAACACCAACATGGTCTTCCAGCCCAGCGTGCGCTCCCTGTACCAGGTACCGCCCGGCCCCAGGTACCGCCTTGCCCCTGCCCTGCCCACACCTGCTGGGGAGGCCCGGCTGATGCACAGGCCCCGCCCCCCGCCCTGCCCCCCGCCCCGCCTTGCCCTGTGCGCCTGCGCACACCTGCTGCGGAGGCGTGGCAGATGCAAGGGCCCGGCCCCGCCCCTGGCCCCCGGTCCCGCCCCTCTCCCCTGTTCTCATTTGCTCTCCAGCCCAGTACTTTCACGCTGGTTGTGTGGATCATTCTAGACAAACTGAAGATCCGAAGCTTGTTTGATTTGATGTTTTGAGAGCACCACTCCCCCCAGAACACCCAGGCAGTTAAAACCCTGTCGTTCCTGCAGTGGGGGCTGTGCCTGACAGATGTCCTGGTAACTCAGAGCAGAACTCCGTGCTGAAGTATTAGAGTCATTAGTGCTGGTTTTGACAGGTCCTTGCGTCTGTGAAGAATAAGATTGAACAGTTCGCCTCTGTGGAGAGAGACTTCCCTGGCCTCCTCATACAGGCCCAGCAATACCTGCTCTTCCGCGTGGACCTCTCCGATCCGAGCACCGAGACACCCACCAAAGGTCAGCGGGTCCTCCCCTGTCCCTCCCTGTCAGCGGCTCCTGTTCCCCCAGCTTCCCGACTTGGGGTCCTGGGTGCTGCAGCAGCTCCTGGATGCTAAAAGCATCTCAAAAGAAAAAAAAAAATCTCAGAAAATATTTCCCTTTTCACCCTGAGTGTCCTTACACCAAAAGGAAGGTCTGCTCCACCCATACGCAGCCTGGTCCCACTTTGGAGGCTCTAGCAAGGCATTTGTTTTCCTAACGTAGGGTAGTTCAGGGCAGGACTGATGTGGGAGCTGTTTCTAGAATGAATGACTTGGCACCTGTGGGCCAGAAAGAAGCCTTATGTGCATATTGTTTGGTTGGTGCTACCCCAAGGAGGGCATCCATTTTATTTATTGTGTTTTCAGAGACTTTTGAGCCCCAAATAAATGTGCTTCAGGGCTCCAGAAGGTGAAAGCCGTTCATCTGGGCTCCAGAAGGTGAAAGCCGTTCATCTGGAGCAAGAGAAGTAAAGTTTATGTGCACCTTAAACCTTCCAAGATGCCTTTCCATGGGCTCTGGAGGGCTGGCCGATCAGGTGGCACAGGAACCCGAGGACTGGCCACAGGGCCTGGGGAAAGGGCTGCCCAGCCTTGATTAAGCTCTGGTCACACAGATTTGACAACAGCTGTCTCTCTTACTGAGCTGGCTTATGTTCATCTCCCTTGAGACAAGTCAGGCTTCTCTGTGGCTGGTGGACAACAGAGAGCAGGGCTGTCGGTCCGGGCTAAAGCAAGTGATGGGAAACAAGATGTGGAGTGAGAAGCAGGAATGTAATTTAGAGCAGTGTTACACCACTGAGGGAAGCTGGGAAGGCCCGGCCCTCTGACGGCACGCCCTGGCCACCGTGTAGCTGTCTGTTCTTGGTTACTTGTCTTCACGGGACTTAGGCCTCGACTCTCAAGTGAAGGTTTGTCTGTCTCTCGAGGTCTTTCTGACTGCAGAATTCAGGGTGTGAAAGGTGATTAGAACACTGCAAGACAGACTCTGAGAGAAAGGGAGCCCTGTGCCCCTGGTGAAGTGAGGGGGAGGCTTCAAGCACAGGCCGTGGAGAAGAGCAGGTGGCCAGTCTTGGATGGAGGGGAGCCCCCCGTCTGTGGGAAAGTGGGCTGCAGGTTCCCTGCGCCCTCTGCTAGCCTCGTGCCAGTCAGCCTGTTGGCTTGTCCCTCCTGGTGGGGGGCATGCTGCCGTGACTCACCCTGCGGGAGTGGTGTGCCAGTTAGCTTTTGTGCGTAATAAACCACCACAAAAGACTCCAGATACAGTGATCCCACACACTCATGAGTCTGTGTGGTTGCCAGGTTGATCTGCTGCTCTGGGCGAGCATGGCTGATGCTGGCAGCACTTGCTCAGCGTGGCTGGGCATCTGGGATGGCCTGGCTCACACCGGTGGCTGCTGGCTGGGGTGATGGGGTGATGAGGGTCTGTGTTACTCATCATCCAGTGGGTTTGCCCTGACTTGGCAGCTTCATGGGTGTCGGGTAGCAGGAGCAGAAGGTGCAGTCTCTTGAGGCCCCAGATGGGGACCCCCCCACCTAACTGGTTGATTCTGCTGCATTCTGTCGGCCAAGCCACTGGGTCAGCCCAGCTGCAGGAGTGGAGCAGACCCCCCGACCCCCCGGATGGGATGATCATGGGACGCGGGATCATGGCCATGTGCAGCCTCCAGACAGAAGGCAACTCAAGTCTTATGCTGCGCTCTGGGCTTGGTCTTTATTTGTACTTTGCAGTTTGCAAGGTGCCTTCATAGACAGTTTTCCTTTTCAGACAGCAGTGTGCAGTGGACATGCAGGGTACTGTTAGCTCGTTTTCATAGAAGGAGGCTGAAGGTATTGGCCCAGAGAGGTCGGCCAGGTGCCTGGTTCAGAGAGCCTGAGGGCTCATGCCCTGACTGGCCTCCTGGACCCACACAATCCTGGTGACGGTGGTGGGCTTGGGGTGGAGGGGTCCCTGAAACCCTGTGCTCCGTCCTGGCTTCAGACTGTGTGACGGCGGTGGCTGCTGGATATGTGCCCAGGGGCTCTTGTTTCCGCCTCATAAGGTGATCAGTTAGGCAGCTGTGGCGGATGATTTCTAAGGCCTGTGACTCTCAGGGGACGTTGACTTGTGGGAAGCGTCTCTTGGGATAGAAGACTCCCCTTTGATGGAATTTTTCAGATTAACCTCCTAATTAACCTCTTTCAGGTTTGCAAAGTGACAGCTCCCTTCAACTTTAAAAATCTTTCAACTCACAGAATGACCAAGGTCTCTGTCCCTTGTACAAACTGACTCGTGTGTGATATGATTGCTTATAGATGAGATGGGCCTGGGAGCCTGGTTCTCACAGGGCCGCAGAACAGCGAGCGATCAGAATCCCGTGAGAGGCGCATACTGGGGAGTCTAGCGTCTGTGCTCCTTGTCTGACGCCATTGCGGAGGTGCAGGGTAACTCACTTCTCTAACTTCTCCAGTCTTCCAGCAGTATCCTGACAACCGTTTGCTGTGGCCTTTCAGACCCAGGGCAACAGTTTAGGAAGCCACTCCCGGTTCTGGCATTTATACTTCCTTCCCTTCCTACTTCTCCTCTGGGTGCTGTGCCTGCACACTGGGCCCTTTTCCAAGGGGTGTATGGTTCATGGACCTGCAGCCTGAGCTGCCCCATCACGCAGGCCCAGGTGAAACCAGCCTCCTCACTAACGCTTCGATCAGTCCGGGTGGACTTCTGTGCTGAAACAGTGTCACTCTCGAGCCTCGTGGTCTGTGAGCCCCAGCCACTTGCCAGGCATTTCATGTTTCCCTCAAATACAAATTCCAAACCACAAAGGTGGTATTTTTTGTTATTTACGTATAGAGTCCTTTCACTGACTGCTAGTCCTGGAGGGGTCAGGTAGGTATTATTTCCATTTTACGGAAAAGGAAACCGAGCCATTATGTGACTAGCTGGTTGCCAGGTAGGGACCATAACTTGAGTCTCCTTGTTTTTGAGTTGAGTTTGACTCAAGGAAAGAACCATGAGTTCTCTATGCTGCTGGACAGAACCACTGCCAGGACTTCTGCTGGGCTTCTGCCTCCCTCACTGGGCATGCCCCCATCTTCATCAGTGAAGACAGTGTTAATTCTTGGGTTGAAGCTGGGTAAATGAGGCTTAGCGATGACACTTTTAAAATTCATGGATCAAGCTAGATAAATGATCCACAAAAGCCCTTTGTGGGGAAAGAGTAAATTTGAAAGAGAAAGATGGAGATGAGGGAGTGAACCAGCTCCAGGGAGCTGAGGTGCAGGGAGCAGCTGACAATGGCGGGTTCCTCCCCTCATTCATTCAGCATATGTCTGTTAGCTGTTCTGTGGATGAGTGTGGGGGTTTGGGGGGGGGGGCGGGCATGAAGGACACAGTGTTTAGGGGCTCAGCTCTTAGGAACTTCAAAGTCTTAACAGAGGACAAAGAACAGAAACAGCACCACCAGGCTGAAGGGCCCTGCAGACCCCAGCTGGTAAATAAAATGAGTGGGAGGCTCCAACAGGGGGTCACTTCCAAGGGCAGGAAGTGCAAGTGGTTTATAGAGTCAGTGGCAACTGAATTGATGGCAGTGTGATGGCTGACACTTACCAAGAGGTCCTTGTGCGCGTTATACCTGTTGACTCTGTGAGTCTGTGAGAAATGAGGCCAGTAAAGTACAGAGAGGTAAACCACCTCGCCTGATGTCCCTCAGCCAGGACGTGGCCGAGTCTGTGCCCTTAACCACGGTTCTGGTACTTCTTAAACCTGGTGAGCCTTAGGTGTGCAGACACGGGAGGGAGTGCCAGGTGGGGCCCAGCATGTGCAGTGTGGGTCGGTCTGCTGCCTGGGTCCCATCTCCCTGGGAATCCCGGACGGCCTCCTGGCTGGGCCCCGCCGCGTCCCTGAGAGCTGGGTGCTGTGGCACTGGGGGCGGGTGTCGCTCCGGCGTGGCCCCCAGGCTGGGGGCTGGCTGTGTCCCCAGGGACGTCAGCGCTCTGTCCTCACTCTCTTGTCAAGGCACAGTGTGAGTTTCTGCTGAAAGGCAGCAGCAGATTCTCAACAACCTCCCCAGTTCTTTATGGCATGAGCTGTGATAAGCTTTAATCTAAAAGGATATTTAAAGCAGTAGAGTGGAGGATTTTTTTTTAACACTAAAGACGATAGTAGTGAGATGTGGAAAGTACTATAAATGTCAGGAATTTTTAGTACCATAGTTAAGCAACACTCTGAGAAGAATGTTGAGAAATGGGGCTGAATTCTAAAAAGCAGCCAAAATAATGAAGAGCTTGAATATAATGATTTATAAGGAGTAATGAGTCTGTTGGAGAGGGGCGCGGAGGAAGACATAAATAATTCCTATCGATAGGAAGGCTGGAGATCTTCAGGAATTAAATAGGTAAGCTGAACCATTTTAATTGGTAAACTGATGCGATATGAAAATGCAAATCACTTGGATATACAAAATTTGGTTCATATCATCTTGGATGAACATTATTGAAACTGAGATTGAAACTCCTGGAAACCTTGCTTGAATGGAACGTCCAAGCCACCTGCTGCTCTGAGATGCCCGTGGTGGTGGAGAGCTCCCAGTCTGGTTTTAGGAGCATTCAGCTTCCTCTCCATCATTCCAGCCTCGAAAAGGCTTCATCCATTCTGTTCCTCCCAAAGGCTGGAGGTCCCACCCAGAAGGGGCTGGGATCGGGGCAGGAAGCCCTGGAGGCCGGAGCCCTGTGCCCAGGCCGTGGGCAGCGTGGTGTGTGACTCAGGCTGCCTTGCACAGCCCTGCGAGGTGGTCAGGGCTCAGCTGGCAAAGGGAGGGTGGTCACCCCGACCCCAGGAGGCATGGAGGGTCGGTGTCCCTGTTGTCCTGTGTCTTCACTTGGCTGACTCGGCGGGAGGAGACGCCTTTTCCCTTTCCCTTTCGTCTCGCCCCAGGCGCAGAGGGTTCCTGATGAACCTATATTCTTGCCACAGTTTCTTCTTGTAGAGCCTCATATAGGAATTGGGATAAAACTCTCATTACATGCCTGATGCTGGAGCTGATCTGCTGGGTGGATCTGAGTGTCTCAGAGGGGAGTAGAGGGGGGCTCTTTAGACTGCAGTCAGAGTGGGAACTGAACATCCGCACCCCCTCCCCCCCTTCCAGCACGCACACGTCACTTAAGGGCAGACAGAAGGGCTCCCAGAGGCTCCTCACCACGGCTGCCTGCCTTCTGGTTTCAGATCCCGTTCAGGACACCTCCAGGACAGGAAGCGGCAAGAACTTTTTGGATGGCCCCCCAAAAGTGCTTCAGCCTTTCCTGACGAACAGAGCCAAGGTGGTGGGGGCGCCCCCCAGCCTGCCCCCACCAGTGCGGGACACCATGCTGGCAGCCGCCCTCTTCCCTGAGTTCCTGAAGGAGCTGGCTGCCCTGGCCCAGGAACACTCCATCCTCTGCTGCAGGATCCTGGGGGACCCGGACGACGCCTGCTGGTAGTCTGGAAGTCTGGTTCTGGTTTTCTGCGGTGTTAGTCTTGACTGAATGTTGAATGCAAAGCTGCTTATAGACATCTCTACTTGGAGACTTCCTGACGATACTTGATTTTGGGGGAGGGGGGCCTTCTCTGCACCTCCTCTCTCTCCAGCCAGGCTTCCCCACCTTGTCTTCCCACTAACGTGGTTGCTCCTTTGGCAGGCTTTCTGGGCTCCGTTTTTTTTCCTCCTCAAGAGGTCTTGGTCCTTATCCTCCCATTCCTTTGAGTAGGAGCGTAGGTTCTGCCTTGCAGCAATAGGTCACACCCAGCAATCACCAGGGGTCAGTGACTTCTGGAGGTGCCCGTGCCAGAGGGCTGGCCCTCCAGCAGCACGTGAACACGTGCCTGCCCCTGCTGCCTTCCGCATCGTGGCCCCCCCTACAAAGAGAGGAGTAAAGACGGAGCCCCTCTTGCCCCCAACACAAGCCCGGATCATCCGTCCTTTTGCGTTTTGCTTGCACCACTTGTACTCCATCAACACGCTGCCTTACGGTGCAGGCAGATCCACTGGCCTCAGCTCTCTGCCCAGGAAGTCAGGCACAGCTGGAGAGAATGTGGGATGCAGGGAAATGTCTTCTTGCTTGAGAGCTTTCTTTACTCACTGTATCGCCACCTAAACACTGAAAATAGCCTTATTTTAGTAAGATTTGCACACAATGAACTCTGCCTATGCAAACTGTTACTTTGGTTTTTAGGACTCTGATCAACCCTATGAACAAAGCATGGTATCTGATGCTTATGTAAGAAGACAAGCATTGTTATTTTTTTAAGTGTTTTATGAAAAACTGATTTGTGAAACTATCTCATGGTGGGTATTTTTGGGGAGTATGGAGTGGGGGAAAGGATAAAGGTAAATTAAATACAATCTGTACAAACCTTGGTAATTATTTAAAAATCTATTTGCTTTTTCTAATGTGTTGCACTTTGTAGAGAAACAGGGACTGCACAGCCTCTGGGAACTGGGATTTAAGGGCCAGCAGGTCATAGGGAGCCCCGCCAAGCCAAGTGCCTGCTGGGGCCTCGCTCTGCACAGAAACGCTGCCTTCTGAGTAATGGGGCTCATTAGACGGCCCCATCATGATGTACTAGCGCATCTCTGCTCTGCAGCCCACTCCGCCAGGCGTAATTATACTCAGAGCCTTGGTCTACTCCCACGGAGAGGGAGACGCACACAAAATAATTGTGGGCTAAAAAAAACAAGACCATAAACAACCGATATTCATGGATGTTATCAGGTTCCACTGCCCTGTTCTGTGTGCAGGCGAGAAGCGTGAACTAGGATGAGCTCTGTTTGGAAGGAAATTGGAAGCCCCAGGCCTCTCCTCCTTGTGGGTGTCTTGCTGAGACCCTGGCAGCAGTGCCTCAGGAGGGCCGGTGCGGTTTTAATCAGGCCCTAGTAGAGCAGGGGCATGAAGGAGAAAAGCGCATGAGATGCTGCAGAGCTGAGGCTGCCATTGTGTTCAGGGACCTTGAAGCAGCTCTGTATCCAAAGCGGGCAAGTCCCCCAGGGATGAGGCCCCTAGAGCCGCGGCTGGGGCCAGGTGGCTCCTCGGAGCCAGCCTCACAGTCCTCCAGGTCCAGGCAAGGAACCAGTGATACCGATTTGCTGGGCATTCTGACTTCCGGTTTGCCTACCCGGCTGAGGGGCACACTGGCCTGCTTTTGGCTTCCCAGCGCCCACTCGTATTTGCACAAGTTTCCACTGGAAAAGAGTGTCTCGGAGGCGGGGAGAGAGGAGCGGAAAGATGGCGTTTCGGCTGTAACTTATTACCTTCCAGCTTTGCTTTGCGTAAGTTATCTACCTTCCAGTTTGGACTCACTGGGTATATAAGATGCTCAAGTTGCCTCCGGAAGCCATACCCTTTAGCTTTTTGGTGTGATTTACACTTCTCTCCGTCATCTGGTGATGGTGTGGAGTCTTTTTCTTGCTTTATTACAGAAAACTACAGTCCTCTATGTGGAAGGCGCCCCCTGGGGAAGAGTATGTATTTTAAAATAGGTACTGAAGTAGACTTCGAGGAGGACGGAGGTGACCCGAGTGTGAGTGAGAGGCAGGAGGATTAACTCCCGTGGTAGGTTCTGGTAGCGAGCCCACATGCCAGCCCTGTCTGTCTGGAGGCAGACACCAGTTTGGGTTTCTGGATCCATTGCAGCCCTCGACCGAGTGTTATGTCCAGGGTTTCTCAAAATGAAGTCAGAAAATGAACCTGGAAATACATTCATGGGAACGGGTGAACTTCTGCAGTCGAGGGGGGAACAGCCAGGTGGGCTGGGCAAGGATGTTTGGGGGGTGGGTTGGCCGTGCGTGAGGCACACAAGAGGCCGGAAGCTGAATTAGAAGAGCAGCCCTGAGGAGTCTGGAGACATGGACGCTGTCCAGGCAGACACAGATGAATGGCAGCGGGTGGCGATGGGAACCCTTGCTGGGAAAAATCTTGGTACTGAAGTAGATGGACTTCCCGGGTGGCATTAGTGGTAAAGACCTGCCTGCCAGTCAGTGCAGGAGACGTTAAGAGACGCGGGTTTGATCCCTGGGTCAGGAAGATCCCCTGGAGAAAGGCATGGCAACCCACTGCAGTACTCTTGCCTGGAGAATCCCATGGACAGAGGAGCCTGGTGGGCTACAGTCCATGGGGTTGCAGAGAGACATGACTGAGTGACTCATCTCACACAATGAAGAAGAATATTCTAGTCATAAAGTAGCAGGTGGGATGTTTAGAAATCTCCTTTGCAATGAGATTGGGGAAGCATTTTGAATGATACTGGACATGCTGTAAAATGTTCCCGCAAGGCCGCTTTACCACGTGGTGGGCCCCCGCATCAGCCGCTGTGCTGCGGGCTGGAAGGCTCAGTGGGCACGGGCTTCGGTGCTGCCCAGGTTGGGGTCCCTGTGTCAGGCCTGGTGGTCCCGGGCAGCAGAGGTGAGTCAAGTTCCTGCAGTGGCACATCCTTCACTGAGATTCATAATTCAGAGTCTGATCTGAAGTTCTAGATGAACTGGGTTTTGTGGTTCAAAGTATATGAGAGCACTGGGATATTTTAAAATTGATTTTTGGAAATAGCCAAGTAAATGTTTTTAAAATTTTAAAGCAATTCCAAGTTGAGTTTAGCCTAAAATACAATTTTACGGACTAAAGTACCGAGTCCCAGACATGAAATGGCAATGCTGGAGTAACCAGAGATGTGTGTTTTTTAGTAGGTACTTCCTTTTCCTGGTATTTAGAGGAAATGGTCCCCATTTTACTTAGTAAAATACTTTCAGGTACTAGGATTGGAATCAGTGTCTCCGTAACATGTAGGAAGGGGCTGTTTATTCCCCCGTGGGTCCTCAGGGGTACCTTTTCCTCAGCAAGTGGCTTTTATTTAGGCCTGCTGCAGTGGTTGATTTCAAGCCATTAAGACATCCTGGGGCCAGGGTAATGGGGGAGCGTGTCCTCTTAGGTACAGAATCTAGAAACAGACACGGTGCTCAGGGCTGAGAGTTGTTTTGTTGTTTCTGGCTCAGCCTGGTTGCGCAGTCCACGTGGCTGGGCTTCCGGCTGGGTCCAGAGGTTTGGGACTGCGGGTGGGCTGCCTGATCCGAACGTGGGTCAGTGTGTCTCGGCTGCTCTACAGGATGTGCGGCTGGGGCAGGGGTGGGACGTGCCACAGGCAGAAGGGTGAACGTCTGCAGTGCACGCCCAACCTCACGTGGGGGCGGGCAGGTCAATGTGGTCACTAATCATCAGCTACGCGTTTACTGAATGGCCGGCACACTCAGCCATTTAAATGAAGGACATTATTGCAGGTCAGCTATTACTGCGCCTGAAGCAAACAGCCCACCCACTGGAAAAGACTCTGATGCTGCAAAGACTGATGGCAGGTCAAGGGGACAGCAGAGGATGAGACGATTAGCTAGCATCACTGACTCAATGGACATGAACTTGAGTTCAGTGGACACCAAACTCTGGGAGATGGTGATGGACAGGGAAGCCTGGTGTGCTGCAGTCCAGGGGTCGCAAAGAGTGAGATGTGACTCAGCGACCAGACAAAACAGCGCTCCTGCACTTGCTGCCTGAAGTCACTGGCCAGCTGGGTGTAATCTGGCTCGCCCCACACCCCAGCCAGCTTAGTGGTATTAGCTCTTCCTGAATAGCAGGCCTCTGTAGCCCAAGCTTCCGGTCGTTGAAGATATTCTCGACCCCTTCTTGCTTCAGCCATCAGTCTGTAAATCACACAACGCTAATTCTCCATCTAAAACAGCCTAAGATAGAACACTATCAAACAAGTTTATACTCTACTCTTAAATCACATCACGGAGGAAACATTTTAAGAAAATGGAGCTGATTCCCCACCCCCCCCACCCCCACTTTGAGTGACCATCATAAACCTAAATGCTTTAGAAAGAGCTCTCAAAAGACTAAGAATTGTTTCAGGATAACTTTGCCTCAGTAAATCCTCTCTATATTCAGGCTTTTAATTAGGCCATTCCTTGTGCTGGAGAACAGATCATCCTGGCAGCTCATTAACAGGATAAACAGGGCTCTGGTAAAAAATTTTCCTTGAGGCTTTGCGGGGACAAAGTTCTTTGGCTTTGCACTTGCAGTCCTGAGATGGGACCGGTTTTAGCTGAGCCTGCCCCTCCCTGCCCCCATGTCCCCCACGAGGAACAAGGCTGCCAGCAGCGTGCACACAGCCCTCAGGCATCTAGGGGGACCTGGGCTTTACTGTGTCCTTTCACAACCTGACAAGGGAGACGGCAGCTCTTGGGCCAGATCACGCATTTCATGGGGCTGAGGCTGCAGAAGTCTGTGCTGCTTGGGGTGGCAGCTGACTTTTACTGGGACACGTCTAGAAAAGGCCCACCTGTAACAAGGCCCCATTCTGCCCTGCAGAGAGATTTTAAAAGAGGGAATTTGGGGTTGATGATGCTATTTAAATGATCGTGGCTAAGATGCTTGACTAAGGGAGGCAGAGAGAAGATTTCAATCAGATGCTTTCCATCTGACCACCAGGGATCATCAGCTCTGCTCACAAATACTCTGTGAATGCATTTGTCTAAAACCTGCTGGAGAGACATGGCAGCGATCTACGTGCTTCTTTTGGGGGTGGAAAACGATGGTCTTTCCGTTAGATTTAGTGTTCTTTTTTCCCCCAAATAGCCACTACGTAGGATCCTTGAAATGATGCTGCTGAACTCAACAGACATGAAAAATACAATTTAGGTTGTGGGTCCTGGTCATATGCTATGTACTAAACGAGCCAACTCAAAGCTTTAGGAGGGTGGTTTACCTGAAAAAAAATTCATAGTCTTCTTCCAGGTTCTCACTAATTATAAAAAAGGAGGGGGGGAGCTCAGCTAAAATATCCTTGCTGCTGCTACTGCTAAGTCGCTTCAGTCGTGTCCGACTCTGCGACCCCATAGACGGCAGCCCACTAGGCTCCTCTGTCCCTGGGATTCTCCAGGCAAGAATACTGGAGTGGGTTGCAACTTTTTTCCCCCCAGGGTTGCCTACATCTTAAAAGATAGGAACAGAAGTTTACCTGGATGCAGAACCCTCGACAGAGTTAAGAAGCTCCTTCCTTGTCCGAGAATTTAAAAGCCCAGAGGTTGGAGGCACCCACCTCTCATACGAAAGGGCCCCCACAAAAGGCAATCTTTTTTCTTTCTTCTGGCTGTGAGACGTGGGGGATCTTAGTTCCCTGACCAGGGGTCAAACCCACACCCCCTGCAGTGGAAGCACGGAGTCTTAACCCCTGGACTGCCAGGGAAGTCCCTATCCATTAATTTAGTTTTATAAATCTAGTGAACTTTTACTAAAAACGGACTCTGTGCCTGGTAGCATGCTAAGCCCTCCCCTCCTGCCTGAACCAGCCAGAGCACACACCTGGAGCAGGCCCGCCGGGAAGCCAGTCTCCCAGCCTACAGGTGTGTGCATTCCAGTGACAGACACGATCGCTTCACCTGTGGCGCCAGCTCATCCATTTTAATGAGATTTCCCCCAGAAAAGCAGACCACCAGACTAAATTCACACTCATGCAAAAGTGCATTTAACACTGTATTTCGTTGAAGCCCTTTTTACAAGTAGAGCCACATGTGAATTTCTTAGGGCGTTACATAAAGACATATTTCAAATCTCTAGTCAGGCTCCAAGTAAGATATCAGCTGTGTTTTTTTTTTTCCTATTAGCAGTTGTAACAACATAATCTGATTTTTTGGATTTTGGAAGTGGGCATTCAAGATAACGGGCAGTTGTCAGAGCCAGACGATAATCAGCAGAGATCAGCAGTGTTAAACTGAGGCAACCGGTTTATAACCCTGTATGTTTCATGTGGATGACACGTTTCTGCTTCACTAAACGTTACAGTGTGTTCACCACCAAGGGCTGTTTCTGCTGCTGCCAGACAGCTGACCCCCTTTTACCCATTTCCTTCTCTCTGCCCCCCACCCTCACCCCAGCAATGGCATTTTTCTCCAAAATGATCAGTCCATAATACAGTTTATATATGACACGATATTATTGGTAAATGGTCTTCATTCAACTGTCCCCACCCCTCTCCAGTCCCATTCAAGTCAGCCCTTGATTTAAAATGGTCTGCAAAGGTTGGCTAGTGCTTCTGTAAAGTCTGATGACCAAGAAGCCAGATCTTTGGTGAAAATGGAGTTTGGAAAACAAAACTGAACTCTTACTGTTTCTTACAAAATCATGCTGCTGCCAGATTCCAGTCTCAGGAGCAAAGGGGTTGGGGGTCAGGGGTTGGGGACTGGCTCTGACTTTCTGTCTCGAAAGCAGCTTGATGAGCAGTTTACTGTCAGGCCCAGTGGTTTTCAGAACCGTTAACAGGACGTGCAAGGGGCACACGGCTTCCCAGGTGATGTCCCATATTCTCAACATGCATTTTTTACAAAGTAAAACCTTACCTCTTCATGCCTGTCTGAAATAAACCAGATGGCTCGTTTCCTTTCTGCCCCTGCTCTTCTGGCTGGGAAGAAGGACAGTCCTCCCAATACTCCCAGTTAGGGAAATCCTGAGCCAGCGTCCACAACCAGAAGCGTGAACAGCTGAGGCGCTGGCGGGGGACAGTCTGCTCTTCTCCGGGTCCCCGCTGCCTCGGGAGCACCGCTCATGATGAAGACACTTGTCCTCTTCTCAGCACAGACAGAACTCAGTGTAAAGTCAGGGCTGCCAAAGATTTCGTCCTCTTATGTCAGCTTACTTGACATGTGCTTTTAAAAATCAGAACTTGCAAATGTGGTCTTTCGCACTGAGTCAGAGGTAACAGAGGCACGAGGGGAACACAGGGGACCCCCCGGGGAAGCAGAGAAACACTAATACTGTCCCGGGAATTGCGGTGGGGCAGGGGGGAGTGGGGGTGGAGGGCAACCCTGGGAGGTGCTCTTAACTGGACCACAGAGACCGCTAAAGGTCACAATTTCCATTTACTGGTTTGTCCTCTTTTCCCAGGCAAAACAAATCAGTTTAATGTTACAGCTTTTTTATCTCCTTATCAAACTTTTTGGCCTGAGGGTGGGGAGGGGGAGTTATCAATCAACTGCACAATCTTTGACATATAAGTTAATTTTTTATGTGATATTTCAGTATATTTTATTCATTAAATCTATTTGAAAACTGATGTTGTCTTTTTTATGGAGGAAAAAAATCCCTTATGCTCAGATCTCTGCTTTCTGGGATCCCAGAGCACTGAGTGAGCAACAACAGTTTTACTCAGTGGATGGGAGAATACCACTACTTCATGGTATTAACTAAGGCTCATACCCTCCTCCCCAACCATGAGAGCTCCCCAAACAAAATACTGCGTCCAGACCACCGTCTCTCTCCACCACTGCCCATCCCCAGCGCCTAGAATGATGCTGGGCCCAGAGGACGTGCTTACAAATGGATGAGGGCCCTGCAGAGTGAGATGTCGTCCTAGGAGGTACAGCATCTGAGAGTGTGCGCGCTCAGCGTCACTGCGTTTCTCACCGTCGCCACACCTCTCCTGGAACCCTGTGATGTCCATGAAGCCTTCTGTGGAGGCGGCATCTCCAGGCGCAGGTGGGCAGGGACCCGGACATCAGCTTGCACAGGCTCTGGCCGGGCCTTGGCAGGGGGACCCGAACCCATCAGGATGACAGCTGCCTCTCCAGCACCTCCTTGATCGCTGTTGGATCTGCTCGGCCCAGAGTCGCTTTTCGGACCAACCCAATCAGTTTGTTTATAGCTCTGGGGTTTCCCCTCTTTAGATCCATTACCTTTAAAAACAGAAATTGTTTTAGAGGGGAAAATAGAGACTCTTGCCTAAAAAAAATCCTTAATCAAGTTTGGGCTTACTGAAACAAATTTAGTTTCTTTTTTCTGTATTAGATATAAAATGAGAAGAGGACAAAGGGGAGAGGGTGACCTTTGGAGGCGGCTTCTGGGCTCCTGGCAGAGGAGGTACCTGCTCCCTGGCCTCCTGATTAAAAGGCTCCAAGGGCTGCGCACCCAGTGCCGGATCGTGAGCGCCCCTCTCCCCAAACCCTTCAGGCTCAGTGGGCCCTCCTCCCCCAGCTTCCTGCCAAGAAGCTTGTTTGCTAGAAGGCAAATCCAGGAGATGGCAACGCTCCCCAAGCATCCGAGTGGGGGGTGCTGGGCGGGCAGGCAGGGGCGCTGAGCGCCTGTCAAACAGCCAATGCGTCAGGGTCGCCCGCCCGACCTCCTGCCCCGATCAGCACCGGCGCCTGCGCAAGCTGCACGCAGTGCCGCAGACTGAGTCTGAAACGAGAAGTGTCTTTATCAGCCACTCCAGATGAGGCTGGGAGATGGAGACTGCCGAAACCCCGTGCAAGCTCATTTTCCTTATCGAGAGCTCTTCACAGAGCTGTTAGTGTCCCTGCAAGCTGATGAGTGGGTGGCATCGTTCTAAAAGGGATGGTAGCAGTTTTTTCCCCCACTGAAAAGAATCTCTGCACAATGATTAGATTGGGGGGGGGGGGATGGGCCTCATTTTAGTTTTCTTCTATTTTGTTCTCTGCTCACAACACAAAATGACTTGATTTCCAGCTCTGTTCCCGTGAAGGACTTTCTCCATAATTTACAAATGATTTTCAAACCTTCTGTCTTTCCTCCCACCGCTCCAAGGCAGAGAACTGAGGTGTCTGCCCCTGTGCACGCAGTCCCACCTGCTGCTTTCTGATACAGAGGTCTCCTTACAGAGCAGAGCTCGGGGACCCTGTGAGAGCGCCCCTGTCTCGGGAGGTCAACAGTGGCTGAGTCCCCCTTCCACCGGGATGCCATGAGACTCAACTGCAGGGGTGGATCTTCCTCCTAGGAAAAGCTGTAATTTTCCAGTGTTCACCTAATTGCATCTCTTGACTTCAGCTGAAAACTGACAAAATTAATTGGGGGATCACGGATGAACCCGGGCCAACCATTGTCAGGAAGCTCCGCTGGACTGCGGGGGACAGCAGCAGAGGCGGCCTTCTGCCCAAAGCCACTGCGCCTGCGTGACGACCCCTCCCCGCGGGGATGCCTACCACGTCGGGGTGTGCCTCCAGCGTGGAGCGGCAGAGCTGCTCCAGGGCCTCTGGGTCCTGCAGCAGTTCAAGCTTCTTTTCTGCAACGATCTGTGCTGGGGTCTTGCCTTCATTGCTCCACAGTTCCTCAAACACCTGTTGGGGGAAGGAGGGTGGAGAGAGGAGGGGTCAGTGAGATCCAGCCATGTGCAGACACACTGGGGCCTCTCCACACTGAGCCCAAGACCATGCTGGTGGAGATGGGGATGGCTTATCTGCGCTGGTGGACTCCAAGGGCACAATGGGGAGGGCGGGGAGTGTGAGGTGATTCCTCACAGGTCCCTGCTGACGCGAGTTCCACTGGATGAATTAGCTGACGTGTTGGCTCATAACAGATATCACCTGCAAGGCCTTCTTTTAAGCGTCTCTGCAGCAACCCTTTCCCGGGAAGCAGGCATGGATACTGCCTGCAGCTGGGGCCTGGAAGCTGAATGCCTGGCAGTCACGGGCCGCTGCAGCCACTGTGGCTCAAAGTGCAGAGCCGGCCTGAGTTGACTGCCCAGACTCAGCCTTTGCCTGGCACTCAATACAGCAGGGACCCAACAGGCCCCAACATTGGCTGGATCTGCCTGGGCCAAAATAACCAGGATAGAGGCAGTTCAGGGATCACGGCCAAAATACAGCATTCAGAAGGAAACGCAGGACAAGGCTGGGATGATGCTTTTAAATGCAGAGGGGCTGGCTGCTCCCTGAGCATGTGTGTTGGGCTGGATGTGGGGTGAGGACCAAGTGACCCAGGGAAGTGCACCCTTCGCGGGCCTCCAGGAACAATGCTGGGGGGCCGCAGTGTTCTCCACTCGAGTTAAGAATGCATCAGCTTATTAACTTTACAAATCAGTCAAGCGCAGCCCAGCCCCAGCCCCCCGGGCTGACACAGTGGGTTCCAGAATCCAGTCCTCTGCTCCTTCCAGTTTAAGACACAGACTGCCTTCCTGGCTTCAGTCAGCAGGGTGGGAGTCTCTGAAGGCGGCCCAGGCCGGACTCTTCGGGCTCCCTGGCCCCCTTGCTGCAGTCATCCTGGCTCTGGGGTTGCCAGCCTCGTGCTGTGGCATAAATCCTCAGCTTTTGCCCGTGTCTGATCTCCACCCTGGAAGCACTGCTACTGCTGCTAAGTCACTTCAGTCGTGTCCGATTCTGTGCGACCCCATAGATGGCAGCCCACCAGGCTCCCCCGTCCCTGGGATTCTCCAGGCAAGAACACTGGAGTGGGCTGCCATTTCTTTCTCCAATGCAGGAAAGTGAAAAGTGAAAGTGAAGTCGCTCAGTCGTGTCCGACTCTTCTCGACCCCATGGACTTGCAGCCAAGCAGGCTCCTCTGTCCATGGAATTTTCCAGGCAAGAGTACTGGAGTGGGGTGCCATTGCCTTCTCCCTGGGAAGCACTATGGGAGCGCAATTGTTTCTGGCCGGGTGTGCAGCTCCCAGGCCTGCTGCTGCAAGACAAACCCATGTCACAAGGGGTTCCTACCAGCAGAGTGGGGAATGCAAGCTGGGGACCCTGAGCACACCCTGCCCACCAGAGTTGGCTCTGACACATGGGGCAGAAACTCAGCCTTCAGTTCCTGCAGGTCAAGCACACATCCTTTTAACTACCACCCGACTGTGTCTTTAGTTTTAAAGGATCTGCAGGGGAAGGACAGGAGAGCACACAGTCCCCTGGCCTGCCCCGCCTGTTTGGGGCTTCCAGGGTCAGAGTGCGGGCAGGGGGGAGACCTGTTCTGGAGGGGCGGAGACAGACAAGACAGAGAGGGTGCCCCTCTGGGCAGAGGTAAGCGTCATCAAAGGTCTTTCTTCCAGACATCAATCCAGGCCTCCAAGAGAAGCAGGCCCACGAAAACATCCAAAGAACTGACCCACCAAAAAGGGAGAAAGAGACATCAAATCATTTGAAAGTTTTACTGCACGACATATTTTCTGCATTAAAAGGTTTCTGGTGATTTGTTTAAAAGCAGACCTCTGAGAAGACAAGTGGAAACTGCTTACAAGGCGTGCTAAGGAGACAACCCCTGGGGGACAGCGGGCCATGTGCACCTCCTTCAGGCTCGCACGGCGGAGACACGCAGGCATCCGGGGTGCTCGCTCTCAGGGCCTGGCTGGCCAGCAGTCTATACGACACTGAGGGCCGCTGAGTCCCGGAGGCTCGGGACCTTGGTCTGCCAGCCACAGTGGGCTTGTGGCTCTGCAGGTAGGGGTTTGGTGGGCCCTGTCCTTGGCAGGGAGAGGAGACAGGGGTTCTGTCAGAAATGGATCCTGTGAGAGGACAGCCTAGGCGTTTTTGTCTGCAGCTACCAGAAGTTGCTCAGGGTGATAAATAACCTTTGAGTTTCTGTTGCCCTCCTAACTCTTCTGTGCCCAGGGAGCTAAGCAGATGAGGTTTGTTAAGTCTCAGAAGCACTGTTGGGGCACCTGGGGGGAAGGGGCAGTAGAATGTGTCAGGGATGAAAATAAGGGGTGATGATGGAAGGGAGAGCCAGGAAACAAAAGATGGATTCATAATAAATTCGACATAAAGTGGGAGTCTTTGGAGTTCAGAATATTCTCAAGGCAGGATGATTCCTTCTGCTTATCTGTCATTCTGAGGGGTCATCCTGAGTCAATTTTTTTTCCCCATCTCCTAGTTATCCAATCCAACTCTGTTATCCAATAACCCGTGGAACCAGAGTCTTTCTACCTCACAGGCTTTCTAAAACCTAAGGCCTCCTTGGATTCCTCTGTTAAATTCAGTAAAAATTAATTGTAACACATTTTTCCACTGTAAAATATAACACATTTTATAGTACACCATAAAAATAAGACACAAAAAGACACTTGATGTAATTAGTCAAAAAGGAAATGCAAATCAAACCCACCCTGAGCTACTGCTTTACACCTACTAGGAAGGATAACTAGTCAGAGAAGGTCAGTTACAACTGCTGGTGGGGACACGGAAGGACTGGAATCATCCCACGCTGCTGACCGGACTGTGGGCTGCTGACCGGACCGTGACCGACGGGGCGGCCCGTCGGAAAACGGTCTGGCGGGTCCTCAAGGTGTTAAACATACAATTACCACGTGACCCAGAGATTCCATTCCTGTAGGTATAGCCCCAAGAAATTTGAAGATGTGTACCAATCAAATCCTGAACATGCGTGTTCACAGCAGCATTATTCAAAAGAGCCCCAGTGGGAAACAAGCGTCCACCGAGGTCTGTCCACACAATGGAATACTCTTCAGTCATGAAAAGGCGCGGAGGGACCTTCCCGGTGGCCCAGTGGCCAAGACTCTGTGCGCCCAAGGGAGGAGGCCTGGGTTCAGTCCCTGGCCAGGGAATTCAGTCCCTCCTGCCACAACTAAAGTTCCCATATGCCACAACTAGGACTTGGCCCAGCCAGATAAATAAATAAAAATAAACATTTGTCAAAAACCTAAGAAAGGCATGAAGTACAGACACGACGTAGATGGTTTGGAAAACATCATACTAGGTGAAAGCCAGACACCAGAGGTCATACATAGACTGTCAGAGTCCATTCACCGTACATGTCCAGAACAGGAAAATCCAGACAGACAGAGAGCAGATCCGCAGTTGCCTAGAGTGAGGGGTTAATGCAGAGACTGCAGACTGAGCACAGGGTTGGTGTGGGGGTGATGAAAACCTGAAATTAGACAGTGGTGATGGCTGTCCATCCTGGTGACTAGACTAAAACCAATGAACTGCACACCTCTTCAAAAATAAAGCTGGGCTTCCCGAGTGGTCCAGTGTTGGCAATCTGCTTGCGGTGCAGGGGCCGTGGGTTCCATCCCTGGGAAGGGAAGATCCCACACGCCGTGGGGCAGCTGACCCTGTGCTCCGCAACGAGAGCCACACGCAGCGAGGAAGACCCAACACAACCAAGAATAAACAAACAGGACTGAGGAACAGCACACGAAGCCTCTCATTGTCAAAAGTCTGAATTTTTTGACCCACTATCTGCACATCCCATAACCCATCCTTCCAGTGGTCTCTCTGCACGGAAATCTGCCTGGGACGACGTTCACCCAATACTGCTGTTGCTGCTGCTGCTAAGTCGCTTCAGTCGTGTCCGACTCTGTGCGACCCCATAGACGGCAGCCCACCAGGCTCCCCCATTCCTGGGATTCTCCAGGCAAGCACAATGGAGTGGGATGCCATTTCCTTCTACCCAATACTAACGGTAGTTAATTCAAGGTGGTAGAACTGGAAAATCTTTCTATTTTTCTGCATTACCTAAGTTCTTTATAACGAAAAATACCATTTTTCCCACCAGAAAAATTGGTTATTTTTTAAAAATCGTAAAGTAGAGCAATGTAAAGGCAACCCCCCCAAGGCAAGTGTGTAAGGGAGAGCCCCTCGTGCGACACTGACTGCCTCGCCGATCAGACTTTTATTTTGATTCTGTGGTTGCCTCACAGAAGCCAGGATCCATCCCTACCTCCTTTAAACACACCGGAAGCCAACAGAATCCAAAACTGCCTCTATCTATATCTGACCCCAGCTGTCAGCAGCCCCTGCAGTCCCCAGCTCTGTCCTCTGAAACTCACAGTCACTGCACCTGGCTTTCCTCACTGGCACAGGCGGAGTGGGAAGGGGAAGGTCTTTTCCTCTTCGCTTTCAAATGCTACAATTCATCTGCTCTTAAATGTATATACAGTTTCTTTCTGCCCTCAGGCCATTTACTCTTTCTGCTCCTGCCGAGCACTGTCATAAACATGTGTATTCCTCCCACATCCAGGCAACCAAAAGCCTGCCCTAAACGTGTCGCGGTTCCTGTACTTGACAGCCTCACTTGGTGGTGGGGAGACAGTCTTTATTAGCTCCTGTCGCTGGTTTCACAGTACAGAGAGGGGTGTATGCTCCATGGTGCCTTGTAATTAGCCCAAAGCAGCAGCTTTTCCAAAGCCTCACTTTGTACCCTGCTACTACTGAGGACGCGTATAAATATTAGATGCAAAAGGCACCATTAAAGTAACATTAAGTTTCTGGCTGAAGCACTTGACAGCTGTGAGATCTGGAGTTGAGACCAGGCAGCCGCCTTGGTGCTCTTTATCCTTCTGGGTGCTTATCTGTAAGCGTTTCTGAGTTCCAGAACGTTGGGCCTACCTGAGACTGTCCGGCGGGGGTGGAGATGAGGCAGAAGGCCTCCTCTGACAGTGAGGCTGTTTTTTTATGGGTCTTCACACATTAGGCATGTGTGTAAACTTTGATCTATGTAGTAGGAAGTGGTGTGTCTGACCTCACCCTTCTCGCAGGAAGACTGACTTTCAGGGCTAACCATGTGAGCCCTGGTCCCAGGTGGGAGGACGGGAGAGGGGGGACTAGGGCCGGGGAACAGGGGACGCGCACGGTCCAAGCCCCAGGAGCTGCAGGGCCCCACCGCTCATATGAACACGTTTGGGAAATAGTCCAGGCAAAGCCAAACAACTACTCTCTCTGGTTAACGAAGATGAGACGCAAGTTACCTGTGTCGTACATGGGACAGGCTTTATTTCATTTGCTACATAAAGTGTTTCTGCCTCTCAGGATAAAAACGGCACTTAGCAACTTCTCTAAAAATAGCACTCAGAGACTTCCCTGGGGGTCCGGCGGTTAAAAGTCCTCCTGCCCAAAGGAATCCATAAACAACATGAAAAGACAACCTTCAGAATGGGAGAAAATAACTGCAAATGAAGCAATGGACAAAGGATTAACCTCCAAAATACAGAGCAGCTCACGTAGCTCAATATCAGAAAACAAACAACCCGATCAAACAATGGGCAGAAGACTGGAACAGACATTTCTCCAAAGAAGACATACAGATGGCTAATCAACACATGAAAAAACGCTCAACATCGTTTATTACTAGAGACTGTAAATCAAAACTAAAACAAGCTATCACCCCACAACAGTGAGAATGGCCACCATCGAAAAATCTACAGACAATAAATGCTGGAGAGGGTGTGGAGAAAAGGGAACCCTCTTGCCAACTGTTGGTAGGAATGCGAACTGATATAGTCACTATGGAGAACAGTATGGAGATTGCTCTAAAAATTAGAAAAAAAACTACCATACGACCCAGCAATCCTACTACTATTATCAGTTCAGTTCAGTTCAGTCGCTCAGTCGTGTCCGACTCTTTGTAACCCCATGAACTGCACCACACCAGGCCTCCCTGTCCAACACCAACTCCCGGAATTTACCCAAACTCATGTCCATTGAGTTGGTGAGCAATCCAACCATCTCATCCTCTGTGGTCCCCTTCTCCTCCTGCCCTTAATCTTTCCCAGCATCAGGGTCTTTTCTAATGAGTCAGTTCTTCGCATCAGGTGGCCAAAGTATTGGAGTTTCAGCTTTAGCATCAATCCTTCCAATGAACACCCAGGACTGATCTCCTCTAGGATGGACTGGTTGGATCTCCTTGCAGAAGGGACTCTCAAGAGTCTTCTCCAACACTGTAGTTCAAAAGCATCAATTCTTCAGCGCTCAGCTTTCTTTATAGTCCAACTCTCACATCCATACATGGAAACTAGAAAAACCATCGCTTTGACTAATGGACCTTTGATGGCAAAGTAATGTCTCTGCTTTTGAATATGCTGTCTAGGTTGGTCATAACTTTCCTTCCAAGGTGTAAGCGTCTTTTAATTTCATGGTTGCAGTCACCATCTGCAGTGATTTTGGAGCCCCCCAAAAATAGAGTCTGACACTGTTTCCACTGTTTCCCCATCTATTTCCCATGAAGTGATGGGACCAGATGCCAGGATCTTTGTTTTCTGAATATTGAGCTTTAAGCCAACTTTTTCACTCTCCTCTTTCACCTTCACAAGAGGCTCTTTAGTCCTTCTTCACTTCCTGCCATAATGGTGGTGTCATCTGCATATCTGAGGTTACTGATATTTCTCCCAGCAATCTTGATTCCAGTTTGTGCTTCTTCCCAGCATTTCTCGTGATGTCCAGCGTTTCTCATGATGTCCTCTGCATATAAGTTAAATAAGCAGGGTGACAATATATAGCCTTGATGTACTCCTTTTCCTATTTGGAACCAGTCTGTTGTTCAATGTCCAGTTCTAACTGTTGCTTCCTGACCTGCATAAAGATTTCTCAAGAGGCAGGTCAGGTGGTCTGGTATTCCCATCTCTCTAAGAATTTTCCACACTTTGTTGTGATCCACACAGTCAAAGGCTTTGGCATAGTCAATAAAGCAGAAGTAAATGTTTTTCTTGAATTCTTTTGCTCTTGCTTTTTCCATGATCCAGCAGATGTTGGCAATTTGACCTCTGGTTCCTCTGCCTTTTCTAAATCCAGCTTGAACATCTGGAAGTTCACAGTTCATATATTGTTGAAGCCTAGCTTGGAGAATTTTGAGCATTACTTTACTGGCCTGTGAGATGAGTGCAATTGTATGGTAGTTTGAACATTCTTTGGCATTGCCTTTCTTTGGGATTTCCCTGGTGGCTCAGACAGTAAAGCGTCTGCCTACAATGCAAGAGACTCAGGTTCGATCCCTGGGTTGGGAAGATCCTCTGGAGAAGGAAATGGCAACCCACTCCAGTACTCTTGCCTGGAAAATCCCATGGATGGAGGAGCATGGTAGGCTCTGTGGACTCTGTCCACAGAGCCGGACACGATTAAGTGACTTCACTTTCACTTTCTTTGGGACTGGCATGAAAACTGACCTTTTCCAGTCCTGTGGCCACTGCTGAGCTTTCCAAATTTGCTGGCATATTGAGTGCAGCACTTTCACAGCATCATCTTTCAGGATTTGGAATAGCTCTACTGGAATTCCATCACCTCTACTAAGCTTTGTTCGTAGTGATGCTTCCTAAGGCCCACTTGACTTTACATTCCAGGATGTCTGGCTCTAGGTCAGTGATTACACCATCATGATTATCTGGGTTGTGAAGATCTTTTTTGTACAGTTCTTCTGTGTATTCTTGTCACCTCTTCTTAATATCTTCTGCTTCTGTTGGGTCCATACCATTTCTGTCCTTTATGGAGCCCATCTATGCATGAAATGTTCCCTTGGTATCTCTAATTTTCTTGAAAAGATCTCTAGTCTTTCCCATTCTATTGTTTTCCTCTATTTTGTTGTATTGATCGCTGAGGAAGGCTTTCTTATCTCTCCTTGCTATTCTTTGGAACTCTGCATTCAGATGCTTATATCTTTCCTTTTCTCCTTTGCTTTTGGCTTCTCTTCTTTTCTCAGCAATTTGTAAGGGCTCCTCAGACAGCCATTTTGCTTTTTTGCATTTATTTTTCTTGGGGATGGTCTTGATCCCTGTCTCTTGTACAATGTCACGAACCTCCATCCATAGTTTATCAGGCACTCTGTCTATCAGATCTAGTCCCTTAAATCTAGTTCTCACTTTCACTGTATAATCATAAGGGATTTGATTTAGGTCATACCTGAATGGTCTAGTGGTTTTCCCTACTTTCTTCAATTTAAGTCTAAATTTGGCAGTAAGGATTTCACGGTCTGAGCCACAGTCAGCTCCTGGTCTTGTTTTTGCTGACTGTATAGAGCTTCTCCATCTTTGGCTGCAAAGAATATAATCAATCTGATTTCAGTGTTGACCATCTGGTGATGTCCATGTGCAGAATCTTCTCTTGTGTTGTTGGAAGAGGGTGTTTGCTATGACCTGGCAAAACTCTATTATTAGCCTTTGCCCTGCTTCATTCTGTACTCCAAAGCCAAATTTGCCTGTTATTCCAGGTGTATCTTGACTTCCTACTTTTGCATTCCAGTCCCCTATCATGAAAAGGACAATTTTTGGGGGTGTTTGTTCTAAAAGGTCTTGTAGGTCTTTGTAGAACCATTCAACTTCAGCTTCTTCAGCGTTACTGGTCAGGGCATAGACTTGTATTACTGTAATATTGAATGGTTTGCCTTGGAAACGAACAGAGATCATTGCGTAGTTTTTGAGATTGCATCCAAGTACTGCATTTCGGACTTTGTTGACCGTGATGGCCACTCCATCTCTTCTGAGGGAGTCCTGCCCGCAGTAGTAGATATAATGGTCATCTGAGTTACATTCAGCCATTCCAGTCCATTTCAGTTCGCTGATTCCTAGAATGTCGACATTCACCCTTGCCATCTCTTGTTTCACCGCTTCCAATTTGCCTTGATTCATAAACCTAACATTCCAGGTTCCTAGGCAATATTGCTCTTTACAGCATCGGACCTTGCTTCTATCACCAGTCACATCCACAACGGGGTATTGTTTTTGCTTTGGCTCCATCCCTTCATTCTTTCTGGAGTTATTTCTCTGCTGATCTCCAGTAGCATATTGGGCACCTACTGACCTGGGGAGTTCATCTTTCAGTGTCCTATCTTTTTGCCTTTTTGTACTGTACTATTAGTATATACTCTGAGAAAACCACAATTCTAAAAAACACAGGTACCCCAATGTTCACTGCAGCACAGTTTACAACAGACAGGACATGGAAACATCGCAGATGCTAGATGCGCATTGACAGATGAATCGATTAAAGAAGGTGTGTACATATACACAACGGAATGTTACTCAGCTATAAAAAGGAACGAATGTGAGTTAGTTCTAATAAGGTAGATAACTGTAGAGCCCATTACGTACAGTGAAGTAAGTCAGAAAGAGAAAAACAAATACTGTATACTAAGGCATACATATGAAATCTAGAAAGATGGTGCTGATGAACCTATCTGGAGGCAGCAGAGGAGACACAGACGTACAGAACAGGCTTGTGGACACAGTGAGGGCAGCAGAGGGGGGGGGTAATCTGACGGAAGAGCACTGAAAGACATACGTCACCATGCGGAGAACAAACAGCCAGTGGGAATGTGCTCTACGATGCAAGGAAACCAAACCGGTGCTCTAGAGGTGCTCTAGACAACCTAGAGGTGGGATGGGGGGGTGGTTCAAGAGGGAGGGGACATATGTATACCTATGGCTGATCTATGCTGATGTATGGCAGAAACCAACACGGTACTGTAAAACAATTATCCCTCAATTCAAAAGAAAGAGACTGAACGAGAGAGAGCCCGCCTGCTAACGCAGGGGACACAGGCCCATCCCCTGGTGTGGAAAGATCCCACATGCCGTGGGCACCTAAGCCTGCGGGCCCCAACTACTGAAACTGCCCAGAGCCGGGGCTCTGCCACGAAGAGGCACCCTGCTCGCTGCAGCTGGAGACCCAGCACAGCCAAAATAATACACAAAAATCAACAGAAAGAGTGCTGAGGACATTACCTCTAAAAACAGCAACAAACGAAGAAACAAAAGCCACCCCTCCCCCCAGCACTTGGAGGCGTTTATTACAAGACTCCCACGATGAAATTCACTCAGTGCGGAGCTCCCGTAACACCGGTACTGGGCCGGCAGGGTGGCTGGACTCAAGAGGTGTGCACTTACCTGCTTGGCTGCGGGCGCAGAGATGGCCTTCCTGTCCAGCAGGTCCAGCAGCTCAGCCAGGGCGGAGGGCGTGACAGGACTGGCACCCCCAAAGGAGAGAAGAAAACACATCACTTCCCTTTGTCAGCATACGCGTTCACGGTTATTCAAGATCAAAGCACGTGACTCTGCAGGCTTGAACACGTACCTCCCCACCCAGGAATGACAGTAACAGGCCAACTGGGCCCCGTGTTATTTATTATTTTGTATTTCAGGCTAGAACACGTTTTTGTGACTAGTGTTGTTTTTCTTTATTTTACTACCCAACAGTAACCGCTGTTTGGCAGAAGTTGTAGCAACAGACAACTGCTCAGTTTAATTAGTCAAGAAAAGGAGGTGGCTGCAAAATTCACGAACCATGGTGAGAAGACAAAAAAGAAAAAAAAACAGTAATTAAATATTTTCGACTGAAAGATCAGCCTAAAAAATTACTTCAAACAAAACAGCTAACAAAGCTGGTTTTTGGAGTCTTTTTGTGCAAATATAAATTCTTTTTTCACTGTAAGAGTTTTCCTTTCGGGGTGCAGTGACTGCCAGCGACACCATCCGGCGTCCGCATAGGCACCCACACACACTGCTCCTGCAGGCCCTCAAGAGCTTTCTGGACACACCAGGGTCCAGAAGTCATTATATCTACACTTCCAGGAAATGACTTATTTCCAAGGAGCCCATGATGTAAAAGGCCAACTGGACATGTGAAGTGTCATCAATTCATATTTAGAGGTGGGGGGAGGTGAGTGCCTCGGTTAGTGGAAATATTGAATTACAGACTATTTTAAAATACATGGTCTTGCTACGTTTAAACACACACAGCAACTAGGCTAATGAAACGCTGTTTGTCTGAGTTCACAAGGGCACCAGTTTTAAATAGACTGAAATGCCTTATAAATAGCACATTACGGTGAGTGCATAAACAAAAGCTTCTCGAGTGCTTAGAGAGACTCGATAACACCTTCTGTCTAAGTCTCAGCTCCCATCACTCGATGTTAATTTCTTTGTTATGCTCTTGGATATTTCCTGGGACTCCAGGCCAACCGAGCACAAGTTCACCAGGTCCAGCTCAGGTACCATGAGACCCCACAGCATCGTTGACACTAGACACGGAGACCCCCACTGTTCTGCCAGTGTCCGCTTATTCCAAAGAAAGGAGAAGAGAAAACTCCTAGCAGATGTGGGGCTTGGAGGGAGTCTGGTACCGGGAGCAGCTGTAACCCCCTAAGCAGATCTCAGCGGGATGAGAGGGAGAGGGCTGGGAGAGCAACAGTTACCTCTTCTCTAACCTCCCACCCTTACTGACAAGTAAGAAAGAATCAGGTTGCTTTAAAAATTCGGGTTTCTTGGATGTTCCACCATCCTAGTCGACATAAAGGCCAATTATTGTGTAGACCATAATAAGCACTGAGGCTGAACTAGATTTCTCAAGCCTTCAACAGAAAGGGTGCCCATTCCCACGTGAGCTGGTGATAAAGGATGTGGGGATGGCGGAGGACAGAAATAGAACAAGCATAACTTAAAATACTTCGCCTTTCATCCAATGACCTTAATTCACAATAAAATATCTCCACTGACTTGGGATTTCTCAGTCACCCTTTTATACCCACAGTAGGTCAACAGTGTCTGTGTCTTGGGACTCCTTCCCCGACAAGGAGGGCTGGGACACTGTGTCAATTCATTCCAGCTGTGCCAGGGCTAACCTCCAGAAAGACGATGGCGAAGATTGGGACCTGTCCCCCTAATCCTCAAAGGCCCCCTCCTCAGTTACATAAATAAGCCATCGGACTTGGAACATAACGGCAGAAGCACACGCTACTGAGTGGCTGCTGTCAGAGCGTGCTGGTTTCTGGGCCACGAGTGCGTCTCCGCTGAAGGTAACTCTAACGTGAAAGACAGAAGCCGTGTGTGCCAGTCTCCCACCCCCAGCCCAGCCCACCTACGAGGTGGAGGGGAGAGGCATCTTGAGCCTTCCAAATTCACCTGGTCCCTTAGATCTCTTCCGGGATCACAACTCCATCTGTAGCATGGATCCTGGAGGCAGACACCCCAACACAGCCACAGCCACCGTGGCTCCTGTGAAATGCACTGCCCATCGCTATCCACAGGCTCATTTCAGGCCCAAGCCTGTGAGACACAGAGGCTCGTGGAGGAAGACAGGGAGGTCTGGACCCCCAGGCACTGCTCAGCAGTCCTGCTCATCTCGCTGATTCCCAGCACCCTGCCTGGGGTGCCCCCAGCTGAGTGTCTGTTCTAGAGTCTCCTTTCTATGCTCCTTCTCAGCACGCACCCCAACCTCCCACATCATCAGGCCCCCAGCTGATGGAAGGCCCGGAATCTTCTAGGGTGCCCTCTGCCTCCTCTTCCACCTAACAGCCCCTCAAGCCCATGCTCCTGACCCTGTCACTTGGCGCTCCGACAAATCCTCCTCGGATGCCAGGCTCCTGTCTCCTGCGGCTTTGCTCCCACGCCTTCACGAGCGCTCAGATCTTCTCTATCTTAAACGCCTCCAAGTCATCTTGCCGTCACGCGCTCTGCCTGGCTTCTTACCTTATTTCTTACCAATACAGAGTATCAGCGGTTACTGTCTGCCTCCTGAGCACATGTCATCTGGATGCTGACTCTATCCTTCTTAAAAAGTCACCTCCCCTCACCTGTTACCAAACACAACAGCTTCTCCGCACTGCTGCACCCTGCCCCTGGACACCGTCAAGTCCTGGGAAAGCCCCTTCTCCTGGGGCCTCCATTCTCCAGCGAGGAGTGGCCAGGGCTCGTTTCTGCATCCTCTGCCTTCACCTGAGTCTGGCAAAGGAGGAGAGCATGTCTGTCTCCAGGGTGGCCGCTGCTTTCAGGGCAATGGTCTCCTGCCAACATGGTCAGCTACCTCTCAGGGGTCCCGTCTCCCCACACAACACATCTAAGCCAGGGCTCAGGAAACTTCTTCCAGAAAGAGCCGGGGACCAAATATTTAAGGCTCTGTGGGACACCCCAGGTCTCTGTCACATACGCTTCTGGTTTGGTTTCTGTGAGAGATGGCAAGCATCCTCAGCTCACAGGCTGTACACAGACAGGCTCCCGCCTCCTGCATCCCCTTCTTGGACGTGGCCCCGCACATCACACTGTGGGACTAACCCTCCCGCCGGCGTCAGTCCCTCCTCGGCTCTAAAGCCTTCGCTGGTTTCCCAGGGTCTCGGGGGCTGCTGCCTGCAGCTGACCTGCAGGTTCAGGGCCTCAGCTGGAGTGAACAACTGGAGAGTTACACTGGCCTCATCCTACCAGGGAATGCTGCATCAGGGGACCAGTAACGTCCACCTTCGTAACTAAATCAAACCTGGTATTAATGGAGTTATCATCCAACAGAGCTATATACTCAAAATAACGTAAGGGCCAAGTTCAACAAGCACTTCTCTGGTGGCTCAGACAGTAAGGAATCTGCCTGCAATGCAGGAGGCCATGCTTCTATTCTTGGGTTGGGAAGATATCTTGGAGAAGGGCATGGCAACCCACTCCAGTCTTCCTGCCTGGAGAATTCCATGGACAAAGGAGCCTGGTGGGCTACAGTCTATGGGGTCGCAAAGTGTTAGACATGACGGAGCAACTTTCACTTTCTTTTCGGGCTTCCCTGGTGGCTCAGATGGTAAACAATCTGCCTGTAATGCGGGAGACCTGGTTTCCACCCCTGGGTTGGGAAGATCCCCTGGAGAAGGGAATGGCTATCCACTCCATATTCTTGCCTGAAAAATCCCATAGATAGAGAAGCCTGGTGGGTTACAGTCCATGGGCTTACAAAGAGTCAGACATGACTAAGTGACTAATACTTTTCTGGTTGGATCCTTTAAACACCAGTCTTCTGAGAGGTCTTTAAAAATGAATGCTCTTTTGCAAAATGAGTTCCAGCCAGCACGATCTCTGGTGTCCCTTGCCTGGCATCATCATGAGACCGTTGCCAGCTTGGCAGCTATTGCTCTTCCAGGCTTTGGAAACGCTAGTCCAGCTGTTGAGGTTGCTCACTGGTTAACGTCTGCTCCAAGCTCCTGTTCTACCTAAACCGCAAGACAGAGCTTGCTTCGCTTCATCCTTACTTGACTTTGGAACAACCAAATATGCTTTTATTTAGAGTTAGGATCCCTTGGGGTTCTTAAGTCTGTAATGCTTCCAAATTGTTTGGATAAATACCTGGGGCTCCAGGTTCCCTCAACAGGTTTTTATCAACCTCAGCTCCTGCAATGGTTGTTAGCAAACCCCTCATTTCCCATATCAACATATAAAGAAACTGATCTGAAAGTCAGGGGACGGGCTGAGCATCGGTGCACGTTACTTCTTGGGGCCTGGGTTTCCTTCTCCACTAAACGTGAAGGAGCCGAACCAGAAAGTAGCTAAGGGCTCTGCCGAGACTGAGACTCAGGAACACTAGTAGTCAGCCAACAACACAGAATGCCTTATTCAAGGCTAAGAGTTAGATCTCCTCCAACAGCTCAGAGCACACCTTCCTGGAGCCTCTTGGGCGAACGTGGTCTCACCCTCTCTGTTCCCACCACTTTGCTTGTGCTTCTAAGCAGGAAGCACCCCGTCCGCCTTGAACTACGGCACTGCTGTGCAAGGCCATCCTCCCCAGGACACAGAGCTCCCCCAGGGCTGGGCCCTGCTCCTCTCTCCACAGCTGGCACTTCGCGGCTCAGCTCCCGTGACCTTGCACCCCTCCGTGCGCTGGCTGAGCCCCAACCACACAGCCAGCTGGCGTTTCCTGCCGTTTTCCGCCCTCCGTTCCTCTTGGCTATGCTCCCCATGGTCCCCAAAGCTGCTGGCTCTCATGCCCGGTTTGGTACTTGAGGGGGTTGGTATTTGACACGGCAGCATGACAAGCGAAGGAAGCCAATGCTGAGGGCTTGTGGGCACCGCGCCTCCTCCTCTCCAGAACCCTGGGAGACACTGAGGGCGACTCACCGAGGTCACAGCTGGCATGGGGCCACGTGGCCTCGCTGGTGCTGCGCACACACACTGCAAGCCAGAGGCTGAATGCGCATGGGGCAACGTCTCTGAACGTACAACTGTTCTGACTCGTGTATCAGTACACACCTGTCTCCCCTCCTCCGCTCCCGCAACCCACGGCTGTGGGTGCTCCCTCGGCAATGACACCCACCCAGATGGACTCTGCTTCCCTCCGGGGTCCTGCTGGGTCCCTGCCACCCACCTGTGTGTCCCTGATGAGTCCCCGCACTGCTCCTTCTCTCCCTGTCGACCCTTTTCTTTCCTCCTCTGACACCCGTGCTCCTGGTTCTCCCCTTCTCGCCTGCCCACACTCCACGGGTAAAGTCCAGGCCGTCTCAGGCCACTTCCGCGGCCATGGTCAGGCCGTGTCCTCCCTGACAGCTTTCCTCTGCTCCAGCGGCTTCCAGTTCCATCTACATGCTCCACGTCCACGATCCACTTATTCCAGACTGTGCACGGCCTTCCCCAAGGTGCTGCACCGGGGACCCCCTTGAGCCGTCTATGCACGCTGGCCCCCACGCCCGGGCACCCTGACTGCTGGGCGTGGGGTCTGGCCCCAGTCACCCCCAACTCGGGCCAGCTCAGCTGTCCCTCCCCCTTCTCAGGGGGTGTCCTGCCCCTTCCTCTTGGCCACTCCCACTGCTTCCCCAGGGCCTGGCCTCTGAGGGAGCCTCGTTCCCACTCCTGAGGGTGATGCCCTGGGCTTGGTCCCTTTTTGTGTATTCACGGGTGGCTGGGCACAGCTGTGGTGCAGCAGGATCACACTGAGCCGACTGCTTTCTTACAGTCGAGACCAACTCTTCATTGTTTTCATCTCAGGCCCCCAGCCCAGCACAGCACACAGGCCAGGGTGGGTGGTCAGAGACCCGAACACACCAACAAGCTTTCAGATGTGCAGGTGAAGGCGGACAGCCCTGACATTCACATGGAAGGTCTGTGTCTCGTCAGCAGGTCAGGGCATGGGGGGCGGGGAAGGACAGAACCCCGGCCCTGAACTCTATCAGCTGCTTCTGGACACAGAGATCATGACAAAAGAAAATGCCCTCCCCAGGCCCCACTCACCTCTCACTGACAGCAAGGTTCTGTTGCTTTAAGAAGCCCAGAAAAGTGTTGAGGACCCAACTAGTCACTTTTTTGGGCTCTGCCCTAGTTTCTTTGATCACATTTTGGAAGAACTCCAGTAGGCCAACTTCATTCTGTCAAGGAAGAAAAAAATAAAATGATATAAAACCTCCCCCAAATGGAAGATCAGCATTCTGAAACTGCCACCCTCTGCCGCTTCTGAGACGTCTCCTGGTACTTCCCAAACACAGAGGTGTCAGCAGAGAATTCTGACAAAGCGCTTTAAGCAGACAGCAAGGGTGCTGCTCCTACGGCTGCCACCCTGCCTTTACCCAGCACCGGCAAAGGACGCCTAGGCTCTGCGGTCCACGGCAGCGAAATCCACTGCCCCAGACCTGCTGCCCTCGCCGTGTCGGCCGCGTGCGCCACAGCCTTCATCCTGGAGCAGTATGTCCAGCCAGAGTTTACTGTCCTCTTTCCAGGCCCGTCTCCTCTCGAAAGTCCTAGCAACTGCTGGAATAAGAAGGTAAGAAAAGAAGCAGACCGAAAAGGAACAGAAAGGATATTCTACTTCTGAAAAGTCAAAAGTGGATTGTAACTGCATTCCTCTGCGTATCCTCTCCAGCAGAAGTGACAGAAGTGATTTTCAACATGTTCTCGAACTGAGAAAGGACATGGGCATGTGACCCACTTAGACCATGCGACTGGCCGGGCCAGGCCTGGCTGACCCCAGCTCTCACCGTGCTCCAGGAAAATGACCGCGGCTTGGCTCATCACGGACATGTGTTGGCAGAGGCCCCTCCCACTCGGAACCACCAGTTCTGCGAGCCAAGGGCCACGCCACCCTCTCTCTCTGTGACCAGAGCTATGTCAGTGCCAGATCACGGCAGCCGCCTAGTCAGCATCAGTGGATGAATCAACGTCTCCCGCTGCCTTGTATTAAAAATAAACAAAAACCACACACGAATGTTCATCCTTTCTCATGCCACGCTCACCTTTAAATATTGGAAGTGCTACAGTTTATTTCCTTGGCTGCTAGGTCTTAGCTGTGGCACGAGGGCTCTCTGCTGCAGCATGTGGGGTCCAGCTCCCCAGCTAGTGAGCGAACCCAGGCCCCCTGCACTGGGAGCCCGGAGTCTCAGCCGCAGGGCCACCAGGGGAAGTGCCATGGAATTGCTACAGTGATGCCTAAGATGAGCCCCCGAGTCACTCATCGAGTTGTACACTACGGCTAACTATCCGCCCCGATGGGTCTGGCAGAACCGGGAAATCCGGCTAAGCCTACCTCTTATTTTTCAATAAGGAAAATAAAAACATCTTCTACACACATCTGGGAGACTGAAGTTTCCAAATGCAGAGGAAACACAATTGAAGTAGCAAGTTTCCCCTACCTGCTGAAATTCAAATCAAACCACACTTTTGAAATATCCTTTTTTAACTTTATATGGCAGGTAAGGCTTTCACCCTTGTCCCTTTCAGACAGCCTTCATTAATCAAAAGAACGTTCTAGAAAAATACAATGCTGGGAAGAAGCAAGACACACTAGCAAAAGTACTCTCAATGTTCTGCTATTGTAGCTGCTATAATATACACTCAGGCACACAGTGGCTAAAATAGAAAATCCATAAAAAAAAAACCACACACACCACTACGTGCCCTTCATAACAGATGCATTCTCTGGTGACAAGCCTACTGAATGATCCCATAATCATCTCCTGAATCTCTTTTCAAGCCACTGCTATTATTCTGCTCATGCTAAACCAGGGCAAAGGCCACCCTGGCAGCCAAAGTTTGACTACAGATGAAGGCAAATCCAGACAGCGTGAAGAGAAAAGTTCTGCTTAACTTATGGAAAAGTATTCAAACTTCCACAACGGCACACAGACCACTGGGGAGGGAGGAAACCGCTATCTGGCCCCAATCAGACAAGCAGGATTCCCTTTGTTCTAACTCCGACAGGCTGGCCCGCTGGTGAAAAGAGCTGTCAGGAGGAGGACTCTGCTTTGCCAAGGAAAGGTTTTTTCTAAACCCACCCAGAAATATTGCACTTGAACTCACAGGCCTGGCTGAGTTGCTGGGACGTGATGAGTATCTATTCCTCTACCCTTGGGTGGTTTTTTATTGGCTGGATAACACGGCAACTCAGATTTCTGTTTGTCTTTTCCTGTCAGTGCTGTGAAGCAGTGTCTCGGAGCTGGAGCAGGGCTTCACTGGGGATGTGTGGGTTCAGTTCACGATCTGCAGGCAATGGGAAAGGCTGCAACCGTGGCAGGGTGAGCTGTGGGTGGCGGGGCTGTGGAGGTTGAGCTGCCGCCGCCAGAGTGACGGGTGCATGCAAAGTCACACGTGGGCTGCCCACTTGCGCTCTTTACGGCAGAAGCCCTCTTTTCGGGGGGGAAAAAAAAGGCACACAGCATTCTAGGTAAGGCCTTGTTTTTCTGTGAGACTGGCAGATGCTAATAAGCTTGGCACCGATCTCAGAAGTCCCTGTGAATGCAGCCATGAAGCCATCTGGTTTTTGCAGGAAAACAGCAGACCAGTAATTCCTTGACATGAAAATCATATTAAGAGCAAAGCAGAAAGGCCAGTGCATTAGGGGCCCCTTAACATCCTTCTCAGAGGCAACAAGCCAGCACGAATCACCTACCCCACATCAGATGGAGCTGAAACCCAGCTGCACAGGGCATCAAGCCTGCCGGCTGCCTGCAGCTGGAACTTCCTTCAGAGAAAGCCCAGGTGGCAGAGACGACTGGTCCTGGCTTTTGTGTCATGCCAGGCGCTCTCTACAGCTTTGCGACTGAGAAGCATCTTTTCCACATTTTAATCAAATTTCCCAAAGCATTCCATTCTATCCAGAGCCAGTGCCAAGCCAGCCTCTCCGTCACAGACGGGAACCCTCCACTGCCAGGTAATCTGTCTGCTGGTCACTGCTGGGATGCGGCAAGGCAGTGGGGTCACCTCGCCTTCTCTGCTGCTTTGGGAAGGGACCCCATCCACCCTTGCAAGGTGCCCGAAAGCCAACTTTTCAGTCTACCTTCAGAGATGACAAGATGCCAGGAGTCTATCCTATTAGAACAGGATGAAGGCTGATTTTGCAACTGCCCTTCCTGTCCTCAGTCACACACCCTGGGCACCTGATGACGGGGCAGGATGAGGCTGGACTATATTTAGAAGGGGAACGCAACCCGAGAGAGATGGCTGGCTGGTGGCAGAGGCGGGGAAGAGACAGGACACAGAGCACGCGCCATGGAGCAGCTGGTTGCGTGGCAGGGAGTGCCCGAAGCCGGCCTCACTGCCTGAATGCCTGCTCCATGGCCAGCCACGCGCGGGGGCTGCCGTGGCTGCCAATGATGCTCATAATAGTCCCCACTGGAACTATTACAGGACCCTTCTCTACACTAACTCATCCCACCCCAACACCGACACAAGAAAACAGCAGGCCTGGGGCTCTGTACTCATCCCCCAGGTTCTGACGCTGCTCCTAGAGGACACTCACACCCCGTCTTCCTGGGGACTGAAGCCGAGCACCCACTAGGGCTGGGTACGACACACAGCAAATTGCCCATCCAAAGAACATGTTTCCCTATCATTTTCATTATTCCATTTGAGAGTCGCCAGCTGTTCAAAGGTTCTTAGCATAGTAAAAATGTCGCAAAGGCCCTTAGCAAACAGCTTAGAAACCAGGAGGAGAAAATGGCAGGTTCGAGTGCTGCTGTTGCCAAGGCCGTCTAAGCCCCGCGGTGCTCTCCACTGGGTCTGACACACGCTGGTTCCCAGACTGGGGGGACAACAGGGGCACCCCCTTCCTATTCAGGGCTTCCGCGGCTGGGAAGATGACTGGCGTGCCTCCACCCCCTCCCCAGAGAAGTAGGGAGCATGCTCTCATGGACGCTGCCTGCTTCAGCAGCATCCGAAGCTACAAAACAAACCCCGTGGTCACTCACAGAGTTTTGGTGACGAGCACCTCCTATTTCCCTGCATTCTAACTACTTCGATGTGGGTGACCAAGGCACAAGTTTATACCTAGCTGGGCAGGCAGGGCATTTCAGACTCTTTTGTTGACTATGATGGCTACTCCATTTCTTCTAAGGGATTCTTGCCCACAGAAGTAGATATAACGGTCATCTGAGTTAAATTCGCCCACTCCTGTCCATTTTAGTTCTCTGATTCCTAAAATGTCAACATTCACTCTTGCCATCTCCTGTTTGACCACTTCCAATTTGCCTTGATTCATGGACCTAACATTCCAGGTTCCTATGCGATATTGCTCTTTACAGATCGGACCTTGCTTCCATCACCAGTCACATCTACAACTGGGTGTTGTTTTCTCTTTGACTCCATCTCTTCATTCTTTCTGGAGTTATTTCTCCACTGATCTCCAGCAGCATACTGGGCACCTACGGACCTGGGGAGTTCACCTTTCAGTGTCATGTACTTTTGCCTTTTCATACTATTCATGGGGTTCTCAAGGCAGGAATACTGAAGTGGTTTGCCGTTCCCTTCTCCAGTGGACCACATTCGGTCAGAAGTCTCCACCATGATCCGTCTGTCGGGTGGCCCACATGGCGTGGCTCATAGTTTCACTGAGTTAGACAAGGCTGTGGTCCACGTGATCAGTTTGATTAGTTTTCTGTGATTGTGGTTTTCACTCTGTTAGCCCTCTGAAGGAGAGGAATAAGAGGCTTATGGAAGCTTCCTGATGGGAGAGACTGACTGTGGGGGAAACTGGGTCTTTTTCTGATGGGTGGGGCCATGCTCAGTAAATCTTTAATCCAATTTTCTGTCGATGGGCGGGGCTGGGTTCCCTCCCTGTTGTTTGACCTGAGACCAAACTATGATGCTGTTAAAGTGCTGCACTCAATACGCCAGCAAATTTGGAAAACTCAGCAGTGGCCACAGAACTGAAAATGGTCAATTTTCATTCCAATCCCAAAGAAGGGCAATGCCAAAGAAGTTCAAACCACCACACAATTGCACTCATCTCACATGCTAGTAAAGTAATGCTCAAAATTCTCCAAGCCAGGCTTCAACAATACACAAACCATGAAATTGCAGATGTTCAAGCTGGATTTAGAAAAGGCAGAGGAACCAGAGATCAAATTGCCAACATCCACTGGATCATCAAAAAAAGCAAAAGAATTCAAGAAAAACATTTACTTCTGCTTTATTGACTATTCCAAAGCCTTTGAGTGTGTAGATCAAAACAAACTGTGGAAAATTCTGAAAGAGATGGGAATACCAAACCATCTGACCTGCCTCCTGAGAAATCTATATGCAGATCAAGAAGCAACAGTTAGAACCAGACATGGAATAACAGATAGGTTCCAAACTGGGAAAGGAGTACATCAAAGTTGTATATTGTCACCCTGCTTATAACTTATATGCAGGGTACATAATGCGAAACGCCAGGCTGGATGAAGTGCAAGGTAGAATCAAGATTGCCGGGAGAAACATCAATAACCTTGGATATGCAGTTGACACCACCCTTATGGCAGAAAGTGAAGAACTAAAGAGCTTCTTGATGAAAGTCAAAGAGGAGAGTGAAAAAGTTGGCTTAAAACTCAACATTCAAAAAATGAAGATCATGGCATCCAGTCCCATCACTTCATGGCAAATAGATGGAGAAACAGTGGAAACAGTGAGAGACTTTATTTTCTTTGGCTCCAAAATCACTGCAGATGGTGACTGCAGCCATGAAATTAAAAGATGCTTACTCCTTGGAAGAAAAGCTATGACCAACCTAGACAGCATATTAAAAAACAGAGACATTCCTTTGTCAACAAAAGTCCGTTTAGTCAAAGCTATGGCTTTTCCAGTAGTCATGTATGGATGTGAGAGTTGGACTGTGAAGAAAGCTGAGCGCTGAAGAATTGATGCTTCTAAACTGTGGTGTTGGAGAAGACTCTTGAGAGTCCCTTGGACTGCAAGGAGATTCAACCAGTCCATCTTAAAGGAGACCAGTCCTGGGTGTTCACTGGAAGGACTGATGCTGAAGCTGAAGCGCCAATACTCTGGCCTCCTGATGTGAAGAACTGACTCATTGGAAAAGACCCTGATGCTGGCAAAGACTGAAGGCAGGAGGAGAAGGGGACAACAGAGGATGAGATGGCTGGATAGCATCACTGACTCAATGGACATGAGTTTGAGCAAGCTCTGGGAGTTAGTGATGGACGGGGAGGGTTGCAAAGAGTTGGACATGACTGAGTGACTGAACTGAACTGGGCGGGTCATGAAGCTGTGGTGGGAGTGGCTGACAGCCTGGGGACCCCAATCTGCGACTAAATGACAGCAGCTCTCACCGGGCTGGGCTCTCGCGTGTCACCGAGCAGAGGGGTGTTCCTACGGAGAAGATGGTCCTGAATCTGCACATGAACTCTGTGCTTCCCCATCATTCCTGCGAGTCCAGTTGCTCTTCCAAAGTGAGAAAAACAGAACACAGACCCAACAACTTAGTGAAAAATGGCCCTGAAAAGCACATCAGTGCTAGTTCTGGGACAAGACGGACAGCAGGCGAGCATGCCCCAAGACAGTGGTGGTTCCCGGGAAAAAAGCACAAGGCACAGCCCCAGGGAGGACAGGAATGTGCAGTGGGGAAGGGCCCGAGTCTAGATGTGAATGGGGCCTCCCCCTGCTTCTCATGGAAACAAGCAGTGGCTGTGGATATCCTTCAGGGGGTGAGGAAAAAAAAAAGGACTCATTCAGAGGAGTCGTCAGTGGTGAAAATCAAAAGGTGGCTAATGGGTGGTGTGGAGCTGGCATAGGAGCATCGCTCTCCACTGAGAGGAGGGAGGGAGCCGGAATCCTGAACCACCACTACCACTTTCAAGAACATGGGCATCTGCAGCTCTGAAAGTGACCCCAAACACCGACGGTGTGCCCTCTGGTATGACTCGGAGACTACATGCTTTCAGGGGTTGGGGCAGTCTATAGTCCTATTGTGGTCTCCACAATTTCCACCTCTGGATCACATTCCCAGAGGGCTTGAGGACCCTTAAAATCTGAATAAAACCCTGGTCCCATCGATTTCACCTGTACTCTGTTTGTAGCAAAGCCAGAAAGTGCACACATCTGAGTTAGACTCCTCTCACCCACGGACAGTCGGCTGTGAAGTTCCATTGTTTGTGACGCACTCATTCTGGGAGGGACGTGGAGGGAAACCAACTGGGGAACCGGACTTTCCCTTGGACAATCAAAATCAAATAACTCAGGTAATAAAAGCTGACAGCAGACAAGCATAATCAAATACTGGGAGAATGGGGCGCAAAAAGGATGTTGTCAAGAAATCAATTCTGATGATAATCAACCTTCAGTGGGCCTAAAGTCAGTACTGCCAAAATGCTCGTGACATGGAGGAAACCTGTGTAACTCAACAGCAGTCTTCTGTTAACTGTCCCAGAAAGGAAACCAGCCCAGACAGGACATGAGGCTTCAGGATGGGCTTGGGGACAGAGCCCCTGACAGTCCCCAAGCCGGGCGCTCAGATAGCTCTGCGCCTGGTGGATCCCACCTCTGAAAGCCCCTTGGTGCCTGCACTTGAAATGAATGAAATAACTGTGGGTTTTGCAGGAGTCAAGTTGGAAGACGTGTCTTTTGATTCGACTTGACCGGAACAAAATATCGGTTATTTTTTCTGTGCACAGAGTGTGAAAGCACCCTTAAGTTGGCAAGCACTGGATGTGATTTCATAAAATGAAGAATAAAATCAATTCTGAAAATTGCATGGAGCTCAAAAATGCCGAGCGACAATGTTGACCAAATGGATTTTCCTTCAGCTGTGGTCCGACGATGAGTCTTCTAAGTCTGGGCGGTCTAAAACTAGTCAATAAGGTTGCAGATGCTCTTGCTTTAAAGTAGTATTACCTATGGGATATACAGATATTTGTCATGGGAAATTATTTTATAGGCAATTCATCCAGACAGAAAACCAGGCCATTTCAAGCTAACAGGAGACCCCGAGCAAAACTCAGAAAACAATCCATCTGACAACCAGCCTTCGTCATGATATCTCCTGTCTCTCTGTTCTTGGAGACACTTACCCTTTCCCATGACACCAAAAACAAAAGACTATGGCTTTAAATGGGGACTAACTGGCTAGGCAAGGAAGTTGTTCAAATAAACCACGCATCTTGAGACTGCACACAGACAGACAGACTCGAGGCGGCAGAAGTCACTGACTTGGAGGGTCACAGTTGTATCTCCCTACAGTCTCGCTGGGCCTCGAGTAGGCTGTCCCCAAAGCTCTGCCCTGTGAGGCTCTGGATGTGTCAGCAGCTGTCTGCTGCCCTTTCCCTGGGAGCAGCATGTTCCTGGTTGTCTGCTTGGCTGCAGGCAGGTATTTAGGCTCGGTGAAGGCACTACTGTGCCTGCCATCTTTGGGGCCGAGTGTCCCATTCCCCTCCTCTTTCCTTTGGGGAAGGAACAGCTTCAGGAACCTTCTCAGTGCCCCCCTGGCCCGCAACCATCAGAGGTGAGATCTGGAGTCAAGAGTGTCTGTCTTGACATGTGGTTGCCGAAGGGGAGGAGGGAGCTGGGGAGGGATGGACTGGGCGTCTGGGTCAGCAGACGACAACTATCACACACAGAACGGACGGACGACAAGGCCCTGCTGAAGGAACAGCACAGGGTGCTAGAGTCAATGTCCTGGGATAAATCTTAATGGAAAAGAATATGAAAAAGAAGGTATACATGTGTACAACTTTGTCAAAGTGACAGTCACTTTGCTGTACAGAAGTGAGCAGAACATTGTAAATCAACTATATTAAAAAAGAAAAAGCATCTGTCTCAGTGTGTTAATCTTTCCTGTAGGGCTACTCAAGAGAGTTAAACATAACACAGAAAAGATGAAACTCTTACATCTGAAAACAGCAGGTTACTGGAGGAGGAAATGGCAACCCACTCCAGTATTCTTGCTGGGAAAATCCCACGGGCAGAGAAGTCTGGCGGGCTACAGTCTACGGGGTCGCAAAGAGTCGGGACACGGCTGAGCGCACACACAGGGCACTGTGGTGAGTACAGCAGGCTCTCAGGAGACGCTGAACTGGGGCTGCTAGGCCCATTCCTCCACTGAAATCTCTCACAGCAGAGGACACCGAAATCTGCCACCAGAGAGCTCAGATGCATTCTCACCAACTGCATCAGGCAAAACTGTCCCACAAACCCCATACACTAGGTGGAGGCCCTTCTCAAATGTTCCGTCAGATTGGGACAAGTAGCTAAGGCACAAAGTCTAAGAAACAAAATAAACAGAACTGTGGGAGAGCTTACATTGCTTTTCTTTCTACTTGGAAAATGAACAAAATTTCTGCTTTCCACTGGAGTTGCCTGATTTTCACTAAATTTAGCAGACAGCACTTATGTTTATTTATAGGGCAGGCTGGCATCTTAAAAACCGAGAGGGGTGGGAAAAAGGTTTAAATGGCCTGACATTCTATGACTTTGTTTCATGAAGCCTCAGTGGGGCTGGATAAAGTACTAATACCCACACAAGTAAACAACTGTTTTCTCTATTCCGTGACTCAAAACAGCAATGAGCTTGAAACAGGACTCTCAGCGGGCCTTGGGGCCCACTTCTGTCCAAGCAGGCAGGAGCTCAGAAGCGGAGCGCCTGGGCCCTGGAGTCAGCTCCCCTCAGGCCTGACGGAGTCACTCAGTGGCTCACTCTCAACCTCAGAGGTGGCGCTTCCTCACCAGAAAAACGGGGAGACGGACGGCACCACCGCAGGGGGTGCTGGGAGGACGGACTGGATTAGAAAGTGGTCCACTGTGAGCCACAGAACCCGCTGTTAGCTATCGGCCTCGACTGACCCTGAGCCGCCTATGGGGCCAATGACAACTCATCTGGATTCCCTGTTCAGCAAAGCAGGGTTTAGGAAGAGACATCCCCACAGAAATCACCTTTTATCATCTGCTAAAAAAACCGCACCTGCATATATGACCGTTCTCACAGTTACTCCTGGACACACTGACTCAGAGAAGGACTCGCTATGCTACTAGGACCTCTCATTCCCCTAGAATCCTAATGACTCGACCTCACCCTCCACACGTCCATTCCTTACTCCTGACAAATGAGGTTAGAAATGTGGGAGTCTGACACAGAGAGGGAAAAAAAGGGGAGCTCACTAGGCTGAAGCTCCAGATGCGACATGATACACTTCATGAGGAAGAAACACTCACACAGGCTACGGTGGGAGGGCATTATCAGGTGGGCTTAAGAGGTGACATGAGAATGCACGCTTGATTCCAAGGTCCTGAAGAAACAAGTTCTTTAGGAGGCAGGGACACGGTCACGGCGCGTGGCCTGACTGAGGCGGAAACCCCAGGCTTCTCCCCGCCAAGCTCGGCAACACAGGTACCACCCTGATTTGTTGGGCTGTCAAAAGGGTGCTTTATATACCTGACTTTGGGAAACAGGGACGCTTTATCAGGAACACTGCTTTCCCCAGGGCTTCGTGAGTACTGTGACAGAATCCCATTCATCCACTCATCTGTCCATCTGTTCGCCGATGCCTACTGTGCGCCAGACTTTGTGGTGGATGCTAAGACAGACTATATTAGAGTTTTGTAAATGCCAGGGAGAAATTATTACCACACAATTCAGTGCTCACCACACAGTACAGCCACAAGGGCAGAGCTGTATAACACAGGGAGGACAGCCACTGTTACAGCAACGACAGACGGAATACACCCTTGAGAAGCCGTCAATCGCTATATTGTACCTATGTAACTTAAATGACATTGTATATCAACTCTACTTCAATTAAAAAAAATTAAAGATAACAGTTAAGCTCTGAAGCTGTTTTTCTTTTTTTTTTTTTACCATTCATGGGTAACGGATTGCGTTACCAGTAAGGACTGTACGCTTAATGTTTAATTTAATCAGTGACCCAAAGGCAGGAGCGTGGAGTCCGAGCTCTGCAGAGCGCACCTCCACCACACTACTGACTTAATGAATACTCCCAGGCACTCTCTAAATTGAAAGATGGTTCATTAGATTGGTGCATCTGCCCTTCTCGGCAATCTGTTGTGTTTCTGAGGAAGTCAGGAAAAAAACATGAACATACCGCTTTCGGGTACGTTATGAGTAACTCGGCTTCCAATGATTACTAAGTCATCAGGAGCTCAGGGTGCCTGATTTCAGGAAAAGAAATCATCTGAATCATCCTCCTTCCGTATTACTAGTTCTCTTCTCATTTGTCTTGAAAATTTCAAGTATTAGCCATTAAAAAAAAAACCACACACTGCAAAATGAATCACCTAATACATTATCTGCAAGCTACAAAAATAAGCACAGTTTTAATATATCAAAAAATAAATAAATAAAGCTCTTATAAAACTGGCTTAAAAGCCAGCACCTCCTTGAGAGTGTTCCCCACTTGTCCCATCAAGGTTATCACTGCCTCCTCTGGGCTCCTGGCCTGCATCATACATCTATCTGCTGCAATCTGCTCTGGGGCTGTCAGCTCAGGTGTCAGATGTACATGTTCTTGGAAAGCAAAGAAAACAAATCAAACAAGTGTCTCTGTCCCCGTCTCAGTACCTGCTGCATAGAGATGCTAATAAAAGTGCTGAAGTGAATAGACAAAAATAAGTTTCTATAATCAGGGCTTATACATCTGGAAGCTCACTCTAATGACAGAAAATGAAGAGGAACTAAAGAGCCTCTTGATGAGGGTGAAAGAGGAGAGTGAAAAAGCTGATGTGAAACTCAACATTCAAAAAACTAAGATCATAGCATCTGGTCCCATCACTTCATGGCAAATAGAAGGGGAAAACGTAGAGGCAGTGACAGATTTTATTTTCGTGGGCTCCAAAAATCATTGTGGACAGTGACTGCAGCCATGAAATTAAAAAACACTTGCTCCTTGGAAGGAAAGGTATCATAAACCAAAACAGGGTATTAAAAAGCAGAGACATCACTTTGCCGACAAAGGTCAATATAGTCAAAGCTATGGTTTTTCCAGTAGTCATGTGTGGATGTGAGATAAAGAAGGCTGAGCACCAAAAAACTGATGCTTTTGAACTGTGGTGCTGGAGAAGACTCTTGAGAGTCAAGGAGATCAAACCAGTCCATCCTAAAGGAAATCAGTCCTGAATATTCATTGGAAGGACTGATGCTGAAGCTCCAATAATTTGACCACCTGATGTGAAGAACTGACTCACTAGAAAAGACCCTGATGCTGGAAAACATCAAAGGTGGGAGGAGAAGGGGACCACAGAGGATGAGATGGTTGGATGGTATCACAGACTCAATGGACATGAGTTTAAGTAAGCTCTAAGAGTTGGTGATGGACAGGGAGGCCTGGTGTGCTGCAGTCCATGGGGTCACAAAGAGTCAGACATGACTGAAGCCAGGAGCCAACTCAGTGGAAAAGCCCCTGATGACGGGAAAGACTCAGGCAAAAGGAGAAGAGGGTGGCAGAGGATGAAATGGTCAGATAGGATCACCAACTCAGTGGCCATGAATCTGCGCAAACTCTGGGAGACAGTGGAGGACAAAGGAGCCTAGCATGCTGCCCATGTGGTCACAAAGAGCTGGACACGACTTAGTGACTTAATAACAACAAACAACAACAAAACAGGGCCTTAAACTATGAAAAAACCAGAAACTCACTCACTTGCCACCCTCCGCAAACATTTCTCCAAGGCCTCTGCGGCTGAGGCGCTTGAAGGACACAGAAGTGGAGCCTGGGACATAGATGTGAACATGTGTCTGCTTCAGAGAACTTGCTGGAGGTGAACACTATCTCTGGGCTGAGAGGCCTCCGTTTGTGCCCTCTCTCATCCTTACAGAATTTGGCAAATACATTACAAAACGCAGGACTAGAATTTAGCATTCAGCATTCAGTCTGAAGTTGATTTCAAGTGGGCTGGAAATTCAAGATGGTGGGGAAGATGTGTGAGACTAAAATTTGGGTTTGTTAAATCAACTTGGGAACAGTGTGTGAATTCTAAGAAGTTTCAGGTTAAAAGGTGTTCTGAGCAAGCGGCTCGCTGGTTCACACACAGGCCTGGCGTTCAGCAGTGCTGACCGGCACCGAGTAACATGGCGAGCGGATGAGACAGTCCTTGCCGGAACAAAACACACCAAGTAATAAAGAATTAGAATACACCGACACAGTCGCCACAGAGGTGTGGGCAAGATACAGCAGCAGTCCATGGGAGGCGGCAAGCCGCCTGGCCTTCAGTGTGAGAGAAGAACCTACCGTGTCTGACGCGGTGAACAAGGCTGCCTGTGAGTCTCATACACACGCCTACTGACCTAAGACTCTTGGCACACATGTGTTTTCTCCAGGTCGATCTGACAAAACTGAGTTTCCTATACTCTCTGATTCTTTTCAAATGAGCTGATTTAGGGATGATAAAACAGAGACTCATTCATTCAATAAGCATTTGCTCGTCTACCACATACCAGAAATGGCAGGGTTCTGTCACTTAAGTGTATAAATACACACACAAATATGAATATCCTAACATCCCTGCAGCTACCGCTCAATCACAATGCAACAGCCCAGACTTCCCAGAGATCCTGTGCTCCACGCGATGAGTGCAGCAGACAGCCTGTCCCTGAGAGACGCCGTGGAGAAACTCCGCACAGCCTCCCTGACAGACAAGCAGAAGACAACTGTGATGCCACGCCACTCTCACAGGTACCGGGCCGCTTTAATGTGGCCATGACCCACGGAACCGCAGAGCCCTGCAGCCCTAGACAGGATGGAAAATCCCTGAGCACATCTCCACAGTGTCAGGTTCTTAATGGCCCCTTCAGAGGTATCCTCCAAGGACCGAGGCGTTTAGTCAGAGTTTGCAGCATTTCGTGTGGAATAAACGTTTCTTCTACAGTAGGTAAAACAACTGTCTGCTTTGTGAGAACCCAACTTCCTGCCAGACCCTGGCACGGTTCAACACCGCCAGACATCCAGAAAGCCTATATACTGATTTCCTTTTGTCCTGCACAGAGACAAGTGAACAGCCATCTGGAACATCCGGACTGTCCTCAAGAAGCCTCCATGGCTGCTGTGAGCAGCTCTGCAAGTCCACACACAAGAAATGACTGAGAGGAGCCCACCTCGTGGGTCTTCAGAGGCGTATCCACCCTCGAGGCTGGTGAGGAAGGTGAGCACGCCTGATTCTGGGCACACTGCAGCTGTCGCACTCCACCCGGAGCCCCCCACCCGCCCAGTGGGCCGACCGCAGCCTCTGGAGAGGACCTACCAGCAGGACGCAGCTGTGCTCGGGCAGCATCCCATACTGTTGCACGAGCCTCTGGCGGGTCACGCGGGGCAGCTCGGGGAGACGCTCCCGCAGCTGGTCGATGTTGATCACCTGCTGCGGGTCTGCGCCGGAGGGGAGGGACCCTGAGTCGTAGAGCAGCAGCGGGGGCAGGTTGGGCTCCGGCATGAACCTGGGTGCAGAGAGGAGACGGCCTGACTCTCCGTACCGGGTTGAGTTGGAAGAGACAAACGTACAGTCAGTGTGAAAGTCTGTCTACAGATGCTGTGCTACAAATATTTTTTGAAGTCCCACATCAAGTCTCCTGCTTTTCCAGGAACTAGTCCTTGGACAAATGTAAGGTCAAAACCACGACATCCAGCGCTCTCTGAGCTCATAAACGAGCACTGCATGAAAAGGGCGTGGGGCACAGGGCTGATGCCGCCCTGGCATAAGTGCATATTCACAACAAGACACAGACTGGAAAAAAGAGCCAAATAAGAGCAACTTACTTCTTAGGAAGAAAGATGACTTCACCCACTAAGATTTTCAGTATTTTTAGCAGTTTTTATGAAATGGAAACCTTCTTTCTTGAGAACTGGAATAAATAAATGGACTTTGCGAAATATTGGGTTGGCCAAAAAGTTTGTTCAGGTTTTCCCATAACATCTGATGGAAGAACCCAAAAGAACTTTTGGCCCAACCCAATAAAATGCAGAAGGTAGGAGAGGGAGGGATGAACAGGGGAGCACAGCAGGGTTTCAGGGCAGTGAAACCATCCTGTGTGACACTGTAACTGTGCACACACGTCATCACACGTCTGCTCAACCCAGAGAACAGACGACATGAGGGTGAACCCTAAGGTAAACTATGGACTTCAGTGACTAGGAAGGTGTCATACTGGTTCATCAATTGTAACAAATTTACCACATTACACATTAATACAAGATGTTATAAGAGGAAACCCGTGTGTGTGTGTGTGTGTCAGGGCGGGGAGGGGGTATATAGCATACAACAAGAAGTATATGGGAACTCTAATTTCCACTCAATTCTGCTGGAAAACTAAAACTGCAATAAAAAAGTCAATTAAAAAATGTGGACGCTACGTCACTGCATCAGCTCTTGTCAAACTAAGGTGTCCTTCCCTTTTGTCTATTCTAGCATCTAACATCTTTCCCTCTGCCCATACTTGTCAGAGGGTTTATGCAGAAGCAGGGTTACGCAGAATAAATGGTGGCTCCCAGGTGATACATCAGAAATGCAAGCAACCCGTCACCTCAATGCCAAATCTGTGCTATGAATCAGCCTGACTTCTGAAGGCAAGAGGAAAGCAAAGGGAGGCTGCCCAAACCTCATCTATTAACCTGAGGGAGCAACCTGAAGCCACCGACTCTGCTGAAAGCCAGAGCCATGCTCAGCGAGAGAGCAGCACCAACGCAGCGGGGGCCACACGGGAAAACAAAGGAGTTTCTTGGGAAGAACAGACTGAACCCAGAGAGGTCACTGTAATGAGAGCAAGGGTGACTGAGACAGATGCACGAGGGGCGTCCTTGAGGTGACGGCCACTCTTAGGGTTTATGAGCTGCTTCCTTCCTAAATCACGATGCTCTATTTGTTCCTCATCGACAGCAATGGCTACTCTCATATCTTTCCGCACTTCACAAGGCCAAGTGCCAACCTCTACCACTTTGTTGCTTAAACTTTTCACTTTTGCAGTCTGATAAACAGGGGAAGAAATAAGAGGCTCAATTTACCCTAAGCTATTCCTTTCTTTTTTTTTAATGTGCGACATTTTAAAAATCTTTATTGAAATTGTTAAAATATTGCTTCTGCTTTATGTTTTTTGGCTGTTGAGGCACATGGGATCTTGGTTCGCCAATCAGGGGATCACTGTTTCGATGTTTCCTCCTCCCCGCACAGGAAGGTTAGATCTTAGCCACTGGACACCACCAGGGAAGTCCTCAAAGCTATTCTTCTCATTTGCTTTATTTCTGGATCTCATAGTAAGTCTAACTTGTTAAACGGTATTACCTGAGATGTGACGGGAACTGGCATTAACATATACAGCTCTTTTTTCTACCTTCTTACAGTCCTTGCGTTACTGAATTTGTCACTGAAAGTAAGCATGAGAACAGCCTGGGTCCCCCCTCAACGGCCATCCTCTCAGCTCAGTTATGACAGCTCTGACGAGGTGAGCGCCTAAGTGTTTTCCAACCGTTGAATCCTGTCAAATAAGGTCTCCAAGGCTCCCAAATCAAAATACTCTTCCTCTCAGTACACACATAAACCAGGAACCCTGGATCTCCCACTGTGCAATGACGACAGCAGAAAGTGCTTCCTAAAGGCCACCCAGGGTCACTGTGTTGGTCTGTAAGTGGGCCTGGAATACCAGCCAAACAGAGAACAGTTTTCTGACAAGAGGAGTAACCACCTGTAGTCTTGTTTTCCTTCTTTGTCTCTCATCGGCACGGTGCACCTGTGACAGTTAAACGAGAGAACATTTTAAAAAGCACTGCAGCAAAGGCTGGTGTGTATGCAGACAGGGGTTCACTACCAACAGGGGAACCAGGGGACTCAAGCTCCTCTGCCGTCTGTGGGAGACACTTTCCTGAATATGCGGCAGAAATGATATTAAAGAAAGACACATGTGTAGCATGATAATTCAAAAAAAGAAAAAGAAACTGCTTCAATGTTTCCAACATTTAACCAGCTCAAACTCCAGGATTTTGAAACCTTTCCCCTGCTGCTGCTGCTGCTAAGTCGCTTCAGTCATGTCCGACTCTGTGCAACCCCATAGACGGCAGCCCACCAGGCTCCCCTGTCCCTGGGATTCTCCAGGCAAGAATACTGGAGTGGGTTGCCATTTCCTTCTCCAATGCATGAAAGTGAAAAGTGAAAGTGAAGTCAAAAGCTCAGTCGTGTCTGACTCCTAGCAACCACATGGACTGCAGCCCATCAGGCCCCTCCGTCCATGGGATTTTCCAGGCAAGAGTACTGGAGTGGGGTGCCATTACTCCAGGGCATGTTTCTGACCCAGGGACTGAACCCAGGTCTCCTGCATTGCAGGCAGACTCTTTACTGTCTGAGCCACCGGGGAACAAAGAATCAGAAAGTTAAGACTCAGAGATATCTGAACAGATAAACACATCTCTACAGCCAGCTCCAAGCTTTCTTCCACTTCTAAGCTGAAACTGGCAGGTCTGACAGAATTTAAGGAAGTCAAAATTCTTGGCACAAAAGAGGTAAGTTGGAATCCAGGGAGGGGCCAGGATCTAAGACTCCAAGTCTGTTCAGTCAAGTGAAATCTGTCACCAGCCCTGGATGGTGTATCACATCCTGTGGGGCATGGCGTTTTCCTAATGAGGAAACCAGACTGCAGAGAAGCTAGGTACCTTCTTCATGGTGATACGGCTGGTCTGCGGAGCCCCACCGACCTGTATTCAAGATGCTGTCATGCAAACTTACCCAAGCTTGAAATCAAACGAGCGAGTTTCATTCAGAATTTCACCTCCATTCTCAAGTTCATTGATTTGCCTCTGAATTTCATAGTCTAAAAAAAAATAGTTTAGTGTCATATTTGATTCCTTTATCCAGTTAAGCAATAATTGGAACTCTTTCAATCTTTAGGTCAAAAAATAATCAAGGGAGTTGTTTATAATTATTCTTTCCATAGATGCTGTATTTCTTCTTCTTGCTGCCATCACAGAATAACATTGGTGGGAAGGGTCTTTTAGGAAGCTCTGCTCTCTCACTTTTTGAGCAAACCCAGGTTTAGAGCAATTAACGTGACCCAGTACAGAACACAAGCACACAGCTTGGCAGAAGGGCCAGGGCCAATGCTGAGGACAAGCGACTCCAGGTCTAGGACCTTGCTTATCAAAGAGTGTTTATCCCAGGACCCATGGGCAGGATTCAGGGGGTTCTGGTATCTCCTGGGATTATATACAAATGTGGCTGTGTGCCTAGGCACAGATTTTGGAGAAATGATCCAGAACGTCCACTGTATATTCAAAGGGATCTATGGCCCCCAATGATGAAGAGCCACTGCTCTACGCCTTGCTCCCTCACCACGGAGCAAGGCAGCAGTGGTTAGCGGAACACAGCCTCAGCTGCCACGCTTCCGTATGAAAAGAGCCTAAGCTTTCCCTCCCTCCTTGCTGCTGCTGCTGCTAAGTCGCTTCAGTCGTGTCTGACTCTGTGCGACCCCATAGACGGCAGCCCACCAGGCTCCCCCGTCCCTGGGATTCTCCAGGCAAGAACACTGGAGTGAGTTGCCATTTCCTTCTCCAATGCATGAAAGTGAAAAGTGAACATGAAGTCACTCATTCGTGTCCGACTCTTAGTGACCCCATGGACTGCAGCCCACCAGGCTCCTCCGTCCATGGGATTTTCCAGGCAAGAGTACTGGAGTGGGGTGCCATTGCCTTCTCCCCGTCCCTCCTTAAGTCCCCACTAAAACGTACTCCTCTTGCCCTCACCCAAATCCTGACTCTTATCTGAGCTGACAAAAAGCAACAAATCCCAAAAGGATGGCTAAAAGGTCTGATGTAAGGAGAAAATTTGGGTGGAAAAATTACAGGCTTGGGGACTTAAGCCTGTAACAGGAAAGCTCAGGTTCTTCCAGCCCCAGCCCGACCACAGGTAGAGTTCTGTCTCCGATTGCCGCTCCACAGGATACTTCATAGGACAACAGAAGGCTAGGGGCAGCCAAAGCCTTCAAATTCATCTGGGATGAATCTACCTAAAATCTTGTGGCTTGTTTAAGTTCCAATCACCACCTCTTACAATAATGAGCTCCAGGACACTCATCTACAAGGCGAAGTGGAACTTTTTTCGGTTTGTTCCAAGCTTCACCTTCACCAACCTGAGCTGGAAGGGTTTCTCCTGGCCCAGACCTTTCGCAGCCTCAGATACACGGACAGTATCTCCTCTCACAAGCAGAAGAGTCCACCCTCATTAGCCGTCTTTATGCGGGAAGCTTCCCCTATACATGCTATATGTCATCCCCTTGACCATCAGTTCAGTTCAGTCCCTCAGTCGTGTCCGACTCTTTGTGACCCCATGGGCTGCAGCACACTGGGCTTCCCTGTTCATCACTAGCTCCTGGAGCTTGCTCAAACTCATGTCCATCGAGTTGGTGATGCCATCCAACCATCTCATCCTCTGCCGTCCCCTTCTCCTCCTGCCGTCAATCTTTCCCAGCATCAGGGTCTTTCCCAATGAGTCAGTTCTTCACATCAGGTGGTCAAAGTATTGGAGTTTCAGCTTTAGCATCAGGCCTTCCAATGAATATTCAGGCTTGATTTCCTTTAGGATGGACTGGTTTGATCTCCTTGCTGTCCAAGGGACTCTCAAGAGTCTTCTCTAACACCACAGTTCAAAAGCATCAATTCTTCAGTACTCAGCTTTCTTTATAGTCCAATTCTCACATCCATACATGACTACTGGAAAAGGCATAGCTTTGACTAGATGGACCTTTGTTGGCAAAGTAATGTCTCTGCTTGTCAATATGCTGTCTAGGTTGGTCATAGCTTTACTTCCAAGGAGCAAGCGTCTTTTAATTTCATGGCTGCAGTCACCATCTGCAGTGATTTTGGAGCCAAAGAAAATAAAGTATTTCACTGTTTCCATTTTTTCCCCATCTCTTTGCCATGAAGTGATGGGACTGGATGCCATGAGCTTCACTTTTTGAATGTTGAATTTGAAGCCTGCTTTTTCACTCCTCTTTCACTTTCATCCACAGGCTCTTCACTTTCTGCCATAATGGTAGTGTCATCTTCATATCTGAGGTTACTGATACAGCTGTGTATCTGAGGCCCTTGACCATGTTAATGCCTTTTTCCTGAAAATGTATAGAGTCACAGTGTCTTCATTAAGGCTGGTTGATTATTTCAGGTTCAGGATAAAAAGTGTTATCCAAGACTAGAAAACCTGTCCTCCTTCTAACACTCAGCATCCTACTGAACCTTTGGTGAACCTCTGGGCTGGGACGCCACTTTCATCCAGCCCCTGCTCTGTGTACCTTGAAGGATGCACCTTAACCTCCACCTCCACTTCCTCCCTTCTGTGTCTCTTCCTCTTAGACACCTTTGCTTTTAAAGAGTACTGTCATCCTTCTGAGATGTCAGCCCCTCACATTCACAGTGATCATCTTCTATGGACCACTCCAGCTGCTGAGCTTGCGCAGTTCTTCTCTTTTATTACTAGCATACATCTGTCCACACTGAGAGATCCACAGCATGTGCTCCAGTAAGATCACTACTTGATTACACAGGCCTAGGCAACCTATTCTCTGGTGGCTCAGCTGGTAAAGAATCCATGTGCAGTGCAGGAGACCCAGGTTCAATCCCTGGGTTAGGAAGATCCCCTGGAGAAGGGAATGGCAACCCACTCCAGTATTCTTGCCTAGAAAATTCTATGGACACAGAAACCTGGCAGGCTACAGTCCACAGGGTAGCAAAGAGTCGGACATGACTGAGTGACTAACACTTTCAAGCAATCTGTTAGTTAAAACAGTCAAAAGCAGAAAAACACAATGACCAATTAGGTCAAATTGTGGCTAATCTATAACAAATACAACATTATACAGTTCAGACTGGTTGTGGTACATGGAAAAACAGAGTTACAGAATTTTGCAAATCCTCCCATAGAGGTGAAGTCTATTTCCTCCCCCTTCCCTTGAACCTGTTTTGAATGGAATGTACTGGAAGAAATGTTGTGCAAATTCTAGAACTAAAGACTGAAGACGACTTGAGGGATCTGCCTTCATCCTCCTAGGACGCCACCTCTGCCAAATAAGAAAGCTGGGCTAAGCAGAAAGCAGAAAGCCCACATGGGTAAAGAAGCCCAGCAGATGTCTGGCACCAAGACCCCAGCGTGTAAGGTCCTCTTGGACTCTTTATCTCAGCAGAGTGCCGGCTCCCCAGAGTCAAATGAAAGAGCCGAGGCAGGACCAGCAGAAAACCACCCAACCCACAAAACCCTGAAGCTGAGATGTTACCATGTAAGTCATTAAGTTGGGTGGGTGTAAGTCATTAAGTTGCTGCTACAAAGAAGTATATGAGGAGTAATAGCTGACATTCACCTATAGCTTTGGCCAAAAATCGGGCACTGTTGAGATTCTTCACTTCGGTTCGAATGCCCAAAGGCTCCCCAGGGCGATGCACAGATATGTTGGCATCCACTCTTAACTGGCCCTCTGGAAGGAGAGAAAAAAAGACAACTCTTTAGAAATTCTCTGAGGGAATGTGGTCTTTTTAAGGCAAGAGCGTGCAAGCAATATCTGACTCTAGCTGATGTCCATGGTGTCAGTGGTGAAGAATCTGCCTGCCAATGCAGGAGACGAGACATGGGTTCAATCCTTGGGTCGGGAAGATCCCCTGGAATAGGAAATGGCAACCCGCTCCAGTATTCCTGCCTGGAGAATCCCATGGACAGAGGAGCCTGGTGAGCTACAGTCCATGGGGTCACAAAGAGTCGGACACAACTGAGCGTGCACAAGAGTGTGCGGTGCACGCATGCACACGCACACACACACGCACACACACACTCAAAGGAGGTAAGGTTGGTCCTGAAGTTCACGGCTGGTACTTCTGCCCACTTACAAGACTGACAGTCCTAAGGCATCTGCGGGATGTGTGCGCACGTGTGCAGGGATATTTCTGTGCACTTGTACACAGGTAGAAGACAGAAGAAATTCTGGATATACCATCTGGGGAAATCTAATTTCTTTTGTGCCAAATAAGAAAAACAACACTGTTAAAATGGAGGTTTACTCTGAAGTTTTATTCTGAAGTTTTTTTCAAAGTGTCAGAGCTGGGTTAGGGGGAAGGCCTCAGAAATTGTTATGTGATAGCCCTACACTGCTCTCTGAGGAAATGTGGATTTCCAACAGCGATTCCAGGAGATTTATAAGAGAGTCCTTGAGAATTTACAGCTCAAGGGCACAAGCCAGAAACGTGGGCTTTTTTCCCTCCTCCTTCCTCCAGGTACTGTAATAATTTCTTTCTTCTGCAAACAGGACTTGAATCCTTTCTGACGGCTGTAGGGGTTTGCCACAGCAGACAGTGCTGTGGGGGGTGGGGGGTGGGGACCAGAGACAGCAGCCTTCACTCTAGGAGAACTTTCTTTGACCCTGAACCCTGCCTCCATCCCCGCCCACTTTGGAAGCAGTCACCCCTAAGGAAATAGGTAGTTTGTGAGATGACTAACAGGCTCTTGAGGAGGCAAGGGAAGCAAAATCCCAAGAGGAAAAGAGACAAAGAGAAGAAATCAACACATTTCACACCCTGCAAAGTAAAGCTAGAATTCTCTATTCTCTAGTTTTATTTACAATATTTAAAACAACAAAAACGGACAAAACGCTGGATTTTTTTCTTAGGCAAGTCTTTAAACTTAAAAAGGATCTGTCAAACCTGAATGTGCTGATGAGTTAAGAAAAGAAATTTCTTTTCTAAGGTTTCATAAAAGTAAAAGCGTATTAAAATAATAAAATAGCATGAATAAATTCCACGCCTAGAGAAAGAGACCCTTGTAAGGGCTCTCTACCATTCCCACTCTGCCGCTCCCCAAGGGCCACCCATGCTGACAGGCAGGGAAAAGCCACCTTTTAGCCCAGAAATGACTCTGTGTCTCTATTACTTCTCCCATTTCTCCAAAAACCTCTTAGCCCCTGTGGACACTGTGTGCTTCCTTGAGCCTCAAGAATCCCCAGTGACTTCTGATACCGTCAGACTCTCTATGGGGACCCTGCTTAGTCCTCTGACTACATCCTGTCAGCTCCTCCCACAAACGTCCCTGGCAGCCGACCCCTGCCTTGGCATCACCCCCCACCCCTCCCCACACCCCCCCCCACCCCGCTACCTTCCCTGCCTGAGGGCTCGCATCCCACCCTGGCATCCCACCCTGCCGTCGGAGCGGCGACCCCTCCTCGTCCAGCCACCCCCCTCCCTCCGTTCTGGCCATGTCCTCCCACAGGATTGCAGCATCCATCAGCGCTGGACCACGTGCACAGCTGGCTCCCACCGGTGTCCCACCTCCACCCAGCACTCACCAGCCCTCCCCTGGCCTTGGCCACCGCGCCCCAGCGCTTTCCACCGCTCACTCCCTGCCTGCCGCTGGTCCCCACGTGCCCTGGTCATCACTGGTATTGTCCCTCCTTGAACCTCGGCTCAGCCTTCAAGGTCCCACACGAGTGGGACTTTCTCTTCCCCACCTCTACTGGTGCTCCTCCAAGTTACCGGAATACACGCTCAGGACCGCAGCCTATTCGGAATTCATCTTATCTTTAAGACCAGAGAGAAGGCCTTTGAGAATGGGGCCCAAGTGTAGAATCCCCACCCCTCTTTCCTTCCAAGGACACCATTCCTTCAGTTCTCTCCTCTCTCCATACTAGTTGTTAATTTTCTTCCTCATGGCCCCTGTATGTATACGTATGCAACAGTATTTTTCACTAAAAACAGAACCTGAAGACCTGCTCCCTTGAACGCAATTCTCTGTCCATCATCCGGCTAGTCTCTGCTTTCCTTTTCAGCAAATCCTCTCAAACAAATACTGTTTGCTTGCTGACACACAGTCTCCATGATCTCACCCTTCAGTCACTCCTGAACCTGTCAGCCTGGCTTCTGCCCCCATCTCCCCGAAAACACCTTGCCAAAGTCACCAACAGGCCCTGGCCGTCGAATCCCTCGGACACACGGACACCGGACATGCTGTGCCTTCACCTCGCTAGATACACCAGCAGCACGTAACCTGCCAACCGCTCTCAGCAGCTGGCACCATCACTCTCTAGGTCTCCTCCGGGCTCCTGAGCTCGTTTCCACGTCTCTATCATCTGTTCCCATCCTTGTGCGCTCTCTGTAAAGGAGTGTGGCTTTAAATACCACCGCTGCTCTGACAATCCCTAGACTTCTCACTTCAGCCCAGACCCCTGCTCTGACCTCTCCTTCAGCTCCCCGCGGGGGCGGTCGGGGCGCGTCAGTTTCCCCAACTGAAGGATCTGCCCATCCGCAGAGCCATCTTTGTCCTCAGCCTCCCGGTGACGACAAACGGCGCCACCACCTTGTGCCTCAAGCGTGACCTCTTCCTGCCTCTTGCCTTCTACATCAGCCTGTTAACCAATCCTGTTGTTTCTAAAAACCCCCTCGAAGCCACCTATCTTGACCTGTCCATCCTCACGAACACCAGCTCTGCCCACACCAGCATCACCTCCACTGAACTACTGGGAAGGCTTCTTACCCGGGCTCTGCTTCTACTCTTACCCTGCTGAAACCCGTGGTCCAGAGCACCCACAGTGGTTTCCTAAAACATTCATCTGACTCTGTCTTTCAGCGGCTTAAAACCCTTCTGTGACCTCCCACTGTGGAATGAAATCCAAACTTATCTTGGTCTTATCACTGTGGCTTAGCCCTCTGACCTTTTCGGTCTTACCTGAGGCATAGCCCCCTGCTCCTGGCACTCTCCCTGCACCGCTGGTGTTAATACCTGCAGGCACATTCTACACTTTCCCTCACCTCCAGGACGTGGCCTGGGCTCCTGGCTGGGTGCTCACCCTCTAGCTGACGCTGGCTGGAGCCTTGGAGCGTTCTCCTGAGGTCCTCGCCTTCCAAAGGTATCCTTTATCATGGTACCTTCTGTGCTTCCTTAACACACTTCTCACTACATGCCATGAGCTAAGTCGCTTCGGTCGTGTCCAGCTCTTTGCGACCCTATGGACTGTAACAGCCCGCCAAGCTCCTCTGTCCGTGGGGCTTTTCAGACAAGAAGACTGAAGTGGGCTGTCATGCCCTCCTCTTCCAGGGGATCTTCCCGACCCAGGGATTGAACCCTCATCTCTTATGTCTCCTGTACCGGCAGGTGGATGCTTTACCACTGCACCACCCGGGAAGCCCCACTTACCACTGTAACTATTAAACTACTTCGTCTTATTTGTTAATGTATGTGTCTGTCTCGTGAATACGTACTCTCTTCCTCACTGCTCTATTCAGAACCTAGAGCTGACTCTGGCACAAGGTAACTGCTCAATGAGTTCACACCCTGGTACTTGCCTGAGAAATCAGTAAGCAGACTGGTCTCACAGTAGGTTCCTGACAAGTTCTAAAGTTCTGTCTGAACAGGACTAATCTACTGAATCATCTGAAAGGCCCATTCAGCTCAAAGGAAAACTTGCCAAGTATGCTGAGCTCTGCCCAACCCCATTTCAGTATTTGGGAGAGAACTTTTTTTGAGCTCTGAGAACCTTGAATAGGACCTCACTTGCTTTTAAAATAAAACCATCTCTCACAATTTAGACTTTTAATTTGGAAGAGGAACAAAAGCATGAGTTTCAGCGTCTCCCAGGGAAGATCACGCTCTGCAGATGTCTGAGGGGACTCATTTAGTGTCCTGCGGTGTTGAAAGCGTTCACTTGCCTGGACTCAAATACAGTGCCCAACACGCACAAAAGGCGTTTTACCCAGTGAAGACGAAATACCTTTTAAACAAATTAAGTTAAATTGCCTCAGGTCCACAAAAGCCTCACCAGCCAGGTTGGCTTCAACGCATTCTGCAACACCAGGGGAGGGCCTTCATGAGGACATTATCAAGCTCAATTTCCACCCTCTAGGAGCAGACATGTGTAACAGCCAAATGAAAAACCCCACCACTGAGCACAATGATATGGTGCAGTTACGTGCTATTTTTTCCCCCCAAACACATCCACACACGAGAAATACAACACCAGGGCAGAAAACGGCTTCAGTCAACAGCAGCAGCCTGAGGATTTAGTGAAGGTCTGTTAAGCCGTCTCATTCTGGTCATTCATTTCTGGTTTACTCTCCAGAACGCAGATAACAGGGTTTGACAAAAAGTAAGATAAAATAGTGTGACCCAACTTTACTGAAAATATTTCATATAGCTTATTTATCTACAATGAGTGGTATTTCTGTAAACGTAATACTACTTATTAGTATTAATAAGTACATAACATTTAACGAGCACAGGCTATTTGTCAAGACTTGTGATATGTTTTGTGTATATTATCACATTCACTCCCTACAATACAGCGTTAATGACAAAGCCACTTAGATGTCCTTGAGGCGATTCATACTTGACAGTCCCCAAACGGAGTTCCAGGCTTCCTCCCACAAGGCTGTTGCTGGCTCGCTCAGCCCACTCTGCTGCCCAACTCTTATCTGATACGCGGATGACTTCCTCTCCTCTTGGGTTTCTTCCTTTCTCTTTCTGTATATATACAGCAACTGGTTTTACAAGTGTAGAAAGGGAGGCTCGGAGAAGTCAAACACCTCACCCAGCATCTATAGCTGGAAGCACAGGACAGGACTCCACCCCAGGTCTGGGGCCGTGGTGTCTAAAGCACCTACTCTGCTACCCCAGGTCTCCAGGCTGTTTGGCCACCCTGTCGCGGCTGGCACCAGGAAGCAGGGGCACGCAGTGCTTAAACAGGAGGGGCTCCGATCCTAGCTCAGTCACTTCCTGTGTGCCCTGGCCACACCACCCAACCTGTAAGCCTCCACTCCTCATGTACAACAGGCACAGTAGTAACAGTCTCTGGGGAAAGTAATGGGATTTAAATGTGAATAAAAATTAATTTTAAAGAACGCTTTCTGAACAGATGAGCATGTTTAAACAGCAGGTAGTACGGCCTTGGAAACATTCAGTGTATCGACTTGGGTACATGCTCCCCTTAGCAGACTGCTCCGAGGATCTCAACAGTAATGGCCACTGAGAAGGAAATGACTTCTGGAACCCAGGCCGAGCCAGCCCACGCTCATTAGCAAAACTATCGGGAACTCACTGAATCATAGCCCGGAGCAACTGAAGCTTCACTGCAAAAGCACGTGGGGGTCCACTGGCGCCCTCTGGGGTGGCCCTCGGTTCCGAGACCTGTCTCCACTGGTGACGCAGTGCCCTGCGGTGGGGGACGTAAGGACGAGCAAGGGGGCTGGGCTGACAGAGCTGAGGGCACCAACAGCGGGACCCCTGCAGACCCCAGGCGGACCTTCGCTCCCCGCAGCAGTCAGGACTCTCTCGTACACGCTGCCGCTGTGCCGGGGGCAACTGTGTTGGATTCGTATTTAGAAGCAACAAAAAGCATCATGACGAATGAGATTTAATAAACCCTCTCTGCCGTCACCGCCTGGTAAGTTCTTGCTGCTCTGGTTTATCTCTTGGCAAGGACCTGATGGAACTATTTCTCAGCTAACAGGTGGTCTGTTTATTATTCCATAGGTTTGGTAGGAACCACAGTTATTTTGAAAAAGAATGGAAAAATAAAAAGGTCTGTTTATTATTCCATAGGTTTGGTACGAACCACAGTTATTTTGAAAAAGAATGGAAAAATAAAAAGAATTTTTTAACAGCAATAGTGCAAAAATAGATAACCATTCAGCCTGCCCATACTTCATTTCTGTTCTATGTGTAAAAAGGCAGCAGGAGTCATAAATCTAGCATGGAGAGGTCTCTTATTCTAACACAGACCCTCTTTTCTATACACAGACTTGCAGGCAGCTAACCTTTACGCCACTCAAACTCCTGTGGCTCTGTTTGTCCAGCCTGTAGCTTAAAGAAGACAGCAAATCAGCAAGTTCTGTCTCCAGATTCAACCCAAACCATGGCTTTGATGTTACAATTTGTTGCCCGTAAAATGTCCTATGTGACAAAGATGACGTTACAGCTTCTGAAGTCCCTTTGTAACATGTAAATAAATGTGTGACAAAATGGTCAATAAATGGTATTATAATCTAACAGACAGATGGATCATCTGCGTCAATAGTACTTAATGGCACCTCTTGTGACTACCTGAGATGGCTAATTGTTTGTGTGAACAGGACTGAGCCAAGGGGAGCCTGGATATTTGATTAAATGTTATTTTGGATGTGTCCTTAGGGTGTTTCTGAAGGAGATTAACATTTGAACTGATAGTGAGTAAAGCAGACTACCTGCCCATGAGGGTGGGCTTTATTCAATCCACTGAAAACAAGAATAAAGGGCCCAGTGGGGGTGAAACCAAGGAAGATGCTATGGGGCTCCTGGACAATGAAGCCTTTCTGTGTCCCCCATTTCTTGCTTGTAGGGGACAGACTCCAGCCTCTGCGACCTTCCCTGAGTTCCAAAGTGCAGATTCAAACAGTTGCTAATCAGGGAAGGAAGGAGATGCATAGACAAGGGAGGGGCAGGCAAGAAAGGCTAGTGTAGCCCTGGGGCGGGGTCCTGGTTCCGCCCCAGGAGATTCACACAACAAGCTCTTTATAAGAACTAAGATCAGATGTGTCCGACTCTTTGCGACCCCATGAATCACAGCACGCCAGGCCTCCCTGTCCATCACCAACACCTGGAGTTCACTCAGACTCATGTCCATGGAGTCAGTGATGCCATCCAGCCATCGCATCCTCTGTCGTCCCCTTCTCCTCCTGCCCCCAATCCCTCCCAGGATCAGAGTCTTTTCCAATGAGTCAACTCTTCGCATGAGGTGGCCAAAGTACTGGAGTTTCAGCTTTAGCATCATTCCTTCCAAAGAAATCCCAGGGCTGATCTCCTTTAGAATGGACTGGTTGGATCTCCTTGCAGTCCAAGGGACTCTCAAGAGTCTTCTCCAACACCACAGTTCAAAAGCATCAATTCTTCGGCGCTAAGCCTTCTTTACAGTCCAACTCTCACATCCATACATGACCACAGGAAAAACCAGAACTAAACTCCGCAACAAATGGAAGATGTTAACTGTGTGAAGAAGCACTCTTCACTCCAGAGAAAAGATGACAGTTTGATAACCTTCAGTTCAGTCCTTCAGTCCTCTTTGCGACCCCATGGACTGCAGCAAGCAGGCCTCCCTGTCCAGCACCAACTCCCGAGGTCCACCCAAATCCATGTCCATGGAGTTGGTGATGCCATCCAACCATCTCATCCTCTGTCGTCCCCTTCTCCTCCTGCCCCCAATCTTTCCTAGCATTAGGGTCTTTTCCAATGAGTCAGCTCTTTGCATCAGGTGGCCAAAGTACTGGAGTTTCAGCTTCAGCATCAGTCCTTCCAATGTATATTCAGGACTGATTTCCTTTAGGATGGACTGGTTTGATAGCCTTGCAGTCTAAGGGACTCTCAAGAGTATTCTCCAACACCACAGTTCAAAAGCATCAATTCTTCGGTACTCAGCTTTCTTTATAGTCCAACTCTCACATCCATATACGACTACTGGAAAAACCATAGCCTTGACTAGACGGACCTTTGTTGGCAAAGTAATGTCTCTGCTTTTTAATATGCTGTCTAGGTTGGTCATAACTTTTCTTCCATGGAGTATCATTTTATATCATGGCTGCAGTCATCATCTGCAGTGATTTTGGAGCCCCCAAAAATAAAGTTTGCCACTGTTTACACTGTTTCTCCATCTATTTGCCATGAAGTGATGGGATCAGATGCCATGATCTGTTTTCTAAATGTTGAGCTTTAAGCCAACTTTTTCACTCTCCTCTTTAACTTTCATCAAGAGGCTCTTTAGTCCTTCTTCACTTTCTGCCATAAACGTGGTATCATCTTCATATCTGAGGTTATTGATATTTCTCCCGGCAATCTTGATTGCAGCTTGTGTTTCCTCCAGCCCAGTGTTTCTCATGATGTACTCTGCATAGAAGTTAAATAAGGAGGGTGACAATATACAGCCTTGAGGTATTCCTTTTCCTATTTGGAACCAGTCTGCTGTTCCAGGTCCAGTTCTAACTGTTGCTTCCTGACCTGCATACAGGTTTCTCAAGAGGCCGGTCAGGTGGTCTGGTATTCCGATCTCTTTCAGAATTTTCCACAGTTTGTTGTGATCCACACAGTCAAAGGCTTTGGCATAGTCAATAAAGCAGAAATAGATGTTTTTCTGGAACTCACTTGCTTTTTCAATGATCCAGCGGATGTTGGCAATTTGATCTCTGGTTCCTCTGCCTTTTCTAAATCCAGCATGAACACCTGGAAATTCACCGTTCACATATTGCTGAAGCCTGGCTTGGAGAATTTGGAGAATTACTTTACTAGTGTGTGAGATGAGTGCAATTGTGCAGTAGTTTGAGCATTCTTTGGCATTGCCTTCCTTTGGGATTGGAATGAAAACTGACCTTGTCCAGTCCTGTGGCCATTGCTGAAGTTTTCCAAATTTGCTGGCATATTGAGTACAGCACTTTCACAGCATTATCTTTCAGGATTTGAAAGAGCTCAACTGGAATTCCATCACCTCCACTAGCTTTGTTCGTAGTGATGCTTTCTAAGGCCCACTCGACTTCACATTCCAGGAGCCCTGGCTCTAGGTGAGTGATCACACCATTGTGATTATCTGGGTCACGAAGATCTTTTTGTACAGTTCTGTGTATTCCTGCCATCTCTTCTTATTATCTTCTGCTTCTGTTAGGTCCCTACCATTTCTGTCCTTTACTGAGCCCATCTTCGCATGAAATGTTCCCTTGGTATCTCTAATTTTCTTGAAGAGATCTCTAGCCTTTCCCATTCTATTGTTATCATCTATTTCTCTGCACTGATCACTGAGGAAGGCTTTCTTATGTCTCTTTGCTATTCTTGGGGATTCTGCATTCAAATGGGTGTATCTTTCCTTTTCTCCTTTGCTTTTGGCTTCCCTTGTTTTCTCAGCTATTTGTAAAGCCTCCTCAGATAGCCATTTTGCTTTTTTGCATTTCTTTTTCTTGGGAATGGTCTTGATCCCTGTCTCCTGTACAATGTTAGGAACCTCTGTCTATAGTTCATCAGGCACTCTGTCTATCAGATCTATTCCCTTAAATCTATGTCTCACTTCCACCATATAGTCATAAAGGATTTGATTTAGGTCATACCTGAATGGTCTAGTGATTTTCCCTACTTTCTTCAATTCAAGTCTGAATTTGGCAGTAAGAAGTTCATGATTTGAGTCACAGTCAGCTCCAAGTCTTGTTTTGCTTACCGTATACACCTTCTCCATCTTTGGCTGCAAAGGATATAATCAATCTGATTTTGGTGTTGACCATCTGGTGATGTCCATGTGTAGAGTATTCTTTTGTGTTGTTGGAAGAGGGTGTTTGTTATGACCAGTGTGTTCTCTTGGCAGAACTCTATTAGCCTTTGCCCTGCTTCATTCTGTACTCCAAGGCCAAAATAGCTTGTTACTCCAGGTGTTTCCTGACTTCCTACTTTTGCATTCCAGTCCCCTACAATGAAAAGGACATCTTTTTTGGGTGTTAATTCTAGAAGGTCTTGTAGGTCTTCATAGAACCATTCAACTTCAGCTTCTTCAGCATTACTGGTTGGTGCATAGACTTGGATTACCATGATATTGAATGGTTTGCCTTGGAGATGAACAAAGATCATTCTGTCGGTTTTGAGACTGCATCCAATTACTGCATTTTGGACTGTTTTGTTGACTATGATGGCTACTCCATTTCTTCTAAGGGATTCTTGCCCACAGTAGTAGATATAATGGTTATCTGGATTATATTCACCCATTCCAGTCCATCTTAGTTCACTAATTCCTAGAATGTCAATGTTCACTCTTGCCATCTCCTGTTTGACTACTTCCAATTTGCCTTGATTCACGGACCTAGCATTCCAGGTTCTTATGCAGTATTGCTCTTTACAGCATCGGACCTTGCTTCTATCACCAGTCAATCCACAAGTGGGTGTTGTTTTTGCTTTGGCTCCATCTCTTCATTCTTTCTGGAGTTATTTCTCCACTGATCTCCAGTAGCATACTGGGAAACTACCAACTGGCAGAGTTCATCTTTCAGTGTCCTATCTTTTGCCTTTTCATACTGTTCATGGGGTTCTCAAGGCAGGAATACTGAAGTGGTTTACCATTTCCTTCTCCAGTGGACATTTTGTCAGAACTCTCCACTATGACCTGCCCATCTTGGGCAGCCCTACAGTGCATGGCTCATAGTTTCATTGAGTCAGACAAGGCTGTGATCCACATGATGAGATTGATAACCTTGAGAACCACAGAAGCTCATCAGGAGATCACCTGAAGCTAGATTAAAGGAGCAAGGCCCTGCACACACCCAGCTCCTTGTCAGCAACCCCACCTTTCAATCACTGGTGTAAAACTCTTCACCAAATCCTCCCAGGTTGGGACACACAGTGTTGAGGGGCACGGATCCACCTGAAACAGGGGGGTACAACCCTTGAAAGAGTGACATAGCCTGAGAAGTCAACATAAACTGATTAGAACCAAATGGGTCCAAGATGGTGGGCAAGTTGACTTCCCCTGGACCCTGAGCCTCAGTGTATGCTCACTGTAACACATGAGCGAGCTAAATTACACAACCACAGGTGCCACGACAGTTCCCAGGCTGATCATCAAAGACCAAAAAGTGAGCGATGCCCCAATTCCTGGAAATCTCCATCCCTTCCCCAAAACAGTTGGAATAATCCTCCCAATCATTAGCCTGTGAAATTACCCAGCTCATAAAAGCTAACTATACCATATTTCAAGGCCCCTTTCACCTCATGAATGGTCTACAGCCTGTCTGTGGAATGTATTTCTCTCTAAATAAATCCACTTCTCACCTATCAATTTATCTCTCATGGAATTCTTTCTGCAATGAGATATCAAGAACCTAAACCTTAATCTTTATTGGGCTTTCCTGGTGGCTCAGACAGTAAAGAATCCGCCTGCAATGTGGGAGACCTGGGTTCAAACCCTGGGTTGGGAAGATCCCCTGGAGGAGGGCATGGCAACCCGCTTCAGTATTCTTGCCTGGAGAATCCCTGTTGACAGAGGAGCCTGGCAGGCTGCAATCCATGGGGTCACAAAGAGTCAGACACGATTGAGTGACTAAGAACAGGTAACCTTCATTAAGTCCTAAAACAAGGTGTGTGATCTTAGTTGGAACACTGTGGGTTTTCGCCAGATTTTCAGTCCCTGGCTGCATCGGTTCAAGTTGCAGTCAGGTTTACAGCCAGGTTGTGGGCACAAGTCCCAGTCTGAATCACACAGTTTCACCTGTTTGCCTGGCAAAAAAAAAATCAAGCTATTCTTTTCTATTTCACCCAAAACTCTTTCTCTGAGATTTGATATAGCACTGGTGCAGAGGCTGAGTTTTCAGCATCAGGGCAAATCTGCTGTCTCTGCATGACTGCCTTGGAGCTGGGATAGCAGTCTTGCCTTGGACTCTGGCTCCGATTGGAACGTACACCCTTGGTTGTCCTGATTCTCAGGCCTTCAGTCTCAAGCTGGAACTATAATACTATTGGCTCTCCTGCTGCTTGCTGACTGTAAATCTTATGACATCTCAGCCTCCACAATCACATGAGCTAATTCCTTATAGTTAATCTCTTTATATCTCTCTCTCTCACACACACATACACATATTTATTCTGTTTCTCTGAAAAATCTAGACTAACACACCAACGTACAGAGCAGTGGATTAACCCATTGCAGACGAAGAACTTGCTCCCTTTCTCTACACTGTCAGGGAGTGCTCTGTGAGTGGCAGTTTTTTAAAAGACCCTGGGAACAGAAAATAGGGGGAAACCACAGAAGAGACGAGCATGGGGATATAAGGATGGGCAGAGCAGTGACAGGAGAGGCAATAAAGAAACTGACTGAAACTTGTGACCTTTATATCCAATCGGCAAACACTTAAAATGTATAGTTTCCTTGATCCCAAATTTGCACAGTTTCTTCTGTTTAGCTCCCTATTACATTTCTATTGTGTATATCTAAGAAATATAGTTTAAATTATAAATGCATTTAACTTTATCTCACAGTTAAAGTTTTGTGAAATCATAGTCTTGGTTTGCAGTTGATACAATTTGGCTTCAGTTTTACCTGGATGAAAACTTTGTATAAAAGGCAGAAAAGAAAAAGACCCAAAGGAAAAGCATCAACTGGCAATGAAGCACTGTCCACACAGAACTCACAAGCTAAGGGCTACTCGGGATAAATACGCTGTCTTCTCTCTGAGGCTGATGAAGCTGTTCAAACACATTGTTTTATTAATTCTCACAGCATCCTGATGCAAGAAGCAGGACGCCGCCTCTGGTCCCTCAACTTCTAATCTCACACTTGGGCTCAGTTGCCTCTGTAGGGCTGCTGTTTGTGCGTTTATTTTTGGTCAGGGGCTCAGAAAAGAATCCATGGGAATTCTAAGGGGGAGAAAACACCCTGAGGGAGAAAAGGCTGAGAAAGGATACAAACAATCCCACTGTAGCTAATGTAGAGGATACACTCCAGTGAGGAGAGAGCGCAGAAGCAGACAGGAAGAAGGGGGAGAGGAGCGAGCTTCTTCTGCGGCTTTTACCTGCCATGTTGGCCTGGCTGGTCCCCAAGGCCTGAAGAATCAGCTGCAGCTCCCTGACAGCTGTGGCCGCCTCTTCTCCACAGGACATGTCCGGCTCCAGGACCAGTTCCAGAAGGCCGATCCCTACCAGAGAGACAGAGTCAGCCTGACCGGACCTCTCTAGCTTTGGTCCCCAGGCACATCAGCCTAGAGTTTTAGGAAAACCCTGCGCCACTGACAGGCTTCCCGAGTGGCTCAGTGGTACAGGATCTGCCTGCAATGCAGGAGACGTACGGTTTGATCCCTGGGTCAGGAAAATCCCCTGGAGGAGGGTGTGGCTACCCACTCCAGGATTCTTGCCTAGAGAACTCCATGGACAGAGGAGCCTGGCGGGCCACAGTCCGTGGGGCTGCAGAGTGGGACACTGAGTGACTAAGCGTGCACACATCATTGATGGGCTCCGACTCACTTCTCTTTACCCTCACTTCTGAATTTTTAACTTTGGTTCTTTTAATGTCTGCTTCCAACACCAAGCTGCTTGGTCCCTGACTAGGTGGTGAAGTGGATTTCAGTTTAGTCGTGGGTTAGAAGGCAGTCCACAGAAAGCACAGTCCCCACCTGGCTTGCTAATCAGCTCCGCCAACACCAATGTTGATATCCTGACCCATCTGTCAACCTCTGGGGCCTGTTTCCTCACCTGGATTGGGAAAACCCTGGAGGGGATGGGCGGTGGCAGGAAAGAAGACGAGCATCCCCAAGCCTACCTGCCCTGTTCAGGTCAATGAGCGTCTGGGACCGCAGGTCGTCGTGCAGGCTTTTGCCACTGTCCTGCTCCAGCTGGATCTGCTTCACCCTCACGGTCCTGGTGACCATCTGACTTGGCTTCCTCCCCACATAGACGCTGTATGCCAAGCTCCCGTTCACAGCGATCGGCAGCCTCTGCTGGGTAATCTGGTAGCCCGCCTGCAGGCAAATGGGGGCCAGAGTCACTAGTCTGTAAGTCAAAGCTGGGAACCAGTTGATCACTCCTTTTAATGTCCTAAAACTACAAGCGTACTTAAAAACACAATACGACAACAACAAAAAAAGGAAAACGAGCCGAAAGATTAGTCTATGCGCTGTGGCCATAATCTAGCCTGGCCTCTCCTGACTTCTCTGAGTCCCCCGTCCCCACGCCCCCAATAATGAAGCAGTAAAGCACACAGATCCTCACTCTTCCCTGCAGAGTACCATTCTGGGGACTAACAGTCATCTCTCTGTCTGCAGCCTCTGAGAAAAGAGTGTGCTGTTTCCACTTAGCTCATTAGCTCAGCCCTGCATCTGCTTACTGGGCTCCTGACAGACCCTCTTACTGGGAGTGCTGGCTAAGCACCCTGCCATCGCGTCTCAGCGCAGCCGACAGCAGCTGCCAGCGCCGTGAGCCTGGTTTTGTTCCTGCTCTCTGAGCTAACCGATCATGTCAGATGCCCTCCCTGAAAAAACTTCCCTTGTTTCTCGAGCCAGAAAATGCAGTGACACTCACGCTCCACTAATAGGAAGCACGGAGCACTAAAACACTGATGGATGTTGCCAGCGCTCCCTCACCACCTTCTGAGTGGGCGGGAAGGACTCCTTTCAGATGCACGCACACTAAAGAGAGGGCAGGTGAGACTCGGCGAAGAACAGAGGATGACACTGACGCAGCGTCCCCAGACGCTGCTCTCGGCGCTTCGCACGGTTTAGTTCTCAGGAGAGCCCCAGGAACAAAGCACAGGACATGGAGAGACTAAGGACCCACGGCCGAAGCCGCAGAGCCAGTAAGCATCAACGTTAGGAGGTGAACTCGGGTGACCTGGCTCCACAGTCTATGTTCCTGGCTTCCTGGCCAGCCCTGTTCAAGCTTAAGCTGTATCAGAATCACCTGGCAGGGCGGTCAAAACACAGATCTTCTGACCCCACCTGAAGTGTTTCTAACTCTGCAGGTCTGGGGTGGTGCCTGAGAATCTGTATTTCTGACACGTTCCTAGGAGACGCTGATGCTAGTGGCCTGGGGAACACACTTTGAGAACCACTGCATTAGGCCACCTTGTTTTCTGTGCTAAGACAGCAAGTCTTAATCTGTAAAAATTAAACTCTGGGAACGGTTGCCAACTAAAATACAGATGCTCTGTGAAACTGTGATAATATGAATCAACTGTGTAGATAAAAACGAACACTTTTTTAGTATAAGCATGTCCCGTGTAATATTTGGCAACACTAACTCCAGATTATGTGAGCTACCTGGGCCAGAAAGATCAGAAAGCCAGAAAAAATAAAGCATCTCATTTTTCAGTTGCTTACTGCTACATCTCCCACCTTAACCAAACTCGTTATCGCTCTTAAAAGATGAATAAATGCAGTTTAATTATTTCTTCCCTACCAGGCAGTGGAACTTGCTAAAAAGCTGGCAGTCAGAGGGGAAAAATAGCAGCAACTAGAGAATTCAGGTTCCCGTTGCACTTTTTATTTAATTCCACTCCTGCGTGCACCTGCTGAAAGCAGCTCACCCCCGCCTTCAGTTCCGGGAGAATAACATGAAACAGAATCAGCACTGCTGACGGCCTGAACCTCAAGCAGGGCCACACTCGCCATCAGAGGCTCAGAGCAAATCAAACATCATTTGGGAAACCCACTCACCATTACAGTTTTGGTTCAGTTCAATACTATGAAAAATTGGCTCCAGTTCACACTGGCTTTTCTCATAAAGAAAAAAAACTTTCTAATTTTAAGGAGAAGGCAGGTTAATATCGGGTTTACTGCTTTGCCAATTACTGTCATCCATCCAGGCTTCTGGTTCATGTCTCCACTTACTACTGTCCACTTAAGCGGCCCTTGGGGATAGCAGGCATGTCTGCAGAGGAGACGGTCCTATTACTGGGAATCCCAACTTGACAGAGGGGTGCTCTCCCTGTCCTCCGAGCCACAGGATGCATTGACCACTGCACGGAGGTGGCTTCCATCCTAAACGGCAATTAGCACCAAACCCCACAGCTGGGCTGAGCCTGAGAACGCAGGCTGCCTCCCCTCTGTGGTCAATTACGAACGAGCCCCCAGAGCACAAGGCTCCTGGTTGGAGCTGGCAATCAGGACCCCGTGTCCGATCTGGTCTACGTTGCGGGGAACTGGCTTCATCAGCCAGGCAGGGCCTCCCGCAGGGCTGGACTGAGCTCTGGCTGAGGACGCATGCAGCACCCCCCACAGCAAAGTCCTGGCTCTGGGTACAGGGATGGACAGACAGAGCGTACTCACAGGGAGGTCTGCATAGAAGTAGTGCTTCCGGTCAAACAAGGACTTCCTGTTGATGTGACAGTCCAGGGCTAGGCCGGTCATCACGGCTGCTTCCACGCACCGCCTGTTGAGGACCTGCAGGGACAGGACACTTACCGTCTGAGCAATTATGCTTCCCTGTGGACATCCTCCCTGGACCTGCGATCTCACCCTTCAACAGGTATGAGCTCTGGTTCTTCCTATGGGCAGCTCAGCTCACAAGCCAACTCAGTGTGTCTGGAATTGGGGAAGTGAGTGAAAGTCTCTGAGTCGTGTCGGACTCTCTGTGACCCTGTGGACTGTAGCCCGCCAGGCTCCTCTGTCCATGTGACTCTCTAGGCAAGAACACTGCAGCGGGTAGCTGTCCCCTTTTCCAGGGGATCCTCCCAACCCAGGGACTGAACCCAGGTCTCCCTCACTGCAGGTGGATTCTTTACCATCTGAGCCACCAGCGAAGCCCAAATTGGGCAAAGTTGATTAAAAAGTCGTGGTGGTGGTGGGCACTTAATAACTGCCTCGTCTGGAGTCCTTTCCCCTGACACGACATCGAAGTTAACACGGAGGGTCCCAGCAAAGCTCAGGAGAGAGATAACTACAAGGAATACCTTAGTCTCATCCCACTGCTAGCAGAACAAGAAGCCGCTCAGAACACACAGAGGCACTGACTCCTGGAGGAGGATTGGAGAAGCAGCCCTCCAAACCACCTCGGTGAGGCTGGGAAACACTGAGACAGAGAGAGAATGTGCTTCTGGAACCGACAGGGCTGCAGCCATCTCCCCCAGGGCTGGGAAGTGCCGTGCGCCTGCCTCCTGCTTTGGGTCCAGGCCCAGCTGAGCCCCCAGAAGGCGGGCCTGGGCACACTTCCCCTTCACCTGCTGCCTCCGGGGCTTCCGAGTTCCTTTTGGATCCCACCCTGTCCAGCTTTCAGGAGCATAAGACCAAGGAAGGGCTAGCAAATTTTCCAGCTCCAAAGGAAGCAAACAGCTTTCAGAAATCTGGGTGGGTAAGTGGCCGGAATAAGGTGGACAACTAGAGATAAGGAAAAAATGTATTGAGATGTGGAGTCAGACAGGCCCTCACCCCTCTTGCGCTGTGTGTCTGTACAGCTGCAGGCCTGGAAGCCACAGTTCCCCATCTCAGGGAGAGAGAGAGATGCATGCAGAGTGGGCAGTCACGGCTGGCTACAATCACAGCCCCTCTAGGGCAGGAATTCAATAAACAGTCCCTTTTCCCCACTCTGCTTCAGGGGAAGTTTTGAGGACTGCGCTTGCTCTGCAATATGTTTCTGTTTTTCATTAGAATATTTATGAGGTTCTTTAGTGCATTTAGTATGTTTTTATCTGTGTAGGGCTTTCCGGCTAAGGTTTTTCACAATCACCATTTTATTTCCACCTCACAACTCTGTAAAGAAGGAATTTGTACTATTTCAACATATCAGAAAAAGAATAAAGACCAAGAAAGACCAAGAGACTCGCCCAGGAAAATGATAAAGCCAGTTCGAGTCCACACGTGCCTGAGCCCAGAGGGTGACAGTCAGAATCCCCGTGGTGCGGGGACCAGGCACCCAGACACGGGTGGGACTTGTTGATCAGACAGAGTCTAAATGCAAACCTGTGTAAGAAAATGTGAGAGGTATCTCTACTTGCTGCAACATACAGCCCCCCTCAGCCCCCGCCAAAGAAAAAGCCAACAGCAAACCTCCCTCCTAAAAACATCCTCCCAGGCCTGGTTTTGGAAGCCAGGTTACAAAATGGAGTTGTCTCACAGCTTCTATTCAGAGCTCTTCATTTTGGGCCAAGTAATATTGTCAGCTCTGCAGTAATAATGGTTTTCATGAAAAGATGTGTGTGTGCTGGGGGCGCTGGGGTGGGGAGACACAGGATGCTCTAATTATCGATGTTTTTACTTGCTAATGTTTGGCGTTTTACTGAACAGTTGTTACCACAATACAAATAGAGCTGGTGGAGAATCCTGCCAAATTCAAGCCTGCAGATCTGATCTGGGCCAAGGCGCACGAGAACGTGAAACTGGGGTCCTGCCGCGAGGCTCGCCCCTCTGGGGCTGGGCAGCAGCGTGGTGTGCCTGGAGACTGCTGGACTGGCCGCCTGTCAGTTCTTGCTTTTCCACCCCACTCTTCTCTAACCACCGCTTTCTCTCTCGTCTCTGCCCAGTCTGCCCCTTTGGGACCAACCTGCTCCCTCTTTCTAGGCCTGGAGAGCACCCAGGTCTGTTTTGCTTGCTTCTTTCTGAGCGTGTGCTGCTAATAAACACCCCGTGCCTGGTGCTGTGGGGGAGTGGAGAGCCACGGGTGATCACAGACTCACTCTCCCCGTGTGCGCACGAGTACCTGGGCACTTGATAAACCATCATCCATTTCCAAAGGATAAGAATGAGGTAAAACACATAAACATTACAGCAGTATTGAATATACTTTAATCTTTTCTTGATGATTTAGAAGGCCTGGAGCACTTCAGGGTCAGGATTATAAGCATCCATCATCACCACACTACAGGTGCACAGGGGGGCTAGTAAACAGAGAGAGCCAGTTAAAAGAATGCCAAGAAAAAAGAATTTATTACAATCCTAGTCAAGCTGCTTGTGACAGATGGAGGTCCAGGTCAGCATGTTCTGAGGAGAGGATGCAGAATTGGAAACTTCAGCTGGGGCTGTCTTTATCTCACACAGTGCCTTCAGTGTCTATACAGACAGTTCTAGGCTTGAGGGGTGCCGAGTGACACAAGACGCTGCCGCTGGCCTCAAGGAACGTGTGCTGGGGACGTGAGCCTGCTGGCATGGCCTCCACCCTCTGCAAGTGCGTCATCCCCATGAGCACAGTCCTGATAAAGGCTCAAATCCTACAGCGTCCTGGGGCCTAAAATCACTTGGCGACCGCCATGTCTACACGGTAAAGGCCAGCCTCTGCCACGGTCTAGCTCTGACCTGAATCTTCAATTCCATCTCCTAACACACACACACACACACACACACACACACACACACACACACACACACACGGGAAAGGCCAGGCTCTGCCACGGTCTAGCACTGGCCTCCATCTTCAATTTCATCTCCTAACACACACACACACACACACACACACACAGGAAAGGCCAGGCTCTGCCACGGTCTAGCACTGGCCTCCATCTTCAATTTCATCTCCTAACACACACACACACACACACACACACACACAGGAAAGGCCAGGCTCTGCTATGGTCTAGCGCTGGCCTCCATCTTCAATTCCATCTCCTATCTCTCTCACACACACACAACCCGCCCCCTGGCTCCCCGGTCCAGTTCTCCTATACAAACAATGCTGACTGCTGACCGCCCTATTCTTATTCACAATCTACGGAGATGTCACCAAGTCTGGGCAACTTTCCTTACTCTTCTTCCCATGTGCCTTGCTGACCTTCCACAAGCGTCCGTTTGTGCTTGCATCACGGTGGGTCAGATGTGTGTGCATGTATTGCCCCTGAACTAGGTTCCATGAGAATGGGCACTGCCTGTTCCCTCTGGACCCGGAGCCCCACAGAGAACGAAAGGCAGTGGTGGTCAGGAACGTGCGCTGAGCTCCAGTGAAGAGGGAGGGGATGGGTATCCAGGGCGGGTCTCAGAGAGGCCGCGATGCCTCTGTCTCCTCTACGCTGTTACCTCCACCCAGTGGCCTTCAGACGTATTTCTGGAAGTGCCCTGAAACGACGACCAATCACATGTGACAAGATCAAAGAGGAATGAAAAAACTCCAAAGACGAACGTGTCCTGAAGATGCAAGTTCCAGAATTTTCTTTGCAATTCACATAAAGTAAACTACAGAAGGGCTCATGGGTAACCACAGCAGCTTCCCTATTGAAGGAAACCAATGCTCCTTGGCACTCACAAAGCACAGCTCTCTCCACGGAGCCTGAGCACAGCCCACTCTGGCTTCGGGAACCATCGATGGCCAAGTGCTGGCTGCACGCTCTTTATGTCAGGAGGTGGGCTGGGCACACCACACGCACGTGCCAGGCAATCCCCTCGGCAGTCCTAGGGCAGGTACCACCGTGATCGTCATCTTACAGATAAGGAAGGAACGCACAGAGGTTAGGTAACTCGCCGCAGGTGACTAAGTAGCAGGACATCAGATCCCAGAGCCCAGACTCTCAACTACACTCTTACCGTAAATCTTCAAAGAAGGAGGCGCATGAGTGTTGGCACTCAAGCCTGCTAACACTGAGCCATAATACTCTAGCAGCAGCTCAAACCAAACCCTTCCAGAGAGGCAGATACTGTTTCTAGCAATTTTCTTCCTGCCAGTTTTTCTACGTGCACAGGCTTGTTTTCAGATGTCTAACTCTAAAAAGGTGAGCACTGTATTCTCGGAATTTTGTAAAACACTCCGTACACATGTGTTTTACACAGTGGCTCTGGCATGTGGCGGCCGGAGAGGGAGTGGACCTAGAGTTTTTCTCAAGCAGCATACGTTATCACTGGACTTTCAAAACCTTTAGACACAAGTACCCATGAAACGATTTATCACGTAAGTAAAAAGCTGATTCTTTAATTGGCAGTTAAGAAACCTATGAGCGGTGGACGGAGGAGATGAGACAGTCAATATATGTCATGTCCAGAAGAGAGAGGCCGAGCATGTCACAGCCAGGAAAAGGATACAGGCTGAGGAGACAGTGAATGGCTTTTAAAGGGATTATCACTTGTTCCACTTGTTTGCAAAATAAGCAGAGCTGCAACCATAACTTGGTGCAATCTAACACACATCCAGCGCAGAAGGTGCAGAGGCATCATGAGACTTCCAAGGACAGGCTGCGACCCCAATGTGAGAAGCAGGCTTCCAGTCTTAAGACTTACTTTGCCTAACCAGACATTTCCTGACCTGTAAGTGTTAGAGGAAGCACACTGACTGAAACTGCCCACCCTGGCCAGGCACCGTAGTAACCACTGGCATGAGTTGTTTTATGACAGGAGATCCTGATAAGGAACGCGGAACTAATAAGCCACCACCAACAGGAAGAGTCTAGGAAAGGTGGAAAGGAGACACCGCGTGTCTGTCCACTTCCCAGAATCCCCCTCGCCAGCATCCATCTTGGCTGAGTGATGCGTGGGCCACCAGGAAAGACTCTGAATTAGAATGATCGGCCAAAGACCACCAGGAAACTAATCCCATCACCATAAAACCTGAGACTGTGAGCCACACAACAAAGCAGTTTTCCTGGGTTCCCTTACCCTACTGCTCTCCACCCCGGTGCCCTTTCCCATTAAAATCTCTTGCTTTGTCAGCACATGTGTCTCCTGGGACAATTCATTTTCAAGTGTTAGACAAGAGCCCAGTTTTGAGCCCTGGAAGGGGTCCACCTTCCTGCAACAAATGGTGACTCTGGTGGGACTCTGCTTCGCTGAGGCTGACATCCTGACCACTCAGGGTACTCAGGGGCCAGCTTGCCTGCGAATGGACCAGACCCAGAGGCCGCAACTGGGACCGTTTCGTCCCTGGTCTCCTCCTGATGTGGACAACTGGCTAGAGTGCCCCAACTGGTTAGGAACAGGAGACTTTATTGACCTCTCTCCCCTTCCCTCTCTCTTTCCTCTCCTTAACCCTTCCTATCCTTCCCCGTTTTTCTAGTCCCCCGGTCCTGGATGCAGGAATCTGGTCGAAGGGCCTCTCTGGTCGAAGGGCCTCAGCCTGAGCTGAGGATTGGAGGCTGATTACCTCCTCTTGGTAGAGAACTCGAATTCTGGTTCTGGTCTGGTCTGATTTCTGGTAGGGCTGAGTTCCAGTCTTCCCTTCTCTAGAGGCCCAGGGTAAAGTCCCATAACGCCTGGGTGTCTGTAGGTGGCAGGAGACGTCTGTAAGGCCGCCCCCTTTGCCCCCTTCTCCCGCCTCCTCCCCCTTCTTTCAACCTGGCTTCCTTTCCTCCTGAAATCTTTGATGTTAGTACTTGGATCTGAAGTTCTGTGTCTCTATAGGAGGTTTTCTGAGAGACTGTATTCTTGTATTTAAGGAGTGTCTGATGAGGACTGCCAGGTTTATATGTGTGTGTTTTAACTCTGTGTTCTGTGTTGCGATTTTTGACGGCCAATTTGCTTTTTGGCCACCATTTGGTTTAGACCTGCTGCCATTTTGTTAGAACTTGATTTTCTTTCCCTGTGCCTTGAGACCAGGGCTCTCAGGAACACTTATCTAGACCATCTCTAACTCCTGAGACTGATGGAAAAGACTTTAAAATTTTTATTGTTTTATTTATTTCAACTGTTTTTTATAAACTAGTAAATTTTATATTGTAATATCTAATTCATGACTAAACTTAGAAAATGAAGCTAGATCTTGCACTGTGTCTGTCTAAATATGTCTTGGTATGTCTTTGTCTCTGGGTAATATTTTTGAGGTTAATTTGTAAATGAGCTCTATTTATTTGGCTTAAAAAAAGGTAAGCACTTACAAATCAAATAATTCTAAATTAAACAATAAAAAAAATTTAATTAATTAATTAAACAATAAATTCCAGGTTCATGTGAACTGGGAAATATTCAGTATTAAATACCTGATATAATGTTCGTTTGTTGACCTAATACAGACATGTCTCAGAGTAATTAACATTAAGTAGAATATTTTCATTGTACCTAGGTTTAATATAAGCTAAATATTATATCTGTTACAAGATTGTCAATAAGGAAATTACCTCAAGTGAAGAAACTTCTAAAAAATGTAAATGAGATATGAGCTTTTACATAAACTCTATTAAGAATAATTATTCTTTAGAAATATCTGTCTAAAATAGTCTCTCCAGATTGGTGTAACTTAAATTTCTAAGGGTTGTGCCAAGTGTGCTAAGTGTTGGAAGTCTACTGAATAGTTAGGTCATTTCCAAATAAAATAAGATTTTGAAATATTTACTACTAAACACTAATTTCCTTTTACAGAGAAACTAAAGAGATTTGGGACTATAAATGAACAATGTTTGGTGCCATCCTAAAATGTTCTAAGAAAGCAAGGGTTTTGGAAATTATCACTGGTATTTATATTCACCAATCTATAAAATGCTAATATAAAAGTTAGTTCTTGGTTGCTAAAGAAAAGTAGGAAGTGTTTTCAGTAAAAAAAAAAAAAAAAAGAAAGAAAAGGTATGAAAAAATACTAAAAAGAGTTATGCATGATCAGGATTTTCTAAAATTGGATTACAATTAGTTAGATAAATGGATTTTGTTAGAAATGACCCAGTCGTAAGAAAACTGGTTAGAGCCAACTAGGTCCAAGATGGCGGCGCTGACTTTCACTAGACTTTGAGCCTTGGTATTCAGGCCTATTGTGACGTATCAACAAGCTAAATGATACACCCACCAACACTGACTAAATCTGACCAAATGTTCTAAACCCTTCTAATTGATCTTTTCGAGAAAACTTCCTAAATAGAATCCTTTGAAGTTCTTTTGACCTCTAGCTAACTTTGGGGTGCTTCAGAGGGCCCCTGAAACATCCCAAAGAGAGATATTAAACTGTGTTTATTTGGTTGGTTAAATTATATGAAAAAGATTATCAAATGAGTAATAAATTTTCTCATGTTATAATGTATGGTAAAATTACTAATACAGATATCCTAGAAGTTATATGGAGTTCTTAACATTCTGATATGTCCTGGTATTCTAATGGAAAACCTGATGACTTCACAAAAGTTAACAGAAGGACTGAATGAACCAGCGAATATGCTTATAACTTTTATGGTTTCTATCTGAAATATTACGGGTTTTCAGGGAGTAGGGAAAACCTTCCTCTCAAACTAATTATGACAATACTTTAGTAAAATTAAACATTATAAACAAAACAATTATATTTTCTATCTGACTCCTCCAAAAATTGGAAATTCTTAGGTTTCCAGTAAGTTTATCAAATGAGTTAGGTTATCTCACAAGTACAAAAATCTCAAGAAATTTTTGAAACCTTAAAAAAGGAAGAACTCACCTAGATTTGTTAGGCAAAATCTGTGATAAGCCTTTGATGTGAGTTTCCCAGCTCTGTTTTATTTTAAAAGTGCAGTCTGAGACTCTAAATGTTTCAGCAAAATGAAAAGTCTATAATCAGTTATGGTTATATAAATCATCAGACCAAAATTAGTGAGAACAGACCTATTTGCAAACAAACTAGCCTTAATTTGGTTACATTTTATAAAAATGAGGGTAACTTTAGGGAGGAAAAGATATTTCAAAACATGTTAAATCCCAGTTTGTTAATGGAGGTCTGCATCTAGTAAGACTCATCTCTTAGTTCTTTGCTGTTATGTGACATTAATGCAAAATTTAACTGAATTCTTAAAGAACACCCTAAGTTTGTTTCTGAAGCTTCTCTCAGTAATCTATCTTTGGATGAAGATCAGATGCCTCATGACCTGCGACCAGGACTGGAAAAAGACGTAATTTAAGGGACTGTCTCCAACCTGGATGGAAGGACTTTTTTAATCAGGTACTCTTAACTAGCTCATGCACAATGAAACTGAAGGGAAATTAACTCTTAGATTAACTCCCACTTACAAAGGCCCCTACACTGGATTGGTCTATAGAAAAGACAGCTGACCTGATCTCACCTTAAAATGATGCTCAAGCAGGAAAAACTACACTAAACCAGGATGAGAAGACGACGACATCAGAGATAGATAGCTTGCCCAAGATGCTGGACCTAATTCGTATGATCATTTATGTTTTCTTGACTTCTTAGACCTTTGCATATAAATCAAATGCTTTTCTATCATAGGCCTGATTCTATGCTAGTTTTAGAAATCAATTCAATTGTTGGGTTTGTGGCCTATTACCTGTGTCTAGTTCTGGGTTACCTTGGTAAATTTCTCTACTAAAAGACTCTAACTGGTTGGCCCTGAGAAAATTTACTTAAAAAAAAAAATTATAGTCATATTCAGGTCACTGTGATATTACTGGATGGGATCCCCACACCGGGCCAATTAATAATGCCTGCTCTGACTCTGGCCATAAATTTGAGCTTTTTTCTATCAATAACCTCAGATATGCAGATGACACCACCCTTACGGCAGAAAGTGAAGAGGAACTAAAAAGCCTCTTGATGAAAGTGAAAGTGGAGAGTGAAAAAGTTGGCTTAAAGCTCAACATTCAGAAAACGAAGATCATGGCATCCGGTCCCATCACTTCATGGGAAACAGATGGGGAAACAGTGGAAACAGTGTCAGACTTTATTTTTGGGGGGGCTCCAAAATCACTGCAGATGGTGACTACAGCCATGAAATTAAAAGACGCTTGCTCCTTGGAAGAAAAGTTATGACTAACCTAGATAGCATATTGAAAAGCAGAGACATTACTTTGCCAACAAAGGTCCGTCTAGGCTATGGTTTTTCCTGTGGTCATGTACGGATGTGAGAGTTGGACTGTGAAGAAAGTTGAGCACCGAAGAATTGATGCTTTTGAACTGTGGTGTTGGAGAAGACTCCTGAGAGTCCCTTGTACTGCAAGGAAATCCAACCAGTCCATTCTAAAGGAGATCAGCCCTGGGTGTTCTTTGGAAGGAATGATACTGGGGCTGAAACTCCAGTACTTTGGCCACCTGATGCAAAGAGTTGACTCATTGGAAAAGACTCTGGGAGGGACTGGGGGCAGGAGGAAAAGGGGACGACGGAGGATGAGATAGCTGGGTGGCATCACCAACTCAATGGACATGAGTTTGAGTGAACTCTGGGAGTTGGTGATGGACAGACAGGGAGGCCTGGCATGCTGCAATTCATGGGGTCGCAGAGAGTCGGACATGACTGAGTGACTGAACTGAACTATTACTCAAGCTCAATCAGAGCAACAAGAAAAGTTTCAGCAAAGGAGGAAAAAATCTCCAACAATTATGGGATGGATTTATATAGATAACACCAGCTATGGTAATTTAGGCTTAAAGTCTCCTCTGTGTTGGAAACAATTAAATCATACTATGGACAATCAATCTAGTAACACTAGAAAACGGGGCTATGTGCCTTATAGATGGTGTCAATATATAATTTCCCTGGAAGATAAAGACTCTACAGAGCAGACTAAGTCAGATGACCTGAGATTTACTGGGCTACATCTAATGGAAGCTCTTAACTTAAGTCTTACTTGTGACTTTACTAATAGTGCTGGCTATGTTATTTGTATTTCACCTATTTTACAAAATTGCTATCTCTTACACTGTCAAATGTGTGTCTGAGGGCTCTAATAGAATAATATATAGTCCCATATGAGATGGATGATGGTAACAGTGTAACTCCAGATACGGGAAGAAGCAACAAGAGGGAATATTTTCCTGGACCAAGAGGCTAGTAAGAGGTGGTCCAGAGAATTTTGGATACTGTTTTATGGCCTAGTCCAGTAACAGCAGATTGAGTGGCCTGTCAACAAAATCTCTGCCAAACCTGAGAATGGACATTCTCAGCACCATGGGATAAAATAGTCATGAAATGTCCCCCTCAAAATCATGGTCAAGTTTATGAGCAAAGAGGGGCTCTGCCAACTGAAGACTGACACTTGCCATCTACATCTACAAAAATTAAATCATGGCCGTTGCAACTGCTGACCTTCAATTCCTCTGAAAGGGGTTCAGGGTGAAAATCACGAATGAGGCACTCTGTGCTCTGGGAAAAACTGGCAGAACAGGCCTTCAGATAGTTAGATCTTTTCCAGAGAAGATTTTATGAGTCCCAATTCTTGCATCTTCTCACACCTAGAGAAACACTGACATCATTAATGGTGAAATCTGCTTTGACTGTTAAGGAAAAGTTTACAATTAAAAGTCAAAAGAGAGTAGCTATGGCACCCCACTCCAATACTCTTGCCTGGAGAATCCCATGGACAGAAGCCTGGTGGGCTGCAGTCCATGGGGTCGCTAGGAGTCGGACACGACTGAGCGACTTCACTTTCACTTTTCACTTTCATGCATTGGAGAAGGAAGTGGCAACCCACTCCAGTGTTCTTGCCTGGAGAATCCCAGGGACGGGGGAGCCTGGTGGGCTGCCGTCTATGGGGTCACATAGAGTCGGACACGACTGAAGTGACTTAGCAGCAGAGTAGCTATGGTTCAGATATCCTGGGAAATAACTAGGTGATCTATGGGTGTACTTTCAGATTAGACCTTGCATTGCTAAATACTTGAGTTTTCTGAGTCGTGTCAGGCTTGGATGCCACCATTCTCAAAACAATGTCTGCTGGAAGCTAGTAACTGCAACCTTACTTTTTATAAAACTAGGCAACTGGATACCTGGCTACAAGTCTCCCTGAAGTGCCAGGTCCAGTCTGGGTTTCAGGCCTAATCTTCTAAAAAGAAATGAGATTTATTTTGTCTACAAAATTCCAGTTATCCCTCCTCCAGCTACTTCTAATTGGGTCTGTTACACCAAAATGGCAGACCAAGGGATTGAAATTTTAATCATACAAGGCTCAGATCCAGGACTTGGAACTCGGGAATATTTCCAGTTCAGTGTCTATTCTCCAAGCTGAGGCAGTCCTATGCTCCATTTTGACAGGAACTTACCACAGTCATAGTTGCCTAGTTCCCTAAATTAAAACTGAGCAGGACTCTGTGGGGCTCTGGAGTAGAGATCTGTTCTGTGTTCTCCATTTCTTATCTGTAGAATATAGACTTCATTCAGCCTCCTTGACCTTCCCTGAGTTCCAAAGGATGGATTCAAACAATTGCTAAAGTCACAAACCCTGCAACCCTCACCCCAAATGTTGCCTTCTGTTTCGGGGACCAGAGATGACCATCCTGTTAGGTCTCCTGTTTGGCCCTTGTCTATTTCATCTCTGAGAGGAGCCAACAGTTTCCAACTAAATTGCTGTTACTACAAAGGTGGAAGCTGGTTTCAGATGTGCAACACCCCAACTTAGATCAGGTAGAGAGAGACTTCTGTTCTGCTAGGCAGGCCTACGCCCATGCACAGCAGGAAGAAGTTACAGAAGAAAGAGACCTCCGCCCCAATTCCCAAGAAGTATCTTGAGTATGAAGTCTCTCAGCGGGGAGTTGTTAGAGGAAGCACACTGACTGAAACCGCCCACCCTGGCCAGGCACCATAGTAACCATTTGCATGAGTTGTTTTATGACAGGAGATCCTGATAAGGAATACAGAACTAATAAGCCACCACCAACCGGAAGAGTTCAGGAAAGGTGGAAAGGAGACACTGCGTGTCTGTCCACTTCCCAGAATCCCTCTCGCTAGCATCCATCTTGGCTGAGCGATGCGTGCGCCACCAGGAAAGACTCCGAATTAGAATGATTGACCAAAGACCACCAGGAAACTAATCCCATCATCATTAAACCCGAGACTGCGAGCCACGTGGCAGAGCAGTTCTCCTGGGTTCCCTTACCCTACTGCTCTCCACCCGGACACCCTTTCCCAATAAAATCTCTTGCTTTGTCAGCACATGTGTCTCCTCGGACAATTCATTTCCAAGTGTTAGACAAGAGCCCAGTTTCGGGCCCTGGAAGGGGTCGCCTTCCTGCAACATGAGTATAACAATCATTCTTTTAACCACAACTCCCAATACACCTAAAATAAACGATCAAGGAATTCACATCCTACTTTTTAGTATGTCTTGATTATTTCCCTCCTCCTAAATCCTCCAATTTAATTCAGGCTTCCATTCAAACATGCTCCCCTCCAAGCAAGACTTCTGCACTAATCGCCTGGCCACGTTTCTCCACCTCCACAATTAGCTCTGGACTCTTGCCTCTGTACCAACTGATTCTTCTAAAGAATAAATCCGTTCACATAACTCCCCTGTTAAAACCCTTCTCCGGCCTCCCCATCACTAAAAGGACAAACACCAAGTGCTTGATGGAGTCTTCAAGGCTCTTTGAGGTTCGGCCCGATCACCTTTCTGGCTTAGCCCTAACCCAAGAGACGCTCATACAGCAAGACACATAACATGCTTTTGCACAAGCTGCTGCTTCTGCTGGGAACACCCTTCCTCCTCATCCATTTGAGCAAGATCCTGGCACCTGGCAAGACTCCCCTGTAGGCATCCCTCCTTTTCAGGTCCCCGCCCTCTGGAAAAGCACTGGCTCCCCAGCCAGACTGAGCTCCCTGAGGGCAGTCAAGTCACTTTATCTTCTTTGCCCTATTATTTAAACGCCATGCCAGCCGATTAAACATTAACTGAGGTAGTGAATAATTTAGCATCCCTTTTATCAACATCCCAAACTCCATAAGCTAGGAAATAAAAGCAAAACTGTTTTATAAAATATGTGTTAGGAAAAAAGAAACCACTCAGTATGTAGAACAGACGCGATTTAATGCAGAGACTTTATTACACAGATGACAGACGGGCTAGGATGTCAAAGAGGCAACTGAGAAGATTCTCAGCGGCAAGAAGCCGCTCATGCCCCAGGGAGGGAGGGGAGGGGTTGGCGGGGGGCAGCGTTGCTGGCAGCAGGGGGAGGGCACCAAGGATGCTGGAAACCCGGTGGACCCGTCTCCATGGCAGGAACCACGGGTGTGACCCCTGCATTACCAGAGATGCTGCCGGAGGGAAAAGGGAAGGAGAGGCTCTCTGTTGCTGCTTTCCTCCCAGCGCCAGTCTCTCATCCAAGCCTCCCGCCTAAGCAGTCAAAAGCCAGCTAGCAGGGGAGGCATGAGGGGACACCAGGAAGACCAGCCTGTGGGGGCAGCGTGCCCCCCACCCCAGGACACCCTAAAGAGCAGGGGAATGGTGAGCGCAGGCTCTCGAGAACGTGGGACGGACCACACAGCGAGCCACATCCATGTCTGATTCACTTCTGTGTCTTTTTCTTTTGATAAATATCTAACTGATCAAATGATATCACTCTCAAGTCTGCCCAGTCAACAACAAAAAAGAAGGTCTTGTTGACTCCTTTTTCACATACTGGGAGCCAAGAATTATGAAATGTCACTAATGCGTAAGGAGCATCTGTGATAACTCAACGTGGGCTGGACAGAACTCTAAGGTGACATTAACCATTAGGAAAGGATTTGCTATGAAGATAATGGAACAAAAAAGACTGCATACCTTACTCAAGTCGATAAAAATACTGCCTAGGATTTTAGCACATTTATGTGAAATTCCACTGATTACAAAGAAATCTACTCACTGAAGTCAGTCTTGGGGACCTACGCCAGGAAATATTTGTGATGCACTTCAAAGGGGTAAAACTCCAGTCTTCAAAAGAGCCTGCAGTTCACGCCATCTCTCTCCTTCCTCCTTAACCCTCAACTGGTGAGCCCACGGCGCTGTGATACGCAAAGTCAGTCCAATGGTTACCAGGACCTCCTAAAAAACTGTGGCAACATGCAAAACCGCGTAACTCACTGAAAATTCGGTTGGCCGCTCCTCTGGCACATTCAAAGACTCTGAGGTGACGCCTTACGAAAAGCCCAAGCGGCAATTATTCTATGAAATTAATGTTACATGTGACAAACCTGATGGATGATTAAGATATAGCACCGTAAATGCTTTAATTTATAGAGAGAAAGTAATTAAGATTTACTAAGTAAAAATAAGGCACTAAAACGGGTCTTTATTTTACTGCTAACCATAAATTTGTCTCAAAGCACGAACTCTCTCTGATTCATATTCAAAGCAAAAGTTCCCACACAGATAAATTTTCATTACGGTAGAGAAAGCTGCTCCCCACTGCCTCACCCCCACATTCTTTCTCACCACTGAGCTCTTCTGTCATCACCCAAAACAAACACTTCAAGGTCTGATGACTAAGCGTGCTGAAACTGCTAAGAAATTTTTTTTTAAAAAGTGGACTTTTACCATCAAAAGATACCAGCTTTGGGAATTCCTTTGTAGTCTAGTGGTTAGGACTCATCGCTCTCAGTGCCAAGGGCCTGGGTTCAACATCTGGTTGGGAAACTAAAACCCCCGAAGCCACACAGGATGGCCAAAAATAAAAGAGTTACCAGCTTTATGCAGATACTAAATATTTATCTAAATACACCCACATAAACATATATGTTCTTTACACCTAAGGGGTGTTGCCTCGGGAAAAGGAGAAAGAATGCTACAATTTCTCTTTTATTTAAATCCCTCCCTCACAAAAGAAGAAGAAAAACAATCAAACACCCATCCCAGGAAACAATTCTTGTTCAAAGAGGAGGGGTGTGGTCTGACAGGTCAGCCCCTGAGCTCCAAGGCGCCTCTCTATTCTCTTGCCCTCCGAAGCAGTTCCGCAACCCAGGACTGGTCAGGATCGAGGGCGAGGACAGACCTCCTGGGTGTCCACTCTCCTCACCTGAGATCCCATTCTCTGCCAGCTTCCGCCCCCTGACACGGTCAGGTGGCCTCAGGCTGGTGCCCACACCTACCACTAGTGAGGGGGCTGGGGAGGGCAGCCTCGACCAGGCCGGCCTCTGACACCGGAGGACTCTCTCCCTGCTGTGCCTCGGACCACTGGGTACTAGGACCCAACACTCACCTCTGTGCTGGTAGGAAAGAGGAAAACTCCAGGGCTACCTCCAGCCTAGGGGAAAAAGACCTCTCACGGGACACAGCATCGGGTCCTTGGAGCTCACTCTAGGGTGAAGACTTGAAGACTTGGTTAGAGAGGAGGTTTGAGAACGCTTGGCAGCCAGTGAAAAACAAGCTGGGTGTGCAGGTTAACCAGCCTCCATTCCTTGCTCCCACAACACTCTCAACAGTTACTAGTTGGCAATTAACCTCATCTTGAGAAGGCATTTACTGATTGACAAGTTGGGCAAAACTGAGTCAGAAAGACCTTCGCCGAAATCTTCCCTACTCAGCCGAAATCTACTCAGCAGCTGTGTCACCTTGCACCGATCATCTAACCTCTCTCAGCCTCAGCTTCCTCATCTGTGAGGGGAAAAAACAGTATTTTGCAGGACTGCTTGGTGAATTAAATGAAATTACTCGACATATGGGAGACATTTTAGTAAATCCTAGTTTCAGAATGGAAGCGTTATTAAATGCAAAATGCCCCAATCAACTAAATCTTTCATATTCAAGCTTTTGTAAGAGACAATGGGATCTAATAAGGAAAGGTCTAAACAGTTCCACAGGCCCATTAGTCTAGATTTATAATCCAAAGTAAAGTACAACAGATGCTGAAATTATGTATTATGTCAACATAATATTTCCCCCTTAAATGATAACCAACACCTTTTGTGATAATTAGTGTGTTATCTGCAGAGGAATAGAGACCATATTTCTTAACGTCTCAGGAAGCTTATATGACTTCATTTTCTCTGTTTTATTGTGAGGCAAAATTTCCTTGGATAAATCGTATGCTTGCCTGTGGCTGGAAAAAGCTCCCATTCTTAAGTGAAAGAAACTACCTTCTGACAAGCTGAAGAGCTACACACCAGATAACTGAGTCCATTTTTACTGCCATCTCATTGCTGCCCACTGCTATCTGTGACTTCCTGTCTTCTAAGGTAGCAGCTACTTTTGAAATTTAAAGACAGTCTGTGGAGAAGAGATGTCTGCAGGCATGAAGCAGACATGGCAGTCACGTTTGAAAACAATCACTGTCCTTCAGCAACATGGATGGATCTGGAGATTTATCATGTAAGTCAGAAAGAGGACACACACCACATGGTATCACTGACATGTGGACTCTAAAATATGACAGTGAACTTAGCTACAAAACAGAAACATGAAGAGCAGACCTGTGGCTGCCGAAGGGCAGAGGACTGGGAGTCTGGGATCAGCAGATGCAAACTACTACATATAAATGTATAAACGGCACGGGGAACTACACTCAATATCGGGTGATAAACCACAGTGGAAAAGACTATGAAAACAGAAAGATACATATATGTAACTATGTGTGTGTGTGTGTGTGTGTGTGTGTGTGTGGGATCCGGCGAGGATCTTGACGGGAGAAAGATTTCCCCCTAATTTTAACTCTGAATATGTCTTTCTCTTGTTTATAGCTTTTAAGAAAAGTATATTAATATTGCTAAAGCTCCAATACTTTGGCCACCTGATACGAAGAGCCAATTCATTGAAAAAGACTCTGATGCTGGGAAAGATTGAAGGCAGGAGGAGAAGGGGACAACACAGGATGAGATGGCTGCATGGCATCACGGATTCAATGGATATGAGTTTAAGCAAACTCCAGAAGATAGTGAAGGTCAGGAAAGCCTGGTGTGCTGCAGTCCATAGGACTGCAAACAGTCAGATAAGACTCAGTGACTGAACAGCAACAAATACTAATGTTAAAAGGCTAAAGCGTATAAATCCATTCATTTTAGACCACTGTCCCCATACTGAAACTCGGTCTTTTCTAACCTATCCTAAAATTTACTCCCAAGACAAGAGAGATTACATGGAATGCCAAACTTTTTCATATTTCTGAAACCTTAAGAGTAATCAGTGATAGTGATAAAAAACATTTATTTCATGAGTGAACAGCTCCTATGACCCCAAAAGAGATCTACTTATTTCTTTATGTAAAAGATTAGTTCTTACTTGAAAGCTCTATTGCTGAGAAACGAAGCAACTGACCTGAACCAACGAAACTCTAGGAAATGCTAGCTAGGCATTCATTATTGGTATGGACAGGGAATTTGGTGGAATAAGGCCTGTGAATATCAAAAGCAATTCCTAGAGACACGTGTCATTCTATTTAAAGTGCATGCATGCTAAGTCACTTCAGCCGTGTCCAACTCTGCAAACTTACGGACGTTAGCCTGCCAGGTCCCTCTGACTATGGAATTCTCCAGGCAGTAATACCGGAGTCGGTTGCCATGCCCTCCTCCAGGGGATCTTCCTGACCTAGGGACTGAACCCATGTCTCACATCCCCTGCATTGGCAGGTGGGTTCTTTACCACTAGCACCTCCTCTAGCTCTATTCATCAGTCCCAGGAATGCCCCAAGGAGTAAACCTTTGGGAGAATCTATCAGGACAAAGATTTTCAGGAAAAAAAATCCTGAACTTTATGCATCCTAGAAGTATACAGCATCTTGTTACAGGCTTCCTGGCAAACTATGAAATCATGGAGGCTAATAGGAGAAAAAAAAAGAAAAGCTAAACGTTCATAGGCAAACCCCCTATTCCATTAGCTGTGTTTGCTGTCAGAGCAGATAACAGAAGAACTAGCCAGGATCTAAAAATATGTCAATGTCGTGAAAAGGGAAAAAAGGGAAAGAGAGAGTGCAGAGAGAGAGAAAAGGAAAGGAAAAAGAAACAAAAAAATGAGACTAGAGTCACGCCAACTAAATGCAGTGTGTGGTCTCTGACTGGATCATGAGCCGGGGAGAAGGAAATAAAGGATGATACTACTCGACTGTGAACTCTGTCCTGGATAACCGGCTTGTAACCAGGCTGGCTTTCCTGAGTGTGATCATTACACAGCATCAGTAAGAGAATGTTTTTGCTCCTGCCAGAAAAGATGCTGAAATATTTGCGAACGAAGGGTCATGGTGTCCGCAACTCACCCTCCAATGCCTAATTCAAAAGGAAAAAAACCACCTAGATGTCGGCGGGATGTTCAGTGTACTCTTCTGTATGTCTGAATTATTTCAAAATAAAAGGTCTAGGGGACGAAGAAAAGAGTAGACAATTCTCCTACCTAAGAGGCTGGGGAGATGCTAGAAGCCTTGAGTGGGAAGAGAGCCTAGAGGAGGCAGGAGCTGCTTACACTGATGCGAACTGATGAACCACACACATACGTCAGAAGCCCCGTTCAAAGCTGCTGAAAATTAGTCGTAGAAAAGAAAATATTCTATATACTATAATCTGTCTAAACTTCCCTATCCCATAGTTCAGTGATATGATGCCAAGCGACACGAAGCTCCTTGTGCAGATGATGAAGCATGGTGTTAACACTCATAGGACTGTTAAGGATTTCATTTTACAGGTGAAAAATGTGTTAAAGGGAATTCTGTTCCATCTGTATATAAGTATATAAATCCTGCATATAGACAACTTTTATATAAACAAGAATACGAAGGAAAGATGTGTGTGCTCTTTGACCTGGTAGGAAGATAATTTTCCCCAGTTGTATCTTTTCTAGTTGAAAACACTTTTAGCTTCCCCCAAACTTGAACAGGTATCCAATTTGCTGTTAATGTTTCTCTTCTGTTGTCTCACTATGTAAACACACATGTAACTTCTCAATTTTTGCTTCTCTGAAAAAAATCTATAATGGAAAACTCTGTATTGTCATTCACGTGCGCTGTGCCATTTTAAGTGCCGAACCCTACCGGCCACTGTAAAACGGAAGGAAGCACTGTCTGTATTGATATTCTAATGCTGTAATGTTAAGAGCATGAGCACCACAATAACATCAGGTAACATTTACATGCCACTCGTAAGCTACGAGGTGCTTTCATATACAGTAGCTTCTCTGCATAGAAGTAAAAATGTAAGAGAACAAGAAATACGTAAATAAGAGGGCTAGCTAGCTGTGATAAGTAAAAACAAGTTATGAGTGATGACAGGCATCTTAAATGTTTACAACCAGCTATAAAGGCAAAATTCCCTCTTGTGTTTCTTGGGAAATGAACAATTAGCAAATTCTGCAGAGGGAAATACAGTCTGGTGCTTTATGCTAAGAATGGGAGCCAGGCAATTCTCTCTTCTATTTTTAACTGGGCTTCTGACCTCCTGGTATCCTTGGGTAAGTCCAAAAGGCCCTCAATTTCTTCTCTTATCAATTGGGGTTGGAGCCTCTGGCCTCGCTCACTGGGGTGTCCTATGAGTTGGCAAACAACACTGAAAATTTGAGACGCAATTGACGATCACATATTACTGTCTGTTTGTATTACCTAAGAAAGCTGCAGAGCATGACAAAGACTCTTGATTGATTATGCTTCCTGCTTCTCTACTTGTGAAAAGAGATCCACGCATCAATATTTGGAAGAGAGTACTTTTAAGCCTCCTGGGAACACTAACATTTTCCTGATTCCTACTTTTTCTCCCTGCCCCAGCGTCAGGCCTTATTTTAAGGACTCAGCGAGAGGCAGAAGCCTGGGAAACAGGGAGGCTCACTAGCAAGAACCCTCTGCCACGAGTAAGAGACCCTCTTCGGAGGAGCCCCGCCTGACTACACTGACAACGCCAGCATCGCCAAGCCTACACTTGGCATACTGGGATGCCAATGGCAAATGACTTCCTAACGTGGCCAAGGTCTTTCAAAGAGCAAAGGAAAAAAATTCCCCAAGACGCTGCAGTGCAGAGAGTCACCTACTCCTCCTCCCAAACTAAATATGAAGCTGAAGATACACTGAAAAATGAATACAATTTATTCAAACAACAGACGAATATTCCTGTAGTGTGGAGAAGGAATTCCAAAGGAAACCACCCCACAAAAAAAGAGTACCTCATGTCTCCTCCCAGAAACTGGCTCAGGCTTTTGAGGGCAGAACTGAGCATCCTCCAGTCTCCTGCCCCCATGCTTCCTCGTGGATTCTGCTCTCTAGTCCATATACTTTTGTTCTCAAAAGAGGAGTGACTTTTGTAATGAGCAACTTTGGGAAAAGGAATTGAGCATATGTGGCCAGCTCCTTATGGCCCAGCATTTTTATTACAGGCTCTGGTATACATCACCAGGACACAGCCTGTGTGAGCTCTTTCTGATCAGCACGCCCACCAAGATGGTATATTCTGGTCTGCTCTGGCCATGTGATAAGCTTTCTACAAGTGAAAGGTCTATGCTTTAGGGGGATGCAAAAAGTACTAGAAGCCATTTGGATGTATCGTTATATTCTTCAATCAAGCTATTATTGGTAATGAAACCAGCAGGTTCATCTCCATTTGTCTGAACACTATGCTGATTTCTCAACTGGTTCTGACTCAAGAGGCTTCCCTCGCGACGGTAAAGTGTCTGCCTGCAATGTGGGTGACCCGGGTTCGATCCCTGGGTTGGGAAGATCCCCTGGAGAAGGAAATGGCAACCCACTCCAGCATTCTTGTCTGGAGAATCCCATGGACAGAGGAGCCTGGTAGGTTACAGTCCATGGGGTTGCAAAGAGTTGGACACGACTGAGAGACTTCACTTTCTTCCACTTTTCTGACTCAAGATGGGAAGACAGTATTATTTTTATTGACATCCTAAAAGCACACATCTTCCTGGAAACACTTTTCTACTACTCATGAAGCCAATCCAGAAACCACCCCCCGTGACCACCACCAGCATCAGCAATGGCTCCAAGGGGCAGAGGAAGCTGGAGGCAGCCGGCCGCCGTGGCCAGGGGTGCCTCCCTGGGACGGCAGAGCCTTTACAGGGCTGCTGCAGTGTTTCAAAGCTCTGGACCTGTCCGGAAGAAAAATGGATGGTATCCAGGTGCATGATTTCAGGCTGCATTTTTATTATTGGCTTCTAGAATAAATCACCAGAACAAAGCCTATATGAACTGCCTGAATGGCAGAGACAAAAACTGTCACAGAACACAGTTACGTAATTTTTTTAAACTACTGTATGTTTATTTCAAGAAAACACCTCTGAGCTTGCATACCCCTGGGCACCTTCGGTAATGTGTTCGTGGTTTATTTTTCACACATTCTCACCTTGTTTTCTCGTATTACAGACTTGTGGGCGGAGTAGTGCACCAAATTCATTTTGAACAGTTTAGAGTTATAAACAGAGCACTAGCTCCTCTAACAAGGGCTTGCTGCTGTTGTACTCAATGTCTCATCCAAGGGCATATTTTGAAGGGAAAATAAACCTGCATGATGGGATGTGGAAATCGGTAAATAGGTAAAAAGCCCTTTTTAAGCTCAACACTGAAGGTTTCTTGCTCAAGGATGAATCTCTGGGGAGACGAGGATGCTGCCTGGAGGTGGTCCCTTCCCAGAAAGGAACACGAGGCTGTATCAGAAACAGTCACTTGGGGAGAAGGCCACACAAAGTCCCATGGGTTCCCAGAGACTGCGGTGGAGAGGAAAACAACCCCTCAGCTTCCTCATGGGCTGCCTTTGCCAAAACCTGCTGTTTTTAAATTGGGGGATAATTGCTTAAACGTTGAGCTGCTTTCTGCCATACAACACGAGTCAGCTGTAAGGATATATAAATATCCCCTCCCTCTTGAGCCTCCTTTCTACCCAACCCGTCTGGGTCATCACAGAGCACCAGGCTGAGCTCCCTGTGCTATACGGCCGCTTCCCCCTGCTAGCTATTTAACACATGGACGGAGGAGCCTGGTGGGCTGCAGGCCATGGGGTCGCGAAGAGCCGGACACGACTGAGCGACTTAGCAGCAGCGGCAGCAGCAGGGTATATATGTCCAAACTACTCTCTATTCGTCCCACTCTCTCCTTCCCCTGGTATGTCCACAAGTCCATGCTCTACATCTGCATCTCTCTATTCCTGCCCTGCAAAGAGGTGCATCAGTACTATTTTCTAGATTTTATACACACACACACGTACATGTATTAAATTTTTTTTTCTTTCTGACTTATTTCACTTTCTATAACAGGCACCCGTATCAGTTCAACTGACTCAGATGCATTCCTTTTTATGGCTGAGGAATACTCCATTGTGTGTATGTACCACAACTTCTTTATCCATTTACCTGTTGGTGGACATCTAGGTTGCTTCCATGTCCTGGCTACTATAAATAGTGCTGTGGTGGGAATGTAAACTGATACAGCCACTGTGGAGAAGAGCATGGAGAGTCCTTTAAAAACCAGGAATAAAACTACCACGTGACCCAGCAGTCCCCCAACTGGGCATACACCCATCATTCAAAAAGACAGATGTACCCTGCTGTTCCTCTGAATTGTACTATCTGGCTTTTTTGTTGTTCCTTGAGAGGAATGAGATGGCATCATCACTTCCACACACAAAAAAACAATTCATTAAGGATGAACTGCTTTTGGAAAGTGGGAACTTTTAAAGGAAATGGGTAAGAGGGTACATCCTCGCACAACTAGGGGGAATTTGGAAAGAGCTTCCAGCCAAAGATGGAGAAGCTCTACAGAGTCAGCAAAAACAAGACCAGGAGCTGACTGTGGCTCAGACCATGAACTCCTTATTGCCAAATTCAGACTGAAATTGAAGAAAGTAGGGAAAACCACTAGACCATTCAGGTATGACCTAAATCAAATCCCTTATGATTATACAGTGGAAGTGAGAAATAGATTTAAGGGCCTAGATCTGATAGATAGAGTGCCTGATGAACTATGGAATGAGGTTTGTGACATTGTACAGGAGACAGGGATCAAGACCATCCCCATGGAAAAGAAATGCAAAAAAGCAAAATGGCTGTCTGGGGAGGCCTTAAAATAGCTGTGAAAAGGAGAGAAGCGAAAAGCAAAGGAGAAAGGAAAGATATAAACATCTGAATGCAGAGTTCCAAAGAATAGCAAGAAGAGATAAGAAAGCCTTCTTCAGCGATCAATGCAAAGAAATAGAGGAAAACAATAGAATGGGAAAGACTAGGGATCTCTTCAAGAAAATTAGAGATACCAAACGAACATTTCATGCAAAGATGGGCTCAGTAAAGGACAGAAATGGTATGGACCTAACAGAAGCAGAAGATATTAAGAAGAGATGGCAAGATTACACAGAAGAACTGTACAAAAAAGAGCTTCACGACCCAGATAATCACGATGGTGTGATCACTGACCTAGAGCCAGACATCCTGGAATGTGAAGTTGAGTGGGCCTTAGAAAGCATCACTACAAACAAAGCTAGTGGAGGTGATGGAATTCCAGTTGAGCTACTCCAAATCCTGAAAGATGATGCTGTGAAAGTGCTGCACTCAATATGCCAGCAAATTGGGAAAACTCAGCAGTGGCCACAGGACTGGAAAAGGTCACTTTTCATTCCAATCCCAAAGAAAGGCAATGCCAAAGAATGCTCAAACTACCGCACAACTGCACTCATCTCACACACGAGTAAAGTAATGCTCAAAATTTTCCAAGCCAGGCTTCAGCAATATGTGAACCATGAACTTCCTGATGTTCAAGTTGGTTTTAGAAAAGGCAGAGGAACCAGAGATCAAATTGCCAACATCCGCTGGATCATGGAAAAAGCAAGAGAGTTCCAGAAAAGCATCTATTTCTGCTTTATTGACTATGCCAAAGCCTTTGACTGTGTGGATCACAATCAACTGTGGAAAATTCTGAAAGAGATGGGAAAACCAGACCACCTGATCTGCCTCCTGAGAAATTTGTATGCAGGTCAGGAAACAACAGTTAGAACTGGACATGGAACAACAGACTGGTTCCAAATAGGAAAAGGAGTACATCAAGGCTGTATATTGTCACCCTGTTTATTTAACTTATATGCAGAGTACATCATGAGAAACACTGGACTGGAAGAAACACAAGCTGGAATCAAGATTGCCGGGAGAAATATCAATAACCTCAGATATGCAAATGACACCACCCTTATGGCAGAACGTGAAGAGGAACTAAAAAGCCTCTTGATGAAATGAAAGTGGAGAGTGAAAAAGTTGGCTTAAAGCTCAACGTTCAGAAAATGAAGATCATGGCATCCGGTCCCATTACTTCATGGGAAATAGATGGGGAAACAGTGGAAACAGTGTCAGACTTTATTTTTCTGGGCTCCAAAATCACTAGAGATGGTGACTGCAGCCATGAAATTAAAAGACACTTACTCCTTGGAAGGAAAGTTATGACCAACCTAGATAGCATATTCAAAAGCAGAGACATTACTTTGCCAATAAAGGTTTGTCTAGTCAAGGCTATGGTTTTTCCTGTGGTCATGTATGGATGTGAGAGTTGGACTGTGAAGAAGGCTGAGCGCCGAAAAATTGATGCTTTTGAACTGTGGTGTGTTGGAGAAGACTCTTGAGAGTCCCTTGGACTGCAAGGAGATCCAATCAGTCCATTCTGAAGGAGATCAGCCCTGGGATTTCTTTGGAAGGACTGATGCTAAAGCTGAAACTCCAGTACTTTGGCCACCTCATGCTAAGAGTTGACTCATTGGAAAAGACTCTGATGCTGGGAGGGATTGGGGGCAAGAGGAGAAGGGGACGACAGAGGATGCGATGGCTGGATGGCATCACTGACTCGATGGACGTGAGTCTGAGTGAACTCTGGGAGTTGGTGATGGACAGGGAGGCCTGGTGTGCTGCGATTCATGGGGTCGCAAAGAGTCGGATACAACTGAGCGACTGATCTGATCTGATCTGATCAATTACTTCATCTGTGTCTGTGACAGCAGGGCAGAGAAGATGAGCAGGAAGGTGTACACATCTCCGCTTCAGCTGCGATGAGGAGGGAGGGACAGCTTGGAGGCAGGAGGAAAGAGAGAGAGACGTTAAAGATGTCTTTCGTGCCCCATTCGAAGTCTTGAATCACCCACCTCCATACCCTGGGCTGCAGTCCCAGCTACATGGTCATGCTCGCTTTTCCCTCCTGAAATGTTTCCATCTTAGTAAAGTCTCAGCCCAGACTTAGGTTAAAATGAAGCATAAAAGTCTGTTCTAAGAATTGATTGCCACAACCTGCTCTCAGGCAAACCTGGTGTTCAAATTTATTAACTGTGTGGTCTAGGAACCCCAAGCTAAGAGATAAACATGAAAAAAAGGCTTAGACCTGGGGTATCTGGCAAAAGCCAAAGTACAAGCTCTTTGGAGAGTTGCTCTCAACCCAGCCAGAAGATTCCCTCTAATGAAGTCCTGTCAAACCTGACTTCGTAATCCAAAATTACAAAATACACAAGAACATCATCTACCGTTAGCCAGAATCAGGAGACATGTAAAAAGCAGAACAAGAAATCCCAAGAACCTCATGTAATAGAATTTCTGAACACAGAATAAGTAGATTTAAAATTAGCAAAGAAATAAAGAACTTAATACATGATAAAAGAACAAGGTATTTTCAAAAAGATAGGAGAGATTTAAGAGAACAGAATTTCTATAAACGAAAGATACTCAGTGAAATTAACAACAACAACAAAAACTCAATGGCTATATTAAAGAACAGAGCAGACATAACAGAAATAATTAGTGAACTAGAAGAAAATGTAGAGAAAATTTCCTAGAATAAGCACAGATAAAAGATCCTAAAAGAGTATTTCCTTATGGCCACTATCTGCCTATGAGATGTACAGCTGGGAGCTGCCCACAGTCAGAGGTGCTCTCAGAGCGGGAGGTCGAGAAAAATCCCTAGGGCACTGAATTGGCAGCTTGTTAGGTGAGAGCTCCTTTCACCCATTTCTTCTTCTGAAGCAGCGCTCTTTTCCTTTTTCTCTCTTCCCAGATTTAGATCTCTCACCTAGTGGACACTGTAATAAACAGCACATACAATCAGCTTCCCTGATGGCTCAGCTGGTAAAGCATCTGCCTGCAATGCAGGAGACCCCAGTTCAATTCCTGGGTTAGGAAGATCCCCTGGAGAAGGGATAGGCCACCCACTCCAGTATTCCTGGGCTTCCTTTGTGGCTCAGCTGGTAAAGAATCTGCATGCAATGTGGGAGACACGAGTTCAGTCCCTGGGTTGGGAAGACCCCCTGGAGGAGGGAAAGGCTACCCACTCCAGTATTCTGGCCTGGAGAGTTCTATGGACTGTATAGTCCATGGGGTCGCAAAGACTTGGACACAACTGAGCGACTTTCACAATGAGCATCATTGCTGAACAGTCAATGCCTGTGTTTGTATAGCATGTGGACAGGTATCTAGTAACATTATCATATATACACCTGTTAATGGTGTGCGTGTTCTGAAATATACCATACCTACATATATCAGAATTCCAGAAATTATGGTAGAACAGAGACTGAAGGCTGAACATTAAAAAGACCAGAAACACGAGTTCAAACCTGACTGGGACAAGAAGTAACTGAGTAACTGCCGGGCAGTTCTCTCATCTAAGTTAAAAGGACTGAACGGCCTATTTCTGGGATCTTTTCCTATTCTAATTCTCATACTGCTTACAACATTGAGAAGCTAACTAGTTTCATATTATTCATGTAGTTTATTTTGTAGGACAGGTCTCTACTCAGAGCCTACTCCTATTTACATTAAGAAATGCAGTCATCTAGCTTTCTGGACTGGAGCAGATCAGAATAACCGAGAAGTGAAAAATGGGCAAGAAGGGGTTCCTAGAATCAAATACATTGACAGTAGCTTAACAAAGGAGGTGAGAGGTAGATGACTGCATTAACAAGGAAAAAGACTGTACTATGAAGCCTAAAAAGAATGGCTATCTTTAGCCATTTCCTGATAACAGATCAGATAATTTTACACACCTCAGTAGACCTTGAAGGCACCATTATATTACAACAATATATTGCTGATAACCTTGAGCAATCAAGAAAAGGTTAGCTTATGTTCAGTACACTCTATTTAAAAGCAGAAAAGTAGAAAATGCATTTTAGAAAGATTCCCATCAAGAAGTTAAAACATATCAAAAGGGTTTTAGATATCTGGAAAATTCTTTCCTATGGACTCATGCATGTACTCATATGTGTCTGCAATTATACAGAGAAATATTTATTAAATACATGTTCTGTGCAAGGTACAGTCTGGCTTGAAAAAGATCCATGAACTGCTTTTTAGAACCTTAAACATAGAAATCCTCATAACAACATACATAAAGGATGTTCAATCAGCTGTGAAGTATGTATTGACAGAACACAGAAGCACTGGTTTTCACAGTTAGATTTCCCGTGGGGAATTCTGCGTGCGAGAAGGGCAGCGGGGAGGGAAGGGAGACGGCTGGGAAGGGAAGCTTTCAAGCACCACCGAGGGGGGACTTCCGTGAGGGTTGAGAATCCGCCTTGCAGTGCAGAGGACATGATGCAATCCCTGGTCGGGGAACTAAAATCCCACGGGCCACGGAGCAACTAAGCCCACGTGCTGCACCACCGAGCCCGCGTGCCGCAAGGAAGGGTCCTGCGAGACGCAGCGGAGACCCTGCCTGCGCAACCGCGATCCGATGCAGCCAGAAAGAAAAGTAATAAGAAACTAATAAAATTAAAAACAGGAACACCGAATGCTGGCAAAATATCCAAAACAGGAAAGGAGTTAAATGCTTCGCTGAGGGAGGAGAGGCCATGCCGCCCACTGGACGTGAAAGTCCTTCGTTGTCATGGGTCATCCAAGTCCACAGGGGACATCCAGTTAATGAGACAGAGGGCAAGGCAGGACCGTCAGAGGGTTCAAGAGCTGAAAGGGAGCCCCTCCACACTTGCATGCACGAGCTCACAGATACACCTCTTTTGCAGAGGGCAAAAGAGGCCACGGGGCAAAACACTGCACCCCTAGAACACTCTCCTGCACAGAGGAAAGAGGGAAAAGTGTAACGATGGCTCAGACAGTGGCAAGATTAGCGTGTGAAAACACAATGTAATTATAAATTCTACAGATTACATTAAAGCAAGTCATTGAAATGGAAAAACATTTTAATAGAAAACTGTCTCATCTTGTCTTCTTAGTCAAATAACCATCATTTAAGTGTGAATGGACAGAGAAGCAAATATAGATCTGATTATAAATGTATGAATTTAAACACTTTTTTCCGAATGTTATTCTCTTGTATTTCTATTCCATTTAGAAGTTTTGAAGTAAAAAATGTTTATAATTATACTTTGAATTAAGAGTCAGAAAAGTGCTTAAGCCTAATGCTCACTAGAACTAGTTAAGTATTTCTAAGTCTATTAGGTCCTTTAAAACAAAAGTTATTACCAATATCTGCTATGTTCAGAGGGCTAGGATATTGCAGATTTACCCAGATAATACATCTTCCATAAGAAATTTAAAAAATAAACTAATGTTGAAAAGGCATTCATATTATCATTTCTTAAAGGGGCAGGATCCCTTTCAGAGTGATCTGCATACACGTTCAAGACGGAATCACCAGCATAAGGCATGATAACCACATTGTTGTTAGTCCCCAGAAGGCAGGCATCACATCAGATCTTCCCTCTTCATTCCCCTTCTGCTTGCTAATCGTAAGTAACATTCTTGTGAATAAAAGAAAGTTTTGTAACAAGAGGTAAACAATATCCCAGTTCCAGTTTTCATGCCATAGCTGCCACCCCCAGTGTTTTTTCAGAAAGCAAAATCCTGATCCTGAGAAAAGCGGAGCCTGTTCTTGCAGGCTTCCACAGAAGCCTGAGACATGTTCTAGAAGCAAGAGACATGGTTACTAGGAGGTTCCATGCTGTGCACACCTAAGCACTTTCAAACAAGCACACCAAGATCAGAGTTACTAGTTAGACATTTTTTTAAATGAAATTGACCAGCTCTGTTTATCAATGTGTTAGATGTCCTGGCCTCTCATCAGTGGAATGCAGCTCAGCCTGGTAAGCAGCAGCAGGTACCTCCTGGCCACAGTCACCCAGCAGCCGGCACTAGCAAAGCAACAACATTCTCTTTGCTTTGCCTTCTCCTGCTCGGGGATCGACACCACAAGGGGGCAAGCACATCAAACAACAAAGTGAGCGTGTGAGCACACGCACGTGTGCGCACGCTTGTGGTCTGCACAGGCATATATTTCAAGCACACTTGATGGTTTGCTGAAATCTCGCCATTGCTGGAAACATTAGCAAATTATGAAAGAAACAGAGCTGTAAATCTCTAGACATTTTATCAAACAAATATATTTCCTTTCCTATTTTCCTTCCCATTTCACATCTCACATACAAAATATTATGAGAGTTGGAATGACATTGATAAATAGGAAATAACTGACTCGAAGAAATAACCTAAGATTCTGTCTATAATTCTATACACAAATAATGATTTAATAAACTAAGAAAATTTTGTATCACAGTAAGAGGTTTTACTAGGTCAAGGTAATGAATGAAGCTGAATGTCGGTTAATAAAAACAAAGAATGCTGTTTTTAGCTTAGCTGTAATCCTGCCTACCAGCAGGAAAATAGGCCGAGTGACCTTTCCAGTCTGAAGATTTATGATGGGATTCCACATAATTCTAAAACTAAAGGTAAAATGAGAAGATAAAAATGCCTGGAGTCCTAGGAAACATTCAGAAGAAGGGTCACTAATCAGAATGGCAGGCGGGGAGGGAGGCTGTAACCGCTGTAAAGTCAGCAGCCTAAGTGAGGCAGAGCCAGCGGGACAGACACACCGGGCAGGGTAGGGAGTGGAGTTGGGGGACGAGAACAAGTATTGTGTCTGCACACACAGACACGTACACAGAGTAACGTGTCAATACACACACTCAAGCTCAAAAGCAAGAAGGAAAGCCCCTGGGGCCCCCATCACCCAGGGGTAGCTGTATGAGGCAGAAGGGCAATGGTATGAATTTGGAAGTCGGACTACAGTGTTTCAATCTGACTTCTCCAGTCAGGCAGTCAGTTCAGTCGCCTCAGACGTGTCCGACTCTTTGCAACCCCATGAACTGCAGCACGCCAGGCCTCCCTGTCCATCACCAACTCCCGGAGTTCACTCAAACTCATGTCCATTGAGTCGGTGATGCCATCCAGCCATCTCTTCCTCTGTCGTCTCCTTCTCCTCCTGCCTTCAATCTTTCCCAGCATCAGGGTCTTTTCCAATAAGTCAGTTCTTCACATCAGGTGGCCAAAGTATTAGAGTTTCAGCTTCAGCATCACTCCATCCAATGAATATTCACGACTGATTTCCTTTAGGATGAACCGGTTGGATCTCCGTGCAGTCCAAGGGACTCGCAAGAGTCTTCTCCAACGCCACAGTTCAAAAGCATCAATTCTTGTGCTCAGCTTTCTTTATAGTCCAAATCTTACATCCATACATGACCACTGGAAAAACCATAGCTTTGACTAGACATACTTTTGCTGGTAAAGTAATATCTCTGCTTTTTAATAAGCTGTCTAGGTTGCTCATAACTTTTCTTCCAAGGAGCAAGCATCCTTTAATTTCATGGCTGCAGTCACCATCTGCAGTGATTCTGAAGCCCAAAAAATAAAGTCAGCCACTGTCTTCATTGTTTCACCATCTATTTGCCATGATTTGATGGGACCGGATGCCACAATCTTAGTTTTTTCAAAGTTGAGTTTTAAGCCAACTTTTTCACTCTCCTCTTTCACTTTCATTAAGAGGCTCTTTAGTTCTTCTTTGCTTTCTGCCATAAAGGTGGTGTCATCTGCATATCTGAGGTTATTGATATTTCTCCCGGCAATCTTGATTCCAGCGTGTGCTTCATCCAGTCCAGCATTTCTCATGATAAACTCTGCATATAAGTTAAATAAGCAGGGTGAAAATATACAGCCTTGACATACTCCTTTGCAAGTAGACTCAAGGGATTAGACCTGATAGACAGACTGCCTGAAGAACTGTGGACGGAAGTTCGTGACATTGTACAGGAGACAGGGATCAAGACCGTCCCCATGGAAAAGAAATGCAAAAAGGCAAAATGGTTGTCTGAGGAGGCCTTACAAATAGCTGTGAAAAGAAGAGAAGCAAAAAGCAAAGGAGAAAAGGAAAGATGTGTCCATTAGAATGCAGAGTTCCAAAGAATAGCAAGAAGAGATAAGAAAGTCTTCCTCAGTGATCAGTGCAAAGGAATAGAGGAAAACAACAGAATGGGAAAGACTAGAGATCTCTTCAAGAAAATTAGAGACACCAAGGGAACATTTCATGCAAAGATGGGCTCAATAAAGGACAGAAATGGTATGGACCTAACAGAAGCAGAAGATATTAAGAAGAGGTGGCAAGAATACACAGAACAACTGTACAAAAAAGACCTTCACAAGCCAGATAATCACGATGGTGTGATCACTGACCTAGAGCCAGACCTCCTGGAACATGAAGTCAGGTGGGCCTTAGGAAGTATCAGTATGAACAAAGCTAGTGGAGGTGATGGAAGTCCAGTTGAGCTACTCCAAATCCTGAAAGATGATGCTGTGAAATTGCTGCACACTCAATATCCCAGCAAATTTGGAAAACTCAGCAGTGGCCACAGGACTGGAAAAGGTCACTTTTCATTCCAATCCCAAAGAAAGGCAATGCCAAAGAATGCTCAAACTACCGCACAATTGCACTCATCTCACACGCTAGTAAAGTAATGCTCAAAATTCTCCAAGCCAGGCTTCAGCAATACGTGAACCATGAACTTCCAGATGTTCAAGCTGGATTTAGAAAAGGCAGAGGAACCAGAGATCAAATAGCCAACATCTGTTGGATCATGGAAAAAGCATGAGAGTTCCAGAAAAGCATCTATTTCTGCTTTACTGACTATGCCAAAGCCCTTGACTGTGTGGATCACAACAGTGTGGAAAATTCTGAAAGAGATGGGAATACCAGACCACCTCACCTGCGTCTTGAGAAATCTGTATGCAATTCAAGAAGTAACAGAACTGGACATGGAACAACAGACTGACTTCTCCACTTACTACCTAACTGGGATATTGACAGAAACTGCCCCGTAGGGTTGACAAGGTTAAAACAAGTACACACACATAAAGAAAGCACTCAGTAAATGTGAGTGGACCTTACTACCACTAACCTTGTTAACCAGGCTGAAGAGATACCAGATGCTGGCGATTTCAAGCACCTAAGGCAAAGAAGTCAAGGCTGGGATTCCACTGGGGCAGGGAGCTGACAGGAGCCACGAAATCCCGGTCCAGCCAGAAAATCTTGTGCCACCAAATGAGGGGTTCACATGGAAGAGGCGACTACCTCAGGCCTCGGGTGAAAAGACAGTCTTGAGCAATGAGAGCCCCTGGCCCTGTGCCGGCATAGACGTGGGGCTTGAAGGGCTCATCGCCCTGGCAGTGTGGCAGCTGGGGGCCCCAAAACGAATGGAGAAACCATCCCTTAAGCCCAAACAGGGCCAGCAGAGCCACTGTGAGTACTGCCAGTGACGTGGCCACAGTCCTGGGCTGAGTTTGTAAGCGGAGAAATCACACCGAACACCGAGCAGGACAAATAAAAACACTTCCATTCCTGGATGCATCCTGACCAGAGCCATCAGAGAGGGAACACGAAAAGGAGCAGACTTCTTGCAGGGAACGAATGCCTGAAGACAAGGAAATCGAGTCTTCCGTGTGCTGAGCAGACAGACCTGTCAGCTTGGGATTCTCTACTGTCACTCAAGAGCCAGGGAGAAGCAGGAATGATGGGAAGCACAGACAAGCTGAGAGAGCATTTCACCCACAAACCCCAAATCCAAACACACTAACACAGGAAGGAAAGAGCACCGACGAGGAGCGTGAGATCCAAGAGACAGTGTTAGCTAGAGAAGGAGAAATCAGAAGGGAGCTGGGAACGTCCCTCAGTCGTGTCCTACTCTTTGTGATCTCGTGGACTGTAGCCTGCCAGGCTCCTCAGTCCATGGGATTCTCCAGGCAAGAATACTGGAGTGGGTTGCCATTTCCTTCTCCAGGGGATCTTCCCAACTCAGGGATCGAATCCGGGTCTCCTGCACTGCAGGCAGATTCTTTACTGTCTGAGCCACCAGGGAAGCCTCCCAAGCTTCCGCAACCCAGCCCCAAAAGTTGCCTCCAGTCATGAGTGGAGGGCTCCCCTTCCCTGAGGTTACAGGGCAAGAGCTGTGTTCTTCAGCTCCAGGGACAGCCCCCGCTTTCTCAGGAACCCGATTCTATCAATAACTCTCTCCCCGATACGTCACTCCTTTAAATCTAAGTTTCAACTGTTTAACAAAATATTACGTGTATGAATAAATTTCCTTATAACTTATAAGGAAAATCAGCAGTTCCTGCCACCCACCTGCACCCCCCGACAGTCCTGAACCGCCTTCAGATCTCTGAGCTGTCGTGTCTGGTATTTATCTTCCTATTTTTAAGTAATAAGCTGTGCCAGGGGACCTTGGGACAAGGCATCACTTTCTGGGCATGGCTCTTGGCCATTTGCCGTGAGACAATCCTGCCTTAACCTGGGAAGAAGACAGATTTGATGAACTGTCCCCATAACCCAATGTGGTTGTTTTTGGAATATGAAGCCACCAGACTTTGGCCCATGCCATTCCCAAGAGATAATTTATGTAAATTACAAGGTGAGATGTTTTGCAACACTTTTATATCTTACTCTGTCCCATGGAATTTACCCATGCTTATTACTTATCCATTTAAGAACAAAATAAGCCACCCCTAAGTGCAAGCCCATGATGACCTGAATGGCATTCAAGTGGAAAGCCAGGTTGGTAGTCAGCAGGCCACCCCACCCGTGGGGAAGCAGGGACACCTCCACGTGCTTGAGCCTGGGCGTGAAGGGTCTAGAACGTGAACGAGCCTTTCCCCGTAACAGGGAGTAAGGGCGGGATTTACAGGTGAGGGAATGGGTGGGGTGAGGTCACTGTTTCAACTTCAGGGGAAAAAAAGAGAAAATTTCACCATCAGAAGGCCGAGAAATCAGCAGAGGTAATATCTGATTATTTTACTTAATATTATCTTGATACAAAAACCTTGTTGAAAAACTTTTTACCTCATAATCCATCCGTCTCTTGGGAGCTCTAAACCTTTCACTCATTGCCTTATTTAAAAAAATAAAAAGCCAAAAGAAATAACAACAGCCAATTAAACAAAAACAAAAACCAACCAATCAAGTTAGGGCCTGAAAAGGAGAAAGAGGCTGCTCCTAACTGGCTCCAAAATATTCCTAAAGCATAGCCTTAGGTTACTTTTTTTCTTACTTTATCAATTTAGGACATGACTTCCAATTATGGTAGATAACAATTTAGTTCTTTGACTTGCCAATATCCCAATTACATCACAGGTTTTGTTAAATGAATGGTTGGTGTTTGTTATTATCGTGTAAATACATGTCTGCTGAGCTGCTCAGTACATTCCAATCACATTTCCTTTCTTGAATGTTTTGCTTCTTCTTGGAGTTCGTAGGCTTTTCATTTTATTGCCTATTCTTATTATTTTCTAAGACTCCAGTTTCTCAGACTCACAGACATAGAGAACAGACTTGTAGTTGCCAAGGTGGGGCAAGGTGGAGGAGAAATAGGCTGGCAATTTGGGATTCAGTTCAGTTCAGTTCAGTCGCTCAGTCGTGTCCGACTCTTTGCGACCCCATGAACCGCAACATGCCAGGCCTCCCTGTCCATCACCAACTCCCGGAGTTCACTCAAACTGACGTCCATTCAGTCAGTGATGTAGCAGATACAAACTATTACATATAGAATGGATGAACAAGGTCTTCTCAGGTGGCACTTGGTGGTAAAGAACCCACCTGCCAATGCAGGAGACGTAAGAGACTCAGGTTTGATCCCTGGGTCAGGAAGATCCCCTGGAGGAGGGCATGGCAATCCACTCCAGTATTCTGGCCTGGAGAATGCCATGGACAGAGGACCCTGGTGACCTACAGTCCATAGGGTTGCAAAGAGTTGGACATGACTGAAGTGACTTAGCACATGCACACACATACACTTTATAGCACAGGGAACTATACTCAAAATCCTATGGTAAACTATAATGGAAAAGAATATGAAAAAGAACATGTGTGTGTATGTGTGTGTGTGTATATATAGACACACACATAGAACTGAGTCACTTTGCTGTAGAGCAGAAATTAACACAACATTGTAAATCAACTACACTTCAATAAAATCAATGAAAGACTCTGGTTTCCTTGTAAAAATCTCTTATCTACACGGCATTAGATACCTGCTCTTCCCTCCCCCTCCCTTTCTGGAAACCTCTCTGTTCCACAGCCCTCCCCTCCTCTCCTGCTAGGCTCTCTAGGTGTCTAGCACAGCCAGCAACCCAGAACCTCGCCATGCCTCCAGCAGGTTCCTTTTTATTGGAAAGATGATTTGTCGAGAACATGCCTGTCTGAAAACATAATTATTCTATGGCTACACTTGATTTGTAGTGGTGGACACAGAATTCCAGGTTAGAATGACTTTTTCCCTATGATTTTAAAAGGCACTATTTATTCCATCATCTTCCAGCTCTAAGTGCGGCTTTGAGAAGTCAAACAGGACTGATTCCCAGGCCTTTGCTCTCAGTTCTAGTCTCTTGTCTTTTGGGGTCGTTGTCAGATTTTTAAAAATTGGAGGATAACTGCTTTACAATGTTGTGTTGGTCTCTGCCTTACAACAGCTGAAATCAGTCTTATGTACATATATATCTCCCCTCCCTCCCACCCCACCACGCTAGCTGGTCGCAGAGTGCCAGGCTGGGCTCCCTGTGTCACACAGCAGCTTCCCGTCAGTCATCCGTGTTCACTGGTGTTGCGTTCCCTTAGTTCCTGATGGCAGGCCTGCCCTGGGAGGCTATTTTTACTCCTTGTATTGGGTCACTGGCAGGCCCTTCTGATTTGGAGACTCGTGTCCTGCAGCTCTGAGAGATTCATCTGTGTCATCTGTTTGACAATTTTCTCTTGTCTGCTTCCTCTCTTTTGGAACTCCTATTAATCAGAGGTTGGAGGTCCTGGATTGATTTTCTCAATTTCCTATTTTCTCCCCCTACTGTCCAATTCATCGTATGTGTTATTCTTTCTGAAAGATTTGATTTTATATTCTGACTCTTCTGGACTTTTTTTTTTCCATCCTAATTTTAAAGCTTCTGTTCTGATTGTTTATTTTAACAAGGTGGTAGCATATTCCTGTTTCAAAGATACAGCCACCTTCTCTTATCTTTCTGAGGATATTTATAAAAGCTTTTAATTTTTAAAGTATTTTTACCCTATGCGTTATCTGTTGCCTCTGATTTCGTTCAGTTTTCCTTTTATTTTGGGCCCTGTCTGCTATGTTGGAGAATTTCTTCAAATGTCTGGTGATCTGGGGCTGTCAATTTCTATCTTAAAGTAAGGTACCAAACGCTGATTAAAAGGCCTTGCTGACTGGCGGCCCTCACACTAGGGCTCTCAGTGAGGTAGCTGGTGAGGTGTTTTCACTGTTGTTGTCCAGTCCCTCAGTCACGTCTGCCTCTTTGTGACCTCGTGGCCTGCAGCAGAACAGGCTTCCCTGTCCTTCACCATCTCCCAGACTTGCTCAGACTCATGTCCACCGAGTCAGTGATGGGCTTCTTTTTACTGAGATTCCCCCTAGATGTCAAGTTCTGTCGGGTTCCTGCGGATTGCTGCTTAAGGAGTGGAGGGCGAGAAAGAGGAGAGATGGTCATGCTGGGAAAGGCGCGGGCAGAGTGCAGACAGTCTGACCCCAGTGCCTGGATCTCTCGGGGAGTGTGTCAGCAGCTGAATTTCTCCCCAGACTGCACATCCCTGTGGGGCTAGAGCAGCTGTAAAAGGGCAGGGAGAGGACCTCCGGTCTAACTGCTCTGAATCTAGACGATGAATTAACCCCTCTGTCTTGACCTGCCCCTGGCCCTCCACAATACCTGCGGATCTCACATTGGGACCCTTCCTGGGGCTGCCCAGGGCACACAGCTCCTTCCTGACCAGTGCTCTTTCTGCAGGCTTTCTGTCCCTCTCCTGGCTCACACTTAAGTCCCTTCTGCTAAGTCAGGCCCTCCTGCATCCACCTTCTCTCCTGCAATCTGGTCTCCTCTCCCATTCTCTCATAGGTTGACAACATTTGAATTCTTTGACTGTCATTTCTGTGGGGTTTCTTTGGGGCTGGGAGACAGGCAGATTAACATGTTCAACTTGCCACATTCATCAAAAGCCTCTTTAATTGCCCCTTTGTCATTGGCTCCTTCTCATCAGCATCAAAAAGTATTTTGTTGCAGTATTTTGTATTTTATTGCAGTAAAAATATTTAACATGAGATCTACCTTCTTAACATACTTTTAAGGGGATGTTACCTTACTGTTGACTATAATTCATCATCATTAAAACCATCTCAAGTTTCTCCAACATTAAGGAAACTGAGAAGTTTGTTTTTTTTAATTAAACCTTTTATTTTATTTGGGAGCATAGCCAATTAACAATGCTGTGACAGTTTCAGGCGGACAGTGAAGGGACTCGGCCATACATACACACGCATCTGTTCTTCCCCAACCCCGCGCCCACCCAGGCTGCCACGTGACACCGAGCGACGGCACTGCGCTCTGCAGCAGATCTCTGTTGGCTGTCCATTTTAAACATGGCGCGTGCACGTGAACTCCAAACTCCCTAACTATCCCTTTCCCTATCTTTTTAAAAATCACCTCTCTGTATTTATTTATCTGGCCAACTAGATCAAACCCAGGCCCTTGGCAGTGAGAGCTCAACAGTCCTAACCACTGAACTACCGAGGCATTCCACTCCCTTTTTTAAATACAACAGTATCATCAGTGGGAATTTGGTCTCCTTTCTTTTTGCCACACTGCACAGCTCGCGGGATCTTCCTTTCCTGGCCAGAGATCAAACCCAGGTGCTGGCAATAACAGTGCTGAGTCCCCACCACCGCACCACCAGGGAATCCTCTCCTGCATTCTCTTTCCCTCCTGAGCCAAACTTCTTGGAATAGCTGCTCAACTCTCACCTCTCCCTCAACACCCCTGAGCTTATCTTCCGTCACCTTCCTCCTACCCCCATCAATGTACTGGAGCCATTCTTGCAAAGGATACCCCATTAATAGCCAATGGCCCCTGCCCAGGCCTCACCTCACTTGACTCTTAGTAAGTCTGACACCGTGTGTACTCACTCCTTCTCAGAACGCTCCATCCCTTGGCACTTTTGACCCTGGACCTCTCTGCAGTGGGATGCACACTGCTTAGCGAGGCTTGTGTGGTACAGACTACACTTTCCACGCCAGCTTCACCTCTTGCCACGCCATATTCAAGTTCTAGGCTACAATGCGTGCATGTGTGCGTGCATGCTAAGTCACTTCAGTAGTGTGCAACTCCGTGTGACCCCATGGACTGCTAGGATTCTCTGTCCGTAGATTCTCCCGGCAAGGATACTGGAGTGGGTGGCCATGTCCTTCTCCTGGGCTACAACGAATCAGATTTCTTTCAGCTTCTAGATCAAGCCATGTCCTGTTTCTCTTCTGGTCTCTGTACTTCCCATTCACTTTTATCTGGCCAAATTCTGCCAATTCCTTATGTCTGTGTTAAATGTCTCTCCTTGTATTCCCGCTACCAGCAAGTTCACTGAATGGTACTGCAACTGCCTGCTCACTTGTCAAGCTCACGAGGATGAAACTCTCATCTATCCTTTACCTTCTTCAAAGCTTGTGTCACTAGAGCTTCCACGATGGCTAGTGCATGGGAGGCATCCAATAAATGTCAGTTGAGTGAATGAACAAAGACACAATCGCGAGAGGGGAAGCATCAAATACCTACCGAAAGACACTTCCTCGTATTTTCTCTGTAATGGGCCAGAAGCAAATGAATTTGGTCTACAGAAAAAGACTTGACACTCTAACCTAAATTCTTTTGGCTGCCCTTTCTTCCTATCCAGTCAGCGTATCTGACAAATGGTCATCATTTTTGGTACAAAAACCACCAAATGCAGAGTCAGAATATCAGAGCATCAATAAACCAGCTCCACAGGCTTACCAAAGGCCGACTGTCTCAATGTTTCAGAGTCTTTAAAACTTCTCTATAGATACACCACTGGGTTTTGAAGTGCTGTGAGAGTGACAACATCTTATTCTGGTAGTTCTGGTGTCACCTGGGTCACATACTAAAGACAGAAGCATTTCTGAAAAAGAGGCCGATGAGCTCTGTTGAGAGAATCCATTAGGCTGCTCAAACCATGAGCGTGGTAGACTCCAAAAAAGGAAAAACATATCCCAGCTCAAGCAAACTGGATTTCTAGCCTTCAACTGTCATTTAATGACTGTAAGTCAAGCTCTCAACACCTCAATGTCCCAAACACCTTCACTGTCACGCTGATAATGCTTATACCTGGGAAAGTATCTTCTTCTGTAGGGCATGATGAGACATCTTTCAGGGCATGCTGACATTTAGTTACTTTGAATTGTCTCTAACATTTGACCACATTTAGCCTGGAGAATCACATGGACTGAGGAGTCTGGCAGACTACAGTCAAAAGGTCACAAAGAGTTGGACACAACTAAAGAGACTTAGCACACACACAGCCACAACTACAGAAAACCTGCTTAGCTGCAAAGAGATGTTAGTTATGACCAACCTAGACAGCATATTGAAAAGCAGAGACATTACTTTGTCAACAAAGGTCTCTAGTCAAGGCTATGGTTTTTCCAGTGGTCATGTATGGATGTGAGAGTTGGACTGTGAAGAAAGCTGAGTGCCGAAGAATTGATGCTTTTGAACTGTGGTGTTGGTGAAGACTCTTGAGAGTCCCTTGGACCGCAAGGAGATCCCCAGTCCATTGTAAAGGAGATGAGTCCTGAGTGTTCATTGGAAGGACTGATGCTGAAGCTGAAACTCCAATACTTTGGCCACCTGATGTGAAGAGCTGACTCATCTGAAAAGACCCTGATGCTGGGAAAGATTGGGGGCAGGAGAAGGGGATGACAGAGGATGAGATGGTTGGATGGCATCACCAACACAATGGACATGGGTTTGGGTGAACTCTGGGAGTTGATGATGGACAGGGAGGCCTGGCGTGCTGCAGTTCATGGGGTCGCAGAGTCGGACACGACTGAGCAACTGAACTGATGCTACATTCCTAGCTGGAAAAACCTAGAAAGAACTCTGCAGTTAAGTCTAGTCTCTTGATAATAAACCACCATGTGGGAAAAAAAAAATTCTGAGCTCAGAAGGAAGAAAGGAAAGGTGTTGTGATGAATTGTTTGTCTAAATAGATATTTATTTCTACTATATTTGACTCTGTGCCCGCAAAGAGAATTCATACATTTATAACTGAAAAATGTAAACTATAACTCTTCACAAACAAAAACAATCTCTCCATAAACAGATGCTCTAAGGCAGAGGAAGGGAGTGAGAAAGGAAGGTAAGACAATCCTGTGCTTGTCTTCTCCCAGAAAGACCCAACAGCAATTCAAAGACAACCCTACACAGGGTTTCAGAGAAGGTGATAGCACCCCACTCCAGTGCTCTTGCCTGGAGAATCCCACGGATGAAGGAGCCTGGTGGGCTTCAGTCCATGGGGTCGCTAAGAGTCGGACACAACTGAGCGACTTCACTTTCACTTTTCACTTTCATGCATTGGAAAAGGAAATGGCAACCCACTCCAGTATTCTTGCCTGGAGAATCCCAGGGATGGCAGAGCCTGGTGGGGTGCCGTCTATGGGGTCACAGAGTCGGACACGACTGAAGCGACTTAGCAGCAGCAGCAGCTAGATAGGGTTTACAAGCATAGGGGTTGTCCAGGACCAAGTGCAAGTAAGGAACGACTCCAAGACACACACGCTGCCCCAGTACAACCGAAACCCTGAGTACAGCAGGTACACTGGAGCAGCTGCCCATGACCTTCTCCTCTGGGCCATGACTCTGGGAAAAGTAAACTTCTGCCCCTGCACTCCTGCCAGAGTTCGGTTTAACCAGTTTTCACCTGTATTTAAATGTTAGAGAGCATGGAATTCACTCAGGACAACCACTCCCTCCTCCCATCACCATCAGATACACTTTCCCTGAAAGGCTGGCAGGAAACCCCACATCCAGCTGATAATGCGTGTCCTGGACAGACTATGAGCCAAGTATTAGCCCCAATATTCACACTGTTCCTTCCATCCTTTTCTTCAAAAATTAAACCACCTATATGAAAATACATGTTAAAAATCTTGCTGATGAGTACCCTGGACCCAGTCATTCCTTGGGTTTTAGTGAAAAGGAGCAGACAGATCAGTGATTAACTCAAAGCATCATATGGTTGACTTTTTCTGTGTTACTGAGCCCTTCTTAACTTTCAAAACCACAATCATTATGAACCTTACACTGTAAAATCACGTGACATATGCTGCTTCCATTGGCCAGACTTCTCCTTCCCCAGGTACCTGCCTGACTCTGACCTGGCTTCTCAGCTAGCTGAGACACCACCTCCCCCAATGACCTTTCCTTAACGAACCACACCCCTTCCCCAATTTCTCACAACAGTCCTCATACTGAATTAGGTATCCCTCCTCGGGGATCCAAAACTAAACTGTGCTTATGACCTTCACAGGAATAATCACACAGTACTCACACAGGACACATCTCCCCAACTCGCCTTTGAACTTCTCAAAGACAAAGATAGTTGCTCATCCTTCTATTTCAGTTCATAGCACAGACATTCTAGTATTCAGCAGACATTCTAAACTGTGTGTGAGATGAGTGCATGAATGTATGAACAAACGGATGACATTTACGCTTAGAATTCAGAGATGAGTCTTTAGAAAACATTTAGTCCATCCCACTCCATTCAAAGTTTCCTAAACAAGTATTTCCTAAGAGTTATCAGTGAAGGATGAACATTTTGCAAATGAAAACAGCATTAAATAAAAACCTTACCGGCAAAGTTCCAGGTAGAGATGCATCAAAAAAAGATACCAAAGAATTGGGAGGAGCTGCAAAGCAGACTTGAGATCCAGAAAAGAGTTTGGAGTTGGAGGCAATCTGGGCATGAATTTCCAATCCTACCACAGCTGCCCATTCAGGTTCACTAAGGAGGAGAACATAATGGTTAAGAAGTCATTAGGTTCGATCTATTACCATGAGTGAGTTTCTATGAGCTTAACCTGCAAATGTTACTAATGCTTCCCACTTGTGCTTTTAACTTATTAAAACTGTACATTCTACTTTAAAAAATGTGTTACATTGTATTGGGTGACTAAATTAATAGCAATGCAAAATGAACACCAAGAAGACTGGCAAAGCAAGATTCATTTATAACATGGCATAAGAAGAGCTCACTGTGCAAACCAGCTAACAGAAAGGAAGAATATGGCATCTGAAAACAATTTAGAAATGGTTATCAGGTGGAGACTGCTTGGCTGACTTTAATGAGAAGCACCATTTTCTAAATTAACTGTCCCTTGTCAGTTAATCACTCAGTACATAAAGAAAGCTGATTTTGTGAACATTTTTAGAATTAATGGAAACAGGATTTTACCACTAGAGAAATAATGGTAAATAAATAGTTGTACATCTCATTATTTAAAAAGGAAGGGAAATTATCAGTCATGTTTTGAATTCGTTTTCTAACAATGGTTTGCAAGTAAAGTAACCATAGTGATACAGATAAAATGGATTAGTACTAAATGATAATCTTCGGAATTCTGCACAAAGGAAAACATTAAATCATCACAAGTGGCTTCCCCCCCCCCCCCCCCCCCCCCCCCCCCCCGGTTCCCCAAATCACTTTAAATTCCAGACATTTAGTGCCAGGTTCCTTTGCATGTTTTAAACTTAATTGCTACCAAACCCAAGAAGCTGCAATAGTGCAGTTTAAATGCTACAATAATCTCTTATCTGGTCACTCCTACTCTGCTGGGTCTGTATGAACATCCATCCCATACACAGGTCTCCCTAGGTTCATCTAAGTGTGCTTATTCCATGGGTTATTATCAACCCCATGTATCCTGGGCAATCTGCAGATGGCCTGGTGTACACATACTCTCTCCATATTCTGTCTATTCCTATCCTGCTCTTCTCTCAAGCAATTTTCTCTATTATCAAAATTTTTATTTACATGCATTTGGTTTTGTTTCAATCATTTCAATACATGAAGTTCTGTATTTATAGTACTGGTGAATTCCTTATTTTTAAGGAATTTTAAAGCTTGCAATCACAAACTATAATTGAGAGGAATTAAACTAAGAAGTCATCAGAAATCTGCATTCACTAAAACCTTATTCAATGTTTTTTTTGCAGTTTCATTACATAAGCGAAAAAACTTTTCATTCACTTTTCACAGTGAAACAATCTAATTTAATGAAAAGAACAGAACCAGTGCTTCTGGACATTTTCTCCTCTGTTAAAAAAGAAAAGCAAAAATAATAGCAACCTAACTATCTCAAAGGAAAAAATGAATATTTGACACATGCCTTATGTTTCTGCACTTAAAAAGAAATCATTTAGGTCTTATATAGTGAAATATAAGCACCCGTTCAGAGGACATTGAGCAAAATAATCAACAGTCTCTACACAACCAGAGGGAAGATCTCATACCGGCTGCATCTTCCTAGGTCTACACACGTACACACACACACACACACACACACACACACGTTCAACATGAAAGGCCTCCACAGATAGGTGGTGTTTTCTAACTCTAAGCCACCCATCCAGAACTTGTAGGTAAAGGCTCCTTTTTAGTATTAAAACACTGCTGGCCCAGTTGTGCTCAATACATGTCAGCTAAATAAGATCCCACTTCTACTGATACTGGGCTGACTACTAGTTAAGGTGACTGAACCACTCTTCTGTCTGTGAAACATTTAAAAAAACACTTGCTATTTTACACTCTCAAATTACCCAAATAAGGCTATCTGAAGACAGTGGTTTACATGTGGGATAGGGACTGATAAGACAGCCAGTTTCCTGTCTTTATTTAGGTTTCAGGGCTGCAATATACAGCCCAACACGTTCCCGCCCACCAGAACGTCCAGACTTAAGGCTGGGCTTTAAATTGAAGTTGCTCAGTCGTGTCCGACTCTTCGCGACCCCATGGACTGCAGCCCACCAGGCTCCTCTATCCCTGGGATTCTCCAGGCAAGTATACTGGAGTGGGTTGCCATTTCCTTCTCCAGGGGATCTTCCCGACCCAGGGATCGAACCCGGGACTCCCGCATTGTAGGCAGACGCTTTACCGTCTGAGCCACCAGGGAAGTCTGTAGTGGCCATCATCTCCCAAGTCCCGCAGTTCTACCTCAACTTAAGTGGGCAATACTGGTATGAAATAGTATACCCTTTTCTCGGCTTCTGGGCTGTGATGTGGGGCTGCTGAGCCACTGAGCTCTGCCCTCTTTTCCCGTTGGACGTGGACCCAGTCGGAGGCCCTCTTCTGTGACAAGAACCGCAGCCAACCCGGGCGAAAGCAAAACGCCTTCCAGGACAGCACCAGCGCAACATGGGCGCCGCCATTGTCTCTCCAGAGTCCTGGTCAGGTGACACAGCCTCCCTCTGCTGCAAGGCTCTCTGGGAAACGTAGTTCTAAGAAATTAGATAAACCGCTCTAGACTCGGACCGGAAGACTACTTTTACCAGAGAGCACTGCGACCGGAAGGCTTCGGGAACCAGGCGAAGAGGGGGCGGGAAGCAGAAAAAGCCGGGAGAGTGGGAGGGTTTCTGGGTCGGAAGGTGTGACTCCTCCTAGCGGGGAGTTGGAGAGGTTTGTAGCTGTAAGCACGTGTGAGAGAGAGCAGGCCGTGCCAGAGATCGAAAGCTGAGAAACCTGGCTGGGATTTTATATACCAGTTAACCTGTCGGGCTGCAGTAAATGACCTTGACATCTCCGTAAAGACTTTCTGAACCGCCAACTCAGTTCTTTTTTCTGCTTCCTTTTCCACTTCAGACACCAGTGTATGCATAACTGCAAGAAATAATTATTTGCATGCCAATATGCTCGCCATGGTTCTTAGACACGGGGGATTCAGCAGTGATCAAGGCAGATATAGCCACTATGTTCATGGAACTTACATTCTTGGTAGACTAGACATACAGAGAAGTTAAAAATAGGATGCTTTCACCTAGACCATAAGGACTGTATTTCAGCACAGGTTCTTGGGAGATAGACCTAGATTGAAACCTCAGGAACATTTAAAATTTTTCTTTTTGATCTTGGCCAGTGTTTGAAAATACTTTCCTTACATACAACGGAAGCCTTGATAGCAGATACCATCATCCCAGTGGACTTCTTTTTTTTTTTTTTTCCCTGCTTCAAAATGCATCCCCTTCTTGAAACGCCCACTGATTTCTTGTATTTGAACATACAGTTTAGAATAGCTATTCCACCATTCTCTGTTAGATCACCCTATATTAATACTCCATATAGTGCTCGTGACTATCTGGTGTTTATCTTCCATCTCCACAAGCTCCTTGAGAATGGGAAATTGGTCTGCCTTATTCAACACAGTATTACCAAAGTACAAAGTAGGTCTCTCAGAGATGCTTGTTGATTGAAGGAGTGGTGTGTGAAGAATGCATTTGACAAAAGAATGGAGTACATGCCCTTCAGAGTAGTAGTTGTGTGGGAAGGAGATGATGAAATAGTGTGGTGGAGGAGGCAGAGAGAAATTGACCTCTGTGAGATAGATTAAGAAAGTAAGATTGGAGGACTTGGTATTGGATTAAATATAATGGTGGAAGCCTAGGGGAGGGTCAAGTAACTTCTGAATTTCTGGCTTTATACAACTGGATGGCTGATGAAGTTACTCACTGAGATAAAGAAATCAGAAAAGAAACAGGTTTGTCAGAAAATATGACTTTGGTTGCCTTGGAGACATATAAGAGGAGAAATCAAGTAAGCATCATTGATGTCTAACTGAATATTGAGCAGGGGGAAAAGCTGCATACTTCATATATGTCATATGGATAGATTTGCAGTTATTGATCAATAACCTGTTGATTGTGTATGTGTAAGCTCAGTGGTGTCTGACTCTTTTTGACCCCATAGACTATAACCCACCAGCCTCATCTGTCCATGGAATTTTCCAGGCAAGAATTCTGGAGCGAGTTGCCATTTCCTACTCCAGGGGATCTTCCCCACCCAGGGATTAAGCCTGAGTCTCTCACATTGGCAGGAGAATTCCTTACCACTGCGTGACCTGGGAGGCCCAATCTGTTGATTAGACATCTGTAACCTATGGTCTGTTTCCATTAATACTATTGTACAGTTATAATAGTATGCAATTTATTCCAACCAGGTAGGCAGCTTTAATTATTTTCATTAAAATTATTAAATTTTTCTATCCTTTTTATTTTTTCATTCGCTATCACGGATCCAAGTTGCTATACCAGATGTATTTTCATATGACCGAAAATGAGAGAAATGACAGAGACTGTAAAGTAGAAGTGGAGATTGGTTTTAGAATTTACCTCTAGTCAATTATGGCTCTATCAGGTTCAGATCACTCTTTAGAGCCTTTACTAATATGTCTCCTCTGAGTTTCCCACCTTGCTCTGGGTAAACTTGCCTTCTCTTTCTTACTCAGCCCTCAGGTTTACCTGGCCCAGCCTCAGGGTCAAGGGAGTTGTCTCTGGTCATATCGTGGCTCCCCCTTTGATAGGACTGCAGAGGAGAGGGAGCATCCTGTATCTCAGAAGAGAGAATGGGCATCCTTTAGCCAGAAGGAGCGGAGACCATTGCCACCTTCCCACTGGTAATTAGCCTGCTTAGGAGGCAGTTCACTCCCTAGGGTGAAGGGTTTGAGGGTGTTTGGAAACCTCTGTAAGAGAGCAACACACCTAATGAAAATCCTTATTTCATGGGCAAAATGTGCTCTAATGGAAACTCATCTTTGTTTATGAGGTAATATTGTGCAGTAATAGCATATTCTGCCCCACCATTCAGTCAGTTCAGTTGCTCAGTCATGTCCGACTCTTTGCAACCCCATGGACTACAGCACGTCAGGCCTCCCTGTCCATCACCAACTCCTGGAGCCTACTCAAACTCATGTTCATCGCATCGGTGATGCCATCCAACCATCTCATCATCTGTCATCCCTTTCTCCTCCCGCCTTCAATCTTTCCCAGCATCAGGGTCTTTTCCAATGAGTCAGTTCTTCACGTCAGGTGGCCATAGTATTGGAGTTTCAGCTTCAGCATCAGTCCTTCCAATGAATATTCAGGACTGATTTCCTTTAGGATAGACAGGTTGGATCTCCTTGCAGTCCAAGAGACTCTCAAGAGTCTTCTCCAACACCACAGCTCAAAAGCATCAATGTTTTGGTGCTCAGCTTTCTTTATAGTCCAACTCATACATACATGACTCCTGGAAAAACCATAACTTTGACTAGATGGACATTTTTGGCTAATGTCTCTGCTTTTTAATATGCTGTCTAGGTTGGTCACAGCTTTTCTTCCAAGGAGCAAGCCCCACCACTAGAGGGAGAGAAAATCCTAGGCACATATTTGATCCCTTCAACAAATGGAGACCTTCCAGCTTGATGTGTAAGACGCAGCCCTTTGAAAATGCCTCAGGAGCTGATGGCTCCCTTCTCCCCGCAGATTATCATCACCAGCAGCGCCCCTGGTGCCCTTGTGCGTGGTCTGGTGCCTAGGAGCGCATTGTTTTTCCTCCTGTCTAGTCAGGGGCTCCCACCGAACTTCCTGCTGTGGGACCGTTTCTCCTGTGTTCCTCCTGCATGCCAACTCTGATATCTGTCAGAACTCTTACTGACAGCTCTCAAGCTGAGAGAGCTATTTTGGTTTCACCAAAAAGGTGCTTGTCATCTGGAAGACATGGAGGTTTTCATTTTCAAGAAGCTCAGAAGGTTCCTAGGACAGGGTTCCTAGCAAAAACCTTTTCTTTGGGAGAGCCTCTCAGCTCTTATTTTATTCACATAATTGACACAGTACAAATAAATTTAAAACAGGTTCTTGAAAAGATATGTAAGCCAGGACAGGGTTTCAAGTTGTTACTTATAAATGGCAATGGTTAGGAAATATATCTAAAATAACATGTTTGGTTTTGTTAGTATTCTTCAGAGAGTCTTTGAACATCAGAGTTGGAACAGACTGGTTTACCTCTGTGCTTGCCTCAAAATCCTCAGGTATCTGTAGAAAACACATTGATTTCCAAACACAAATAATTTCTCCCTCAAATCTAAGTGGTATTTAATTGCACTTCCCTTCTCCTTCTTTCACTGGATTGAGATGGGGGAAATGATGTATAGAAACAATATTCTAGGATTTATAACTTCTTCAGCAACATGGGTACAATGTGAGGGAATGACACAAATGGCTCTGTTTCCATTTTTTTAAAACGAAGTAAACAATTTTAATGGAAACATTGAAATTTCAAGTAAAATTAAAAGGATTCATTTGAATAATGTATCATAGCAGTCTATCTCAAAATTGACTTGAATATAATTCTGAATCTGAACGTTGTGTTAACTCACCTTTTATTTGACTAATGACTTCTATGGAAACAAAGGCAGCACTTTAAAGATATCTAGCAGAATAAAAAACAAAATGCCCCTTGCAGCCTAACAGACTGGGCGTGGATGGCTATCTGAGTATTTTTAAACATGGTTGTGCATTTAGTTCCTCTGTGCAACTGCTAGTTTCTATCTGTTCTACAGTTATAACAGCCAGCCTACTGTCTTGAATGTTACATCATGTAGGGAGGGAGGAAGGTCAGGATAAATTCTCTAAGGAATAAAAGTCCACTGCAGATGACGTACAGATGACAAAATCTGACAGCATCATTTTCAGGTTGGAAGTACACGGGCACTAGAGGAAGTCCAGTTTTTTTTTTTTTTAAGCATTTGGAAAACAAAATTTCTTTTTAGAAAAACCACCCTATAGGTCCCAGTTGAGTGTCATTGCTGCTGCTACTGCTAAGTCGCTTGTCCTGTCCGACTCTGTGTAACCCCATAGACGGCAGCCCACCAGGCTCCCTGAGTGTCATTGGGGGGAGAAAAATGCTGAGAACACATGCATTCTGGGAAATCGAGAGAACAGGATTCATTTCCTTTTATTTTTACCCTTAAGTCTGGATTCTGGTGATGTGGAGGGAACAATTGCTTTTTCTGGAAGATTGCTCTGAGCAAAGAAATCTATAACTTTTTCTTTCTTCCAAAGCAGGGAAATAGAACATCCTGTCCAGCATCTTAGTAGAAACAAAGTATTGTCTGGGGAAGACGGGACCAGGGCATCACCACCATGAGCCACGTCTGGTCCATGAACTGTCATCTCTCCACGCCCCTCCTTCTTCTAGATGGTCTCAAGGGATGGTGTGCTGTTTTCTCAGGCTTTTGCTTTTCTAGAAATCTGACTAATCTTAGAAGCAGTCAGGAATTATATGTAAGAAAGAAACTCCCCCTTTCGACATGCCCCTGACACAGCTTGCTTGAAAGAAGGTACTCCTGAGCTGCTTTAATGGGCAGTAGAACCTGTGAAATTCAGCATGCCTGGAAGCTATGTGCTCAGATTCCCACTATGCACTAAGAAGCTCTGTCTGTTGTGTTTTGAAATTGGGTATTTGGTCTTTAAAATTATAGAGTTTGTACACACACACTTCTAAGTAGTATCTTATTTTAGGATCATGCACATATAATGATCAAAAGCTTTTAGGTTTCAAACAGATGATGTTTTTGGATGAGAGCTGGGTCTCTCAATTTTAAGTCCAAAGATTTCGAGGAGTACAGTTATGATGGAACAGAGCTATGCCACCAAGATGCACAAGCTCTGATGACACTTTTCCCTCAGTAGGTGAACCCCTACTTGATAGGAAGGGAGGATGTATCAGAGTCTGCAAGGCGGTACAGAAGAGAACAGGTTTATCTTGCCCATGCTGCCAGGTAACTGGTGTCATTACCTGTGAGTATCTGGGCTGGAATCTCTGTATCTAGGCTGCCCTTGAACCAAGAGTGGTTGGGCTGCACGAAGCAGTAAAGGCTGAAACCTTGGTGGCGGAGCCTTCAAGGATCCCTGCAGTTCAACGTATGGCCGTTGAAAGGAAATTTAGTACTCCATGAAGAGGTGCCAGATTGAATTAAAATCAAGTGGCTCAATTCAAACACATTAGCAATCAAATGATACAATGACTGAGATAAATGCAAAGAGAGAGACAGCAAAAAATGCCCAGCAGTTCATGAATACTAATTAGAGAGGGAAAGACCAGCACAGACATTATTCATGCCTTGTTGGAGTCCGACTCTAGATTCTAATTCACAAATAAGATTCGATAACTTGACTCAACAATGATTTCACGTTGATGTTGATTCTACACTTAGACCAGTTTTCCTGCTAAAAGGCATTTTCACCCCCTTTCGCACGTAGTAATAATGGAAAGAAATGATGTTGAGAAAAGGATACTGTATTTTTCAAAAGACATGGAAAAGTAAGATTATATAAAATGCCATGCTTGCAAATAACAAGGACCCATCTAGCCCAATAGTCTCTAAGCTTTCATCTTTATTTGGGCTGCCATAGTACATTAGTAAAGTGTCTCTGGGAAATATTTTGCCATGATTCAGAGCCCGTGACTTTTAAAATTTTATATAGATTTATTAACTAAATGCATTCCCTTCTACTTGCCACACTGAAACACACAATCCATGAAGTGTTCTCACCATTTATGAGGGTTGGTTTGACATTGCACAATCTCTCTGAGTTTTGTGTCCAGAGCAGATGTCAAAATGAAGAAGCGTGAGTTTAGGAAAGAAAATACTTCATCTTGCTCAGTTCTCAAGATTAGTGACCATTTTAGATGCCTGGGGCCTTTTTCTTGGGGTCTATGACAGGAGGACACAAGCAGCTATATAACCACCTCTCTGACAGCAATTCTGTTTACTGGAATAGTAGCTCACTTCCCCAAAGGAAGACCAAGAGTATTTTGCTGTTGGCTTACATTGTTTATTATGTCTTTCTAGAAATTCTATCTAGCCTTAGCCTTACACCCTTCTGTTCTCTTTGCCCAAGAGAGATCTAAGGTGCCACTTATTTCGAAGTGATAATATCCCTTTGCATCGGTTCTATTGTGTAACAGATCACATGAACTGTGTTTCTCACTGTGCCAGTTAATAGTTGTTGTCCATGGAGTTGAAAAATAAAATTGAGTCTGTATTTTGGTTGGATTTCTATGGCACCATTGAATCAAACGTGTTTATTCTCTCTTCTTTCAAAAAAAAAAAAATGTTGCTATTTATTTTCCATTGTCAAGAAACAACAAGCTTGGAAGTTGTAATCTTCACTCTGTCTGAAGTGTGATGTGGCAAGACAGGCCAAATTAAGGAAATCAGCTTCTGTGACATGAGTCATGTAACTGAGGTCCTGTCCTGCCTCTGGTGACTTTGGCTGATGCCTGCTTCTCTTCAAAAGGGATTCCTAGGAGAAAATCACCCATGGATTGTTTATCTAGGGAAAAACACAGACAAGGCATAGACATTTAATCTTTGTTAATCAAGACAGAGGCAGAAATACCTTTCTTCCTATACCCATTCAAAGCCCATTTTCTTGAAAGAGCAGTTAACATTTACTTTCTGAGGTCTAAAATTTTCAAATTCTACAACTTCTGTATTATACTATCTATGTCTTTTTTAAGAAAGGTGTATTTGCTCACTCTTGGCCATGCCGGGTCTTTGTTGCTGTGCACGGCTTGCTCTAGTTGTGGTGAGCGAGCTACTCTCCAGTTATGGTGAGCGGGGCTACTCTCCAGTTATGGTGAGCGGGGCTACTCTCCAGTTATGGTGAGCGGGGCTACTCTCCAGTTATGGTGAGCGGGGCTACTCTCCAGTTATGGTGAGCGGGGCTACTCTCCAGTTATGGTGAGTGTGCTTCTCTCCAGTTATGGTGAGCGGGGCTACTCTCCAGTTATGGTGAGCGGGGCTACTCTCCAGTTATGGTGAGCGGGGCTACTCTCCAGTTATGGTGAGCGGGGCTACTCTCCAGTTATGGTGAGCGGGGCTACTCTCCAGTTATGGTGAGCGGGGCTACTCTCCAGTTATGGTGAGCGTGCTTCTCTCCAGTTATGGTGAGCGGGGCTACTCTCCAGTTATGGTGAGCGTGCTTCTCTCCACTGTGGACAGGCTTCTCCCTGCGTGGTTTCTGTTGTTGCAGAGCAGGGACTGTAGGGTGGGCTTTAGTAGTTGTGGTGCACGGGCTTAGTCGTTCCTCGGCATGTGGGGTCTTCACAGACCAGGGATTGAACCCATGTCCCCTGCAATGGCAGGTGGATTCTTAACCACTGGACCAGTAGGGAAGCCCTGTCTATGCCTTTTGATGTAAGATAAAGACTATAATGTTTCCCAGGCATTTGGTTTCATCAAAGTAACCTCTATGTCAAGAACTCTTCTCTGTTATCCTCTGATGTGGAATCAATTAACGAGTTCAATTGGAGGAATATATTTAGGCCAAAAGTTTTCATTATTTAATAATGCTATTTCTTCAAAAGTTTACAGTTGAACACACCTTCCTGCCAAAATGAACATTGCTTCAAAATTTTCCTTGCTTTTCTCTTGTATGTTTTTAAGGGAACAACTTTTGTATCAACGATTCATTTTGGTATCAGACAGCTCCTTATTTTACACTGAGGGAAACCAAACAGATCTAAAAATAGGAACACCAAGTGTATATATATATATATTTATATTTATATTTATATTTATATTTATATTTATATTTATGTGTGTATGTGTATTTAAAGGTAAACAGCATTGCTTACTGATTTCAGAATATCAGTGATCCCAATTTTCCTGCTGTAGAAGAGGACAAGCATAATCAATGAAATCTTCAAGTAATATTGATGTGCACTTAAAATAAAACACAGATGTAGAAGAATTGTTTTAAAGACTGTTAAGCAACATAAAACTTGTAGTAAGCCAAGTTCTAACTCCTGTGTTATCTAGGGCCTATAATTAATTTTTAAAAATCAAAACACTTTTAAAAATAGCCTTGTGTATTGAATTCCAGCATGCTGCTGCTTTTTGTAGAGGCATTCCTGTAAAATACAAGTTTATTTATACATTGCAAGTGACTCAAAGATGTTACAATATAAAAGGAAATGACACTCCAGAGTCTTTGTTCAGGGCTGTTTGGGGCTCTCTTAGAATTCTCAATTCACTCAGAGGATTGCTTTTAATTTTCAGAAGCAAAAGGAATTTCATAAATTAAAATTGTTGGCCAGATGGAATTTTCTGATTAAATTTTTAATGTTTGCTGTTAAACAGAATAATGAAAGGAAGAGTTCTGAGAGTAAAACCCAATTAACATTTCACACAATTTATTGCTCTAGGTATGGCTTGTGTTTTATTTTTATGGTTTCCACCCATCATCTTCCTGGACAACCTGTCTACCTTGAAAACCACAGCATGGCCAAATCATTTCCCTCCTTCCTTCATTCCTTCCTTTTATTCTTCAATTCAACTACCTTCTCCTATTTATATCCACCTAAGTTCCCTGGTAGCTCAGCTGGTAAAGAATCCACCTGCAATGCAGGAGACCAGGATTCGGTCCCTGTGTTGGGGAAGATCCCCTTGAGGAGGGAATAGCTACCCACTCCAGCAGTCTGGCCTGAAGAGTTCCATGGACTGTGTAGTCCATGGGATCGCAAAAAGTCGGACATAGCCGAGTGACTTTCACTTTCACTTCATTCATCTATAGCCTTACTAGTCAACAGGCACCATTCCAGGTCTTACTTTGTCCTATTCTTCATGGATCTTGGCATAAAGAATTTTTTCAGATTGTTTTCCATTATAGTTTATTACAAAATATTGACTATAGTTCCTTGTGCTATACACGAAGTCCTTGTTGTTTATCTGTATAGTAGTGTATATCTGCTAATCCCACTAATCCCAAACTCCTAATTTATCCCTCCATGCCCCTGTCCCCTTTGGTAACTGTATGTTTGTTATCTACATCTGTGAGACTGTTTCTGTCTTGCAAATAAGTTTATTTTGATTTGATTTGTATCATTTTTCTACATTTGTATCATTCCACATATGAGTTGTATCATATGATATTTGTCTTTCTCTGACTTACTTCACTTAGCATGATAATCTTTAGGTCTGTGTCTAGCTGCAAATGATACTATTTCATTCTTTTTTATGGCTAAGTAGTATTTCACTGTCTATAAATAAACCTACCACATCTTCTTTATCTATTCATTTGTTAATGGACATTTGTGTTGCTTCCATGTCTCTGCTACTATAAATATCATATTCCTGCTATGAACACTAGGGTGCATATATATTTGGTAGAGAAAATATTTTTAACAGACTATAATAGTGACTGTTGCTAGAATGGTATCACTTATTGTACAAGAGACTCTTTATTTCCATCTGTAGTCACAGACTAGCTTACAGTTTTATAAAAATTATTCTTTGTGATATTGAAGGCAAAGATGGGCATTCTCCATATATTTTCTTTACTTACATTTTTTTAGCTTTATTGAGGTATAATTGACAAGTAAAATTATAAGATATTTAAAGGGTACAATATGATGATTCCCAAGTGGCTCAGTGGTAAAGAATCTGCCTGCCAATGCAAAAGATGAAGGTTTGATCCCTTGGCCAGAAACATCCCTTGAGGTAGGAAATGACAACCCACCCCTGTATTCTTGCCTGGAAAATTCCATGGACAGAAAAGTGTGCAAGGCTACAGTCCAGAGGGTCACAGAGAGTTGGATACAACTGAGTTGACTGAGCACACTGCTGCTGCTGCTGCTGCTAAGTCGCTTCAGTCGTGTCCAACTCTGTGCGACCCCATAGACGGCAGCCCACCAGGCTCCCCTGTCCCTGGGATTCTCCAGGCAAGAACACTGGAGTGGGTTGCCATTTCCTTCTCCAATGCATGAAAGTGAAAAGTGAAAGTGAAGTCGCTCAGTCGTGTCCAACTCTTAGCGACCCCATGTACGGCAGCCCACCAGACTCCTCCGTCCATGGGATTTTCCAGGCAAGAGTACTGGAGTGGGGTGCCATTGACTGAGCACACACATACACACAAACACACACGCACAAACGGTGATGTGGTATACAGATACATTGTGAAGGAATTCTCGTAACTGAGTTCATTAACATATGTATCATCTCACATATTTACCTTTTTTTGGGAGGGGTGAGAACATTTAAGTTCTACACTCTTAGCAGATTTTGATTACACAGAACAGTGCTGTCAACTAGAGTTTCCAGGCTATACATTAGATCCTCAGACTTTATTCATCTTACAACTGAAAGTTTGTACCCTTTTTCCTACTTCTTCTATTTCCTCCACCCCCAATGACCTTGACAACCACGTCTTTACTCTTTGTTTCTGAGTTCAACCTTTTTTTTTTTTTTTAAGATTCCACATGTAAGTGATACCGTGCAGTATTTGTCTTTCTCTATCCCTCAGTTTCACCCATATGGTCACAAATGACAGGATTTTCTTTTTAAAAAGTAATAATATTCCATCTAGTATTATTCACATATAAACTCTCTCTCTATATATGTGTGTGTGTGTATGTGTGTGTGTGTGTACACACATACATGCTTAGGTTGTTTCTATACATTGGCTATTGTGTGCTGCAATAGACGTGGTACAGATATCTTTTCAAGATAGCAATTTTGTTTCCTTTGGATATGTACCCAGAAGTGGAATTACTGGATCATATGGTAGTTCTATTTTAATTTCTTGAGACGCCTCCACTTTCCTACAGCAGTTAGATGTTCCCATTAGCACTCAAGATAAATATATTCATTTGGCTATGTGGATATTGCAGAAACAACTTTTCAAAAAGAGAATCTGTCTTACTAGACTGAGATTTTTGAGGGCAAGGACCATGTCTTTCTTTTTTTTTTTTTTTTCAATTGTTAGTTTATTTTATTTATTTATTTATTTTTGTTAGTTTATTTTAAAAGAAATCAAAAGAAACTGAAACAAAAGTCAATTTGTAATGCATTAATGATCTTAAGGTTAAATTTTTCCATTTTTCAGGAAAAAAAATCCCAAACATTTGATGTACTAAGTACTCTGTTGCATAATAGAAAGTACTTTCCAAACATCACATTTTTTAAATTAAGACATTTTGCGCTCTTCCCTTTACACATTAGAGAAAATTTTATGTCCTTTCATTAGGTCTTTCATGTTTCATGTCCTTTCAGTTCTTGGAACTGTGCTAGGTGTACGGGCCACCATCTACCCACTGATCCTAGGAATTATTTCCTCTTCTGTACCCATACCATCCATGTGACCTGGTTCAGGATTTCCAAGTTGAGCCAGGACTCCATGCTACAGTTGGCTACATAATTGATGGGGTCCAGTGCAAAATTAAAATTCAGAATCCACTGTCTAAATATTACTGAGGATTTCTAGGTGGCAATAGCAAAACTTTTAGCCAAGCATGAGATCTTTCTAGGCAAAAGTCCCTACACCACTGTACAAGTTACATACCCATCAAGCCAGGGTTATTGTGTACATACACACATGAGCACCTGCACACACACACACACACATACACTCACAGCTATGGTTTCTTGGGTCCTGAAGGAAGGAAATATCTGACTAAAGTAAGATCAATCAGAGCCCTTTCCTGATTTATTTTTTTGGACCAGAACTAAGAAAACAAGTTTGTCCTACTTGGATAAAACTAAGGACCCATTGGCCGTCTTGTTTCCAGCCACAAAAAGAAAGCTATAGACATGTTGAACACATATCCCTCCAGTCTTTCTCAGATGTGGGTGGGGGGATTTTGTTCGTGCATTCCCAAACATCATCTGAAGTCCTGATAGCCAGCTGGTGTCCCAGCATCCCTGCAGTGTGCTCTTCACTAACCTTGAGCATCAGGAGGCTGGACCAGGTGACTTCTTGAGACTTTTTAAGATCTATAAGTCTCTGGATCTATCATCAGATTCTATAAGACTGACTTCACATATAACCATGATGAGAAGGAATACAGGAGAGTTTGTGGTCACTCATTTTTCTCAGCCAAGGTTCATAGAACAGTCATTTACTTAGATCTTGATAGTGTAGTGACCACTGAGACAAAAAAAAAAAAAACAGCAAAAACCTGTCCTTTAAAGCTGGCCATTAGCCAAGTCAATTTTTTTTAGCAAGGTGATTCTGAGTGTTTCCTTGGGGGAAAACCATGGAGCAAAGGAGACCTCATACCCCAGGGAATGTCTGTCTCTGCAGTTTGTCTCCTTCTCCTTTTCCCAGTAGTACAACTCCGAAGAATTTTCTCAAAGGGGATTCACAAAACACTAGTAAATGAATAAAAATTGTCTCCCAGCAGACCTCTTAACTGGCATTCTTCTGGGAGCTAGTCTTAAGGGGTGACTTTTGGGGCAGGCGTGGTCATTTTCCATAGGGCTGAGCTTTGATATTTTCTGAGTTTTTTCTATCACCACATTAGACTTATCAAGGAAAAAAAGGACTAGTATTAAATGAAGGCCATAAATGAAGTTTAAATTGAGTAAGTGGCTACTTTCTAAACCCACACAGAAACTTAGGGGAAACTTAGCTGGATTTATTATGCTATCTCATCTATTTTAAAATAAAAATGTATATAGATTGAAATCTGTTCCAGTGAGAAATTAATATATTAATATAATATATGAATAAATATACCTTAAATATACCTGATATGTAGGGTCTTAGATTCAGAATAGCTTGTTACAGAATAACATTTAAGCACATTTTCATTCCTAAGAAGACATTTTTGTCACCTCTCTGTGAGTTTATAGCCGAAGATACTGGCTCCCAGCATGGTGAAAACTCATATTTTCACAGTGTGTGCTAAGATCCACCAGACCTCTTTTCTCCTAATCATGGCTGGGTTATTATCCAGGGCCCTGCTTCTGTGCACCACCTCAGAAGTGAGAAATTGATATGTGTCATAATGATGACTTGCTCTTACATTAATATTTTTAGTTCTTCCAATGGAATACAATTTAGCTTTTTATCTCTTAAGTAGAAACAGACCCAAGCTAAAGTGAGTGCCATAGGTCTTGAAGTGAACCCAAGCCTGCAAAGACAGTCCTCAAGGGAAGGTTCTACAAATGTCCCAAAGATTATGTCCATATGTCTTTCTGGAACTGGTGCCAAGATCGTTGCCGGGTAAAAATTACTTCTCCATGGCCGTTATGTGGTGTCCCATCTTCCAGAGTGAAAGGAATAAATTTCAGATGTGCAGAACACACATCTCTTCAGCCTCTCTCAAGCAGGCTGTCAACTCCGCAGCATTAATGCACAAATCAAAAAGGGCAGCCAGAGCCTCAAGACTTTTCCTGCGAACCTCTTCTCTACTGTCTGCCTTCCTAATGCGGCAGAGTGAAAATTCTACAGCCAGACCATTGTCTTCCACGCCGCCTTCTCCCACAGAGGGCTCCAGGCTAGCAAAATAGGATAAGACAGGGAATAGGGAGAGAGGGAAGAGATTTTGTCAGGCAGAGAAGGAGAAAGAAGTCCTGTTGTGAAGAACTGCTAGTAAAGGATCTGCCACAAAAACTGTGTCTGGTGTTGCCTGGCCTTTTACTGGCCAGAGAAGCGTTCTCCAAACGCCATGCCCCCCTCCTCCTCTATTCTCTCTTTCCCTTCCTCCCTGTGGTCTATCCTCCACAGGCGAATGCTCCTGAGTGTTTTCCCTCTTAGAAACAGTATGATTCCTGTCAAACCACAGCTTAAACTTTTCAGAAAAGCTCTTGAGCTTTCATTTCTGTAACCAAGAGCAGCAATCTGTCATGTATAGTGGTATTTCCAACTGACTGCTAGAAATCTCCACCTGCATGCCCTGCCAGCACCTTGAAATCAACATGTCCACAATTTCAGCATCTTCCAACCTGAACATATGTTCCATCTCTGAACCTTTTTTTTTTCCTTTTCACTGTTAACAAGAAATCATTCTCTCAGTCATTCCAGCTACAGACATTGAAATTATAACTGCATCGTCATGGGCAGGTTGATGATCAACAGGTTTCTGGCATGGGTGGCTCAGTAGAGAGCTCCACAGAAAAATGAGCATATGTATGGGAGAGTCATAATAACTGCATGGGTTCCTCACATCCCATTCTCCCAATTCAGGGCAGTGTGATAGCCAGATGTCACTCTGCATGGACAAAAGAGATTTTGCATTAGAGAAGAGAAACTCCAAAATTATGAATCTGGGAACCAGTCATGGTTTTGTTGGTTCTTCTTTTTCTAGCTCCTTTAGACATAAGGTTAGGTTCTTTGAGAGTTTTCTTGTTTCCTGAGGTAAACTTGTTTTGCTATGAACTTCCCTCTTAGGTCTGCTTTTACTGCATCGCAAGAGTCTGTGCTTTCATTTCATTTGTCTCAAGGTAGAATTCTAGGTTGACAATTGTTGGTTTTCTCCTTTTACTTTGTAGATATTATTCCAATGTGCTCTCACTTCTATAGTGTCCGATAAGAAATCGTCTGTAATCTTTGCTGTCCTTTTGTATCTAGCATGTTTCCCTTCCCCCAACACACACACTGATTTTAAGATTTTCTTTTTGTCACTGGATTTGAGCAATTTAATACATTTTTTAAAATTTAATAAAATTTTATTTTATTTTAAAATAAAGGATATATAGGTTTCACCAGATATGGAAAACTTTCAGCCATTATTTCTTCAATTTTTTTTTTTATCCATCTCTTCCTTCCTCCCTCTTCTTCAGGGACTCCAATTTCATCCATATTAGGCTTCTTAAAGATATCCCACAGCTTACTGAGGGCCTTTTCATTTTTCTCTGTGCATTTTTATTAGGACAGTTTCTGTTACTGTATCTTCAAGTCTTTTTTTTCCTGTAATGTCTCATCTACCATAAGTTTCATCCAGTATATATTTTATCTCAGACAAGTAATTCATCAGTAGATATTCAGAGTCCTAAAAAACTTTTCCAAAAGTGGGTATTTGGCAATTCTTTTCTTTATGCATTTGCTGACCATCCCTTCTTTCAATTTTAATTTTTGTACAAGGTACACATACACAGTTTAATAAGCCAGCTACATACTTTTAGTATATAGATTGCTTAGAATTAGATTCAGCTGCATTTAACAGGAACTTCCAAATGGTAGTATTTTTAATTTATAAGGCTTTTTTTTTTTTCCTTCATAGTATAAGCTATTTAGTGCTCACTAGTCCAGGCCTTGTTTGGCAGCTCCCAATGTTATCAGGAACATCAGCTCCTTCCAGCTTTCTGCTTCTCTGTCCTTAGGGACAGTAACCCCCAGCCATTTTCATGTTTGCAGTCCAGGAGGTAGAAAGAAGAAAAGGGAATGAACAATAGCTTCTGCGTACATCTCCCGGGCCAGCAGGAAGTCCATTTTGCTACATCTAGTTGCAGGAGTACAGAAGAACCTGGTATTTTACTGTGGCATATTGCTCTCCTGAGTAAAATTGGGATTCTATGATCAAGGAAAAAGAGAAGGAGGGCAGAAACATTTCTGTGATAATCTCTAAAAAACTGTGCCATCTTCCTTCTCCTGATTCCTAGAGGTGACTATTTTCAATTCTCCTTTCTGTTTCTCCTAACATTTACCTTCATTTTCAGACAAAAACACTGTTGCACTGCTAATTATTTTCTTGTTTTACATTTACTGCTGTTGTTTAGTCACTAGGTTGCATCCAACTCTCATGACCCCATGGACTGCAGCCCACTGGGCTCCTCTGTCCAAGGATTTTTCCAGGCAAGGATACTGGAGTGGGTTGCTGTTCCCTTCTCCAGGGGATTTTCTTGTCTCAGGGATAGAACCTGCATCTCCCGTATTGGCAGGCGGATTCTTTACCGCTGAGCCACCAGAGAAGCCCCCTCATTGTGCACAGTATCTGTTTATTTTACTATGGAAAATGGAAGTTTACCTCTCTTAGACGTTTATGCCTATATCACGCCCAGGTCTTTTTATCCATTCTTCTAGCACAATTACGTCATAATTTTATTCACTCAGTACTCAAGATTTATAATAACATTATTATGTTAATTCATTATTGACCAGAGGATTTTTGCAGAAACTAAGGCCTGTGGCTGGTGATTTATTATCTAAGCCAGATTCGTCTGGCTTGACGTCGTTCTTGACGTCTCCAGTCAAGAACTTTTGGGTAACAAAAGACAATACATCTCTGGTCAATAATGAGTTGTTTTTGTTGTTCAGTCACTAAGTCATGTCCACCTCTTTGCAACACCATGGACTGCAGCACACCAGGCTTCCCTGTCCTTCACTATCTCCTGGAGTTTGCTCAAACTCAAGTCCATTGAGTCAGTGATGCCATCAAACCATCTCATCCTCTGTTATCCACTTCTCTTCCTGCCCTCAATCTTTCCCAGTATCAGGGTCTTTTTCAATGATTCTGCTCTTCACATTAGGTGGCCAAAGTATTGGAGCTTCAGCTTCAGCATTAGTCCTTCCAAGAAATATTCTGGGTTAATGTGATTTAAAGCTGGGTTATGTAGTATATTGTAGTTATATATATATATATATACATTTTTTTTAAATTTTACTGAATTATTTTTTCTTGCTTACATTTGCACGTCCCTAATTTATTCCCAAGCTTTTAATTTAAGTATAAATTGCATCTCAGGACAGCCAAACATCTTTTTGTCTATCAATTTCATCTTTGTTTTAGAGACATGCTCCTGGTACCTTCTGTCTCCTCTTGTTCCCTGGTTGCTCCCTGGTCTGATACACAGATGTCTTCCTGAATAATCCTATCATCATCCTCCTGGGGATTCCATTCACTTTGCGAATATGGACCTTCTCCTTCTTCATTCTTCTTTCCTGCTTTATTTCCTTGTTTGGGCAAAGCACATTTTCTAGTAGCTTCTTGAGAAAGGACATATTGGCAGTGAATAATTTTGAAATGCATATCTGACAGCATCTTCATTCTAACCTCCTACTTGATTGATGATTTGGATGAAATTGAAATTCAAGTATAATTTTTAATAAATAATTTTCCCCAGAATTTTTTTCCTCCTTCCCTAGACTTCTTAAAGGCACTGTTCTATTCTAGTTTTCAAGGCTACTGTTGAGAATTGCCATGCCATTTGCTTCTCAGACTTTTTATGTGCCCTGTTTTTTTTCTCTGGATGCTTTTTGGATATTCTCTTTATGCCTAACATTCTGAAATTTCATAACATTGTGGGTCTTTTCTTATCTGTTGAGCTGGGCATTCCACTGATCATCTGTCTGAAAATGTCTTTCGTTTGTGGATGAAAATTTTGAATTATTTTTTCTTGTAATCCTCCTCTGTCTATTCTCTCTTCCCAGGTCTCTTCCTCTTTGGATACTGGCCTCCTAGATTGATCATCTTCTCTCTCAATATCTTTATTATTGTGGGTTAACATTCTGTTTTTATATTTTCTGTCATTTTTATATAATTTCAAACAGTAATGGTAAATACAAGTGGCCAGTCCCCTGTAATTAACTAAAACCCTTTGGTATCTTTTAAAAAATGTACTTCTTTATGACTTCGCTGGGTCTTGGCTGTTGCTCAGCGGCTTTCTCTGGTTGTGGTGCATGGGGGCCACCCTTGAGTTGCAGTGTGTAAGCTCCTCGTTAAGATGACTGCTGTTCATGTGGAGCACAGGCTCCAGGCACACAGGCTTGTAAATGAATATTATTGGAAATATATATGGTGGTATATTAGTGTGAAAGATTATGGCTCTCAGAAAGGAACACAGGAACCTCCTAATGAACACTTAATTAGAACTTGTTGTTGCTATTTTTAACTAGGGAAGCCTAAATAAAACAGGCATAGACAAAACAAAACTTGGGTAAGATAGTATTCAAAGTCAGTGGAAAGAAAGGTCACAGAAGCTCTGAGCAGTGGATGGAGCAGAAGCCTTTTAGACAGACAGACAGGGTTCACACCCTGATTTCAGAACTTTTGCGGCTATCCATGGTATCTTTGAAAAATAAGAAAAAGAATGCTTACCTTGTGGTGTTGCTGTCTGAAATAGACTTACGAGGTAAAATTAAATATAAAGCCCCTGGCACTTAGCTGGTGTTCAAAAAATGGTAGCAGTTTTCAGTGGTTAGGGGTTTGCTGGTTCTGGAGCCAGGTGGGTGCTTTCTGTCACATGTAGGCATTTATGAGTTGTGTGATTTGGGGCAAACTACTTAACCTCGTGAGAAGACTCTTGAGAGTCCCTTGGACTGCAAGGAGATCCAACCAGTGAATTCTGAAGGAGATCAGCCCTGGGATTTCTTTGGAAGGAATGATGCTGAAGCTGAAACTCCAGTACTTTGGCCACCTCATGCTAAGAGTTGACTCATTGGAAAAGACTCTGATGCTGGGAGGGATTGGGGGCAGGAGGAGAAGGGGATGACAGAGGATGAGATGGCTGGATGGCATCACTGACTCGATGGACGTGAGTCTGAGTGAACTCCAGGAGTTGGTGATGGACAGGGAAGCCTGGCGTGCTGCAAAGAGTCGCAAAGAGTCGGACACAACTGAGCGACTGAACTGAACTGAACTGAACTTAACCTCTCTGGGTCTGTCTGCTCATCTGTAAGATGGGATATTAACAGTAGCCACACTATAGGGTGATTTTGAACGTTAAACTGGTCAGTCAGTTGAAAGTGTCTAGAAGGGAGCCCTGGCACATGATCACCACTCAATGAATATTAGCTACTATTATCATTATTAACTGCTAACCAACAAAGCAACTGTATCAACTGTGCATTGAGTCATCATTTGGAGTCCAACTCAAGTCACAGATGTAATTTCATTAAATTTGCACATAATAAATAAATAGGAGAGATGACTTGTCCTGGTACCAGGTGGCTCATTATCTAAAGGACCTCCAGTCCTGTGTCCCTGATCCCCCAGGTTCTTAAGCCAGGGGTGGGTGGAGTGAGAACATTTGAAGACATTCTGATGTCAGGGCTCTGGGCCAAGTCCGGCTTCTGTCCTGAAAAGTAGAAGCCTGAAACTGGGAAACAACCAGGGGAAGAGGGATAAATTATCTCCTAGTCAGTCTTCCTGACTTCATGGGCATCCTGAATAGCTCCAGACATCATGGCCTTTCCATTTGATTCAAAAGCTGGGACCCTAAAGAAATTACTGAATTCTGCCCCCTCCTGACTTTCAAATATTCCAGTACTAGTTGCTCGCCTCAGCCAATGATTAGATTGGCTGAGCCTCTCATCAGCCCCAGCTTTACCCTGGCTTGCCTTTGACTCTAAGCTGCCTCTGCCCTGGGACTGCCAGCTTCACACTCTGACTTGATTCTCAATTATAAGGATGGTAGCATTGCCCAAGTACCCAATGACTATTTATTGAATAAGTAATCAGTGGCTCAGACGGTAAAGAATCTACCTGCAATGTGGGAGACCTGGGTTTGATCCATGGGTTGGGAAGATCCCCTGGAGGCGGGCATGGCAACGCACTCTAGTGTTCTTGCCTGGAGAATCCCTGTGGACAGAGGAGCCTGGCGGGCTACAGTCCATGAGGTCACAAAGAGTCGGACATGACCGAGTGATTAAGCACAGCACAATCAGTGGTGGGTAACATAATGGCTATGTCCATGTTCATATAATAGTACATATATGATATTTGAAAGTAATACATGGCTTATATTTTCTAAACTCATATTTAGTGTTTGCTGCCTTCCCCGAGGCTCATGTACTTGTATTGTAGTCATTGGTATTTGTGTCTCCTTTGAAAGACTGAATCTCTCAAAGGCAGAGGTTTCATTTTTCTCATCTATAAGACCTGGGGAGTGGCTGGGTGAATGAATCTATCCATTCAACAAATATTTGTTGAGCTCCACTTGGTGATCTGAAGACATAGTAGGGCTCAAGAAGACGAGGTCTTACAGAGCTTCCATTTTACAGGAGGAGACAACTCATAAATGAGTGGCTGGACACTGTAATTTCAGATAGGGAATGCCATGAGCCCCTCATAAGTTCCATCAACACACATTTCTTTGGCATTTTCTTATAAGGAAAATATAGTGTGAAATTTGGCCCTGAGTGGCTACTCCACAGGTCTCAACAGAGGGAAGGAGTATAGACTGCAGGATTTATCTAAATTACTAAACTGTAATGATCTAGTTCTCCAAATTAAGGGAAGTAGTAGCATTGCTTAAGTGTTTTAGCTTGGCCTGGAATTTACTAATCAAAGGCTGGAGGTGACATGCCATCAGACTACACAAGCTTTTAACTGATAGGTTTACAGAAGGTTCAGCAGCAAAACTGTGCTCCTTAATTGGAAGTTTAAAGGCACAAATCTCGGCTCATTTAAATAAAAACTCAGTATTCCTTGCACCTTCTCCTTCATCTAAAAAAAAAAAAAATCTGTATCAGAAATAATTTGAAAAATGTCTGTAACTCCCAAGGAAGAAAAACATTATAGTTATTGACAATTAAGTCCTTTCCTATAGCACTTTCAACTTATAAGTGTATGTAAAAAAAAAAAGTCTTTCTTAAAAATACGATAAATGTATTTTGGGAATACCACTTTACGTATGTAAATGATAAAAGGAAAACAAATTTAATTAGCTTAGACCAAATTTCACCTTTTGATACAGACAGATAACTCCCGCTGGGATAATTATACAAAAGCCAAGGCTGTATTTGAATCTCAGAATAATATGTGTATTTCCAAGAGCAAAAGTTGATCACTATCACGTGCCAACTGGAAAAAAAAAAAAAAAGCAAAATGTGAGGGTTGCAAATTAAGGTAAAATGAGACTATAGCCTGGAGACAGCATCTCAGATAGTTCTGAGCAGCTGCTCCAAAGAAGTGGAGGGGAAGGACAGTATATACGTGATTTTGGTGAAGGGGGAGTTGATATATTTTGCAGAAGGTTTCTGCTAGTCTGGTGAGGGTTACTGCTAGTCACCAGGAGCAGATGTCGCCATGAAGGATTTTAGTGCTCTTCTAGGTATGAGGAGATACGAGAATTGGGCTTATAAAATCATCTCCTGAAAATACCTAACTACTGAAGACCTGTCCTGCCAGTTTCTCCCAGAACACAGAGCACCTCATTTCTGTTCTCTACCCCAAACTCCTTTCAGGGGTTGTTGAAAGTCAGCAGCTGCAGTAGCTGGTGATTTGGTCCTTGTAGAGGTAGAGAGCAAGTGGCAATTTGTAGCTGACACATGTACGCTGTGTCCTGTGTCCATATGTGGTGTTTTTATGTGTGCACAGTGCTTCTGTGTCTATCTACTGCTTGTGAAGAGAAAGGTTGTGAGAACTGAATGACCAGGTTAAGAGGGCCAACAGGATGAGCATTCATCTTCCTTCCTTGTTAAGTGCTCTCTACTTGTGCTTTTCAGAAAAACTTATATTTAAGGGGTTTGTGGGTATGCATACACACACACACATACATGTGGAGACACTTTCCGATCCTCTGTGATTAGCTGATAGTCTAATTAGTCTGTGATAGTTGATAGTCTGTGATTAGTTCCATTAGTCTCTAGCTGGAAAAAAATAGGATAAATAGGAAATGGGGCCATGGAACAGAAATGTTACCAACCAGGGTATGATTCCCCCAGTGTTCTCCTCTGCTAGTGTTGTGTGGGTTTCTTTCCAGCCCTGTCTTATGGACCCCGGAGTCAACAAGGGGACACAGGACAGCAAGGATTGCGACTCCTTTTCCTTCGTAGCCGTGTTCCTCATGTTTAACACAAAGCTTCAGAATCTTGGAATGAAGAGCATGGACCTTGTGGGAAGGGATGTGCCTTTAAGTTGTATTATGTCAAATTCTATGATAAAAATAAATTACCTGGGACTTCCCTGGTGGGGCAGTGGGTAAGAATCTGCCTGCCAATGCAGGGGGCATGGGTTCAATCCCTGGTCCAGGAAAATTCCACATGCCACTGAGCAACTTAGCCTGTGTGCCTCAACTACTGAGCCCACACTCTAGAGCCTGAAAGCTACAACAAAGCCTAGCCCGGTCATAAATAAACAAATGTAAATAAAACATTATCTGTTTCATTCTAAGCATCCATGAAAGCAGTGAGATAAATTATTCCAAAAAGATTATTCCTTAGAAAAGAGCTATTATATAATTTCTACTCTTGCCCTAATGTTTCACTTAGATTTATGTTCAGAATGTTATCAAAACACATTAATCCAAACAAGATACTTCCCAAGACATTCAGTTATTATCAACCCTGTTCCATACATACACATGCATTTCTGAAGCTGGAGGAAGCACATGCATGCGACTAGGCCGACAGACGAACACATCATGCTTCTCTCACACGGTGCAATCATTATTGACAGACTCATTTCCAGTAGGTGCCCACTCACTCGGTTTCACAGCTTAGCTATTCATCGTCAGACAGGGTGTCTGTGTTTCCCCCATATATTTCCAGTTTGCAAAATAGTGCCAGACTGGCATCTTGTTTTGTGACTCGATAACAGATTCCACTAATAGCACATCCAGTGGGACTAACATCCAGTCCCTTTCAGCTGGGGGGAATCTGGCAATTAGTGCCAGCCTGAGGAGTTGCACGGGCTGGGGTACGTGCCAGGTCATGCAAAAGAGGGCAACTGTGAATTCACACCCTCTGCATGCCCAAGGACTTGCAAAAAGGGAGCTTTGAAATTAAAAGGATGAGGGGGGATAATGGGTAGAGACTGTCCTGCTATCTGCCATCCTTACTTTGTGAAATCTGGGTTGAAACAAAATCACCATTGTCTCGCTAGGTTGGGACCATGCCTGGCTCTGTGCTCTATTCATTCCCCAACACATTGCTGGCTCTTAATGATTATCATTATCATTATTAATGATGGTAATAATTGACAACAGGGTAAATAACTTGAAAAGAGCTAGTTTCCTGGAGGAAAAAAAAGTCACTGTAATAATGGCTCTTTTACACAGTAATAAATAGCCCATTTGTGTCTCCGTATTTTAAATTATGTCTTTGTTTGCTGAAGCTGGAGGGCATAGGGTACAATTTTGAAATCCAATAAGTGAACCAATGAATTAGCATGAGGAAAAGGGTACATGTTAATCAAAATCAGCCATTTGGATTTGGGGTCTTTCATTGCATCGAAATTTTTGGTTTGCTTCTTTCTGTCTAATATCACTTACGTCTGGATTTGCAGAACTGACCTTGTCCATAAGAGGAGGAGAATCTTGCTTACTGGGTACTGAAATTTTAGGCTATGCCACATAAAATAGATGCCACCCTTTCATGTAGGTAAAGCTTAAATTGCAAACATACCAGAAACAGGAGCCAAGAAATGCCTGGGAAGCTCCTGACTCATTCAACCTCTTCTCCTTGACTTTAATCAGTCAATAGTAGGAGGGAGTAGACAGACGTGGGTTATCAGTCTCTGAAACACAGAAGGTTAATACATTTTTTCCTGAGAAAACTGGCCAAGGATGTTGCTCAGCTGTCTGAGGAAAATGCACGTGTTTCCTTCTACCTGTATTTTGAAACATTTCCTTGCATAGTAAATAATTTCAATTAAGCTGGAATTAGAAAAAAAAATAACATTTCCTGCAATGCGAAACAATATCTCAAGCTATTTCACCTTGACTCTTTCTGTGATTTACAGTGACATCTAATATGGGAATAAAAACGCAGAAATTATCTATGGAACCTGATGTGTATTTCTTTGACAAATAGTTTGCCATGAATGTATTTGTGCAACTGATCTCATATGTTTTAAAAGATGGCAGAGTAGATTTTACCTAGAATACCTCTTAGAATTCCAAATACGTGTTCTGTGAGGTATGCATTTATTCTTAGAATCTGGTAGAAAAAGACAAGAATTCATTCCAATGAAGAAATCCTTTCTGGAAATACCAGTTTGGTAGATAAAGTGTCAACTTGGTGGAAATAATAATCATAAAGATGATAATATCTCATTGAGAAAGAGATTGAGCATCGTTTCATCCCATTTTTTCCACAGAGCATCAGTGGCCAGCTGTCTGTGTCTGCAGATTATAAATCTCCATTGCTCCCTTGATGCCTCATTTCCTAGGGCTCCTCCACTTAAGGCACTAGAGCAACTCACACAGATTTGCAGAATCATTCTCCCATCTCCTGTGTTTGAGCTTTGTCATAAATTCCTCATTTCCTTTGCTCTACGATTAGAAATGTCTTTGTCCTACATGCTGAGACTGACTTCCATCTTGGCCCACCACAGGCCTGGTTTCTTCTGGGAATGACAGTAGAGCTTCTGTGTATGGAGAGGTCTCTTTTTTAGGTTTCCCGCATCTTTCTGGCTGAGCTGGCCACTCTGTGTAGCTGTTGCCTGCAGTCAGTCACTTCTATACCACGCCCATGAGACAGAGCGTCCCGCTTTTCATGGAAAAGATTCCCCTTTCACTGTGTTTCCCAGTCCTATGCTAATGCCCTGTTGAAGCCACCCCTCACATGGTACTTGTGCTGGTCTGCTAAGGCTGCTGTAAAATAACAAACAAACAAAAAAACCACCACAAACTGAGTGATTTAGCACAACAGAAATTTATCCTTGTATAGTTCTGGAGGCTAGAAGCCCCAGATCAAAGTGTCTGCAGTGTTGGTTCAAACTGGAGGTTCTGAGAGAATCGTTGCCACGTCTCTCTCCCAGGTCCTGACGGTTGCCCGCGATTCTTGGTCTTCCTCCGCGTATGGTATCCTGACTGTCAGGATTCTCGGTTCTCAATTCAGAATTCCTGTCCATTGGGAACAAGAGTGGCTCAGAGCCTTCTCTGCCCAACGACACTGCAGGACCCGTTTGCAGGAGCCAAGTTCGAGGTTGGGTGGTCTCTTCCAGGACCCTAACAGAAGACGGGAGGGAGCGACAGACCGTTCTTGCCCTTGGTGCTCTCCTCACGCCCGCCTTTATTGAGAGTAACCCCCTTTGTCGGGTTCAAAGCCCGTCCTGACTCGCTCTCCTTGTTCTCCACTCCCCAGTCTTCTCCAGGCTCTTCCTGTTTGTTTTTGTTCTTTGATTTCTCTTTTGTTACATCCTCCCGGTATTGAGCAATAAGCTTCACCAGCTTTCTTGTCTTAAGGGGAAAGGGACAGCTTCTCATCGCAATAGAAGTGTCCCTCCCTCAATGGCCTTTCATGAAGGCTATTAGAGACTTTTGGAAAATCCTCTCAATACAAATGCCTGGCTAGTAAAGCTATTGTTTTTGCCTAATCCTATTTTGCATGTTATAAGTGAAAATCACCCTTATCCTTCTTCTTTGTTACTTCAGCAGCAAATCCTAATCTTCTCCACAGCAGATGGACACCTTGGGCCTGCTGGTACAAAAGTAAATGGGAAAAACTAATTTAATAATTTTCAAAATATCGCTTCTCATATACTAAGTAATTACAAGTTACTCAGTGATAAGTGCCAAAGAAGAAATCAGCCGGGTGATGACACAGAGAGAGTAACTTCGTGTGGAGGACACAGAGGGTTTTCTACTCCATCAGACAGCCTTGAAGGGGTGGAGGAGTTCAGAATAGTCTACTCCAAAATATGCCATTCTGACATAAGGATTTTTTGGAGCTGAAGGCAATTGAAAATAAAGAGTACCCAAGAAAGGGGCTTCCTTGGTGGTCCAGTGGTTAAGTGTGTTTCCCCTGCAGGGCACATGGGTTCAATCTATGTTTGGGGAACTAAGATCCCTCATGCCATGTGGCACAGTAAAAAAAAAAAAAAAAAAAAGGCAGCCAAGAAAAACTCTGCCCTCTGTCTCTCTACCAGGAAGGGTATGACAATTGTTCATCGCAGGAGATAACTCTAAGCCCTTATTAGCCCAGAGATGGCAGTGCCAGAGAACCCTACAGAACCAACCCCGCCAAAACCATCTTTATCTTCCATTAGTTTCCCCCGTATATTTACCTTCCCATAGTTTGCTACTCCTAAAAGCCCAGGGGCTTTCCTCATAGCTCAGTTGGTAAAGAATCCACTTGCAACGCAGGAGACCCTGGTTTGATTCTTGGGTCCGGAAGATCCCCTGGAGAAGGGATAAGTTACCCATTCTAGTATTCTTGGGCTTTCTTGGTGGCTCAGCTGGTAAAGAATCCACCTGCAATGTGGGAGACCTGGGTTTGATCCCTGGGTTGGGAAGATCCCCTGGAGAAGGGAAAGGCTACCCACTCCAGTATTCTGGCCTGGAGAATTCCATGGACTGAATAGTCCATGGGGTCATAAAAAGTCAGACATGGCTGAATGACTTTCACTTTCAAAGCCCAAAGTCCCTTTCCTTTGTCTCGTCACTTCAAAACAAAATTTATTGTTTTGTTAAGATGCTATATCAGCTCAAGTTCTAACCACTCTTTTGAGTTACTTATTGCTGAGTGCTCCTGAGTCTGTGCAATGCATGTGTGAATAAACTTCCATTTGTTTTTCTTTTGGTGATCTGTTTGTTTTTTTTTCCTGCCATAAGGGTGGTGTCATCTACATATCTGAGGTTATTGATATTTCTCCCAGCAATCTTGATTCCAGCTTGCATTTCATCCGGTCCAGCATTTCTCATGATGTACTCTGCATATAAGCTAAATAAGCAGGGTGACAATATACAGCCTTGATGTACTTACTCCTTTCCCTATTTGGAACCAGTCTGTTGTTCCATGTACAGTTCTAACTGTTGCTTCCTGACCTGTATACAGATTTCTCAACAGGTAGGTCAGGTGGGCTGATATTCCCATCTCTTTCAGAATTTTCCACAGTTTGTTGTGATCCACACAGTCAAAGGCTTTGCCATAGTCAATAAAGCAGAAATAGATGTTTTTCTGGAATTCTCTTGCTTTTTCCATGATCCAATGGATGTTGGCTATTTGATCTCTGGTTCTTCTGCCTTTTCTAAAACCAGCTTTAACATCTGGAAGTTCACAGTCCACATACTGTTGAATCCTGGCTTGGAGAATTTTAGCATTACTTTGCTAGCATGTGAGATGAGTGCAATTGTGTGGTAGGTTGAGCATTTTTTCACGTTGCCTTTCTTTGGGATTGGAATGAAAACTGACCTTTTCCAGTCCTGTGGCCACTGCTGAGTTTTCCAAATTTGCTGGCATATTGAGTGCAGCACTCTCACAGCATTGTCTTTTAGGATTTGAAATAGCTCAGCTGGAATTCTGTCACCTCCACTAGCTTTGTTCTTCATGATGCTTCCTAAGGCCCACTTGATTTCGCATTCCAGGAGGTCTGGCTCTAGGTGAGTGACCACACCATCATGATTATCTGGGTCATGAAGATCTTTTTTGTACAGTTCTTCTGTGTATTCTTGTCACCTCTTCTTAATATCTTCTGCTTCTGTTGGGTCCATATGATTTCTGTCCTTTATTGTGCCCAACTTTGCATGAAATATTCCCTTGGTATCTCTCATTTTCTTGAAGAGATCTCTGCTGCTGCTGCTGCTGCTACTGCTGCTAAGTCGCTTCAGTCGTGTCGGACTCTGTTCGACCCTAGAGACAACAGCCCATCAGGCTCCTCTGTCCCTGGGATTCTCCAGGCAAGAATACTGAAGAGATCTCTAGTCTTTCCCATTCTGTTGTTTTCCTCTATTTCTTTGCACTGATCACTGAGGAAGGCTTTCTTATCTCTCCTTGCTATTCTTTGGAACGCTGCATTCAAATGGGTATATCTTTCCTTTTCTCCTTTGTTTTTCGCTTCTCTTCTTTACATAGTTATGTGTGTGTGTATATATATATATATATTGTGTGTGTGTGTGTGTGTGTGTGTGTGTGTGTGTGTATATTTATTTATACGTCTAGATGTAAGAGTTTATTATTACCTAAACTCTGGTTTCTGGGACAGCATTGATCAGGCACTGAATTCTGGAAGAATTCCTTTTGTATTTCTGTAGCTAAGTTGGGTTCATGATACTTCTGTTCTGGCTGTTGGCATGGGCATGCATTTGGGTGACACTCTTCAGTCTTTGGTATACTTCTCTTCTCAATCCTTGGCATCCCATATTTGTGAGCTTGTGCTACATCATGGAGAAGGCAATGGCACCCCACTCCAGTACTCTTGCCTGGAAAATCCCATGGATGGAGGAGCCTGGTAGGCTGCAGTCCATGGGGTCGCTAAGTCGGATATGACTGAGTGACTTCACTTTCACTTTTCCCTTTCATGCATTGGAGAAGGAAATGGCAGCCCACTCCATTGTTCTTGCCTGGAGAATCCCAGGGATGGGGGAGCCTGGTGGCTGCCGTCTGTGGGGTCGCACAGAGTCGGACACGACTGAAGCGACTCAGCAGCATCAGTGGCAGTGCTACATCGTTAGACTGCTAGGGACAGCTGAGTCACGGCCTGCAATGTCATCCCACCCAGCGCCAAGGACACCTGGGATCATACTGTGCAGAGCTCATGTCTTATTATAGCAGAAACTTGGGGCTGAGCCCGAGGGCTCAGGTTAGGGGCACTTCTCTCTATGAGACACTAGAATTGTCTAATGAAGACATCTGCTCTGTCTGTGGTATCTGGTAATGTAACACCTCTATTTCCATTCTGCCCATGAGTGATGGATAAAATCATTCATCTTATTTCTTGGAATTCTACAGCTAGCCTTTATTCAGATTCCTGAAAATTACTAGATCAGATTCACTTGGGTTCACTTGGCTGGTAAGGCCCATGAGAGTTTGAAGTCATAGTGATTGGGATTTAAGAGTCCTCATTAATGAGGAGGTGAGAAAGAGCCCAACAGGAGCCAAGGATAAGGAAGTACCTAGAAGAGGGCTGCAGGTGCTGAAGAACGTGTGGACTTTCTGAAGCACTGGCTTGATCGTTCACTGTTTTCTCCTATGTTTATTGGTTAGAAACAACTTATTGCACATTTTTGAGGTGGATAGGCTCTGTGGGTTGCCCAGCTCATAACAGGCACACCTCCAACGTTTGTGCAAAGAGCAGACAAGAAAACAGTTTGTCAAACAAACTTATGGTTACCAACGGGGATAGCAGGGGTAGGGGGAGAGATAAATTTGGAGTTTGGGATTAACAGATATTTCCTACTATATATAAAATATATAAAATAGGTAAACAACAAAGGCCTCCTGGGAACTATATTCAATGTCTTGCAATAACTTATAATGAAAAGAATCTGAAAAAGAATATATATATATAAATATATATAGATATCTGAATCACTTTGCTCTAGACTTGAAACTAACACAACATATCAACTAATTATACTTCAATTAAAAAAAAAATGATAGAAAGGAAACAGCTTGTAGAAGGAGTTCCTCATGACCAGCCCCGACTTCCCGATCCTAGGATCTAGGGCTCCCGTGGCCTAGGTTTCCTAATGGGCCAAGTTAGCAGTGAATGTGGGTCCGATGCTCACCGGTTTCTCCAGCTGCCTGTCCTCCTGGCTATTTGTGGGGATGGATATCATTTCTGTGTTACTCCTACATCCTCTCCACATATGCCTTTGGCTTGTCAGTCATGCCATTCCCATTTATAAATCCATTTTTATAGCTCTTCATCTGCTAGGAAAAATTGAAGTTAACTTCAATATTGTTCGCAAGTGAATTATACTCTGCTTTTCTGCCCGTGTCTTAATTTCCTATATAGTTTGCTTTTGCTTGCTACCTAGTTTCTGTTCTTTCTCCATCTTACCCCAGCTGCTATTTTCTTGTTCATACAGAGATCAGGATTAAAAATGAGAGCTAGTGAAAAATTCTATTTTCGAGAAGAATTGTGATAAGGGTATACATACATACTAAGGGCGTTTTTTTCCTTTTTATTAATTCTAATTTATGCTCTGCATTTTGCTGGAGTGATAAAAAGAAACACTGGAACTAGCTGTGTTATTATCAGGATCCCGGTCAGTCCCTCAGCTCTGGTCTATTTCTTCTGGATGCTCTCTTGAGGGCCTGGCATAGAGGGAGACCTTCATAAATGTTTATTTAATGACCAGCAAGGAAACCAAGAGGCTTTTTAAAACCCAAATTTGTTCAATAAAGAGATTGAAATGGAAATGGGGGAAGAGATTGAACAGAAATGAGATTTTAGAATTCTCTGTGGATCGTTTCTCACTTCTGCCTTTTCTCCATTAGCATTGATCATTGAAAATTGACTGCATTTAATTTTGAATTTATTAATTGGTGTCAATTTATTTTTCCTGAAAAATCAGTGTTGTTTGACTGCTTATCAAATTGATTTACTCAATTAACTCTCAAACTTTTGACTCATTTTTAATCTCAAGAGCCTGTTCTATCCTTTCGAATGGTTCAAATAAATTACCCCTGTAAAACTACTGGAAAGTTAATAGTAAAGCTTAATGTAACAAAAATCTCAATTCATGGAACCCAATTTTCCAGAGACGTAGGCTTTATGAAATGAAAATGACTGTTCCAATCTGCACTGTAAAATCTTGCCTTCCTCTCAGGGTGATGGCAGAGGCACCCTGTATTATTGTCTTGGGCAATTCCCTTCAACGAATTGTCCTTTAAACACCCTCCATTACGTGCATTACTGGGGATTTCTGTTTTGTGAGCCTGTCCGTTTCGTGTAGTTTTCCTGTTCTCTCCGGTTGGCTTCTTTCCTCCTCACACCATCAGATCTGAGGTTTACTTCTCTACTCAAGTTTCCCAGTTACCCACCCCCTCCTCAGTTAACAAGAACTGCTTAGCTTTTCTCTGGAGGTATCTTTTCCCCTGTAGCTCCCTTAGCTTATTTTCTAGGTTAGGCATTTGTTGATGGGTTTCCTTGGTGGTCAGCATTTGTTACCCATGGAAAATGCCTACACCTGCAAGTTTCTTCACAGATGTCACATTCCCCGAGAACAATGGGCTGATTTCCATATTTATAGCGTTTTATTTTTAATGGGAGCGGCCTTGACCCTGACCTTCTGTAAAAATGAAATTTCGTTTTATGTTCTCTTGTTTTTTGTGCTGGGTCTTGAACCCAATATTTTTATAGTTGAAAACTGTGTTTTCTAGCTTTCCCCCCTCTGATTCATATTGGCAGTTTTTACTTGACTCTCTGGTTAATTTTGGCATGAAAAGTAGCATGGCAGAGTGTAACCAACTGGCTAAGAGGATGCCACAAGTTCTCGTGGATTGTTAACTATACAATCAATGAGTTTACTTCAGGTTGTGTGCCCTAATGTAACAGATAAAATCTCATTGCTTTGAAGTCTGGAATTCATCTTTTGATGGTGGTTGTTACTTACAAATACATGAGATAGTTACTTAAAATGATGAAAGGAATAGAGGGAAATCATCAGGGGTAGAGATGGAAAAACCATTGCAGGATCGTGATTGCCCTTAAGTATTGATAATAAGACTTTGCAGAACTCATATGCAGCTTCTTCTAGGAGCAATCAGTGAGCTACATCTTAGCTAGGTTTTTTCCTAAATGTTCCAGTGAAGTTTGAGCATCTCTCTCTTTCCCTTGTCTTCCACAGCCCAGGAAAGGGGAATTTAATAACAATTTAATACAACAGCTTTTCTTCATCGCCTGCTGAGAGAGATGAGATTTCAGGTCTGTTTCATAACCCACTGCCATTTCTACCTCTCAAGAAACAATGATTGTGTCTTCATTTTCCCTAAGTCCATCTCTCAGAATGTTAAAAATGTTGTATGCAATCGAAAATGGACGTCTGCACTGACTGTGGTAAAAAGGAAAAGAAACAAACAACTCTCTGCCTGAGCTGTCAGCATGAACATTGGTCCCCGACACCTGCAGCGACAAGGCAGCCCCTGGCTAGTCCTAACCACTCTGCATCCCAGATGGAAATCTTGGCCCCAGTGTGATGCAAGGTCATCTCAGAGGACAAAAGACAAGCGAATGCACCTCACACCATTTTCTTGTTGCGGAAGTGAAATTTTTTTCAAGGAGGCCACACTGCCCCTCTTTAAACCACTACAGTTTCCCTGAGGTTCCTTAATGAGAGTATACCATGGTCACAAGAGAGTGCCACGCATTGGGGCTGACCCGATAGCTGTCAGCCAGTGCTGGATCCCAATGAGTGACTTTTTACTGCTCCTTTTCTTGGATTTAAATTGTGCATTTTTCTTCTGCTTAGCACTACGGGCTTTTAATGGATTTTCAATATCAACTCAATAACCTAGTCTCTCCAGTGAGAATGAACAAAAACAAGCCCCCTCGCTCTCACCACACACATCCATAGAAAAGAGATCGGGAGGAAACGCATTAAAATACTCTAAGTGCTAACTGGAAATAGTAGCACCCTCTTTTCTTTTTTAACACCAATAATGTATATTCTAGAATTTGTACAAAGTACATACAATTATTAAAAATTAAACATCATTTTTGTCTTTTAACACTGAAGTTGGTTTTGAGGGCACTAAAAAAGAAAAAAAAACAACTTTCCAGAACCCCAGGAAATTAAACGAGATCAGAAGCATAGAGTCAGATGGGAAGCCAGAGCAGGTCAATCCCATGCGCGTCCCCTCCCCGAAGCCCCCTTGCAAAGAGTGGCCGTGACAGCTCCTGCAGCTCAGATAACAAACCAGAGAGGGAGAGTCTTTTATGCGAATTGTCAGCCTCAGCCTTGAGACAGAGCACAAGTGGTCTTAACAGCCGAATCACATCTTTGCGAACAATGTCACAAAGATAGAAAAGGAGCATTATATTTTTTATCTCACAGATGTCCTGAATAAAGTACACTTGGTTCCAATTTCATCTTGATAGCGGATCACAGATCACAATGACAGCCTCACTGGAAAATCGCTGATACCAGCTTCAGCTTGGTTTTTTCCCCTGAATGGAGAAGCTCTGAATTTTCATTAGCACAGATCCATTGCTATTACTGACCATTTGACAATGTTGTCCTGGTTTTGATGGATTTCTTAGGACAGGTACGAGAACGTCCCAGCTCCTCGAGTGAGGAGGTGGGACAAGCAGTTGTTAGCAAGGAGCTCATCTAACTGAATACGTCGCTGTATCACCTACCATCTGCCACGGCATACGCTGAAAAGACATGGTTTACAAACTAAGTGGACAGTAAAACTCTGGTTTCCTAGGCCCACGTGATCCCCGGTACAAAACCTTAGATTTATTTTCAAAGGCATCAGGAACCCAAACAGTAATGACTTTCTGTTGGTCTCCATCACTGGGAGGACTCATATAATGAAAGGTCCAAGTAACCTGGAAGATGGACCATAGCTGTTCAGAAAGGAATGCTCTGCTCTCCCTTATTCCTGGCAAGAGCAGATCTGTGAGCAGCATAGTTAAAGGCCCCATGGAAGGTCACGTTGTCTTTAACCTTAGGTTGATCCTGGAATTTATGGGGTCATGTCTTATTTGGTTTGGGGCTTTACCCTATTAACTAGGAGGTAAAGAAAAAAAGGGGGGGGGCTTCCCTGGTGGCTCAGATGGTAAAGAATCTGCTTGCAATGCAGGAGACTTGGGTTTGATCCCCAGGTTGGGAAGATCCCCTGGAGAAGTGAATGGCTACCCACTCCAGTATACTTGCCTGGAGAATTCCATGGAAAGAGGAGCCTGGCGGACTACAGTCCATGGGGTCACAAAGAGTTTGACACGAGTGAGTGACTAACACACACACACACACAAAGAAAAAAATAGAAGGAAGCCAGAGACAGGGCCATCCCTCTTACAAGCTGTATGTAAGTGGACATTGGGCGGCAGACAAGAACGCAGAAGCAAAAAGGAGCTGCTTCCATGGAGTTCACACTTGTCGGGAGCAGCAGCTCTTTGCATCTTGTGGCCTCAAGGGCCCCAGGGAGCCCCAGCAGAGGCAAACGGAAGGAGAAGAAAAGAGAAGGAGAGGAGAGTAGGAGAGGAGGAGGTAACTGATGCCTCCCCTCCCAGACTGGGACTTGAGCATGGATATATTACCCTGAGGCTCTGCTGGCCGCAGCTTCCAACACGGGAATGGCCGCCCCTCTCCAACCTCTCAAACTGAGATGTGACGCCTTGTGTCGACTCAGGAACTCAAATTCTAATGCAGTCTGCAACCTTCCGAAAGAACCCACTTTTCTGAACTATTCTTCAGAATCGTCATTAACATCAGAGAGTTTTTAATGGGTGTGCCCTTGACTTGGTTGGAAGACGATCAGATACACTTACAGTGATCACACGAGTCTGTGCGAGTGGCCCATGTTGTTCCACTCCTGTTGTTCATACCTTCAAAATACATTCAGAATCCGACTGCATTGTATCATCCACACAGTACTTACTACTCCGGTCCCAGCATGGTAGCCATCTTCTCTGCCCATATCAGTGCCATAGCTTTCCCACTAGTATCCCTGCTTCTACTTTTGCCCTCATCTCCCGCCCAGCCCCCTACCCTGCAACAGCTATTCTCAACAAAGTAGCCAGAGTGATGCTTTCAAAATGCTGGTCACAGGTTGCTACCCTGCTCCATGGTTCCCAAACGGGGGGAAAAGCTAGCGTCGTTATCAAATATGGCACCCACTACTTCCCTGACCTCATCCACTGCTCTCCTCTTGCTCACTCTGCCCCAGTCACGTGCCAGACAAGCTTGCACCCCAGGACTTTAGCACTCACAGTTTTCTCTGCTTGGAAGGCACTTCTCCTAGGTATTGGCCTCCATCAAGTCTTTGCTTAAGTGTCTCCTTCCTACTAATGTGCGTGTGTGCTGAGTCGTATCTGACTCTTTGCAAACCTATGGACCATCGCTCACCAGGCTCCTCTGCCCATCCCAGTTCTACTTGGAAGCTTAGTGGTTATCACCTTCAAAATATGGAATCGACTTATTTGTTTACTGCCTGTGCAGCCCTCCCCCACTCCACCAGACACGCTAGAGTAGAAGCTTCATCAAGGCAGGGGTTCATCTTGTTTGTATCCTCAATGCCTAGAATGGTGTTTCATGCATAGTAGGTACTCCAAAGTATTGGTGAATTGAATTTGCTGAATTTTTCTAGAAGTCTTGTGGGCAGTTCTCTTGTGTGCACTTTTATATATTGGAAAGGTCATGTCTGATTGTAACAAGAAAAGCATTTGTAAAGTCTTATGCACACCATCTGGAGGCTGCTCGGCATCCTATATGTGAAATGAGTCGTAAGTGGCAGACAAATGCCCTGTGGATAGAAATCAACACCATTGGAACCTGCTAGGTCCTCTGTGTTCCTTCTCCAGTGAGGTTGGAGCTCACTGGTTGGAAAAGGTGTATCTGTCTTATCTTTATCTAGGTTGTGTCTGGTGCATGGAAAATGCCATTTTCCCCAATATTTCTTTCTAACAAACTCCCCCTGCCCACACCCCAGCATTTCTTTTTACTTGCAAATTTCTACAGTCAGTATTCTAAATTTCCCAATTGCCTCTTTTTTTTTTTTTTTTTTTTGCAATTGGTTTACATAGGATCTCAATAAGGTACATATATTCCAGTGGGTTGATATGACATTTAAATCTCCTTTAATTTATAGATTTCTCTCTTTTTTCTTCCTGCCATTTGTTTGTTGATAAAACAAATTAGCTCTTTCTGGCTGGATATTGAGGACTGACTTCCTGCACCTTGTTCTCAGGAATTTCTCCAAACATACAGCATAACAAACCATTTTTGATTGCCTTAAATGGTTTTAAAACTAAACAAACAAACAAAGAGGCATATTTGATCCCAGACCTCTCCAAACCCATGTGTACACTGGTGTCTTTTTCACGACGTTAGTTTCATTAGAAACTGCGACATAAATGATGAAGGTTTATTGGATTGTGTTTGGTTGTGCAGTTGAACAATAACTTTAGAGGCCTTTCAAGGATCTCATCTAGTCCTTTCGCTGATCTTGTTCACATCCGCGAGTCCTATTGGCTAAGAAGATGTCATTATTCTCTTGACTTTTCTTTCTGAATTGATATTGCTATTGAGAATAACATCCCTGAAGACAGAGCTAGGTAATATTCATTCTTTTAAAAAGCTATTGTATTATGTTTACCTTGCTGTGAAGCATATTTTATATTTAGTCTAGAAGTGCTGTAGGGTGGCAAGATATTGTATCTTACATAATGATTGTAATTTAAACGTGAAAACCACTAGCTTTTCTTTTCTTCTTTACTTTGGTTTTGCTGTGTGATTTTGGGGGGCGCTATCTGTAAATATACATAAAGCTAATAACAATAAGTGAATTACAGAGGTAACATTCCATTGAGGATGTCTGGAAACAGCTTTTAGCCTCAAGAGCCAAGCTCTTACGCTCTGTGTTGGATCAGACTTGCAAGACAGAATTATAGCTCCATTCCTCGGGGTTTGCTTGTTGTTAATTTTATGGAGGACATAAAAGCTAATGTAAAGCATCTGTTCCATCCTTGACCCCTTTAAGAAACCTGTATCCATGGCAGCCAATACAGGTAGGAGGAGGCGGAGGTTCCAGATCCTCACAGGGCATTTCAACAGAAAGAAATGTCTGTCCCTTGAATGCAGCATTGATGTTAAATCTGTGCGGTGGTAAGATTGGGGTAAATTTCATTCTATTCGGTTAACATGCTTATGGAGCTCATACTGTGTGGCAGGCCATGTTCTAGATGCTGAGCTTCCAGCAGTAAACAAATCAGGCAAGAAACTCTCCTGCCGTCTTAGTGCTTACTTACACTGGAGTTAAGCAAGTAGAATACAAAATATGCTACATGTATTGAGTCATTTCACACAACATTGGTTAAAGAAAGATAGCTGAGGGGGAGAGGGCTTTAGGGGCTGGGAACAAGGTCGCTGTTTTAAATAGTTACAGTGTCAGTCACTCAGTCGTGTCCAACTCTTTGTGACTCCCATGGACTGTAGCCCACCAGGCTCCTCTGTCCATGGAATTCTCCAGGCAGGAATACTGGAGTTAGTAACCCTTAGATCTCACTGATATGGTAGTATTTGAGCAGAGACCCTCAAGGAGGAGTTAGTAACCATTAGATATCACTGATATGGTATTTGAGCAGAGACCCTCAAGGAGGCCTGTTTGCCAGGCCTGATGCCAATCACTGAGAGAAGGGCCTTCCAGGTAGAGAGGAGAGTCTGTGCAAAGGCCCTGAGATGGAAGGCTTGGCAGAGAAGCAGTGATGCTGGTGTAACTAAAGCTGAATGGTTGAGGAAGGGATGGTGGGGGGTGAGGTACCATAAGATTCAGAGGACTGTATCCTGCAGGGCTTTCTAAGGCAAGGGAAAGCCTTGGGGTCCTCTGAGTGGATTGGGAAGACAAGGAGTTCTCACTGAGCAGAGAAATGATTATTCAAGAGGATTATTCTGGATGTTTCATAGAAGATAGACACCCACGAGGCAAAAGTTTAAATAAGAGACCAGTTAGGAAGCTACAGCTACAAAAATCCAGGCATCGGAATAGAGTGGCTTGGCGGAAGATGGCAGGCGGATGTGGCAACATGTACTCTCCTTTCGGTCATGTGCTGAAGGAAGAGCCCACAGAATTGGCTCCCAGGTGGGATGTGGTGCCACCCCACAGGTCTGCTTTCCGGGAGCTGCTGCCTGGGTGCACAGACATCTCTGTCATTGCAGCCCTGCCCCCTGCTGTCCTGATAATAAGTTCTCAACACCACACCATGGATTGTACTTGGGTTTGCTTTTGCCTTGGCTGGCTTTGCCCTGGGCACATAGATAGCATTTGCTGGGGCACAAGAGCATTATTTTGCTTCCCTCTGTTTACTGAGACTCGACTTCTTGCTGCCCTTGTCTGGAGTTCCTGCTGGTGTCCAGCTGCTCTCCTGGATCCCGGAAGAGCAAGAGTCTATCTCCCCACACCACCGTCTTACCATGTCCATGATTCCTCCACCAGAGCCTCAGATACTGAGATCAGATATTACTTTCCTCGCAATGCTTCTCCAGCTGCTTCATGTTAGACTCAAGTTATAATTTTCATACTGGCATTTTTGTTTTCTTGCTTCCAGAAAACAAGCAGCCAACAGCAAAAATTATCCTGTCTGAGTACATTTTGGGGGGTTCCAAGATGGTGTTAGTGGTAAAGAACCTGTCTGCCAGTGGAGGAGACATAAGACACATGAGTTCGATCCCTGTGTTGGGAAGATCCCCTGGAGGAGGGCACAGCAACCCACTCCAGTTTTCTTGCCTGGAGAATCTCATGGACAGAGGAGCCTGGCAGGCTACAGTCTGTAGGGTTGCACAGAATTGGACATGACTAAAGTGACTTAGCACACGTGCAGATACATTTTCATCATGCCACCATCCCTTTCAGATTCCTGCTTGGCTTTCAATTCTTCCTACCCTGATCTCCTCAATTTTTCACCACATCCTTTTTCATCATCAGTGGGTGTTTATATAATTTTTGATTTACTCTGGCAAACCACTTTGAGAACTAGCACATACCCTAAGACTAGATGCCTTGTCGCTGGGCCTGATTGGTCAGGAGAGGACTGCCACACATATGATGACAAGAAGGCAAATCATACAAATATGAAGTCTGAATTGAGAGGTTTCCCTTGTGCCCATGATCTGATTGCCCATGTCCAGCACTGGCGATTTGACCATCATAAGCATCATCGTACCAGTGAGTATAAGTGGGAGAGGAACTCTGTGAATCTTCACTTTCTTTCTTAGTGATCACTCATGAATTGGTGTGTTAATCATTTATGCAATGCACCAAATATCTCTATACTTCGGATACACAGAAAAAGATTGTACTTCCTGCTTCCTTTCTGGTTGGATGGAGCAATATGGTTAATTCTGGTCAATGACTTGAGAGTAGAAGTAATATTGATAATTGTTGAGCCAGTGTATTTAATTACCAGGAAAATACTTTAGAGCCTTCTTTCCTTTCATGATGATTTCAACTTTTGAGATGGTGGCCTGGGTCACTCAACTCAGTGGAGCAGAGTCCTTTAGCAACCTGTGATGGACGGGCAACAGGATTGAGAAACCCTTGTTTTGGCCACTGAAATTTTGGGATTGTTTATTATTGCAGCATCACTTACCTTATCCTGCCTGATGTCTTCAGGTCAACTGTCCATGGTAGTTACTTGAGAACAGGACCTTGGGCAAATGAAGGTTTGGCTCGGCGTAGAGGACAAACCTAAATTAGATCATGGTCACTGGGTTCTAAGAATGACGGTCCTAGCAAAGAGAACGAGGTTACACGTGGAGAAGAGAGGACTCAAAGCAGAGCAGAGCAATACCTAGGGTTTGTCTAAGATTGGTGACAGAAAAAAGATGTAGTGATCTCTGCCAAACACATGCCCTAATGCTAGGTGCTTTGCAGTCAGCATTGTACTTGGTCAGTAGGGGACTTCCACACACGTGACGACAAGAAGGCAAGGCCAGGGGTCTGGCTGCCTCCGTCTCATCACCTCCAAAGAAGATGGCTACCCCATTCACTCTGGTCCATGGTGGCCGTTCAGATGAGTGATCGTGAACAACATCTGGGAGGAGGCCCTGCCAGGCCAGAGGAACTCAACAGAGCCTGATGCTGTGTAAGAGCCTCGGCATGTCACAGCAATGATTTCTGGCTTCCTGTAGTTACATTAGTGAAATTGCAGTGTCTGCTTCTAGGACCGCCCTTGCCAGGATCAGCGTTTCCCTGGGTTGAACTCTGCAGGGAGGAGGAGTTGGGGGAAGGAGTTGCCCTGTGCCTTTCTCCCTTGTGTGTGCAGCCTGAACAAGAAGCCCGCTGTTTAGAAAGGTGCTTTGGTTTTAATTGGCAGGAGGAGGCTTGTGAGGATCTCCAGATTTCTCCTTGTGTTATGATTTTGTGACAGTGTGAAGTCAATCTTAGAGCAGTTACAGCTCTCTTGAGCTGTCAGCAGCTCAGAGACTTCAACTCTGATTAAAATACATGACTAAAAAAATTACCATAATCCAGAGACAGGAGTGAAGAAAAAGCCGTAATAATACTGACAACAATGTGCCAGTTAAGAGGCTATTTAGTGCCTTCCTGCAACACAGGAGAGTCTCCTCAGAGTTGCCCCTGATGGAGCCAGGGCCTTGTTAATGCATGTGACAGGGCAGACACACCTGGAGAAGGAAGGGGTAAGCTGAGTGCCCACTGGATAATTTGTTTGCTGGAAGTTCTGTGAGTGGCACCAAGTAGAAGCCATAGATGTGATCTCTGCTCTGAACCTGCGTGATTAAGAGACCAGCCAGGAATGGAACTCTAGCTAGATCTTAGCCCAATGATCCAACATGTCCAGTGACTTGCCTAGCCCCAATGAACACTGCTCTTGAAGCCTCTCACCATCTCAGAAATCACCCCATGTTGTCCCTTTTGCCACCAGAGCCATCCTCTGCCTCCAGATCATCCAGGACATTTCCTCTACCCACTCTACCCTTTGCCTTCTGTATAACACTGCATACTCAGGTCTCATTTGCTTGGGGCCTCTCTAGGTGACCCCAGCTACTTGATAAACTAACTTGTTAATACTCCTACTGGTTTAAGATGTTAGCCTTTCCAGCTCTGTCTATTTGCATCTTAACAGGGACCTTTCAGCTTACAGCCAAAGGTGTTACTGCTTAGAATTTAGGGCATACAACAAAAGGCGGGTGGGGGTGGCATTTGGAAGCAGGAAGCTGTCTGGGGGACACTTTAATCACACCAGGTAAGTAGTTCTTTCCGTTGCCTAGGCATGCAGGCGAGCAATTCAGCCCCCTATTTGCAGTTTGGGACTCTGCACTGCTCCAGTTCTTTACAGTCAGATATAATTATACCGCTTTCAGTCACTCTTCCTTTACTGAAGTCTACGCGTTGCACTGCTTGTTGGCTTTCTCTCTCCAGACTTACTGTACACAGGTTCCACACAGTATATTTGAAAATGTTTGTGGGACACACAGAAACCTGTCATTTAAGCAATACAGGTGGTCATGTGAAAGCTTCCCTAACATGGGAAAGGAAACAGTCACCCAAGTCCCGGAAGCACCGAGCCCTGTACAGGGTCAACTCAAGGAGAAACACACCAAGACACATAGGAGTCAAATTGACAGAAGTTAAAGACCAAGAGAAAATATTAGAAGCAACAAGGGAAAAGCAATCAGTTGACATACAAGGGAATCCCCATAAGACTGTCAGCTGATTTTTCAGCAGGAACTCTCCAAGCCAGAAGGTAGTGATGGAAGGGAATACAACCAAGAATACCCAGCAAAGCTTGTATTTCAGATTTGATGAGGAAATCAAAAGCTTTACAGAAAAGCAAAACCTAAAAAGAATTCAGGACCTCCAAGCCACCTTTACAACAAATACTAAAGGAATCCCTGTAAGCAGAAAAGAAAAGGCCATTACTAGAAAGAAGAAAATTACAAAACGGGAAAGCTTGTTGCGAAAGGTAAATGTACAGTAAAGATATGAAGTCATCCATACGTAAATATGATATCGAAGTCAGTAAAGAGGAGGAGAGTAAAAATGCAGGATATTTTAAATGCATTTGAAATTCAGATATCAACAACTTAAAACATAATTATATATATATATAAAATATAGTGTGTGTATATATATATATATATTGCTATACCAAAGTCTCTTGGTAATCACAACCAAAAATCTATAATAGATATACACTCAACAAAGAAAAAAGAGGGACTTCCCTGGTGGTCCAGGGGTTAAGACTTCACACTTCCACCACAGGGAGCAAGTTTTGATCCCTGGTTGGGGAACTAAGGTCACATCTCACATGGTGTGACCAAAAAAAGGAAAAAGAAAATGAACCCAAACAGAACACCAAGATTGTCATCAAAGAGAAGATAAAAAATACAAAAGGATAAAAAATCTAAAAACAAATCCAAAACAGTAAAATGGCAATAAGAAGATACATCAATGATTGCGTTAAATGTAAAGGGATTAAATGTGCCAATCAAAAGACACAGACTGGCTGAATGGATACAAAAACAAGGCCTGTATGGATGCTGTCTACCAGAGATCTGCTTCAGGTCTGGAGACACATACAGACTGAAAGTGAAGGGGTAGAAAAAAGTATTCCATGCAAATGAAAATCAAAAGAAAGCTGGAGTAGCAATACTTAAATCAGACAAAATAGACTTTAAAATACCTATTGCTACAAGAGACAAAGAAGGACACTACATAATAATCAGGGGGTCCATCCTAGAAGAAGATAGAGCAATTGCAAATTTTCATGCACCCAACATAGGAGCACCTTAATATATAAGGGAAATGTTACAGACATAAAAGGAGAAACTGACAGTAACGCAGTAACTGTGGGTGGCTTTAAACTCTACTTATATCAATGCGCAGATCATCCAGACAGAAAATCAATAAGGAGACATAGGCCTTAAATGACACATTAGACCAATGGATTCTATTGATATTTATAGAGCATCCCATCAAAAAACAGCAGAATATACATTCTTTTCAAGTGCCCATGGAACATTCTCCAGGATAAATAACATGCTGGGTCATAAAAGAGGCCTTGGTAAATTTAAGAGAACTGAAATCATTTTAAGCATCTTTTCCAAAAATACTGCTATCAGATTAGAAATCAACTATAAGAAAAAACTGCAAAAGACGTAATCAAGTAGAGGCTAAACAATATGCTACCAAGCAACCAAAGGAAAATTAAATTACATTTTCAAAAAGAAAATTAAAAAAAAATCTAGAGACAAGTGAAAATGAAAACATGATGATCCAAAACCTGTGGGATGCAGCAAAAGTAGCTCTAAGAGAGAAGTTTATAGTGATACAGCTCACCTCAGGAAATAAGAAAAATCTCAAATGAACGACCTAACATTATAACTAAAGCACCTAGAGAAAGAAGGACAAACAAAACCTAAAGTTGGTAGAGGGAAAGAAATTACAAAGATTAGAGCAGAAAGAAATGAAACAGATGAAGAAACAATAGAAAAGATCCATGAAACCAAAAGCTGCTTCTTTGAAAAGATAAGCAAAATTGACAGATCTTTAGCCAGACTCATCAAGAAAAAAATGAAGAGGGACCAAATTAATAAAACTAGAAATGAAAAAGAAGTTACAGTTTACCCCACAGAAATACAGACTACCATAAAAGACTATTTCAAGGCCAGTAAAAGGAAAAACTCAGATGAAACGGATAAATGCTTTGAAAGATACAATCTCCCAAGACTTAGCTGGAAGAAATAGAAAATATGAACAGACCAGTTTCAAGTACTCTCAATATTTTCATTGAATCTGTGGTTTTAAAACTCCCAACAAAAGTTCAAGAGCAGACGACTTCACAGGCAAATACTCTACCAAACATTTAGATGACAGTTAACAGCTGTTCTTCTGAAACTATTCCAAAAAATCACAGAGGAAGAAACACATCCAAACTCATTCTATGAGACAACCACCATCACTCTGATACCAAAACCAGACAAAGATACTACAAAAAAGAAAATTATAGGACAACATCACTGTTGAACATAGGTGCAAAAATTCTCAACAAATATTAACAAACCAAATTCAACAACAGTACATTAAAAGGATGCCAACACCATGCCAAGTAGGATTTATCCTAGGAATGAAAAGACTTTTCAATATCCACAAAATCAAACAATTACATCGATGAATTGGACAATAAAAAACAAGATTATCTCAATAGATGCAGAAAAGGCTTTGATAAAATTCAACAATCACTTATGATAAAAAAAGAGCTCTTCATAAAATGGACATAAAGGGAACATTCCTCAAGGCCATGTGAAAAACCTGCAACTAAAATCATACTTAATGGTGAAAAGCTGAAAGCACTTCCTCCAGGATCAGGAACAAGACAAGGATGTCCACTCTCACAACTTTTATTAGACATAGTTTTGGCAATCCTAGCCACAGCAATCAGAGAAGAAAAATAAATAAGTAAAAGGGATCCAACTTTGAAAGAAGTAAAAATGTTACTGTTTGCAAATAACATGGTACTATGTATAGAAAAATCCTGAAGACACTTCTAGAAAACCACTACAGTTCATCAATGAATTCAATAAAGTTGTAGTATACAAAATTAATACACAGAAATCTATTGCATTTCTATATACTAACAACAAAATATCAGAAAGAGAAATTAATAATCCCATTTATTATCACAATGAAAAAATAAACCCCTAGGAATAAACCTACCTAAGGAGGCAAAAACCTGTACTCTGAAAACTATAAGATGCTGATGAAAGAAACTGAAGACCACAAAAACCAATGGAAAGATATACCATGTTCTTGGATTGGAAGAATCATTATTGTTAAATTGACTATACTATCCAAGACAATCAACAGATTTATGCAACCTCTATGAAATTACCATTGGCATTTTTCACAGAACTAGAAAAAAATTTTTTTAAACTTGTGTGGAAACACAAAAGACCCCAAAGAGCCAAAACAATCTTGAGGAAAAAATAATGGAGCTGGGAGGATTCAGGCTCCTTGGCTTCAGACTGTACTACAAAGCTACAGTAATCAAGACAGTAAGGTGGTGGCACAATAACAGACAAATAGATCGATGTAACAGGGTACAAAGTCCAGAAATAAACCCACATCAGTTCAGTTCAGTTCAGTTCATTCATTCAGTCGTGTCCGACTCTTTGCGACCCCATGAATCGCAGCACACCAGGCCTCCCTGTCCATCACCAACTCCCGGAGTTCACCCAGACTCACGTCCATCAGGTCAGTGATGCCATCCAGCCATCTCATCCTCTGTCGTCCCCTTCTCCTCCTGCCCCCAATCCCTCCCAGCATCAGAGTCTTTTCCAATGAGTCAACTCTTCGCATGAGGTGGCCAAAGTACTGGAGTTTCAGCTTTAGCATCATTCCTTCCAAAGAAATCCCAGGGCTGATCGCCTTCAGAATGGACTGGTTGGATCTCCTTGCAGTCCAAGGGATTCTCAGGAGTCTTCTCCAATACCACAGTTCAAAGGCATCAATTCTTCGGCACTCAGCCTTCTTCACAGTCCAACTCTCACATCCATACATGACCACAGGAAAAACCATAGCCTTGACTAGACGAACCTTTGTTGGCAAAGTAACGTCTCTGCTTTTGAATATGCTATGTAGGTTGTTCATAACTTTCCTTCCAAGGAGTAAACATCTTTTAATTTCATGGCTGCAGTCACCATCTGCAGTGATTTTGGAGCCCCCAAAAATAAAGTTTGACATTGTTTCCACTGTTTCCCCATCTATTTCCCATGAAGTGATAGGATCGGATGACATGATCTTCGTTTTCTGAATGTTGAGCTTTAAGCCAACTTTTTCACTCTCCACTTTCACTTTCATCAAGAGGCTTTTGAGTTCCTCTTCACTTTCTGCCATAAGGGTGGTACCATCTGCATATATGAGGTTACTGATATTTCTCCCAGCAATCTTGATTCCAGCTTGTGCCTCTCCCAGCCCAGCGTTTCTCGTGATGTACTCTGCATATAAGTTAAATAAGTAGGGTGACAATATACAGCCTTGACAAACTCCTTTTCCTATTTGGAACCAGTCTGTTGTTCCATGTCCAGTTCTAACTATTGCTTCCTCACCTGCATACAAATTTCTCAAGAGGCAGATCAGGTGGTCTGGTATTCCCATCTCTTTCAGAATTTTCCACAGTTGATTGTGATCCACACAGTCAAAGGCTTTGGCATAGTCAATAAAGCAGAAATAGATGTTTTTCTGGAACTCTCTTGCTTTTTCCATGATCCAGCAGATGTTGGCAATTTGATCTCTGGTTCCTCTGCCTTTTCTAAAACCAGCTTGAACATCAGGAAGTTCACGGTTCACATATTGCTGAAGCCTGGCTTGAAGAATTTTGAGCATTACTTTACTAGTGTGTGAGATGAGTGCAATTGTGTGGTAGTTTGAGCATTCTTTGGCATTGCCCAAACTCACATATCTATGGCCAATTAACCTACAAAAAGGAAGAATATACAATGGAGAAAAGAAAATCTATTCAATAAGTGGTGTTGGGAAAACTGGATGCTGCTGCTGCTAAGTCACTTCAGTCGTGTCTGACTCTGTGCGACCCCATAGAAGGCAGCCCACCAGGGAGAAAACTGGATAGCTACGTGTTAAAGAATGAGATTAGAACATTCTCTAACACTGTATACAAAAATAAACTCCAAGTGGATTAAAGACCTAAATGTAAGACTGGATACTATAAAACTCCTAGAGAAAAACAGACAGAACACTCTTTGACATAAATTACGTCAATATCTTTTTGGATCTGTCTCCTAGAGTAATGGAGATAAAAACAAAAATAAACAAATGGGACCCAATTAAATTCAAAAGACTTTGTTCAGCAAAGGAAACTATATATAAAACAAAAAGACAATCTACAGAATGAGAGAAAAGGATAAGACCGACGGATTTATTTTCAAAATACACAAATAACTCATACAGCTTCATATTTAAATTAAAAATAATAGCAATTAGAAAATAAGCAGAATATCTAAACAGACATTTCTCCAAGGAAGACATACATATGGCCAACAGGCACATAAAAAAGTGCTCATTCAACATCACTAATTATTAGAGAAATGCAAATAAAAACTACAATGAGATATCACTTCACTTAGGTCAGAAAGTCCATCATCAAAAAGTCAACATTTGGAGAGGGCGTAGAGGAAAAGGAATCATCCCATACTCTTGATTGGAATGTAAATTGGGTACAGTCACTATGAGGATAGTATAGAGGTTCCTTAAAAAAACTAAAAATAGAATTAACATATGATCTTGCAATCCCATTCCTGAGCGTATATCTGGAGAAAACTATAATCTGAAAAGATACATGCAGTACTATTTACATAGTCAAGACAGGGAAGCGACTTCAGTCTCCACTGACAGAAGAATGGCTAAAGATGGTGTAGTATATACATACAATGGAATACTACTCAGCCATAATAAAGAATGAAATAATGCCATATGTGGCAACATGGCTACACTAGAGATTATCATATTAAATGAAATAAGCCCCACAAAGAAAAACAAATATTGCATGATGTTACTTATATGTGAAATCTAAAAAAAAAAAAAGATGCAAATACATGTATTCTCAAAACAGAAGTAGACTCACAGATACAGAAAACAAACATGGATACCAAAGTGGGGGAGTAAATTAGAAGTAGGAATTAGCATGCAGTATATATGAAGTAGGTAACTAACAAGGATGTAGTATATAACACAAGGGAAAAGAATCTGAAAAATGAATATATATACTTATAGTTTTATTGATTTACGTCCTCTTCATTGTTTTTTCTTGAAGGGTCTGGCTAAAGGTTTATTTAAAAAAAACCCAAAACATAAACAAAAAAATTCACAAAGGGCTCTGTGACAAATGGGACATTTTTGCAGAGAAATTTGACAAATGAGTGTCAAAAGTTACACACATAGCAAAAAAAGTAATGATAAACAGCAGGGAGAGGGGTGAGGGATGGACAAAGATAGGAATATGGGATAAAGAGATACAAATTGTTATGTATAAAATAGCTATGAGGATGTATTGTATAACACAGGGAATATAGCCAGTATTTTGTAGTACCTATTAATGGAATATGACATTTGAAGATTATGAATCACTATGTTGTACACCTGTAATTTATGTAATATTGTCATCAACTATACTTCAATAAAATTTTTTTAAGTATCGGAAGTCTTAAAAATGTGCATGTTCTTTGACTCAGCAATTTACATCTAGGAATTTAAGATATCAGAGGTGTTCATAAAATTCACGACTAAGTAAATATGAGGATATTAACCAGAGCATTTTCATAGAAAAGTATTAGAAATAATTCACAGGGACTACCCTCATGGTCCAGGGCTGAGACTCTGTGCTCCCAATGCAGGAGACCCAGGTTTGATCCCTGGTCAAGGAACTAGCTGCCACATGCTGCAGCTAAGAGTTTGCATGAGATTAACGAAGACGTGGTGCAGCCAAATAAACAAATAAATACTAAAAAAATGAAACAATTCACATATTGGAGGGTTAATAAATGGGTATTATATATAAATGGGTAATTATAAACTAGAAATTAGCCATTTAAAATTCCTATCTTAGGAGAATAATTAATGGCACGGTAAAATGCTCACAATATGTTTTTGCTTAAAATGAAGATAGGTTACAAGATATAGTGAGTTTAATATAAATTTTGGAAAACATACAATATAGGTATGGGAAAAGATCAGAAGGACATACACCAAAATGTTAACAGTGGTTCTCTCTGAGTGCTTGTAGGAGTGATTTAAAATTTCTTCCTTACAGTTCAAATTGTCAATGAGTTATTATTTTATAATCAGAAAAAGGTAATTAAAGAAGATAAAACTCATTTGTTTAAAAATTCAGTATGATAAACCTACTAAGTCATACGACATGTAGGAAGGCTTGGTAAGCTATGATGACCCTTGGTGAAGACTGTTGGGACAGCATAAGAGAATGTTGTTGCTTAGTTGCTAAGTTGTGTCCAACTCGTTTGTGCCCCCATGGACTGTAGCCCGCCAGGATCCCCTGTCCATGGAAATTTCCAGGCAAGAATACTGGAGTGGGTTGCCATTTCCTTCTCCAGGGGGATCTTCCTGACCCAGGGATTGAACCCACTTCTGCACATCTCCTGCATTGCAGGTGGATTCTTTACTACTGAGTCACTGGGGGAGCCGTAGGAGAATAGTTCTGGTCTTCAAATCCAGCAAGACTGAGTTGGACTCCTAGTTCTGCCACTTCACTTGTGGCATATTATTTAATCTAAGCTTTGATTTTCACTTCTGGATAAAGGAAACAGTAAAACCCACCTTCTAGACTTATCTTGGAGATTAATGAGGAGCATTCAAAAATACTAGCTACTGTTTTTTTGTGGCACAGTGTTACAGGGTGGTCCTTTGCAGTCACCTCTGCTTTATCTATTTTTGCTTCCTATGAGAGCTACACTGGCCATATTTATCCTCTCACCTATACTCACAAGCCTCTGCCTTATTATATAGGTTTTATTATGTAGCTGCAGCAAGGCTGATAGATTAGGCTATGATTGCCATTGAAAATTGTTGTACTCACATATTCCTAGAGGAGGGGACATGCCACGCTCCAGGGGCTGCGCAGGGAGGCACCAGAGTTAGTCAGGAAGGAGAAGGGGAAAACTTGGACGAGAGTCTTTTCTGGTATGCATGAAAGAATTGGTGAAGTAGGGTAGTTCGACTCAGGATTGGGTAGTTTGAATGATTTCAGCGGGCTCTGAGGCGTAGCAGCTGCCCCCAGTTTTCTAATTCTCGGCTCTGGTGTGATTAGGGCAGGTGTATAGTGGCCCAGCGCATGAGCCCTGAGTATGAGCACCCTCTAAAGGAGGTGGTTGGGAGTTTGGGCTCTGGATTAGTTGGTTTCCATACGAAAGGTGTGGAGCCCTTTATTATCCCTAAGAATTGGCTATTCCGGGGAGGGACAGTCTTTCTGTCATCAGCATCAAAAATGCAGAACAAAAAGACAAGATTAATATGTTGAGCAAATGAGCAATTCTAACTTTTATCACCTCTATAAGGAAAAGGGTCAGATCCTTGGCATATCACACAATCCTTGCCAACCTCTGTTTTATAGAATCATAGCTGTATTTGTTTTTTGGTTATCTACTCCTATACAACAAACTGCCCCCCCCCAACTTAGTGATTAAAAACATCAATCACTTTACTTGCTTATGATTTTGCCATTAGGTTGTATTCAACTGGGTGCTTCTTTTGCTGTCCTCATGTAACTTCATTGAGTGAGCCAGGCAGCTCTGGGTTGGCAAAGTTGGGATGCTGGAATGGCTGGGTTTCTCTCTTTTTCTTTCTTCCTCTTCTTGAGAGCTCAGGACCTCACGTTTTCCAAATGAACCCTCCAGCAGAGAAGCCAGACATCTTACCTAGCACCTCAGGCTTCCCACGACTGCAGAAACGGGAGTTGCCTGGCCTTTGTAAGGCTTGGTCCTGAAACAGAACCGCACCTCTTCCGCCACATTCTCTAGATGAAAGCAAGCCGCAGGTTTCACCCAGATTCAGCTGGAGGGGAGTAGACAGGGCATGAATTCCAGGACATGGGCTCATGAGGAGGGATGTTCTATAGGCCCGTCAGTGTAATGAACTGTCAGGAGAGGTGAGACAGAGCATCCATTCTGGCAGTCCTTTTGAGATTCCAGAATCTTAGAGTCATTGAGCCCCAGCCAGTGAGGACACAGTGATCCCAGTGATCACACCATCCACAAGGGCTGTCTGAATGTTCTGGGCTCTCTCCTAAAGAAGGGGCAAGATAAGGAACCACACTTGTTTTATAATGAAAGGAAACTTTGAAAAGGTAGACACCAATTTTCAATGAGCAGGCCTCAGAAAATGAGGTTTTGCTGTATTTTTAGACAAAGTATACCAGGTCGTGACTGATCAAAGAGACAATGGAAAGCCTTGATGGGATGACCAGACGGCTACTTATTTGAATTCACTTCAGCCGACGGAAAGGTGTTTCTTTTGCTTTATAGGCTTTTAATAGAAGAAAGCGTTTTGTGAAACTGAATAATCTCTCTCTAAAGAAATGAAAGAAATCCTGGGAAGCAGCAAGATTCATGAGTTTTGCTAAATGCCAAATTTCTTCTTAGATATTACTTTTCCTCAAAAAAAAAAAAAAAAAGAAGTGTCTGGACTACCGTGATTGCTGTAAATGCCTAGGTTGGAATTTAGACGCAAAGGGTAGTTTGCTCAGCTGAATTTTCTGAGCACTTTCTCAGAAATGGGTCTGATTTCTTCAAGAAGAACCAGCTCAGACTCTCCTAACACAGCAACTCTAATGGCAAAGGAAAAGAATGCAGGACCCAAATCCTTTTTAGTTCTAAACATACCCGCAAACACATTTCCTGGCATTCTCCTTTTAATCTTTAAAATGTATGCTAATTTTCCCTTCTGTTTCATTATATATTCATTGTTGATTTAAAATGAAAGGTAATGTTTTCGATTATTCATTACTTACCCCAGGGATGACCAAGGTTATCTCTTCTCTGATTTCCCTCTACTTACTGGATAATTGTCTCTTTTGTTTTATATTAGATTATTATTTAGCAAATATTAAATCCTTTCTTTTGACTTCCAGGGGAAGGGTAGATGTTCCTACCTCCATCTTCTTCAATATTTTCTGAATTCTAAGTTTATCCCTTTTTGTACACTCTTCCTCAGTTTTAGGGTAAACACTGGAGTTTTCCGTCTTTATCATCCCATTGACTAGCTCTGAAACATGCAAAAAGAAAAAAAAACTCTCTGTTTTTCTTGAGTCTGGGGTCATGCCATATCTTGCTTGGAATTTTTCTTAGTTTGGGCTGCTATAAAAAAGTACCAAAGATTGGGTGGTTGGAACAGCAGACATTTATTTCTCATAGTTTTACAGGTTAGGAAGCCCCTGGTGGAAGCCCCCTTCCTGTCTTACAGATGGCCGCCTTCTTGCTGCATCTGAACATGGTAGGGAGCGAGTGCTCTGGTGTGGCTTCCTCTGCTTACAAGCGCACTAGTTCAACCAGAGGGGCCCCACCCCGTCGCTGCCAGAAACCAGCCTCAGCAGGAAACTCCTTTGTCCTGTCTCTCTAGCAGAGCCATGTTGTAACTAATCTTAAACCAGGCACCTCCATGTTCTACTCATCTCTGGCCCTGGCACACCTTTCAAATCTTTTGATCACACTGAATAATCTCTTGTCTAACCTGTTGGCTCTTTCCATAGGTCAAATAAGTAGAAACAAAGAATAAGTAATCAACAGATGACCAGATCTCTTCCCTAACTTCT